>NC_135577.1:84432500-85032500 GCF_965152235.1 Eretmochelys imbricata
AAATAGTAATAAGAACATATGTTTATACAGGCCAGCTACAGCTAGATGGTTTCAATCTGGTCAATTTACTACTTTTTTATCAGTGATAAATATAAATACACAAAATATAAGGTAAACATGGGGTATAACAGCCATATATCCATAACAGCCATTATCACTTGGCAGTTTCTCATAGGTATCACAATAGAAGTGTGTGTTGAGGGAGGATTTGAAGGACAGTGTAGTGTCTCTACAAACAAGTTCAGGTACCATGGAAAATAAAGGATAAAGGTCCTTTTGGGAGAAACAGACAAGTAAGCATTGGAGGATAGTATCATTGGTGGAGCAGATTGAAATAAAAAAATAAGGGCAGGACTAAGTTATAGGGGGCCTTAAAAGTATGGAATAGAAGCTTGTATTTGATGTGGTCATCTTCTTCTTTCACATGGCATTTGAAAAGCAATGGGCTGAGACTATAATTGAATCTTGAGATTCGAAAGTCATTCAAATGCTTCTGGAGTAACTAAGTGGATCCCCCTTATGCCACCACTGTTACTGTAAATGGGGCAGTTGCCTGTGATGTGACTCATAGATTGTACCAGTCAAAATTTGATGATTCTTTGATTTTGGAGGAGATATGCACCCCTTCCGTGTGTTGCTGGAATGCAATTAAGCGCAGTCCACTGCCTATAGGAAAGGCGGAATCCTGGGAAGAAATGGTAGTGAAGAAGTGGAAGCCAGTGGAGGGATTCAAACAAAGGGGTAACATGGTCAGAATGACGGGGCAGGAACAAATCTATTCAAAACATTCCTCGGGAGCAGTGTTTTGAATGGACCTGAGGAGAATGGAGGTGGATGTCAGGAAGGATAGAGAGGAGGAGGTTTCATGAGGGCGATAAGGTCTGCACAGGAGTTCTAGTAGTGCAGACAGAAAGAAAAGGCTGGAATTTAGAGATGTTATGGAAGCAGCAGCAGCAGCAAGATTTGGTTTCATAGAATCATAGAATATCAGGGTTGGAAGGGACCTCAGGAGGTCATCTATTCCAACCCCCTGCTCAAAGCAGGACCAATCCCCAACTAAATCATCCCATATCAAAATGGCTCGATATGCATAAGACATCAAATCCATTGGCTATAGCATCTGTGGCGGAGGGATATTTATTGGAGAAAGTTTGTTTCTTGACAAAAAATAAGTGCATGTCTTTGCCTTTCTCATCTGCTCATCATGTGTTGATATAGTAATTGTCTTCCATATAAACAGCAGCACTCAGAAGTACATACAAACCCAAAGACGGGATATAAACTTGTTTCTACAGACATGCAGTATAAAAAGGATCCACTGCATATAGAAAAATATTAATCGTTTAAGTCACCTTCATCATGAAACTGGTAAAACCTTCTTCTTTTTCTATCCTAGTCTAGGATGCACTGGTTCTTATTAAAGTATGTAAAGAATTTGAGTGGTCTGAATTCATATTGCTTTTTCAGGATACTGTAGTTTGAAGTAGTATGATTTAGCCCTTGCTTGAAATAAACTTTTCAAGCTTACCATACTTGATTTTGCCCAAATGTCACACATTGCACCCACATACCTCTGTTGGGTCAGTTATGTTGTAAGGGGTTTTCATGCCTGAGGGATGACAGACGGCAGTACTGCTATTGTCCTCCCCTAGGAAAGAAGCTTTACATTTCAGCTAGGGTTGTAAAGGAGCTTCCTCAGCAGCAGTTTTTCAGGAGATACTGTGAATCATATCAACTCCCAGCCAGTCTGATCTTCTCCTTTCCCATCTGGCCCTGCCCATTTATGAACTGCACTAGCTGGTTTCGGGCCTCTCTTCAGAGTGGGGCTGCTGCGCAAAGTGTGCCAACCACTCTGCCTTGTTCCTCCACTTCGATTCTGGAGGGTCACCGTGGTGCACCCCAAAGGTTGAAGTCAGCCCATTGTGTTTTGCGTAAAGTGATAATGGCTACATTTTGAAAAATGGCAGAGATGGAGAAAACCCATGTGGACACCCATATTTGCAGGTGTAAATTCGTTAATTACACTTAGAAAACTGTTTGTAAAATCAAATGGTCAGTTGATTGAAGTGTACAAATGTTGATGTGCACCTGCATGTGCTAAATTTTGCAAGTGTTTGTCTGTTTAAAAAAATTAGCTTGATCCGTTTTTATCATAGATAAGCGAAACATCAGAGAGTCCCCCCCAAAAGAAACAAATACAAGATAGGTTTCAGAGTAGCAGCCGTGTTAGTCTGTATCTGCAAAAAGAAAAGGAATACTTGTGGCACCTTAGAGACTAACAAATTTATCTGAGCATAAGCTTTCGTGAGCTACAGCTCACTTCATCGGATGCATCCGATGTAGCTCATGAAAGCTTATGCGCAAATAAATTTGTTAGTCTCTAAGGTGCCACAAGTATTCCTTTTCTTTTTGCAAATACAAGATAAAAATCTGTAATTATAAGGTAATATTTTGTATACATTTCTGAAATACATCACAGTACCCTTTCAATGGCATAGTGGACTTAGAGTTGTGAGATGTAGGATCAGCATCTGCTTGGCAGATTTGCTGCATATATAACAAATTCATTCTGACTTACTTGATGGGCCTGTGACTTTTAGCAGGCAAGAGAAACAGTTTTTTGCTTAAACCAGGCCCACATATGAAGGAAGAGGAAAAAGGAAAGCATTTTGTGTTTGGTTGGGGATGAGAAAGGTCAACTGTGTTACTTGAGGCCCTGTTAAGATTTGTCAATATTGCTAGTTAAATAAAATACCTTTTGTTAATTTTCCATAAAAATGTCTCTCAAGTCTCAATTAGGCAACACCCACACCCAGTTCAGATCACAGGAATTCATTCCATCACATGTCCATCAGCTTTCTTGGACCAATCTGATTTGTTGGGCTTTTTAACAGTATCAGAAATAATTTCAATATTTCTTAACAAGCCAAAGCTTTTAAAATTATATCAGCAGTTCCTGGAGCTTTCCATTTAATCTAAATGAACCCTCACTTTCTGGTCTATTAATCTAGTTCCCAACAATAAATAACTTATAAAGCCAAGCTCTGTAAGTCATATTTTCTGAAGCTAAATTGTATCTACTGTAACTCGCAGTGTCTATCTCCTAATATTTTCACTGATATGATTGCCATCAGGATAGAAAACTCATGTATCGTGGTGGCCATTAAAATATTTGATAATATTTACCACCCAAGGATATTTAAGGTGTCTCACACTTGTTTCCTATTCTGTGCAGAAGTAGCTAACAAGCATTCTAAGCTATGCATGGTATTTCTAAGATGTTTTTATAATTTTATATGGCATCTATTTCAGATACTATATGTCTGGTTACTGCTGGCAAATGTTTACTGTTTACTTGGAGACCACTCTAACATGGTAAATAATAGATAGGAAGGAGCTGTAGTAAAACAGTTTAGTTGCAAGGGTACGATGATTTCTCACTTTAAGGATAGGGAGGCCATCTTCATCCTTTTATAGATCAAGTTGAGTTTAAATGAGGGTTTAAATCTAAATCACCCAACTAAGATCAAGTATAATTGAGAATTTGATGAGAAAAAGTTTTTTAATTGACATATGCCTACGAGGCTAATTCAGTCATAATGCCATTTCTTACTTGGAAAAACTATTTTTAGAATTCTAAAGATATATATTAGATTACTATAATTTCACATGCAGAACTGAGCCCATTCCTGCAATTTTTATTCAGCCCAAATTCCCACTGACTTCATTCACTGATTGCTGGATTTGGCCCAT
Organism: Eretmochelys imbricata; assembly: GCF_965152235.1. Lineage (NCBI taxonomy): Eukaryota > Metazoa > Chordata > Testudines > Cheloniidae > Eretmochelys > Eretmochelys imbricata. The sequence goes on from NC_135577.1 coordinate 84,436,254, forward strand.
TATGTGTATACAACCTGATCTTGGTGAGTGAAGGATGAAACTAGAGATAGTCTAACCACATAATAATCAAATCCTTTTCATTTTTAATTTCCTTGTGTCCTTTTCTTCTTCTTTGTTATTGATGTCAATTCATTTTTACTGGTTATGTATCCTTTCTAGTAAAGGACATTATACTAAGTCCTGTTGTGGGTGGGACAGTGGGGAACTGGTGTTACTCTGATCAAGCTCTGCCCACCGTCTCAAGCTCTTCTCACAGTACCAGAGTAGCTGCACGTTTCAGTTAAAGTTATCAGCAGGGAAAGAGTTAACAGTGTTGGCTTTAAACTAACACCATTATGCTTCAGAGTTAATGCTTAGCTAAGATGGATGGGTATGGTTCACAATTCTCTAGGGTCCAAATGCTGAACCCTCCTGCACAAAGCCCAAGTAAATTATGCATAATGAAATGTATCTAAGATAGGCAAAAGGGAAAAAACTTGGTGCACATCAGTTGCATAGCCACCCTGCTATCACCAATACAGCCCAGGGTGTTTGTTAGTTCTGACTCCTGTGTATTTGATGGGGTTTAAGCTTCTGGAATCATGTTGTATATCTACTTGTCATTTCTCTTCACTATGTGTATGTGCAGGCTGTTCGTTTTAAAAAACAGAACTATGAAAGTTTACTGCCTAATTTACCCATGGAGATGAGTCAGCAAACAGAGCAGTGGTTCTCAACCTGCAGCCGGCGGGCCATTTGCAGCCCAATCAGCACTCAGCTGTGACCCATGTGACATCCTCAGGGCCATACAGGTAGTATTGGATGCGACCCACATAACACATTGTGGGCTGCATATGCAGCCCATAATTGTAAATAGATTGAGAACCACTTCCATAGAGCCATTGTTTCACTCTTTGTCTGCTGACTCAGCCCCGCACATTCAGAACCCCCGCACATATCGTCACAACCAGAAGGGATAAATAGGCAATCTTTAAAAAAAAAAAAAAAAAAAGCTTAAATTCTGAAATTGATGAATAAATAAATATGAGGAAGTCCCCACCCCTCTCCAGACAAACAATATAAGGGATTGGGCTAACCAGTTTGTGTATAATAAGGCTCTGCCTGAAGTTAATCACTTCTGAATTTCAAAACTTTAAGTAAATACTATTTTGGCTTTTTTTCCTTTTCACTTCTCCCGCACCCAGTGCTTCTTGATTCATCAGGATCAAAGGTGAAAGAGCAGCACAGCAGTGTGGTGGGAAAGCCTCTTCTCTCAATGTTCATTACTGGCCAAAACCAGAAGGTACTGGGAATCTTGCACTGAAAGCCTGTTCTTGTGAGATTCAGTCTGTGATTTCCAGATCAAAGAGGTTCAGATACGTTCAAATAAGTAAGTGAACTTTTGGATGTTTATCCAAATGTAAGCAGGGGAATAGTCCCGCTATTGAGGGGAACTTTCCTGGCTTCTGCACTACCCCAGTGAAGTGGGCTAGCGAAAGGATCTGCGTCCTCGCTCCTACTTCCTTTACCCAGTGGCCTCCCTGCCCTTGAGGACTTCCCTTCCACTCTCCTGTCTGGCAGAGTCCTTGTAACCCCAACAAGGTTGGGCCCAGGATTCCTGGGGGCTCAACCCCCAACCCTGCTGTGGTCACCTAGGACAGGGGCTAGCGTGTCCCCACTCTCTGCACTGGGCACTTCTCTGGCCCACTGACCATTACATACAAGTTAAAGCAAATGCAAGTTATTTAATCAACAATTAATTTTAAAAAAAAATAAGGGAAAATGGGAAAGGTTAAAGGAAACACATCAACCCGCTCTGTGACAGGGAACATCACAAACAGTGTCTCTGGAATGTCAGGGCAGTTCACAGTCTGTTCCTTGTAAGTCCCAGGCCTTCTTCTCAGGCCCTGGCTTTGCTGCAGCGATGCTATGGGTTGCACACTTGCTCTGGTGGTGGTCTCACGCTCTTAGGCTCTAAGTGGTAGGACCCTTCTTCCCAGTGTTGCCACTGCCCTGTCGGGGTTACGATCCAAGCCTGGCCTGCAGAGCCTCTTGGCTGAGGCGTCTCCCTGTGCTGGGCCCGCTGCCCAGGGTCCCCCTCGCTCTCCCCAGCTGCTCACCGCACCCAGCTCGGGACTTCTCCAGCCCCAGCTCCACCACTCTGTCTCAGCGCTGCTGCTGCTCTGCCTCCAGCTCCCTGGGCTGCTTCTTTGGCCCCTCTGCCTCTGGTTGCTACAGCTCTGCTCCCAGCACTGACCTGCTTCATGGGCTGCTTTTCTGGCCCCTCTGGCTCTGCTCCCAGGGCAAGTCTGCTCTCTCTGGGCTGCGCCTCTGGCTTTGGGGCTGCAGCTCTGCTCCCCAGCTCAGCTCGGGCCCCTGCTTTCTCCTTAGCTCGGCCCCACTCCCTCTGATACAGGCAATTCCAGCTCACACAGAGGACGGGACCTCCCTGGCCTCCTGACTCCCTGATTAGCCTGCCTGCCCTGTCATTCAGGCTGACCTGGAGCATTGGCCTGTCCCCATTGTTCCTGGGGGCTGTCAGTCTCAGGGTCCTGATTCCCCATCGACCCTTCCCCCTTTTTAGTACTGGGAGCTAGCAACTAAAACACCCCCACTGAATGTTACTAAGGGGGCAACAGTCCCCTTACTCAAACATTCTGAAGTTTACCCATCACCAGAGTAGATAAGTATTTTTGGATTACTGAGCTATATTGGAGTAAGAGCTGCAAGTTTGTTTGTTTTTTAACTCTCTTTCTCCCCTAGCCCATGTTGCTTATTCTAACAGGTAGTAGCAATGCAGTAATACCACATGATTTTATGCTAATTACCTCTGTTAGTGCAATCTAAAACAGTGAAGTGAACCCAGCTTGCCTTGTATACTGAGATGCTTTTGCTTTTGGTGCCAGACTGCAGTCTGTTTCATGGTGTTTTAAGCAGTTTTATCTTTTAGAAAGCCTGTTAAAAACACATGGCTAACTTCCCTCTTTTGACAGTCTCCTTAGACTCGTGTACTTTTAAAATTGCATCTTTAGATGGATGCCATTGCCAGTTGTCACTAAAAAGATTTTTGCTTGTTTTGCAAGCATTTTGTATCTATCATTTTATTGGAATAATATTGCTGTACTGCAAATAAAAGGCATTTCTTTATTTCACTGAATAGTGACTGACATAGTACTGTGCTGAGCTTTAAAAAGAATTTTTACTTTCATTGTATTTGTGCATTAAATTAAGTGTTCATATCTGCAGAATAAACTAAACCCTTATAAATATTACTTTCTTTAATTAGTAGTTCAGTATTTGAATTTTTGTTGTTATGGTTGATGTCTAAGAATGAATAAAAGTGTAATAGAGAAGAAAAGGAACACTGATGTGAACAAAGATATTATTAGATAAAGGCACATTTTATATTCTGCATGTTATTATTTTTAAAAATATTTTAATTACTTTTATGTTCTGTCTGGGTAGCATTTTCGCTTTCCCCCCTCCCCCAGTTCAGTTTCTAGTCTTTCAGAACATCATCTTATAGCATGGCTTTATGTGTAGAATCTTGCCATTCTAGTCTCAGAAGTATACCTAAGCAATAACTGTTCTCCACTCCGGTGGTCATAAAAGGGAATTCAGGTAAAACAGTGTTTGACAGCAGTATCTTTTTGGACAGCCTACATTTTAAATTTGACTCACACGTAAATGTCTAGTACCATTGTACAGTTGACAGTACACTTTGGGATGAGAGCAGTGGCACAGGTTTTGATAGCTAACTATTTGGAAGCAATTAGGTGCTAAAATGAGCCACACGTGTATACAAATGGTGGCAAAACAGGCTTATTATGACACTTTGTGAAGCACAGAATTTACATGCTAAAAAAAGAAATAGTGGATATATGAGGGAATACATATACATATGTCTACTATTTTTAATTACCTGGGGCCAAGATTTCTTTTGTCATCCTGGCATTCGTTTAGTTATTCATCAGACTTTTTATTCACACTTTGCTGCAGTATTTTCTGTTTCTTAACTGCAACTATTTTTAATTTATGATAATTATACAGTATTGTATGGGAAAGATTAAGTGTTGATAGAAGATCAGCCATTGCATACAGAAATTCAAAAAGTTGGTTATACTTCCAGAAGCTACTGCAGAAAAGTCAATGGTAGTTGTGTGTTTAGCAACATCCCATGTGCAGCCATAAACATTAATGACCGTTAATCTAAGGTGGTATTAAATGTAAAAGGGGATTTCTGGCCAAGAGACAGGTGACATACCATGTTCTTTTATATTAGCCCCATAGAATGCTTTATGAATCATAATCAGGATCAGCTCATCTGGATATGGACACTTCACTTCTTTACCATCTTTTTCTTCTTTACAATCGTGTTAGAAAGGGGCACACATTTAGCACAGAATAATAAATTGATCATTGAGGTTGAGCCCTAAGAACGTCACAGTTGTAGCTAGTGCTAGCAGAAATCCCCTATGGAGAAATGGAGATATGAATGACAAGAAAGTAGAGACTAAAAGGAGATAAAATACCATGGAACTTCTAAGCATAAAATAGATGTGACACCAGATACCAGCACGTATTCTGAAACACTAAGTTAAAGATATGATTGGTTACAGGCATGCAGGACAACATATTTAAAATTGGTTGTACTTGTGGAGTTTTAGAAAAAGGAGGGTGACAGAGGATAGTTGAGAGGTTGGATTGTCAGTTCTGCCCTTTCAGCTAGTTGGCAAAATCTCTGAGACGGCAATGGTAACATCAATGCAGGATGCTGTTCCTAACTCTGTTCTACAATACTAGAGGTTCACAGTATCATGCATTTCACAGTAACTAAGGAAGTGTGAGGCCAGCAAAATAGATAGGCCAATATGTGCTTTCTTCCCCTTTTCATAAAATGTGTATGTAGTAAGTAAGATGAACAGCACTGTAGTTAGAAATGGAAATATTTCTATGGCTGTTTTATTATAAATATCACATTAATGGCTTTGTTTGCCCCCTTGGTTATTATTGTTTGAACATTAACTAGTCAGCAAAAATAGGTTAACATAATTTTTCACATATCTAATTTTATACAAATGTTTAAAAAATATAGTGTTTACCTGCTATCCAAGCAAAATATAGAGAAACTAAATGGATACTATTTAATGCTCATTTTTAGCTAATTAATTAATTTGGGGCCTGATTCGGATTTTACTTACATGGGTACTACAGGGTTCAACTCCATTTAGTTCAGTGGAGTTACTCCTAATTTATATTGGTGTAAGGACTTCATAATGTAAAGTAGCAATTAATTTAAAATACATGTAAAACTGAATATGAAAATGCTGATTTCCAATTCAATGGTCCTGGCAATATTATAAGTTTGTTTCTAATTCTTGAAAAGCATATTAAAATTAACTTTTTTCCCATTTATGTAATGTGTATAACTAAACCTCCTTCCTACTGTGAGACAGTTTCATTTATTGCTATTTGTAAACAGCTTAGTAAAGATGCATAGTGGATTGGTCTAGAAACTCCTTGAACAGTTTCTTTTGAAATAACACTACATACGTTAAGCTCAATTACACATCCAAACAGCCACAGCACACTTTTGGTAATTTATTCATTGATTTAACATAGTACCCAGAAGAGTCATGCCTGCTGTCAATTTTGTAATATATTATGTTTTAAATATACTCATGCTCACCCATGCACGCCATTAAGGTGTGCATAAACCTGTGTTTTTCTCTCTTGACAGCTATAAATGTTTGTTATTATTACACAAAACATATGTTCATGTTGTTTTTGTCTAAATTATTCTATCTGGGGCTATAAAGTTTTAATGTTATTAGTTGCCCTTAGAATTTTAATGTTTCACTGCTGTAACCTTCTTAGGATTTGTCTGCAATTAAATAGAAACTATTTCAGTACAGCCTGGAAGAACAATATATTTTATACAAATAATAAAAAAAAAACCCACCTTCCTCCTCCATTTTCTTCCAATGTAGCAAACTGTTTAATTGACAGGGTTTTGTCTACAGAAATCTTACCTGTAGTATTTTCTGTGCAAAATAATGTAAGTATAATACCTCTCCTTCAGTTTTCTGAAGCTAGAAAAAATAGAGCTTAAAGCACTGGGATAGCAGGTGCACTATAATCAGTTTGCTTTGGAGGCACAGTGGGCAGTTATTCCCTATTGCTTTTCCACTTATTGATCACTTTGTGAAAGAAACCTTACCCCACCAATATACAAATTAGAAGAACCTAAGACTTTAGAAGACAGTTTGCAATTTACTTAGGCAACTCGTGTGAAGGGAATGTCCTTTATGTTCTTTTTAAATAGCAGCAGCATTAGCAATAGGATAATACATCATGCTTATTGATCAATGTTCAAGGTTTTTTGGCATAGTTCTTCAGACGAGTAGAATAAGTTTCCTGCTCTTAAATGAGCAAATAACTTTTAATTCACTGAAATAACATTTCAGGTTATGGGGCATTGTTTGCAATACATTGGATCATGGTGTCGAATTGCTAGTCCTTATTATAGTGTTATGCCAAAATATGCTGGTCTCAAAGTAGGTAATTTATAGTGTTGTAGGGGTCTGGAAGCAGGCATCTATAAGTTCCTTCCTTAACCGTCACTGCCCTATGGGGTTGAACTAAATTTCTTCTTCAAGTACTAGTCTATATATATATTCCACAGTTGGTGAGTGCACGTTCAGTGCACAGGTATCAGAGAATTTTCTAGACAGCAGTATTCCTCTGGGCAGCACATATGCCCTTCCCTTCCTCATGTGATCACAAGGGTATAAAGGGCAGAGCCAGCCACTGCCTGCCACACCTAGTGCCTTCTTTATTGCCCATGGTATATACTTGCGATACTCTTCTTGGATGTACCACCACTACAGCTTAGTTAGCTAGAGTTAATACTAGTTAGATGGGGCTTCAAGGGAAAAGGGCTTCTCTCCTCATGGCTGCTGGTAGCACTGCCTGCCATGGCTGACCAGGGCAAGTCCCTGTGTTTTAAGAACTGCCCATCCTGTGAGGCAGTTATGCCTCTGACCAACAGAGGCATGAGGTGTCTGTTCTGCCTCTGCAAGGGCCATGTCCCACAATGCTGCAAGATCTGCAGGTCCTTTTTGAGGCAGATCCAGTACTACAGAGACACTCTGCTGAAAGCCTTCCTGGTCTAGTAAGCAATAAGGCCTGACTCTGACTTCAGGTAAATTAGTATTCATGTTTAGATAGCGCTTTATATCTTCAAAACACTGTATAAACATTACCTAACTAATCCTCACAACATCCTCAGAAAGAGGTGATTTCCCCTACTTTACAGATCAAAAAACTGAAACAGTGAGGTTAAGAGACTTGCCCACAGACATAGGGAGAATCATCAGCATAGCTGGGATTAGAATTCAATAATTCCTGTCTCCTGGACCCATGTTCAAACTAGTAAACCAGTAATTCTCATACTTCTTGAGAATAGGGATACATTAATAATTTTTTCCAAAACTTGCAGACCCCCGTCAAAAAAAAAGTTTTATTTTAATCATAATGAATTTTGCCCACCCAGATTTAATTTACTATATCTCCATTGCTTCTTTTCTTTTTCTCTTTTCCCTCCTTTTACTCCACCTTTTCTTTTATATCTTTTGTATCTTTGTCAGTCTTTGTCTTTTTCATCTTTCTTTCCTAGAATTATGTTCTCTTCTTTCCCCGCATGTTTTTTCAGTCAATCTGATATCTTCTCATCCACACCAATCTCACCCTTCTATTTTTCCTCTACATTTACATTGTTATTCTCTTAAATCCCTCACTTCTGCCCTACAAACCGTAGAGACTGCCACGTGTCAGCAATTGTTGTTCACAAGTACAGTATCATAATACCCTAATTTTCATAATTTTAATTATATCTGAAGTTTTGCCAATTATATGGTGAACTTCTGCAGTGGAAAAAAAAAGCCCTCAGCTTTCTCTTAGGAACTGAAAAACTATAATAGAAAAAATGCAACATTTGTTGAAGAATAAAGATAAAGAAAAAGCAGTGTTTCAAGCTACTTGGTAAAACAATAATCTCTTACAGAGCACTCATTACTGCTAAATAATTGACTGTGTTGAAAAAAAGGTTCCATGTGAAGAGAGGTTCAAGAAGGTCAGTTATCTAGTGGTAATAACCGTAGCGGTCATTAGAGGGTACTAATGCTATTAAGGACAGAACTTTAACTTTTTATTCAAGTTTTTATTTAAATTATATTAACTTTGATTCAACTTTTAATTGAGGTGCAACCATCCAAATTCTATAGTCACTAACCAAGAAGTAATGAACATAAAATTACATGTTCTTCTGATAGGCTGATGGTTCTTTAATATATTATAATTTCAAGAGTCTCAACAGAGCTGTTATTAGTATAAAACTATTTTGAGGTATTCTGTTAGAATTAGAGCTGGGTGAGTGATTCAGGGAACAAATCCCTTCTTGAGTCATAGTAAAAATAGCTGGTGCATTTTCTGAGCCCCAAAGCATCTCTTTATATGAGTATGATTGGACACGATCACCAACCTCTTTACTTACCTCAAAGCAAAGACCTTGTTAAACTGATCACCAATTATCATAAAAATGATCTTAAACACATGGGGCCTGTCATAAATATAAAGGCTAACCACCTTTACATCCCTCCCGGCCAGAGGAAAAACCGTTCACCTGTAAAGGGTTAAGAAGCTAAAGATAACCTCGCTGGCACCTGACCAAAATGACCAATGAGGAGACAAGATACTTTCAGAGCTGGAGGGGGCAGGAAACATAGGGTTCTCTCTGTCTGTGTGTGTTTTGTCTTTTGCCGGGACAAGAGCAGGAATGCAGGTCAGAACTCCTGTAAAGGGTTAATAAGCAATCTAGTTAGATATGCATTAGATTCTGTTTTGTTGAAATGGCTGATAAAATACGTTGTGCTGAATGGAATGTATATTCCGGTTTTTGTGTCTTTTTGTAACTTAAGGTTTTACCTAGAGGGATTCTCTATGTTTTGAATCTGATTACCCTGTAAGGTATTTACCATCCTGATGTTACAGAGGTGATCCTTTTACTTTTTCTTCAATTAAAATTCTTCTTTTAAGAACCTGATTGCTTTTTCATTGTTCTTAAGATCCCAGGGTTTGGGTCTGTGTTCACCTATGCAAATTGGTGAGGATTTTTATCAAGCCTTCCCCAGGAAAGGGGGTATAGGGCTTGGGGGGATTTTGGGGGGAAAGACGTTTCCAAGCGGGCTCTTTCCCTGTTATATTTGTTAGAAGCTTGGTGGTGGCAGCAAAAAAGTCCAGGGACAAAAGGTAAAATAGTTTGTACCTTGGGGAAGTTTTAACCTAAGCTGGTAAAATAAGCTTAGGGGGTTTTTCATGCAGGTCCCCACATCTGTACCCTAGAGTTCAGAGTGGGGAAGGAACCTTGACAGGGCCAGATTCCCTGAAGTACCAGAACTAGATTCATTCTGCACCAGTCTAGACTACTGTACCCCAAGAGAGTTGATGCCAAGGGTGAGCAGTTAGCGGCACTGCTGTTGTTCTCCCGTGGATATTCCACTGAATGGGATAATCTTTGGATTCTGATTGGGGTGCTCTCAACATCTAGTCAGTCCAAGCTACTAGGTGGACATGTTGAGATAATACATCCCTGTAATGGGGTTTACAAAACTCTGTGCTTAGCATAGACAGAAGGGAGAGGAGAGTCTTCCCTGCTTAGATGCAATCAGGCTGACCCCACCCCTACATAGCTGCCAGAACTGCCAATTGTGGAGACATACACCCACAGCTGTGACAAATAAAGAAAACAATCCCAGCTATAAAGAAAGGAAAGGGAGGCAGAAAGGTCTGGTATAGTGGAGGGGCAGCAGCCCCATGCTGAGCTGCCTCTGAGAAACTGACAGGGAGACAAAGGAGACCCTGGAGTTTAAGGGCTGAAGATTCAATTTAAGTTAAGAGGTTATAGACTGGTCTAATTGTAGATGAATTAAAGGGGACCAGTTAGGAGAAAGCTTGGGCCTCTAGTGAGGCTGCACCAAAAGAAGCTGACAATCCCACAGCTACCCTGGCTATCTTTACTTCCTCTCCCCTCCCACCCAACCACACCGTCCAACTAACACTGTTGAGTTTTTTGGCTGTGACCAAAAGAGAATGGTCTTACTTTTTGTTGCCTTCACCTCTTTTCCTGGTGCCTTCTACCATCATACTCTGTCAGTCTTGCGTATGGAGTTTTATTGTTTTAGCCAAGGTTCTCAAACTTCATTGCACTGTGACCCCCCGCTTCACAACCCCAGCGGGGGGACCGAAGCCTGAGGCCACCTGAGCTCTGCCACCTTGGAGTGGGAGGAGGGCAAAGCCAAAGCCCAAGGGCTTCATTCCGGAGTGGGGGACCTCTAACCAGAGCCTTGCCGCCCAGGGTTGTAACTGAAGCCTGAGCCCAAGGCAGTGTGCTTGGGCTTCAGCCCTGGGTGGTGGGGCTCAGGCTTCAGCTTTGGCCCCAGCCAGTCTAACGCCAGATCTGGCAACCCCATTAAAATGGGGTTCCAACCCACAGTTTGAGAACTGCTGCCTTTAGCTATAGTAACAATGAGTTACTGCCTTTTCCCTGGAATTTAACAGTGTTCAGATGGCAGGAAGCCACTAGCCCTTAGGAAACTGCAACCAGTGCAGAATGCTGCAGCATGTATCCTCAGCAACACTGGCTACTGCAATTGCATCAGACCCGTCTTCTGCTCTCTGCATTGGCTTCCCAAAGAACAGCAAATTAAGTTCAAGGTCTCAGTCCTTATCTTCAGTACACTCAACAGCCTGCCTCCAGGATAGATAGAAGATCAGCTGAAGTTGAGGATGAAGACTGTGGTCAACAGTCCCTCTCCTTAGGCACAATGGAACTTTCTACCACAAGGGAAAGGGTAACTTTCTACCACAGAGATTTCTAGGGTGTCAGTCTGCAACTGTGGAATGAACAGGAGCTAAGGACCGTGACAAATCACACCACTCTCAGCTCCATGTCCAGTGCACACTTCTTTGCCCTTGTCTTCTCTAATATAAACATATAGTAGCGTGCATATTTAAAAAACCAACAACAACAAAGAGAACCCTACCAAAATAAAACATTTCTTTGCATGCACAGTTGTCTCACTGGAGAAAAGATGAGCAAGAGAAGGGTCCACATGTGACAGATGTTAGTCACAGTGCTTAATATACTACTGGGAAGGCGCTTATATATTATAATGGCAAGTGTAGTATAAAAATCTATATAAAGGAATAAAATTCACATGGAAGCAAGTTAAACAACAGAATATTTTACAAATACAATGAGGTGATGAAAGCTTTTTCAGGTACAGTATTTGAACCAAAAGCTATATTGTGCTTATTAATTGTGTTAAATTAAAACAGAATTAATAATCCTATTAGGTGGTCAGGGATAAAGCAGCTGGGAAGGTGATATTCATATGGGAGGATCTCTTCCTTTCCCCTGGCAAAATAAAGAGAATATTTAATCTAAAGGGTTTTTGTTACTTTTTGTTAAGATTGCAGCTGAAAGCAATGGGGTCAAGTAAGGGTTAATGAGTGTATTATTTTGTAGTAGATAGCTGCAAACTACAGAGAGGATAGGCAACAGCTAATAATCTATTTGAGCCTTATTTTAGAAGGAATGTTCTGCTTTTTGGAAATGATATTCCTAGATTCTAATCCCAAAGCTGCAAGTGTGATGTTTAGCTGGCAATTATTGTGTGTGTTGTGTGTGCCTATGGTTTCATTGTGTGGGGTTGGGCACAATTTTATGAAAAACATCTTTTGCTTTTAAATTCCCATGAATGTCTTTGTTTTTTGGTTATCATAGACTTGGTGAATACTTCGTATTAAATTGGTCTGCTGCCATTTTCTAACAGGGAAGTTTGCTATATGAACTGATAATGGCTTTTTCCTGTGGAAAAAAAAAGATATAAACTGCTTTACATTTTTGGTAGGGAGCCAGGTTTTTGTCATTCAGACATGTCACATTGTTATGAAAATATCATGCATCATAACACAACATAACAATGTGATTTGCTGAGATGCTGAATCCTTTGGAAAAAAAAAGTGAAGTGGAATGTGTGTATTTCCATGCAAAAAACTACTCAGATATTTTAGAGTAATTTCCTGGGGCTGGCTGATGTACTGGGCTAATGCATTAGCCTTTCAACTCAAGGAAGATGGGTTCAGTCAAGAGATATGCAAAACTCTGTGGTTTCACATATCAGGAGTGTGGGAGTGTGAACTTTTTTTCTTCTTGCTTTCACACTACATGGGTTTGTTTAGACAAATTAAAAGTCCAGTGTGAAAGTGAGTCAAAACTACTAACTTTCACCTCACTTTCACTTTAAAAAACACAGAAAGCGAAAAGCTGAAAACTTTAATAATTATTAATAGAGCATCATGGTATGTGTAGTGCTTTACAAATAAGAAAAAGACACCGTACTTTGGCCTGAAGATGTTATATCTAGCGCCCTGATCCTGCAAGCATTTACACACACACTGAATTTTACTCATGTGGATAGTCTCACTAGAGAGCACAGGATTACTCACATAAGTAAAGCTAAACACATGCTTAAGTGCTCCTGGGATCCGAGTCCATGTTCTGACATGACATGATGAATGATAACAAGTGGTGGAAGTGGCTTGGGAAAGGGAGACAAAATGGTTATAACAATGAGACAATGGGGGTGCACTTGTCTTAGATGTAGGCATATTTGTGCACATCTTGACAGTCCCTTTATAAATGTTTTGTAAGCCAAAGTTATTTGTAATTGTTTTCTGGGATCTTATACTTTTCACATGTGTGAAACTGAGGAGGTTGAGGTAAAGAAACAACGGGGAGCTACTGGAATACAAGAGGGTGGCAGGGAGAAGAGGCAGGGTGAAAATGAGGAAGAACTGGGGAAATGAAGACCAATGGAGAGAAAAGTGGAAGAGTAAGGGAAGAAGAGACAGCAGGGAAGGTTGATGACAAACCTGAAGGAGGAAAATTGAAATGGCATGATGACACCAGATGTACAGCGGGACTAGTTAGACAATCTCAAAAGGAAAGGAAGTAGTCTGATAGTTGTGAATGATGCTGAAGGTGTGTTGAGACACTTGTAGGTGTTATGAGAAGATGCCAGGGGACGTGGGGTTGGCAGATCTGAAACTCTCCTCTGCTGCTTTTGCTGCATGCTGCTGGTGAGTGACGAAGGGCTCCTCTGGCAGAGCTGGGAGCCTTTCAAGAGCTTTCTCTAGAAGATGGCAGGGGAAAGGGTTGAATGCTGAGGAGGCCAGGTTCATGGACTGCAGTGGCTTCTTGACCATCAAGTGTTAGCACAGGAAGAAGGTGGATTTCCTATCTCTTAAGGAACATGGCCTGTTTTTTTAATTTATAGTGAAATGTGAAATTCTATTCTATACAGGTTGTTTTACTGTGTTCATCACCATAGTATCTGAGAACCTTCCAGTAGTTCATTAAGCAACATGACTGCACATGTGTCACAGTGTTGTTTGTTTTTTCATCCTCTCCCCAGAGGGTAGAGTGTCATATTTTGGTAGGGTCTTTCTTAATATAAATATACTTGTTGCTATGGATTTATGTAAAAGAAGGTAAGGTCAAAGAAATGTGCCTTGCACTTGAAGCAGAAGGTGATGGTCTCTAGTTCCTGGGGGAGTTCATTCCACAATGTTGGATAACCCACAGAGCAAGTTCTGTCTCTGAAACCGATGAGCTTTACTCTTATTTTTGAGAGTTCCATTTTGCCAGAGAAGGAGAGTTATCGACCACAGTCGTTGACCATAGTCATTGTCCCAGAGCTTTAGATGGTCTTTAGATGCCCTGAGCCCAGGGCATGCAGAGCTTTGAAGATAAGGACTGTGATCGGGCCTCTTTGCATGCTTTGAAGTTTTATTGTGAGAATTTTACACAGGTCAAACCTGAGTGTTTTACTTTTATGAGCACTAACAACATCACCACAAAAGAAGGGACAAAAGAGTCTTAAAAATATTATCTCCCATTTGACTAAGTTTGTCACACAAACACCTATTGACCATTCCCAATATGTGCTGCTTCCTTCTGTTCACACATGCAATGTGAGTGAGCAACTGTCTGTCAGGAAAGCTGAATGACCACAGGCATTGATTTTTAGCGGTAATTGAAATAGCTCAGTGTCGCATGGTAATCTGGTTTCAATTTGTGACTTTGATTTGTAGGGATCGTGAACTAGACTTGCCATTATATCCTGCATTTGTAAATTGAAATTTTAAATTGTGCTGATCAGATATATATGGGAAATTACAGCTGCACTAAAGCCCTGCACCTGTGCCTGGACTGGACTGTTTGTTTGATTTTGTCCTTCCCAATTTCTGCTCAGGCACCTGCATAAATTGTGGGAAAATCTAAGGTGTGTGAAACCTACATTAACATGTGCATTATATATACATAACTAGCAACGGGAAGAAAAGGAGGCTTTTAGGACATTAATTAAGCTTGACAACACTTTGATTAAATAGGTATTATTCAGTTCCAGTTTACAGAGTGGGAAACAGAGGCACAGCGAGTTTAAGCCCCATTCTACTGACCTTCTTTGTAAAATGCATTGACATCTACTGATGAAAAGTGCTATATTTGTTTGTTGTTGTTAGTCTCAAGTTCACATAGTGGGGTCAGTAACAGGACCAAAATCAGAATCTGAGTCCAGAGACCCCTTCCTCCCTTTTTAGGGCCACTACCAATGTTAGTCAACCCTAAAAATGCAAGCCAGAGGTGGGACAATTATCTCATCCCCATTAACTCTGGTCAGTAAGGCCAGCTGGCATGTAAATTGGATGGAATAGCATTTGTCATGCTCTCCTTGAATCCAGAAGTGGTTCCAGGCATTGTGTCTCCCTGAGGTACTTGCTGGGCTCATACTCTGTTGCATCTCCCTTAATATGGGTCAGTGCCTTAAAGGGACAATAAAGACCTAAAACTTTAAAGCTGAGTATCAAATTTTAAAGCAACATTTATTGACGTATAAAAATTTCTTTCTATGACCATTTAAGCACCAAAGTATAGTTCCAAATGTGTTTGTAGAACTGCCTTCATACAGGAGCATGCGCTAGTTCAGTAAACTCACAATTTTCTTTAATAGGGAGCAAAATGCAGAACAACAAATCTAGTTGAATTAATCATGCACTTGCTACAATATCCAGTAATTTTAGACAAATATAAAAGTCATTACACTATATTTGCCACGCTAGGCTGCGTTAGTGGAAATGAAAAGCAATATGAGGAAATACCTGTGCAATTTAATGAAAAAATTTTATGTGTTTGATATAAACATTGATTTCACTTTCCAGAATATCTTTATCATTTTGCAGTAGTTCAGGGATTTACAAGAAGACACCGTCACAACAGAAATAAAAAAGTTAGATAACTCAGCTATCACCCAAAAATAAAAATAACTCATTTAAAACTGTTTAGTAGTTGGGTAAGTTGAGTAACTGAGAAGTTGCCTAATGTGATTGAATTAGAAATTAGCTCAGTTAAGCACTGAAAGTGGAATTCAATGACTTCTGTCCTACTCATTTCTCTGACCTCAGCTGAAACTCTAGAATCTTGCGCAAAAAAAAAAAAAACAAGAGGAAATTCTGAGATATACATGTACAATAGTCAGCATATTAAAGTATACCCACAATTAAAAACTTACGTTAACGAAGTTCTAATTTTTTACACCATTATCCAGATTTATAGAAGTAAAAACCTGTCTGGAGGGTCCTTAAAGTCTTACAGCTAGAGCTGATCAGCAAATGGGAAGGAGGAGGCATTTATGTGGAAAATTTCAACTTTTTGTTGAAAACTCATAAATTTTCAGATGAAAACCAAAATGTTTTTGATGAAAAATTGAATATTTTTACGGAGCAATATTTTGTTTAGTTGAAAAATGACCGTACCACAACTAAGGTGGGGCAGAGTTTGTCTGTGGCTTACCCAGGAAGGACAGCTCTGCTTTGGGGGCAGGGGAGGAGAGGAAGGAGGTCAGAAATCGCTGTAAAAGGGGGGAGATGGGGGAGGCGGCCAAGCAAATTGCTGGTGCCTTCTTGTGGCCGATGTTCAGTGCAGGTACTCCATAGAGAAGGCAACCAGTGACCAGATAAATGGCCTGGTAAAGGACTTAAAAGGAGGTACTGGATACAGGAACAGAATGGCGAAGGGGTTTGGGGACTCCTCTGATTGGTATGGCCCATTCTTATAGCCCACCTTAACTCTCTTACGAGGGTGGTGGATGGTAAGGTCCAAGCTATGGGTAGGCTGTGGGACGTGGATGGAAACAAAGGGGGGCTGGTGGATGCCCCAGAGAATTGATTTGAGTAAGCATGGATTAAACAAAGGGGGGGCTGGTGAACGACGGAGAATTTATTTGAATTAGCATGGATTTGCCTGCACTGTACACTTTATCTGCTGGGTAGTCCCAGACATCTATATAATAAAGTTGCAGCCTGATGAAAATCCATAACAAGTGTCTCCTGTCCTTCTTGCGGTGTACCCAGACAACCCCATTTTCCACTGAAAAACAGTTTTGATGGAAAATTTTCAAGCAGCCATACTCACAACACAATTTCAGGTTTGCAGTTATCCCATGAAAAAATATGTCCTGTTATTGGCAGTTATTTACAAACCAGTGCTAGCTGGCTCTATTTTCCTTTGCATTTAGTGGTCACATACAGTCTACTTGTAAAATGTTTGTTGCAGTGGATTTGGAAACCTGGACAGGACTATAGATAGAGTGGAGAATCACATGCCAGTTCTTGTCATGTACTAAGGAATCTTGTTATGGGAAAGAGAATGTGCTTAAAGTATGGTTTATGTGGCTAATATCAATATTTAGATAGTGAGATATCAGGGAAGGGCCATTCCAGGGAGGGTTTATAATGCCCTTCAAATCTATTAGAGATGGCACCTATCTAGATGCCACCATTAACATTGTATTCTTTCGAACGGAAGCCCATACCCCCAATGAACCGTTCTGCTGCCAAATGTCATAGCATTGCTGTGCTCCCAAGTAAAATAAAACTGAACTGGGAAGTGGTGGAGGGTTTTGGTTCAGTTCAGATTTCCATATATAACTGATTTAGCTTATCCTCTCTCAAGTATAATTGCAACTATTCTCAAGACAGGTCATTCCTGATTAATACAGTATGATCTCCAGGAAGGTAAAATTGCCTTAAATATCTTTAAAACTGACTGTTCAGCACATTATTAATTGTTCTTGGGTTGTAAAATAAGATTCAGCTTTCCCGGGAAGCTGTGGTGGTGAATTATTTTAGGTGGGACGGATGGAATGTCAATCCGCAGTGTTAATGACTGCAAGGAAAAAGGAATTTTTGAGGTGTCAGGAAGGAATTTCCTCCCAGCTCAGATTGGCAGGGACCTTGTGACTTTTTGTCTTCCTCTGCAAATAAAATATAGGTCACCTTCTAGGATTATCTGGGCATGCATACCCAATCTGCTAGTCACAGGGCCCTGGGTTGCAACCCAGTGGAGCAGGGAGGGCTCAGGTTGCCTACCACTGAGCCCACACACTCTTGCCACTGTCACCCTCGCAGAACCCTGCCTCCGGGCGACACGATCACAGATGCTAAACCCTTGTGACAACTGGTGGAAAAGAAAGTGGGCAACAACCCAGTCCTGATAGAATGACAGCAGGCTACCTACAAAATCTGCCCAAGGGAGACCATGGATGCAGAAAAGCTGTTTAAGTGGATGATAGAGAGCCAACAACTACAGGTGGCCATGCAACAACAACAACATGATCAGCTACTGAAACAGATGGCCACCCACCAGCAAGAGCAAGTAGCCGAACAGCAGCAGCAGCAGCAGCAACTACCCCGAGAGCTGACAGTATAGCAGCAGGACCAACAGCAACAGCTTATTCAAGAGATGATGACACTCCTGCAGCCCCAGGGGGGCATTTATTCCACAGCATTGGCACCCTCAGGTGATGTCCTTCCCCCTGGAATGCCAGTCCGGCTTGTGAAAAGGGGCCGTGGGGATGACCCAGAAGCCTTTTTGGTCACCTTTGAGTGGCTGGCCACCACAATGTGCTGGCTACAGGAACACTGGGCCACCCTCATAGCCCTATCCTTGACAGGACCCACTTAGGCCACCTACAGGAGCCTACACCCCTTAGAAGCACTGAATTACGTTAAACTAAAAGCAGCCATTTTAGACTACAATGGATATTCATCCCAAGACATTCCATCAACAATTCAGGAAAGAAAAATACTCCTGGGATCCTGGCAATGGGTGGTGGCACAACATCTGAAAGAATAGTTTTGGTGCTGGCTGAACCTCAAGAAGCAGAGTGGACCATAAGTAGCAGAGTGCATCATGCTGGAGCAGTTCATCCAGGTTCTCCCAGCCGGCAGGAGAGACTGGGTGAAGCGCCATCGACCGAAAACACTGGCAGAGGTTGCATCCCTGATGGAGAACTATGTGGCCGCAGGGGATCTGGCTTCTCTGACACCTAGGACCAGTGCATCCGAACTTAGGACACCAACCCCTAATGGAGGCTGGGCTAGGAGGAGAGGCCCAGGCTTGCTGAATTGGCTTCTCCCCTTCAGCTTGCCCATCTGGGGACCAGAGCCCAGCCACCGAGGTGGAGCTGAGAAGGGACCAAGGTCGCCGAGAACCCTGGGGCAGGGAGTTCAGAGTGTGGACAGAAAGGACATTATTGGCGGGAATGTCCCTTTATTGACTGCAGCTATGGACAGGCCTGGATTGCATGTACCAGGGCACAGAGACAGGGCCTGGCCAAGATATTAATCCCAGTATGGGTCAGTGGGTCTTAGGTAATAGGCCTGGTAGACTCCAGATGGACCACACACAGACTTGCTGGGTAGGGTTATCTGCCACCCTGACCTACCCTGTGATATTAGGGTAGGGCTGAAAATTGGGGAGGTCCTGAAAAGGTGGAGTAAAGACCACCCAGTGGAAACCAACCCAGCCATGCAGGAACAATGGGAAGACCACACTGTGAGCTTGGCGTGGAAACAGAGAGACTTCTTTGATAGGGAGGAGGGCAAATCTCAACCACCAAAGAAGTGGCCCTCAATTTGAGTGCCAAGGTGAGCAGCTTTACAGGGTAACACAAGACCCCCAAAACATAAGAGATAAGTAGACAGCTCCTGGTCCCCAAAAGGTTCCGGCAGTGGGTTCTCCACCTAGCATGCTGGGTGCCATGTGCAGGGCGCTTGGGGATGTAGAAGATTCTGAAGAGGGTGGCCCTTAGGTTCTTCTGGCTAGGGACACACAAAGAGGTACACGATTTTTTGTGCCTTGTGCCCTGAATGTCACCTGGCAGGGCCCAAAGGGATGCCAAAGGCTTTCCTGTTTCCACTCTCCATGGTGAGACTGCCTTTGGAATGGGTAGGCATGGATTTGATGGGGCCCCTTGAGAAAAGTACATCAGGATACTGTTCACATATTAGTGATAGTGGACTATGCAACACAGTACCCTGAAGTCCCCCTCCCTCTGAACAACAAATGCATCCACCATTGCAGATGAGCTCCTGAAGGTCTTTGCGAGGGTCAAGATACCTCAATATTGACGGACTGGGGGGTCCAACTTTTTGTCCAAACTGATGTGGGAATTGTGTGAACTACTGAAGATCAAGCCTCTCAAGACCTGCGTTTACCATCCACAGATAGACTGACTAGCGGAACCCTGAAGGTCATGCTAAGGAAGAGAGGCCGCAGGAGCCGCACACCCCCTGGACCACAGGAGCGCCACACCTCCTGGACCAGACCCCACTGCTGAACCACCGAATGCCCCATGGAGACCTGGGTTGGTGGGCCAAGACTGAAGGAAAAGAGCTTCCAGATCACAGGCAGGGAGAGATCTGCCCCCATGTGAGTGCATAATCAGACCCTGTTGTGACTTTGGAGGGCTAGAGGCTGTGATAGGAAGTGACCAAGGGAGCAGGCTTGATGACATCTACCCTAGGCCACATACCCAACCTGCTTGTGACAGCGGCCTGGGTTGAAACCCAGTGAAGCAGGGAGGGCCCAGGTTGCCGAATCCCCATGATATGGCCATGTTTATGAAGAGTACTTACAACCCCATTGCATAATCATATAGATGAGGGTAAAAATTAGGCTAAAATTTATATATTAATTTCCTCCAAGGAGTTCAAATAATTGGATCAACTTATATGATGAGATATCTGGGTAGGGTGACAATTTGTATCATCACATCTTGTCATGCAAAATTTCATACCCAGTATTACATTTAAATGGGGTTTTGATTTTCAGTTTCCCCTCTTCGAGGCTCCACACATGGCAATGAAATGTCCCTAATTAAAAGTTACAAAAGGAGACTTACTGCTACAATTCATTCTCAATACCAGGCATACATGAGAACAGATGGACAACATAATTAGATGATCCTTTGTGGAAGGTAATCACTCTAAAGAAATTCTACTATATTCCTCACCTTGTGAGATCCAAGAAATATTTCTAAAATTAAGGTCACGCATTTTTCATTCCTGGATCAAAGCAAAAGAAACAGCATTTTGACTGGCACTTTGTCAATCTGCTGAAAGGCCACTCACAAATTAACTTGGCTGTGGACTTCTCAGACAAACTCCACTTGCAGCCTTCAAAGCCTGCAGTTCTGCAAGATAGGAATGAAGCCAGTGAATTAAACTGCACTTTAAACACAAATCCATTAAATTGAACATCAAGCCTAGAAGTTCACTTAGGGACACATGCAAAGCTGGCAAAATTTCTGCACTGTTTCAATAAAAAGCTGTTCTATCTTGAACACCTTTCCAAATCCTAGCTGCTTCTGGTATATAGGGATCAGTGCTAAGGGTGATTTCAGGAAAGAAATAGGTTTAAAGGAGAGATTTGTATGAGGATTGAGAAGATGATTAGCACTTGGCAAGTGAGGAAGCTGCTGAAAGCATAGAAGGTGAGCACAAGAGCAATACTTCTCTTAAATCCTAATTAAGCTCTCAGAATAGGGGCTTGTGTAGCTATGGGTTGCTTGAAGGATGATACAGTAGGGATTAAGTGGGACTTAAGTGGTACATAGATCTTGTGCTAGCCCTCCACTAAAGGAGTAGTTGCTACAGGAGAAGAGATTGGGATGAACCCAAGTAGACAGATGGGGTGTATTATGAAATGAGAGCATCGATGTAGATGGGGTTGAATTATGAAGAACCTGAGAGAACAGGGATCTTGTTGGGAGTGGCAGAGAGCTTTGGGGTGGAAATTACTTTGCAATGCCATTTAATATTTTAAAACTTTATCTTTGTCAGTACATGGGAAATCGCCGGGCCTATTCATTCTAAGATAAAAATAAAATTTAAATAAAAAGAAAAATAAGACACCTAACACCTTTCTTGTTTATATTAATCAGGGTTAGCTTTATCCTAATCAACAATCTTAGATTCAATCTTAATATTTCATTAGCTCCTGAGAACTACCTTTCCTGTCTAGGTCTAATTATATCTAATGGAATGTAGCTCAATTCACTATATTAAAACTTTTTTTTTTTAACTCTCTTTTTTTAAAAAATGCTTGTGAGGCCTTGCTGTTGGTCCGTGGTGGGGGCGGGGAGGAGGATCCCTCCTCTTTCCCTCTAAGACCTAAAGACCTTGCTCCAGTTCCTTTTTTTATAATTTTTCTGCAACCTCTTTTATAACTCTAAATATCCGTTTTCATTTGTAACTATCTGTAAGTGTCCACATAAATACAAGCATAAACATCTGTTCTAATCAGTCCTCATAGAAGTTACTTACTCATCAAAGTGCATAATCTCATCAAGAGACATGTCTTTAGTTATATTGTAATACTTTAGTGTCTGTTCAATGTCCTGTGTATTCAGTAATTTACAAAACATATTTACAAACCGGTTAAAACATATTGTACTCCTTCAAACTGTCCAAAGATGCTTACATACAATTGCCAGGGCAGTCAGTTATATCTCACATATGTGGCAGGTACTAGAAATACAGGCCTGTACCACTTGAAAGAGATGCTCTCTTAGCTGTCAGTAACATCGATGCTTTTATCCCCTGTAAACAAACCACTAGGGATTGTTATAATCACAAACAATTGAGATGGGCTGACAAACCATCCGCAGAAGGAGATGGTACACATACACAGTAGGTAGTATATTACGAATGTATATAAAATATAACAGGAGAATAAATTGCAAACAGTTTGGGTCTCCAAATAATAATAGAGGAGCTACATTAGGAGATCACCATAAGAGTGTGCTGTACTACTGGGTCCCCAGCAGCCCAGCAACAACAACAGAATATCTAAAAGGCCCTCAAATTTTAGGAAGGATCGGAGACGGAGGGATTGGAAATAGCGAAAGGTACTATGAATCTCGTACTTACTTGACAAAATCTAGGTGGAGATACTGATGACACAGCTTTTTTCTGCTTTTGGTCTACTGATTCGCTGTTAAAGATGCCACCTTCCGGGGGAAGTTTGTGTCTTATTTCAAAGACACGCTTCGTGCCCCACTCAGTGAATTCTGGGGAAAGGAAAGTAATAACATTACTGCTGTTCATCCTATTGCACACTTATCCAGCTGACAGCCATGGGTCTGTATGTGTGTGATTATGGAATCATGAGTCTGAAGGACTGTGACAGTGTAGAATATTGCTTTTGTTTCAAACATAGAGATGAGCCAAAATCATAGAATCCAGACTCATATCTGATTTTGATCCCCATGCAAAGTTTGAGGATGTTTGCCTAAAGAAATTAGGTTTGGACCCATATTTGTTTTAAAGAATTGAAAAATTGGACTGTGATGCTACACATTGGTTAGCCTGGGGCCACTGTAAAACTTTTCTGTAGAAGAGAGAACAAGGGTACTATTGGGGAACACCAGGTAGCCCTATAAAAGAATCAAACATCAATACATGTTGGATTTGAAGGTGTCTTCTAAGGTCATCAGGTCCAGTTGCCAGCACTAAGGCAGGACAAAGTATAAACTTAGACCATCCCTTAAAAGCCTATTCCATAACTTAACTACGCTTATAGTAAGAAAGTTTCCCCTGATACCTAACCTAAGCCTCCCTTGTGGCAGTTTTAGCTGATTACTTCTTGTTCTACGTTCAGTGGATATGCATCACAGTTGATTACAGTCCTCTTTATAACAGCCCTTAACATATTGGAAGACTGTTATCAGGTCCCCCACTCAGTCTTTTCTCAAGACTAAACATGCCCAGTTTTATTAACCATTCTTCATATTTCAGGCTTTCTAAATCTTTTATCATTTCTGTTACTCTCCTCTGGACTCTCCAGTTTGTCCACATATTTCCTAAAGTGTGATGCCCAGAATTGGACAATGGTATTGAGGCTGAGGCCTCACCAGTGCTGAGTAGAAAAGGACAATAATGTACTGTGTCTTTCATACAACACTCCCATTAATACACCCCAGAATGATATTAGCCTTTTTCTCAACTGCATTCCATTGTTGACTCCTATTGAATTTGTGATCCACTATAACCTCCAGATCCTTTTCAGCAGTACTACTGCTTAGTCACTTATTTCCCATTTTGTAGCTGTGCATTTGATTTTTCTGTCCTAATTGCCGTAATTTGCATTTGTCTTTGTTGAATTTTTTATTTTGTTCATTTGACTAATACTCTAATTTGTCAAGGTCATTTTAAATTCTAATCCTGTCCACTAAAGTGCTGGGAACCCCTCCCAGCTTGGTATCATGCATAAATTTTATAAGCATACTCTCCACTCCATTATCCAAGTCATTTATGAAAATATTGAATAGTACCCGACCCAGGACTGAGCCCTGTGGGCTGTGCACACACACCCCCACCCCCAGTTTGACAATAAATCATTGATACTACTTTTTGAGTATGGTCTTTCAATCAGTTGTGCATCCATCTAGACCACACTTCCCAAGTCTGCTTATGAGAATGTCATGTGGGCCTGTGTCAAAAGGCTTACTAAAATCAAGATATATGTCTACTACTTTTCCCCGACCCACTAGGCCAGTAACCCTGTTGAAGAAAGAAGTTAGGTTGGTTTGGCATTATTAGTTCTTGACAAATCCATGCAGGCTATTCCTTATGACACTATTATCTTCCCGTTGATTGTTTAATTATTTGTTCCAATATCTTTCCAGGTATCAAGGTTAGACTGACTGGTGTATCATTCCCATGTTTGCCCTTCTCCAGTCTTCTGGGACTTCATCCATCCTCCATGAGTTCTTGAAGATAACTGCAAATGGTTCTGAGATTGCTTTGGCTAGTTCCTTAAGTAT
Organism: Eretmochelys imbricata; assembly: GCF_965152235.1. NCBI lineage: Eukaryota > Metazoa > Chordata > Testudines > Cheloniidae > Eretmochelys > Eretmochelys imbricata. The sequence goes on from NC_135577.1 coordinate 84,460,526, forward strand.
CCTAGGATGAATTTCATCAGGCCCTGCCAACTTGAATACACCTAACTTATCTAAATATTCTTTAACCTGTTTTTCCCCAACTTTGGTTTGTGGTCCTATTAATTTTGTTGAGTATCTGGTCACCATTAACCTTTTTAGTGAAAACTGAAGCAAAATAGGCATTAAACACCTCTGCCTTCTTGATGTCTTCGGTTATTAGCTATCCTTCCCAGTTATGTAGAAGACTTGCACTTTCCTTCATCTTTCTCTTGCTCCTAATGTATTTAAAGAATCTCTTATTGTTTTTTTATGCCCTTGCTAGGTGTAAATCATTTTGTGCCTTAGCTTTTCTAATTTGTCCCTACATGCTTGTGCTATTCTTTTGTACCCCTCCTTAGCAATTTGTCCACGTTTCCACTTTTTGTAGGATTCCTTTTTGATTTTTAGATCATCAAAGAGCTCCTATCCTCTCTTTCCCTCATATCAGGATAGTTTGCAGTTGTGCCTTTAAAATTGTCTCCTTCAGATACTGCCAGCGCTCCTGAACCGCTTTCTCTCTTAAATTTTCTTCAAATGGGACCTACCTAACAGTTCTCTGAGTTTGTTAAAGCTTGCTTTTTTTAAATCCATCATCCTTATTCGGCTGCTCTCACTCCTTCCTTTCCTTAGAATCATGAAAACTATCATTTCATGATCACTGTCACCCCAAATTGCTTTCCATCTTCAGATTTGCAACCAATTTTTCCCTCTTGACTTGAGACAAGACACTGCGATCTGTATGTGAAGAGATACAATACTGTTAAAGCATTTATGCTAGAAAATATGTTTCTAACTATATTTCCAACACATTGATCTTTGAAAAAGTCAGCTCTGTGAATAAATGTAGATCTCTTTAAGAAAAAAGCTGTAAACAGTATTTTTCCAAAAATGCAATAGCATTTACTGGAAAGACCAGAGATGATTAATATAGTCTTTTTGTTCAGAGAAGCTACTCCACAAGATAAAAGGCTAGTAATCTAATAACTAGCATATCAGTATTATTTTATTTGGTTTCTTTTTCCTTGTTTGCAAAATAACTGCAGTGTTATCTTGTTCTTATTATATTCTGCTAGTTATATACCTACGATAAGAGAACATAATTAATGTGAAAAATTATGCTGTAGTGATTGTGTTTATTTTGTGCAACGTTAGTATTGCCCTTTTAGGAGTGCTATGCTTATTTTCCACTTGCATTCAATAATAGACTTGCAGCCAGTGGCATTTTATTTACACAGTTTTTGTTAAAACAATTTTATCTTTAATAGATTTTTATCTACATTGGCTGAAAACTTTTGTTTCAGTTTAAAACTTTAATGTAATTTCTTCCCTCCCTGTTTCAGGCAATAAAAAAAAATGTTGAACTGATGTTTCCTTGGCAGCTGTCTATTTCTTTTTTAGAATGTTGATTTTATTTAATAAAAACACAGGGAGAAAATACTTAAAATTTTGTAGTCTTTTTTAATAAGTTTGTGAATAGCACCAAATTGGAACAGAGTTCATTTATAAACCACAGAAGTTATAGTTAAGTTATAGAAAATGATATGCCCTTGGGTCTCATATGCAAACAAATTCCCAGTGTAACTTTAGCGCCCTTGTGGCCAAGATGGAGTCTGCTCTGCAGGCAGCTTTGGCCAAGAGATGGCGGGTGCAGGAATGCAACAGGAAAAATTCCCTCCACCCCAGGGGCACCTGTTCCAAACCCCCCAAAGTGAACACACATACTCACAGGAAAAGTACAATGGATATAATAAAGGGAGATATTTATTTACAGAGCGATGAGAGGAGAAAAACAACAAGGGGAAGTACAGGGGGAGCAGTAGAACAGGGTTGCATCCAAACCAAGGCCCCACAGGCCCAGTGGTAGCGCAGTCTGAAAGGGCAGACACTGAGCAATGCGTCTGCACACACAGTTCAGGAGTCCTGAGCAAAGTTCCAGTTCAATGGTGAGTCTTGGGTGCTCCTGGTCATCTACAGCACCAGTGAACTTTCCCCAACAAACCCCTCCGGTGCCCTCTTCTGCTGCTCTCTGCAAAGCCACACAGAGCGACAACCTCCCAACTGAATTAACTAGCAGCCTCCCTCCTTATTCCCAGTGCAGAATCACAAGTCCCAGTACTCACAGCCCCATGCAGCTCTGGGCGGCAGTGATACTGAGTCCAGCTCCGGCCTGTCCTTCTCGGGCGATTCCTCCCTGGCACAGTGCTCCTCCTGGCTTCTGTCCTGAGGTGTCCCCGATCGGCCGCCCTGTCCTTCCCATGCTTCAGGCAGGTTCTCTCCACTTCACTTTTTGTCCAGGGCTTGCCCGCTGCAGCCCTTCTCTCCCTGGGCACCAGAGCCACTCCCACAAGTTTTCTTCCTTTCTCTCACTGCTCCCCCGCCCCACTAGGAAAAAGATTTAAAGGGGCCATGCTCCCTAAACGCCAAGGGGTTACACCTATAAATATCAAATCAGTCCCCAATAAAATTGTAAATTTAGGAATATCTTCTTCATCTTCATGCACAGGGATATATGTCTCACGCCTATTAGCACTAAGACCATGAATTCTATTTTAACGCAAAAGTTAATACTTTTATAAATGAATATATTGCACTGCTACAGTAGATTAGTATTAATACTGTACAAGGGAAATAAAGTGTACTGAAAAATTGTCAATACAATTAAATATTCAAATCATATTAGCAACTTTTCATTGTGTTATGATAAAAAAACCTATTAATTATCAGAAAATTGCCACTGTGAACATTTACAATACTTCTATAGGTACAAGTACAAATATAATATAGAGTAGTGAAATAAAACCTCAGGAAATCAGAACGCTGAGTGATGCACAAAACCATCCCATGCATTTTGTGGCAGTTTGTAGCAACTTGAATCATCAATTTCTAGTATGTCTGTTGATGGACGGTGTATTAAATGAACGATCTTCAAGAAAGTTTTTGTTTTTTACATTATAATCAAAAAAGCTCCAGCCCTGAAAATACGTATGGACCAGCTTAATTTTAGACAACTTTGACATCAATGGGACTATTCATATGCATGAAGTTAAGCATATGTGTAAGTGCTAGCAAGATTGAGGCCCTAATTATAACTTTCGTATTTAAAAGGATATTTAGGACAACCAGTTGCAGCCCAGCTATCCAAGCACAAAACTATGGACTGGTGATTCTACAAAACAGCCATCTCAGTTAAAGATGTATTTTGTGTGCTGGATACTGAAGTTAATCCTTTGTTATTATCTTTGCCATAAAATGTTCATGGACACATTACTTATGTTTACATAGTTCCTCTCTTAAAGGAGGTTTTCTTTCTTAGAAGGCTTTCTCTCTAAAGGTCTCATGGAGTCATTATCATTCTGACTCAATGTGCATAGAGAAATTAATTAGCTCATAAAAGCTATTATTAATTCTTTATATGATGCTGCACACATTATGAAAAACACCAGCAGGTAGAGTTTTTAGGACCAGCAATCAGTCATGAAAACTTTGAAAAATATCATATTTTATTAAAATCTCAGGAATGTTGTCTATATCTCCTTTCCCAGCATTGTTGATCCCAAAAGAAGGGCCTTAACCAAAATCCTGGATCCAAACACCCTAAACTCTGGGAACGTGGCATAGCTAGGTGGAGCGAACAGGGGCAGCGGATATAAAAAAAGGTGGCACCCGCTTGTACTCACCGGGCAGCGCTCCGCGTCCTTGGCATCAATGAAATGCCGCCAAGGACCCGGAGCGAGTGAAGGTCCCCGCCAAGCCAGAGTGCGTGAAGGCCCCTGCCGCCGAAGACCCAGACTGCCTCCAGATAAGTAAAAATTAAAAAAAGCTCCTATAAATTAAAAAGGTACCACTTGTGCTCAGAGGAAGAGTGGCTGCTCTCCCCCAGCTATGTTACTGTCTGGGAAGAGGTGAGAACTGGATCTGAACTTTGCAGCTGATCCTCTCCTCTATAAAGGGCTGAATCAAATCCCAGAATCCAAATACCACTTCAGACCTCCTCTCTCTGAATTTTGGGAACATTTGTATCCATATCTAAATTGTCCAGCTCAAGCTTCTTTTTACTACCACTAGAATATTTTTATTTATAATTAAATGTCTCATTAATAACTAGCCTTATCATACCCAAGTCATTCTGCAATGCCAGTGTTTGTTACACCACAGTCATTTCTGAGGTGCTTAATTCTGATGTCACAAAACATTGGGTCGTGATGTTACTAAAAGTTGTCAATCAGAAAGTAGAAAAAGTTGTCAATCAGAAAGTAGAGAGACTCCTTTGTTATTTACAGACAAATGTTTTGTATCAGCAAGGATAAGAGAGGAAATATACTAAAGAATGTAATGGTTTGGGCTTTCAGAAAAATAATGCTCTGTAGCAGTCACGTATGGCCTGATTTGCAAAGGTATTTAGGTGCCCAAAGATTCAGATAGCCATCTAGCGGAATCAATGGTAGTTAAGTACCTACCATCTTAGGCACTTTTGAAAATCCCATGGGGTGCCATCTGAAATTTAAGCTTCTAAATACCTTTGACAATCTGGCCCTTAGTATTCCCTGGCCCTCAGGGAACGGATGGCCAGGATCCCCTGGGGGACTAACTTGAAGGGGAAAGGAGTCCAGGAGAGCTGGCTGTATTTCAAGGAATCCCTGTTGAGGTTACAGGGACAAACCATCCCAATGAGTCGAAAGAATAGTAAATATGGCAGGCGACCAGCTTGGCTTAATGGTGAAATCCTAGCGGATCTTAAACATAAAAAAGAAGCTTACAAGAAGTGGAATGTTGCACATATGACCAGGGAAGAGTATAAAAATATTGCTCGAGCATGTAGGAATGATATCAGGAGGGCCAAATCGCACCTGGAGCTGCAGCTAGCAAGAGGTGTTAAGAGTAACAAGAAGGGTTTCTTCAGGTATGTTGGCAACAAGAAGAAAGCCAAGGAAAGTGTGGGCCCCTTACTGAATGAGGGAGGCAACCTAGTGACAGAGGATGTGGAAAAAGCTAATGTACTCAATGCTTTTTTTGCCTCTGTTTTCACTAACAAGGTCAGCTCCCAGACTGCTGCGCTGGGCATCACAAAATGGGGAAGAGATGGCCAGCCCTCTGTGGAGATAGAGGTGGTTAGGGACTATTTAGAAAAGCTGGACGTGCACAAGTCCATGGGGCCGGACGAGTTGCATCCAAGAGTGCTGAAGGAATTGGCGGCTGTGATTGCAGAGCCATTGGCCATTATCTTTGAAAACTCGTGGCGAACCGGGGAAGTCCCGGATGGCTGGAAAAAGGCTAATGTAGTGCCAATCTTTAAAAAAGGGAAGAAGGAGGATCCTGGGAACTACAGGCCAGTCAGCCTCACCTCAGTCCCTGGAAAAATCATGGAGCAGGTCCTCAAAGAATCAATCCTGAAGCACTTGCATGAGAGGAAAGTGATCAGGAACAGCCAGCATGGATTCACCAAGGGAGGTCATGCCTGACTAATCTAATCGCCTTTTATGATGAGATTACTGGTTCTGTGGATGAAGGGAAAGCAGTGGATGTATTGTTTCTTGACTTTAGCAAAGCTTTTGACACGGTCTCCCACAGTATTCTTGTCAGCAAGTTAAGGAAGTATGGGCTGGATGAATGCACTATAAGGTGGGTAGAAAGCTGGCTAGATTATCAGGCTCAACGGGTAGTGATCAATGGCTCCATGTCTAGTTGGCAGCCGGTATCAAGTGGAGTGCCCCAAGGGTCGGTCCTGGGGCCAGTTTTGTTCAATATCTTCATAAATGATCTGGAGGATGGTGTGGATTGCACTCTCAGCAAATTTGCGGATGATACTAAACTGGGAGGAGTGGTAGATACGCTGGAGGGCAGGGATAGGATACAGAAGGACCTAGACAAATTGGAGGATTGGGCCAAAAGAAATCTGATGAGGTTCAATAAGGATAAGTGCAGGGTCCTGCACTTAGGATGGAAGAATCCAATGCACCGCTACAGACTAGGGACCGAATGGCTAGGCAGCAGTTCTGCGGAAAAGGACCTAGGGGTGACAGTGGACAAGAAGCTGGATATGAGTCAGCAGTGTGCCCTTGTTGCCAAGAAGGCCAATGGCATTTTGGGATGTATAAGTAGGGGCATAGCGAGCAGATCGAGGGACGTGATCGTCCCCCTCTATTCGACATTGGTGAGGCCTCATCTGGAGTACTGTGTCCAGTTTTGGGCCCCACACTACAAGAAGGATGTGGATAAATTGGAGAGAGTCCAGCGAAGGGCAACAAAAATGATTAGGGGTCTAGAACACATGACTTATGAGGAGAGGCTGAGGGAGCGGGGATTGTTTAGCCTGCAGAAGAGAAGAATGAGGGGGGATTTGATAGCTGCTTTCAACTACCTGAAAGGGGGTTCCAAAGAGGATGGCTCTAGACTGTTCTCAATGGTAGCAGATGACAGAACGAGAAGTAATGGTCTCAAGTTGCAGTGGGGGAGGTTTAGATTGGATATTAGGAAAAACTTTTTCACTAAGAGGGTGGTGAAACACTGGAATGCGTTACCTAGGGAGGTGGTAGAATCTCCTTCCTTAGACGTTTTTAAGGTCAGGCTTGACAAAGCCCTGGCTGGGATGATTTAACTGGTAATGGGTCCTGCTTCAAGCAGGGGGTTGGACTAGATGACCTTCTGGGGTCCCTTCCAACCCTGATATTCTATGATTCTATGATTTGCAGTATGTAACCCAGTTAAAGCCCTGATCCTGCATCTCATTGTGCACAAGAAATTGCCCATTGATTTCAGTGGAGCTCCGCACATGTACAGGAGTCTGCTTTGAACCACAATCTTCTGAAAATTCTCCTTTTGGAAATCCAGTCTAACTTCAACTGTTTTAGAGGATGAGAAAATGCATCAAATTTTTTAAACTCAGAAACAGCTTTGAAAGTTGAAATAGCACCTTTCTGAGGAGTAGTGCCCTTGCTAGGTTTTAAAAATTTGCTGTTGATTCAAGAAAGCTATGAGTATTTGAAAATGTAGAAAATTCGGTTAGGTTTTTGGGTGCGCATCCAAAAGATGGAGGATGAGCAGCTTAAGACATTTGACAGGCTTCAGGCGTGTTACCTGATCCATGTGGGGTTACCTTCAGTTCCTTTGTTCCCCTGCCCCTTGCATGGTTGCTCAGGGAAAGGACCATGGCAATTCAGCCAAGTACTTAAGCATGTATTTAACTTTAAGCATGTGAGTAGCCTCAGTGACTTCACCGGAGCTACTCATGTAGTTAAAGTTAGTCACATGCTTAAGTACATTCCTGAATCAGGGTCTATAAGGATGGCTGCTTGGGAGACAGAACTGAAAATAATGTCTTCGGGAAAGTAGAACTCCACACCCAGGTGTCATGGGAATTACTGGGGAGTCATGTTTATTATCTGCAGTGGTACAACTGTGGGAGAGTCCAATCTCTGCAAACCCATTTGGTCCAGAGCAGGGAAAATTCAAGCCACACCGGTGCAGCTGGAAGGATTTGTGAGAGTCACATTTTCTTTTCTTTCAGAATAAAAACCTAGAATATTAAATACAAGAAAAATGTTTTTGTACCACTGAAATTGAACAGTTAAGAAATCACAAATTAGGAAATGTAAGTCATGTGAACCTGAACTCCAGTTTAATCTTATGCTTACATGCTGTCTATGACCCCAATCCTGTTAAAATTTATGCACGTGCTTCTCTTTAAGTAAAGTTTTAAAGTCAACTCATTTTCTTAAATGTATGCTCATGTATAATATTTGCTGGATTGGGATACATATACTTATGTGACTGAACTATAATGTAATTTAATTTTATTTGGTGTATGGCATAGATTGTGTAGTGATTGAGCTGCTCAGACACTACTGACATAGATGGGAACATCATAGGGTTTCAGATATTCATTTGGTGGTTAAGAAGGCTGTGACATCACTATTGCATAGCTTCATGCTACTGCCATGTTCCATCAATAGCAATGCACTAACCTCTCCCACAACCGAAACAGACCTCTGAAATCATCTAGTGGGTTCTCCCTCATCCTCTCTGATCTGAGGCACCCTGTAGATCTCTCTTGAGAAGATGAAGAGTCAGCTTCTGTGTACTGTAGTCACCGAGGAACAACAAAGCAGCCTATTCCTTCCTTTATAAGAAATGATTGAGTCAAGATTAGATCTCAATATAACATTTATGGAGTGGGGTTGAGCCACTGTTTTGATAACTGTGTTTCCAACAGTCCCAAAGTTAGGTCTGTCTAGACAGATTATTTCTGTGTTTTATATTTCAGAATATTAAAAGAAAATAAGTACCTGAGTAAGAACCCTGTGTTGGGTTTGATATGGTAACAAATAGCATCAGCATGACTTGCTTTACAGGAGTAATAAATGTTTATTTTAACTTTTGGCTAATCCTAATTGCTTTTGAAATGGTTCTTTGTAGGTCAAAACCCAGAGAGCTCTGGAAAAGATATATTGTAATCATTACCTTAAAAAATCCAAGTCTTTTAACATTTTTTGAATTAGGCATCCATTATTTCTGAAAATCTAATAGCTGAACTAGCACAGTAAAGATGTCCAGGTTTCAATGAAATATATTTCATAAATTAGCTTATCATTGCACTGATTTAGCATGCCTAGCAGGTGAAAGACAAAAACATGTGTTATCTTCCCTTGGGAACCTTCAATGAATGTCATTCTAGCTTCATATGTCTTTCTTCTCTCCCGTTCTTGAACTGATATAAAATTCTAATGTGTGCCCTCTGGTTCCATCTTCATTGAAATCTAGCAAAACTGCTGAAGGTAAGATAGTGGCAATGGTGCATGAAAAAAGGGAAAAGAAATACAGTGATTCATAGCATACTTGAAGAAAGTTGCAATTGTTAACAGCACTACTTTTGTATGTAGACAGGTTAAAATGTGTCATATATCAATGTTAAAAATAAAGTTATTCATCTTGACTAGTTCCTCAAAGTTCAGAGAAAAGACTGTAAAAACTATGCAATGTGTACCTCTAAAAATTATTTTACACATTTCTGAAAACAAACCAATTAAACAGTTCCCAATTGTGGCAAATAGCCCTTTTATAGGGGTGGGCTTGCATTATTTCTGAATAGCCACAGCTCCTTGTTGAAAATCTTCCGCTTTCCATCTTCCTTTCCATCTTCCTTTCTCCATGGAAATCTGAGTCACTAACACAACCCTTTGACACTTTTCACTTTCCTTCCTTCTTATTCATTCCAGCAGTAATAGAAAGAATCATTGAAGACAGACATGGAAAATACCTACTAGCTCATCAGCGTTTTAATTTCTTGGCAACACATGCTCAAAGATTACATGGTGTCTTCACAAAATTAAGCAATACAATAGAATATTTAACCAAATTAGATAGTAAGAAAATCAATAGCAGAAGATTAAATGAAAAGAACACAACAACTCTTCTCCCCGCAGCCACAAAACATCAAAGCAACAATAAATAAAATAACTCAAAAATAAAATGCTAACAATAAAACTTTGGTTCCTCCTTAAAAATGTCAGTGACGATATGCCATGGCAGATAGAGTTCCAAAGGGGTGGACCATAGACAGAAAAGACCCTGCCTACTGTCTACAGTACTTTACAGTATACTTTGAAGCAGACACTAGATCCCATCCCACTAATCTCATTAGCACACCAGGATATGTTTGCAAAGCATTATGGGCCTGTACGTGTGAATAACCATAGGCACAGGAATACTCCCATTACATTCAATTAGAGAACTTATGTGTGTAAAGGTACTCTCATTAGTGTTTGCAGAATAGGGCCTTATACTGTGTTTTAGATATTGGACTGACTTGACTGGAAGCTGAATGACTGAAATCACATGTGGTGGTATGCAAATGTACCCATGAGTGCACACATAGAAGGGAAGATTCATTGACCTCCAACATGGGAAGTTATAAAGAGGCACATTTATACAATTAGACTCCTTAAATCTATTGCAGCTCACACAGGCACCTGCTGTGTTTTTACACAGTTATTTGTTAAAAATCAGGGATTATTTTGCAGGGAATGAATCTCAAAGACATTTGAACCATCTCATTCTTATATTGGCTATGGCTATTCAGAAAGCCACTATCATCAAACTGTGTCAAAGGCATGGAGCATGCTGACTTCCTGTTCAGAACTTTAAAACACTTACATGCCATTCTAAACTAACCCTAATGAAATGGAATACTCAAGACAACTATTTTGACTAAGGACCTTTCCGTTGACTTCAGCAGGCTTTCCATCAGGCTCTAAAAACTTCTCCAATAAACACTTGAAAGAAAAAGTGGAAAGATACTATAAATTGCACTGTATACATAATACACGTCTACAGAATAGAATCATGTTTTATTTCACAATATAAATTAAATGAAATATGCGCCCTACAGTTACAAGTATTTCCATCCCTAACATCTAGTATTTTGTGAGACTGATAACCTCGTGTTTGTGTGAACTTTTTTGCTATAAGATTCAGTTCACAAGTAAACAACAGAAGATGGAACCCAGCTGCAAGCATAAAGGCACTAAGTCAGCAAGGAACTTGATCAGGTGCTTAGGTATGGGAGCAGTCCCTTTGTACTTCAATACTTCAGTGAAGGAAATGCTTCACAATTATTATTTTGGTTATTATTTTATTTCTCTAGTGCTATAGATGTACATACATGGTGCTTTTGAACAAACTTTCTGAAGATAGGAGCTGGTACAAAATGTGTTTGGTTTTATTTAGACTACAACAAACGTTTAATTCATTAGTGATTAAAAAAGCAACATTATAGTTTGATTTAGTTCTCATTTATAATTTAAAAAGCCATTTATGAATTATTGGCTGATATATAAATCAGATTTTAGATATTTTAAAATATAGTTTTATAAAAATATCAGAAAAATCTGTACATAACCCCCATTTTTTTTGTGAGCAAGTTAATATGTATATTTTGGATGAATATCTAAAACCAAAATAAACTAAGTTTTCCTTTCTAAGGTTATTATAATTTCTGATGGTGAGATTATAAAGCAAGTGGTTACAAATTGACTGGATGCACTATGGCAGTGTTCTATATCAAATCACTTGTAAGAGAGCCATGTCCCCCCAAATAAAAGAATATGTGGACATGCTGAAGACATGATTCATGCATTGTTAATGTATACAACAGCAAATCCAGCATATTTAGAGGAACATTTTCCATGTTTGCTATATTAATTTTCCTGAATTAATACGTAATGGATTCAAGTGTACAACCAAATAAACCTGCATTAGTTATAAGCATATGTATCCTTATATTCTAATGTAGAAAATCCAATTAAGCTCCAGACCTTCTTAGTTCTTCATTCATGAGATGATACCTTTATGGCAAAAGCAAATAAGTAAAAAGTTTCTTTTACCCCCAATAAAAATGTTTAATATATAAGTTCGAAGTTAGTCTTCCACAGATAGCCAATTAAATTATGCTAAAAATGACATTTTTAATTAAACACCAAGGTAAGCATAAATGGATTTCAAAATAATTAATCAAACATCAAAAAATTGAAACCTTTTTCTGCTTGAGCAGCAGAAATGAAAGAACCAGTCTTCGGGTCTCATAGAGATTCAATCTAATTTAATTCTCTGTCTTCTCTAAATAAACATTCCTAAAACCTTTTTTTCATCTGGGGGAATAAGGATGAGAGGGGTAATCAATATTTCTAGCATTTTAATTAAAACCGTTAGTGGAATAAATCCATTTAATTATCAGTTAATGAAATACAAGGTCATTTACCTGACAGGAACTTTGAAGGTGGATTACTAGCTGGAATAAAGTAGAAGAACCCAATGTCACAGCCATTTAGCTTCTGTCAAATTTAAGGTTAAAATCCCTGTAGACTGTTTAACCTATTCTCTACCATTTTTCTATTATGTATGCCAATTGGCAAGGAGAAATACATGATCAAACTTGTCTTACATTTAATTTTGCTCCAAAGTTTTCACTAAGTTTCTACAGTTTCTTCCTGTATTCTGTTCTAAAAATTATATAAAATGCCACTAGCACATATTGGGCCAAATTAGTCCTGGTGTAATTCTATTGATTTCAATGCATTTACTCCCAGAATGAATATAGCACATTTGATTTTGAACTGTAACATTTAAGTGTGTTATGACTGCATTACTAATAATAAAAGGGATATAATTTGGATATACAACTTGGACTATAAAATTATTAGCTGAGGAGAAATCTCCAGCTTTCAGAGGGTTTAAAAAAAAAACAATCCATCACTTTTTTAAAGAGAACTTTTTTAAGGTCAGTATTTCATTGCACAAACAAAAAGTGAGCTCCCCCTGCTGGCACAGTACCAGACTACCAAATGCCTCTCCTGATAGTCCATTGACATCAAACATACTAGTGCACCAACGAGCAAGGAAACTAACGGTCCACTGGAAATACAAAGTGGGAACATATCTGTGTTTTCAAATGACAAAATCAATAGGGAAAGACATGCTATCTTCCGGCTTCTAGTAGGATAATACAAGCAAAAGAGAAAACAAACAGCACAAAAGTAGAGTGTTCCCAGTTTGTGGCTGGAATATAATGAAAGGGTTTTTAAAAAACAAAAGTAGATTATATCATGTTGGAATTTATTAATGCTAATTGGAGTTATAACCAAACATCAAAAGTACATACCCTGTAATTTGAGAATGTAGTGCAAGAGGTAATTTGTTCTGTTATCTTTTAAAAGAAACGTGGTTCTACAAATGACACATTGTGCGCTGTGTATTATGCCTATCAGAGTGACTGACTGTTTATAATATTCCATTGCCTCTTATATTACAGCAATTTAAATGTGGAAAGATGAAATGTAGTTTCAGAATACGGTCAGTGACTTAATTTCAAAACTTACATTCATGGTATAGTTTTCATAGTTTTTACTCATAGTTTGCCAAATTATTCATAAACTTTCATAGGATACAGAAGTAAGTTATCTTTTCAGTTCCTAAGGGAGACTAGCTATGTATTTCCACATCCTAAGAAAGGTCATTGTTCTTGATGGTAATTAGGATATCAGATGCTGTATGTCTCACACACACACACACACACAAATCCCTTTTAGTAATTACAGAATACTGTACTCACTTTAATGTAGTGTCTCACAGAATATCAATTACTATTTGGTTAAAAATGTACGTATAGTTGTAGTGTTGCTGGGACAACTTATGTATTACAGAGAAATATCACTGGATCATTATGCACTCTCTAGATTAAAATGTATAGAATATTGGTTTATTGAAGACTGAATTATTCTACATAAGAAGAATCAGGAATGGTGGCTACAGGGAGGAGATGAAGAATTGATTTTAATATGATAGAATTTCTGGGCTATATGTCTTCTCTTTTGCTGCGGGGAGGAAAGGGAAGCATATTCATGCTGTGTTATACTGGTCCTAATGGAGAGTATAGCTCGTGCTGTATACTTATTTCTGACTCCAAGCCTACAGATTTCCCTTCACACAAACATGTTGCTGGGGCTATAAAGCACTGAAGATTACCTATTGGACGGAGTAGCAAGCAGCCCTTTGTGGCCTGAAAATCCACCCTATGTGAATCAGATTTCCAATCATAAGGTTAATACCTCTCATAGCACCAGCTCTTCTGATGTGTGGTCTCCATTCCTCTAAGAGAGGAGTTTAACAGGGTGATCGGTCTCTTTAGTGGCCCAGGGGGTGGAGGCAGGGAGCAGCTGCCCAACAAGCCGGTGTTGGGAATCCACTGAGGAGCTGAACAGCACCTGGTCATTGGCCCACATGCTCAGCTGGATAATTAAGGATAGCCCAGCTCCATGAGCAGGTACGCGGAAGCTGGAAGAGAGTAGAGAGTATACTCTTCTATAACTGGAGCAGCAGGCTGCAAGCAGGCAGGCCCTATAAATCCCCCCTCCCACTGGTGGGGGAAGGCCCTGACCAGGAGCAACCGGAGGCCAGAGAGCCCCTATCTGAACATTTAACCAGATTATTGTTCGTGTTACTTTTTGCACATTGTTTCTTTCTGGGGAAGATAATAAAGAGATTCCTGAAGCATGGGACAGAAACTAAGCTGGGCATGGCTATATGTCCCCAGCTGGTGATTTGGACCAGCAGCATACACGGGGTAATGTACAGATACAGATGAAGGGACTAGTGGGACATAACCAACAAGTTGGCTACTTTGCTAGGTTCACATGAGGATGGTGTCTACAAATCATTCAGAGGAGCTGACCTTCTGCATGAATGTTCCAAAATCCACAGAGTTGAGACCAGGACTTCCACTGTTTCCTTGAACCTCTTCCTCTACATAATTGATAGCCTAACAGTTTCTTAACTCTGAGTGAGCATATGTTAATTCTCAGCATAGTCATCCATGCAATTTTTGAAGCATTTTTTTCTTTTTTCATTTTCACTTACCTTCCCCTTTATCCCCGTGAGAAGAAAATATGTAGTTAGTTATTTGTAAATATGACAACAGCAAACTGATTTGATTAGCTACAAAAGCTACGTAAAATAGTAGCTAGGTATGTATTTGCATGAAGAAAACACCAGCAAGTGCATATAGTCCTGGAAAGTGTGCATGTACAAATCTCTATTTTAAAATAAAGGGACAAATTACCCTATAGAAATGAGTAGTACCCTGACTTTCCTGGGGCTGTTCAGGGTGCAAGTCAGGACAGAATTTGAACCAATCTCTTGTTTTTATTCTAAGGATTAAAAATTGGCCAATTCAGTTGTATAATCTATAAAGCACATAGTCAAGTGTTAATTTAGCTTTATAGAAAACTATCAAAATTCCACAAAATGTTCTGCAGTATCCCACAAACTCTTGCAAATTGCACCTATGGGATCCAACACTTTTTAGCTGGCAGCACTGTAAATTCAGTGTCTGGAAAGTTTTATATTTGAGAGGGTGTGGGGTGGGGGGGGTGTGTTGAATGTGAAACACAACGTAGGACTTAGTCCATGGAAACAAGTGCTTAAATTTGATAATGTGCACTGAAGACATTTTGCAAAATCATTCTAATTTTAAAGTTGACTTTTTTCCCCTCTCATGACTGTTTTTTCCCATTTAAAGTAAGAATGAGTCTCAGAGAAAAAAAATCTATCTCGATAACTTCTAGAGCTCTGGAGACTGTAAGGGTATATTCTCCTCTCAATGTGTGTGCATAGCTCCCTTTTAACATTTATTATGCATGCAATCTGAATGAAGAATGTAGCCCTTTAAAATCCAGCAGTTGTTTCACTATCAAATTCAGTGGGAGTTCCAAATGTGTAATAATTTTATGACTGGGTCTCAAATGACTGCCTTCTCAAAAACAATCACATCCAATGCCTCATTATGATTTTCTTTATCAACAACTAATACATGTTCCACCAGTATGTACAGAGAAAAGACACACGAGGGCCATCAAAATGTATGGACCAGAAATCCTTTTTCAGAGTAACAATGAAGTGTTAAGGGACAGAGCCTGTTGCCACATTGAAAGGAAGAACTGTCGAGTTTAGATGAGTAAATGAACACCAGAAGGGAAAGACTAGGCAGAGGAAGATAATTTTACATTATTTGGAACTGTATTTCAAAACATATAGGAGCAACATATATTCAAGCTGAAACATAGATTTTCTTTTATCTTTTATGTGTTTGTTTCTCAAGCTTTTGCTAATTTTCAAAATAATCTGAATTTGAATACTGTTTTCTGCCTCTGACTTGCAAGCTATTTTCACACCACATCTGAGACTCCAGAGAAGTCATAATGCTGAATTATGACATGTATTCATTTCCATGTGTAAAAGATTATAATATAATAAAAACACAATTATGATTTTCATGTAGGATCAAACAGCAGAAGTTGTGGTGTGAGGGAGAAAACTTGTATTTATTTTTGTATACCCTGAACCATTAGCATTAATAACAAAAGTAAAATAAATATCTCTGTTTAAATGCTGTATGTCTTCAAGTTTTGAGTAGGGTGAGGTTACTGCTGTAAGAAAAATAGAGAGCTTATGGAATGGGTTGAGACATTCTCGAGGCTTTGGGCTTGATTCTGATTTCACTCACTTTAATTTTGCACCAGTCAATTCCATTTATTTAAACAGATTTACTCCTGATAGACCTGTGAGAGATCAGAACCCATCCCAATATATTTCTAAATAAGAACTCTATTCTCAGGATATATTCGTGCTAGCTGGGACCCTGAGTACCTACCTACATGGTGACCCTGACCTCCTGGAGTGGTCTACCTCTGTTTGGTGTGGTAGAGGCAATGTTTGATGTCATAGGGCCAATGTAACTGCACCAGTAAAAACACCTAGTGTTTACGTGGTGCACCAGTGTAAACCATGATTTGGACCAAGGTAAGCTAGGTCTGCACTAGTACCTAAAAACTCCCTCTGTAGACACGGCCGCAGAGTTCTGTGCTAAAGTAGTGTCAGCAGGGGGACACGCCAGAGAAGTTTCATAGTTAACAACCCATTAAGACAGTTCATACTTCTCAAAGCTATTTTAGACTCTCTGCAAAATGAAAAACACAAGACTGCATCAGTTGCATTCAGGTCACATTTTCAAACTTTTCTTTGAAGCCATAGGCTTGTCTACCCTGAGAAATGGCATAATGTCATAAAATGTGTTAACAAACATGATGTTAAATACAATTTAGCGCTCAGTGTAGACAGAACTATCATGTTTAAAATTGTGTCTGCTGTTTGTGGTTAGCCCTGAAGTTTACCTAGTGTTAACTGTGACCAGCTGGCATCATTGTAAATTAATCATATTCTTTAAAATATACACTAAAAAAGCTTTCATAACATTTATAATATGTTAGGTTAAATATGTTGAATATTTTGAGATTTTTATCTATTTTGTAAATCTATTTAATGTTTTAAATCTGATATAGTTTTAAATTTTGATGTGTTGCATGATTTACAGTCTTGGAAAAAAATAACATAGTACTCATAACTTTACAGTTTTTGTGATGCATGAAGATCAGATTTTTAATGTTGGTTAATGCTTTACTAATTAAAGTGTGCATGTTAATTAAAGCAGAGGCTAATGTTAATTACCTATATTAATGGAATCTCATGTAGCACCTGCCTGAAGCAATGGGTTCAATTTTCAAAATATCTCAATTAAGGCTGAAACTTTTGATTTGCATCTAGTAGGGTTTCAATTAACTGCATTGCAAACTTAAATAACACATTTAAAGGGATAATATCACCAGTCACATTCAGCACAGTGGAATTGGTCGGTTCAGTTATTGACTAGGGCTATGAGAGCTTTCAGTCAGTAGGTAAGTGCCATAGTATTGGCATGTGATTATTGTCTAGGGCTGTCATCACTTCTGTGGCTGTTGCAAGAGAGATGTTAAATTGCAGTACTAGGGTCTTGCTGCAATTCCATTGTCAAAAGAGAGAATGAAGTTTACTCGCATATAGAATTCAATATGAATTTAATGGTAAATATTCAGCTTGTTCCTCCTGAAACAAATGGCTAGTGTACATAAGATGGTAAGCCATTTTATCAACTGAGAAAGCTGCTCTTGTGATAAAGTGAGCGATGTTACAGTTTACTTCCCAGCCAAGCCAAGTGTTGTGATCATATTCCAGATCCGTGTCTCAGCCACCACAGCATTATGTGTCAACCTGGGAGCTTTTAATGAGCAGCTTCAGGAAGCGATTAACAAAGTACTAGAAACAGATGTAATCAACTGATTGGAAATTCTACCTAAACTCTACACAAGAACATAATGTCAGCAGTCCTGTTCCATACAGCTTTGTATGGAAATTATTATAGATGGTCCAAAACTGGAACTTTTAATCTGAAGCTTCTCCTATAAACTGTCATGGTTCAGGTAAAATGGAAGCTGGATCAAAACCATCTCAGGCTCAGTTTTGCAAAATTCAACGCAGGAGTTTTTGCAAGACCAAACCTAAGTTCCTTGACCCATCTGTAGTTAAAGGATTTATTTTAAAATACTGTGGTGGCCATTGGTGCTGGATTAATTTGTATAATGGCGGTGCTGAGAGTCCTTGAACCAAACTGTAAACCCTGTGTAGGATGGAAACCACTTCAAATCAGTTGGTGCTGCCACACCCCAGGACCTATGACAGTGGCTTTTCACTTATCAAATAGTTATCACTTTTTTATCTCTCGGAGATGGATCAATGACACAGTGGTGTATCTTGTTTCTTTATTTCATGTCTAGTAAGACTGTATCCTAAGCCATATAATTGTGTTTGTTAGAGACTTTATCACTCACATGTTTCTTCTGTGTCTTTGAAACAGATCATGGTCTAGCATGAGCTGAATGCCCTAAGTAACCATGATTTAATTAGTTACCCTTCTGACACAATAATGGAAGGAAGTACCTTCATCTTCAGATTTTAATCTTACTCATGGCTACTGGAAATCAACATCTTTAACTACTATCCTTGGCAGACTAGAATATAATCATTGCACTTTGGTTTCTGAGGACCAAAATGTATCTTCTTTTGGCTGCAGAAAAAATCAACTATCAAACATGCAGAGGGTTTCCATGTGTAAGGTTTTAATCCAGCAAGGTGACACTGAGGGTGCATATTATTTTCTGGTCTAATATGCTATTGTCATATCAGTTAAGCTTGTTTTTAAGTATTGATTGAAGTGAAAAGATGTTATACGGATAGCATATGTTGTATAACTCAATAGTCACATAAATAGGTAAAAATGAAAATTCAAATATGTTAGTAGGAACATCATGGAGAGATTGCACAAATCAAATACCAAGATTTTGATAGAGCATAAATAGTGACAGTTGGTGAGATTTGACAAAAAGAAATATATCAGACTGTGTAGAATTAGACAAGGAAATAGGGATTTTATAACACTCTTAGGAAAAATACCAAAACACTCATTTCCCCATTATGGTACCATCAAGATGTCAGACAGCAGAATGCTAACAATAATACATTAAGAGCAGATGGAAAAACCTGGTAGGAAACTGGAGTAGATGTTCAGAGTCCTAGCGTAAGACTAACACTCAAACAGCCAAGAAAACATCTCCACTATTGAGGAACAGAAGAGAGACAAAGTAAAACAGAAATTAAAAAAAAATTTTAAGCATAAATTACAAAAAGCTTTCATCTGTTAGCATCCTGGCTTTTTACTCATTAGACCCTGATTGGTTACTATGTATTTTGGGAGTTATAATCAGCAAAGACTTCAACTTGCTTTACAACAGCTACAAAGCAGACAGGAAAGTTTGGAAGCAATAAGAAGCAATTAGCATTTTATAAGGCACCAGCACCTTTCCAAATGTCATTATCAAACCAATTACAACTAGCCAATGCTGCTGAAATAGCAAATATTGAATAGTCACAGAGAACTATTTGCAATCAATGTTAAAAACATTCACAAAAAATTCTGAAATACTTTTGAATAATGAATAAATGTGAGAAGTAATGATCAGCTTGCAGATATTCCACAAGGAGAAAACAAAGCTAAATTAATCAGATAGTCAGTGAATTATTCGCTCAACACTACCTGCAGATAATGTGTCTGCAAGTTCAACCACACATGGTATTATAAGCAGAAGGGGGATCTAGTAGCAGTGAGGAAGAATCACTTCAGATGATTGTGGAAGCAGGGGTCCACGCTGAAGGCCAAATGGCTATCAGTTTATTTTTAACAATGTGTTTCTCATTAGTCTAGGAATCTCATGCCATAACGTAGCTTGTAGTATTTGCTGACAAGTGTAATTCCACCTTCAAGATCCTGTGTAGCTTAACCCCTACCTAGTTATTAAAATAGGGTCTGTCAGCTACCAAACTGTCTGCCTCACCACTATTGCCATCTTGAACCCCCAGTGCATCTGTCCCATGACTGTCTTCATTCATCCCTTTGTCTGTGACATCTTTGTACTTGTATTACCTCCTAATTAATGACAGGTTTCAGAGTAGCGGCTGTAGCTCACCAAAGCTTATACTCAAATAAATTGGTTAGTCTCTAAGGTGCCACAAGTACTCCTTTTCTTTTAACCTCCAAATTGTGGTCCACCATGCCAACATTCTCTATTGTTCTCATTCTCATCTGTTCCTAAGGCTCACTTCTTACGTGATCAGTCAATAATCATTTATAAACGTGTGTGTATTTATAATACAATTGAATTGCCAAGAGTTGTGTATATAATGTAACCATGTGTATGTAAAGATGTAACCATTGTCCTCACTTCCCTCACTATTATTTGTTACCCTGGCTGTAACATATTTAAAATTTGGATAGCACAGTCATCAGGGTAGGTACCTTCTCTAGAGCTGGGCAAATAACACATTTTCTGGTTCACTGGGAATTTTGAAAAATTAAGGAAAAATTAATTTAGGGTCAAACAGCAACAACATTTTTCAAAATTTTTGGCAGATCAAATAGTTAACAAAATTTTTTTGGGTCAAACAAAATGTTTTGTTTCAATTTTGAGCATTTTAAAATATATTTAAAATGTTAAAAATAATATAACATCATATATGTGCAGGTGAACGAGCCTCTGATAGTGTGGCTGATGTGATTAGGCCCTATGATGGTGTCCCCTGAATAGATATGTGGACACAGTTGGCAACGGGCTTTGTTGCAAGGATAGGTTCCTGGGTTAGTGGTTCTGTTGTGTGGTGTGTGGTTGCTGGTGAGTATTTGTTTCAGGTTGGGGGGCTGTCTGTAAGAAAGGACTAGCCTGTCTCCCAAGATCTGTGAGAGTGATGGGTCATCCTTCAGGATAGGTTGTAGATCCTTGATGATGCATTGGAGAGGTTTTAGTTGGCGGCTGAAGGTGATGGCTAGTGGCGTTCTGTTATTTTCTTTGTTGGGCCTGTCCTGTAGTAGGTGACTTCTGGGTACTCTTCTGGCTCTGTCAATCTGTTTCTTCACTTCAGCAGGTGGGTATTATAGTTGTAAGAACGCTTGATAGAGATCTTGTCGGTGTTTGTCTCTGTCTGAGGGGTTGGAGCAAATGCGGTTGTATCGTAGAGCTTGGCTGTAGACAATGGATCGTGTGGGGTGGTCTGGATGAAAGCTGGAGGCATGTAGGTAGGAATAACGGTCAGTAGGTTTCCGGTGTAGGGTGGTGGTTATGTGACCATCGCTTATTAACAACGTAGTGTCCAGGAAGGGGATCTCTTGTGTGGACTGGTCCAGGCTGAGGTTGATGGTGGGATGGAAATTGTTGAAATCCTGGTGAAATTCCTCAAGGGCTTCTTTGCCATGGGTCCAGATGATGAAGATGTCATCAATGTAGCGCAAGTAGAGTAGGGGCATTAAGGGACGAGAGCTGAGGAAGCGTTGTTCTAAGTCCGCCATAAAAATGTTGGCATACTGTGGGGCCATGCGGGTACCCATAGCAGTGCTGCTGATTTGAAGGTATACATTGTCCCCAAATGTGAAATAGTTATGGGTGAGGACAAAGTCACAAAGTTCAGCCACCAGGTTTTCCGTGACATTATCGGGGATACTGTTGCTGATGGCTTGTAGTCCATCTTTGTGTGGAATGTTGGTGTAAAGGGCTTCTACATCCATGGTGGCCAGGATGGTGTTTTCAGGAAGATCACGGATGGATTGTAGTTTCCTCAGGAAGTCAGTGGTGTCTTGAAGATAGGTGGGAGTGCTGGTAGCGTAGGGCCTGAGGAGGGAGTCTACATAGCCAGACAATCCTGCTGTCAGGGTGCCAATGCCTGAGATGATGGGGTGTCCAGGATTTCCAGGTTCATGGATCTGGGTAGCAGATAGAATATCCCAGGTCGGGATTCCAGGGGTGTGTCTGTGCGGATTTGTTCTTGTGCTTTTTCAGGGAGTTTCTTGAGCAGATGGTGTAGTTTCTTTTGCTAACCCTCAGTAGGATCAGAGGGTAATGGCTTGTAGAAAGTGGTATTGGAGAGCTGCCTAGCAGCCTCTTGTTCATATTCCGACCTATTCATGATGACGACAGCACCTCCTTTGTCAGCCTTTTTGATGATGATGTCAGAGTTGTTTCTGAGGCTGTGGATGGCATTGTGTTCTGCATGGCTGAAGTTATGGGGCAAGTGATGCTGCTTTTCCACAATTTTAGCCCGTGCACGTCAGCGGAAGCACTCTATGTAGAAGTCCAGTCTTCAGTTTGAGTCTTTCTGAAAGGTGTTTTTAATGGTATCTGCAGCTCATGTCATAAAGAGACTATAGTACTGGTGTTCAAACATCTACAATGTAATAGGCATTCATTAGATAGTTCAGCAGAGAGCCTTTGTTTCTCATATGTTCTGTTTTATTAATTAGAAAAAAAATAACAAACAGAATGTTACCAAAAATCCCTGAACAATGTGTTTCTAGAGTATCACGTTTACTAGGAAAGCAAGCAATGGGTGGGTTCTGCAAATACTGGTAGAACAATAGTACTGGAAAGTAGGCCTGAAGAATATGCACTGCAACTCCAACCCCGAGACTGAAAAGCTGTACCCAAAAAGGTGCTGAGTACTCTCAAGTCCTGTTGAATTCCCGGGAGGCTTGCAGCTGCTCACAGGATGCTTAAATTTCAGGGTTTGTGGTACAATCCATACTATCCAATGCTTTTCAAATAATTTTACTCCATCATTACATGCACAGCTCACTGCTATTTGCTTTACTGGTAAGCTTTACCCTGCAGATGCTTTGTCCAGGTTGTGTATGCAGGATCAGGTCTAGTGTACTCAGCAACGATAAGCTGTAATTGGGGTCTTGGAGGAAAGTAAAAATAGCAATAATTCTAGAGAATTTTTGATGCAGTCAGTCAAACTCTTCCATTTCCATCAAGACTGGGAGGAGCAAAATGGTTATATGAGGTTTCATGTTCATCTGCCAGAATATATCACTTATATTTTTGTAGCATTTAACGTAAGGACCAATCATGAAGCCCTTACTCTGGCAAAATTCCCACTTAAGTCAATGGAATTTTTTTTCAGAACAAAAACTGAAGGATCAGGCCCAATAAAAGTAAGAACAGAGCTTGAATGGCTAGGTATTGGCTTTTCTGAGTTGTATTCCTTTTTAAATTTCGTTTTTGAACTTTGACATATATAAGAAACATGTGAGTCAAAATTCACCTTAAAGTGCAGAGATAAAAGGTTGCCATTACATTTTGTCTAGGTAATACAATAAAATGGTATCATATTATAATCAATGGCAGAGTAAAGTGTCTAACCAGTTTTATAAAAGGGAGAATTTCTCATAAGAATATTGTTTATTGTTACAAAAGAGATTTTATTTTTTGTTGCAGTTTGGGCTTTTAATTGTTCTATTACTTTTTCTAAACCCTGAGCACCCTCTGTACATCAGTGGATCACATCTTAGTACAATACGTAGATATGACCTGAGGTTTTAAAAAATAATGTTATATTCTCATCTGTTTTTTCCTGCATGTTACAGCATGTCTCCAGAGGCAGGCAGCATTTTTATTTTCAAGTAAATTTATATTAGTTACAGTCTCCAGCTGTTTTAGATATATGATCATTTCCTGTTGGAACTGTTTCCAAGACAATTCTCTTTCTTTTTTTTTTTCTTTCAAAAGAATGAGAAATTTAATATAACAAAGACATCCTATAATTGCCTTTGTATCTAGCAAGGTATCTAGCAATCTAAATATTTTATTTTATTTAAAACATCTGTCTACATAATATTATATGACTGTACAAGCCTGTATCTGCCTTCTGAAAGACAGCTGCTGCCACTTTTATTTAATTTATAAGAAACCAACAAAATTGCTCCTTAATATAAAGCCCTTCTGCCACTGTGTCATGTATAAATATTTTCTTCCAAGATGAAAATTGCTTGTATTTACAGTTCTTGTTAAAGTAATCTAAGTCTTTTTCAAATTTAGAAACTTTTTTTCTTAAAAAGATCCCTATGGAAACATAGGATTTCAATAGACATTTTTTAAAAGTCCATTATATTAAAAATGAGGGTATATTTCTTTTAAAACTAGCTACAAACTGAAGTTCACTAAGCTTTGGAGCTTTCTCTACTGCCTGTCTTCTTTTCATTCTCAATAACATTGTGACGTGTTGGTGCTGATTATAGCAGCCAGAATTTCTTTGTCATCTTTCAGAAAATACATGGTGAAAAAAGGTAAAGCTCTTTGTCTTGTTGGTGATACTGGGATTTGCCTGCCATGAATTCTGTCTGCAAACTCTGTTTCTTTTGTGAGGTCACTGGAGCCAAAAATAAAGTGTTTAACTTTTAATAGATAGTATCAATTTAGGCATAACAGCACTCCAAGAATAACAGGCATAGGCATTCTACAATATGTCTAAATAAGTCAAGTTTACCTTTTCCAGGGAAGTAATCAAAATATTCCTTTTTGGAACACTAAGAGTGTGAAAAGGGAAATGTTTATGGTTCCCCACTGGCACACTGTTATGATTGACAGGAAAAACCAACATGTTTGCCACATGAGACATCTTGTTCAGGAACTTTCAGGAGGGTAGTAAATTGGTGTTGGCACAAACACAAAAAAATAGAATGACTTGATTCAGCAGTTTTCAGTTTTAAATCCCTAAGCACTAAAGAAAGAAGCAAATATTCATCAAATGATCAAAATTTATATTGATTTTTATTCTGCATTAGCAGCTCAAAGTCAAGATTCTTGACAGGGTGGATGTCGGTTTGAATGATTCTCTTTGAAATAAGGATATAGGCACTGGGTTGAGTGCTACTGTGCATTCCTGAACCATAGGAAAATACTATTAGAACCCTAGGAAGCTAAATTTTTAAAAGAACTGTATGAAAAGGCATGCTTGTTCAGTACTGTTTTGATAACTAAATTGTTGTTATTATTATGTAAAGTAATTCTTGTTGTTCCTACTTCATTCCTTCCTGTCTGTTATCATCTAAGGACAACTATTTTATAGAATTTCAAAGGAACTATAGTTCATATAGTACGGTAACTGAGTTAATAGCAGTATTTGCCAGCATAAATATATTTTGGAGTCAAGCACTAGTCCAGCAGGGCCAGGGAAACAAAGATTGTATCTTCACATTATACATTTTTAATTTTTCTTTTCAGCCAGGAAATAAATAGAGATTGCTGTGGTGGAGTTCAGGAGTGGAGAACGAGAACACAAATACAGCATAGAAACACAAATGTGTTGCTCACATTTATTGGGCTGAGAGATTTAATAAGAAAAACTGTGTTAGAATGATCTAGGAAATAGAAATAATCCCCTCTTGTCTGCAAAAATATAATAAAATAGTGACATTTTAATGAACTTAAATATATTGAAAATAATAAGGGAAGCTATCTCCATTACAGTACTGATGTGATCTTGTTCATTGTTGTAAAATGGAGGGTGAGGGTTGCCTTTTTTTCTTTTTTTAAACCAGACACCAAGATAAGGCAAAAATACAGTAACTATTTGTTAACACTCAGGAGTATTAACAAATTTCCAAGCTGTCTTAGATGCTTACAATTCAGCAAACAACTTGAACAGCATAGCTTTAAAATTGAAATTTCTGAACATTATGGGTAATGCTTTAATGGTATGCAAATTGCCATGAAGACAGCAGCAGTGAAGCTGACCTCTCAGCAATACAAATATTTTAGGTTTGAAACAGTTATCTTTTACAGTTCCCCTGACCTGAGTAGGTGTCAGATACTTCAAGAGACTGATGCTTTCTCTGAGGCTCATCAATAAACTCAAAGAAGCAACAGTCTTTGCCTGCTGTTTATACATGGCAAAATGGTTGTCTACATTCACATCTTCAGTTGTTGCTTTTGCTGTGAAGTCAGTCTTGCTATATAATAATTTACCTGTCATTACTGATAAAGCTTTGTTTTAGCTTTTTAACGATTACCTCATGATTGTCTCCTGATCATATATCCTTAATGATATTTGTACATGGTCACCATGTTGAGATAACTTTTTATTTCTCATTTATTCAAATGTGAAAAAGAATATGTATAACAAAAGAAATGACCTCACCTTAAGTTGGGGGAGGGGGAGTGTAGTGCATTTTGGGCGGGGGGAGGAGGGGTTAGTGAGAGGCTCAGGAGCTACGGCAAAAGTAGAGTGGGTCAGCGCGATGATGCTGACTTAGCCCCAGAGACTGGAAGAGCTGAGGAGTTGATAAAAGGCAAGCCCAGTGGGAGAAGCCACTTTTCCCAGACCAGGCAGTGCACCACCCACCTCCCTCCCTTTAGAGGTGACAAAATAACAGGTTTGGTCGGGGGCTGGGAAGGAATTTTTTCCTCACCACCAGATTGGCCAAGGGATGGGGTTCAGGGCTCCTATGACTGGCGCAGCAGGGAGCCAAACCCCTTCCTTATAGCCCAACTTAACCCTTCTTGTTCGAGGGGAGGATGATGGTAAGATCCCAGCAATGGGTTGGCCGGGGAACCTGGATGGAAAAAGGGGGGGTGGGGTGGGGGCTGGCAGGAGCCCCCGGGTAGATGTTGAAATGGTCATGGAGATACCTGCACTGTACACATTTATCTGCCAGGTACTCCCAGACATCTAATAATAAACTTGCAGCCTGATCAAGTGGCTCCTATCCTTCTTTCGGTATAGCCAGAAAATGTACTTAGCCAGCATTTTTCTGAATAGCTTTATTATTAAATACATTTATTAAATCATTTGTGTATTAATATATGATCCCTCCCAGCCTAGCTTCTTGTGCTTGATCCTGCAGTGAAATCATAATCACCTCTTTACAACAGCACAGTCTGATGGCATAGAAGATGTTATGATATCATAACTACATCCTTTTGTTTCACTGCAGGATCAAATGAGGTAGGGGAATAAACTTAAAGGAGGCAAAGCGCTCTGGATTATTAGGATAGTGGATGTCACCCAAATTTATAGTGATCATACTGGTGTAAATTTTCCATGAGACTACAGCTCTGTTCATGCTATGAAAGAGAATTGCCTTTCTCATTGTTTGGAGGACAGATACATATTTTGGTGACCTCCATTGTAAGTATGCTTTTTTTTTAAAATCATTTATGGTAGTAGTGTCAAAGGCCGCACATAGAATCCAGGGCCTCTTTGTGCTAATCATTGTGCAAACACATATTAAGAAAGAGGCCCTGCCTCGATGAGTTTACAGTCTAGGGCATGATTCTACAATTCATGCTGAGCCTCACTGAAGTCAATGGAACTCTATGCAGGCACAAGAATCTACCTTATGTGGGTGTAGTTGTAGAATTGGTTGCAGAGGGGAGATATGATTGCTCTCTATAAATATATCAGAGGGATAAATACCAGGGAGGGAGAGGAATTATTTAAGCTTGTTACCAATGTGGACACAAGAACAAATGGATATAAACTGAAGCCAGGCCATCAGGAAGTTTAGACTTGTAATTAGACGAAGGTTTCTAACCATCAGAGGAGGGAAGTTCTGGAATAGCCCTCCAAGAGGAGCAGTGGAGGCAAAAGACATATTTGACTTCAAGACTAAGCTTGATAAATTTATGGAGGGGATGGTATGATGGGATAGCCTAATTTTGGCACTTAATTGATTTTTGACTATTAGCGGTAAATATGAACAATGACCTATGATGAGATGCTAGATAGGATGGGATCTGAGTTACTACAGAGAATTCTTTCCTGGCTGTCTGGCTGGTGAGTCTTGCTCACATGCTCAGGATTTAGCTGTTCGCCATATTTGGGGTCAGGAAGGAATTTTCCTCCAGGGCAGATTGGCAGAGGCCCTGGGGGTTTTTCGCCTTTCTCTGCAGCATGGGGCATGGGTAACTTGCTGGAGGATTCTCTGATCCTTGAAGTCTTTAAAGCACAATTTGAGGACTTCAGTAGCTCAGACATAGATCAGGGGTTTGTTACAGGAGTGCATGGGTGAGATTCTGTGGCCTGCGTTGTGCAGGAGGTCAGACTAGATGATCATAATGGTCCCTTCTGACCTTAAAGTCTATGATTCTATGAAAGTCAAACAGCCTTTGCAGTGAAGCATGAGAAAACATCTAAAAAATCTGACAAGTGAATTGATTTATATTTGTCTGAAATATTTGCAAAATGTATCAACTTGAAAGTTTTTATATCATTTAAATAATTACCATGTAGCATGCTCATAAATGATGCAGTCTAATACCAAATAGACAATAGTTCATATTTTTTCTATCTTATGGCATCATAGGGTTGCTAACTTTCTAATCACATAAAACCAAACACCCCTGCCATGCCCCTTCTCTGAGCCCCACTAGTTCCATCCCCTCCACCCTTCCATCGCTCACTCTTCCCCAACCTCACTCACTTTTACCAATCTGGGGAAGGGGGTTGAGGTGAGGGAGAGGGTATGGGCTCTGGGATGCAGGAGGGGGCTCCGGGTTGGGGTGTGGGGAGGTGAGGGGGTGAGGGATCTGGCTGGGGGTTGGGGGCTTGAGATGGGGCTGGGGAAGAGGGGTTTGGAATGTGGGAGGGGACTCTGGGCTGGGGCAGGGGGTCAGGGTGTGTGGGGGGGGTTCCAGCGGCACTTGGCACGGCTCTGAGGAAGTGGCCACCAGGTCCCTGCGGCCTCTAAGCACATGGGCAGCCAGGCAGCTCTGTGAGGTGCACGCTGCTTTACCGCCTCCAGGCATCGCCCCACACAGCTCCCATTGGTTGTGGTTCCCAGCCAATGGGAGCTGCAGAGCCAGTATTCAGGGCAGGGGCAGCACATGGAGCCTCCCAGTCCCTGACCGTCCCAGTGCCTAAGGGCCGCAGGAACCTGGCGGCCACTTCCAGGAGCAGCGTGGAGCCAACGCAGGTAGGGAGCCTGCTTTAGCCCCAGGCCCCTGCTATGCTGTCACCCAAACTTTTGGCATCCCGGTCGGTGGTGCCGACCGGCGCTGCCAAGGTCCCTTTTTGACCGGGCATTCCAGTCGAAAACCAGATGCCTGGTAACCCTATAGCATCATCTTAGTAGTAGTTGCATTTTTATTTAGTCCCTTTTTGTCAGAACGAATGTATACAAAATCTTAGTGCATCACAAATATTAAGCTATAAAATAAGAATACTATTCACTAATAAAGTATTTTAAATTCAAAGTAATTTCAAGAAACAAGTGGTAGATTTAAAATGTAAACATTTACTTTGAAGTTTCTTTAAGTGTATATATATATATATAATAACAGTACCCAGTAATACCCCAATTCTGCAAATATTGAAACACATGCTTAACTTTTTATGAGTGGTCCTAATCAATTAAGTTAAGCACATGCATAAGAGTTTGCAGGATTGGGACCTGTGTGTGTGTTTGTGTAATTATCATATAATTACAAGTTAGTGAAATAGTATTTTCTACAGCACTATTTAGAGAGGAGATGATAGGGCTTAGTTCAAGTTACACAGTTCAAATTCAGTTGAATTTATTGTACTTTTGTATTTTTAAATCATAGAATACTGTGCTTACAGTGATAGATTTCATATCAGAAGAACTTGTAGTACGCCATGGAAAGTAGTGTTTGTAAATATTTATCCTAGCACATCCCTTTATTGCAATCTTCTTTTGACAGGAGAACACTGGAGCCAGGTTGTGATCTCAGTTACATTAGTGTAAATTCTGAGTGACTCAGTTGGCTCTATAGTCACTTCAAGCTTTTATACAATATAACCTCATAATGTCCTTCCCACCTCACACACTAACAGCCATTATCCAGTGTCTTGTCTTTCTCCACTACCGAATAAGGTCACTCAAACAAGCAGGTCTAACAAGAAATAAAATGTATTTTCATTGATTTTTATTGTCACTGATTACCATTTATGTTACATGGTAACCTTTATAGTGGAAAGCACTTAATTTGACAAGCAGAGCCAGTCTTTGAGGGCCTGCAATAGCTGCAGCCACGGCCTCCTCTCTTTATTTGGAAAATCTTTGCTTTTTTTTTTTAATTAAGTTTCAGGCTCTTTTCTTTGCGACAATAGCCTTGAAAATGTAAACCAATGCAAATTGATTGCTTGGGTTGTACGCTGAGTTTTCCCCAAGATGCCAAGTTATTCACAAGCCCATCACAGCCTACCGGGATTGATCCAGGGGGTTCAGAAAAATCAGAGCTTTACATCCCTTGATTTTTGAGCAGACCCCAGTTTAATTGCAACTGTAGGGTTCAGTGCTGCTCAGCCTATTGCTGAATGTGACCATCACAAAAGATGCATACTACAGGCAGCCTGCAGCTGAGCCAGCTTCTCTGCTGAGCAGCCAGTATGACCTCTGACCGAAAGGGAGATCATCTCCATAGTGTGAGACTGAGAGCAAGAGGTTAATCCCAGCTTTGACACTGACTCCCTCTGTGGTCTCGGTTAAAAGCCAAAATGTTCAGACTTGGTTAGGTAAAGTTAGCCAAGGCAAGTGGGGATAGTAATACTTCCCTGCCTCACAGGCTTTTGTGACAATT
Source organism: Eretmochelys imbricata (assembly GCF_965152235.1). Taxonomy (NCBI): domain Eukaryota; kingdom Metazoa; phylum Chordata; order Testudines; family Cheloniidae; genus Eretmochelys; species Eretmochelys imbricata. The sequence goes on from NC_135577.1 coordinate 84,490,885, forward strand.
AAGCACGCATCTTTTAAAAGTGCTTTATGAATCCTAACATTCACCAGAATGGAGACAGAACTCTCCTGTACCTAGGCTCCTAGCAGCTCTCAAAACCACACCTTATCGTTCCTTGCCATTTTTGTTAAATATTGCCAATTTTTCACAGACATCAACCCCCATTTCACTCCCCGCCCCAAGCACAAGCAACTGCTGTGCTCCACTCCTGTAGCAGGGATCCAGGCAAACAGGACCAAAATATTCTTCCCAAAAAAACCCATTTTACATTCAATTTGTCAGTGAAGTTTGGGGTGATACCAAAGGATCTCCACGCTAACCCTCCTCAGAATTCTCAGTCTGGCCTTGTACACAGTGGTGTGTTTGTGGTGTACAGCAGTCTTTTATAATTGCTGGATGGGGAACAAAAAATTGTTTCATAGGCCAACCTAAACATATTAAAGTGGTTTAGTTGAGCTCGCCAGATCTGCTGAGAACTAAAACAAGTAATCATTGACTAGCTGGTAACAATGAAGCTACAGCGTCATAGAGTCATAGAATCATAGAATATCAGGGTTGGAAGGGACCTCAGGAGGTCATCCAGTCCAACCCCCTGCTCCAAGCAGGACCAATTCCCAACTAAATCATCCCAGACAGGGCTTTGTCAAGCCTGACCTTAAAAACGTCTAAGGAAGGAGATTCTACCACCTCCCTAGGTAACGCATTCCAGTGTTTCACCATCCTCCGAGTGAAAAAGTTTTTCCTAATATCCAACCTAAACCTCCCCCACTACAACTTGAGACCATTACGCCTCGTTCTGTCACCTGCTACCACTGAGAAGAGTCTAGATCCATCCTCTTTGGAACCCCCTTTCAGGTAGTTGAAAGCAGCTATCAAATCCCCCCTCATTCTTCTCTTCCGCAGACTAAAGAATCCCAGTTCCCTCAGCCTCTCCTCATAAGTCATGTGTTCCAGTCCCTAATCATTTTTGTTGCCCTCCGCTGGACTTTTCCCAATTTTTCCACATCCTTCTTGTAGTGTGGGGCCCAAAAGTGGACACAGTACTCCAGATGAGGCCTCACCAATGTCGAATAGAGGGGAACGATCACGACCCTCAATCTGCTGGCAATGCCCCTATTTATATATCCCAAAATGCCATTGGCCTTCTTGGCATCAATGGCACTGTTGACTCATATCCAGCTTCTCGTCCACTGTAACCACTAGGTTCTTTTCTGCTGAACTGCTGCCTAGCCATTCGGTCCCTAGTCTGCAGCAGTGCATGGGATTCTTCCATCCTAAGTGCAGGACTCTGCACTTGTCCTTGTTGAACCTCATCAGATTTCTTTTGGCCCAATCCTCCAATTTGTCTAGGTCCCTCTGTATCCTATCCCTACCCTCCAGCGTATCGACCTCTTCTCCCAGTTTCGTGTCATCTGAAAACTTGCTGAGGGTGCAATCCACACCATCCTCCAGATCATTAATGAAGATATTGAACAAAACCGGCCCGAGGACCGACCCTTGGGGCACTCCACTTGATACCAGCTGCCAATTAGACATGGAGCCATTGATCACTACCTGTTGAGCCCGACAATCTAGCCAGCTTTCTATCCACCTTTATAGTCCATTCATCCAGCCCATACTTCTTTAACTTGCTGGCAAGAATACTGTGGGAGACCGTGTCAAAAGCTTTGCTAAAGTCAAGGAACAACACGTCCACTGCTTTCCCCTCATCCACAGAGCCAATTATCTTGTCATAGAAGGCAATTAGATTAGTCAGGCATGTCTTGCCCTTGGTGAATCCATGCTGACTGTTCCTGGTCACTTTCCTCTCCTCTAAGTGCTTCAGAATTGATTCCTTGAGGACCTGCTCCATGATTTTTCCAGGGACTGAGGTGAGGCTGACTGACCTGTAGTTCCCCGGATCCTTTCTTCCCTTTTTTAAAGATGGGTATTACATTAGCCTTTTTCTAGTCGTCCGGGACCTCCCCCGATCGCCATGAGTTTTCAAAGATAATGTCCGATAGCTCTGCAATCACATCCGCCAACTCCTTTAGCACTCTCGGATGCAGCACATCTGGTCCCATGGAATTGTGCTCGTCCAGCTTTTCTAAATAGTCCCGAACCACTTCTTTCTCCACAGAGGGCTGGTCACCTCCTCCGCGTGCTGTGCTGCCCAGTGCAGTAGTCTGGGAGCTGACCTTGTTCGTGAAGACAGAGGCAAAAAAAGCATTGAGTACATTAGCTTTTTCCACATCCTCTGCCACTAGGTTGCCTCCCTCATTCAGTAAGGGGCCCACACTTTCCTTGACTTTCTTCTTGTTGTTAACATACCTGAAGAAACCCTTCTTGTTACTCTTAACATCTCTTGCTAGCTGCAACTCCAGGTGTGATTTGGCCTTCCTGATTTCACTCCTGCATGCCCGAGCAATATTTTTATACTCCTCCCTGGTCATTTGTCCAATCTTCCACTTCTTGTAAGCTTCTTTTTTGTGTTCAAGATCAGCAAGGATTTTACTGTTAAGCCAAGCTGGTCGCCTGCCATATTTACTATTCTTTCTACACATCGGGATGGTTTGTCCCTGTAACCTCAATATGGATTCTTTAAAATACAGCCAGCTCTCCTGGTCTCCTTTCCCCCTCATGTTATTCTCCCAGGGGATCCTGCCCATCAGTTCCCTGAGGTTGTCAAAGTCTGCTTTTCTGAAGTCCAGGGTCCGTATTCTGCTGCTCTCCATTCTTCCCTGTGTCAGGATACTGAACTCGACCATCTCATGGTCACTGCCGTCCAGGTTCTCATCCACTTTTCCTTCCCCTACTAATTCTTCCTGGTTTGTGAGCAGCTGGTCAAGAAGAGTTCTGCCCCTAGTTGGTTCCTCCAGCACTTGCACCAGGAAATTGTCCCCTACACTTTCCAAAAACTTCCTGCGTCATGCTGAAATGATACAAAACTATACCTGCATCACCTCCAAAAAAAATCTTACTTTTAAGAATAGACTGCAGCAGATTTACTCAGACTTCTGTTTTGTACTGCACATTTTCTGGACTGTGACTCTTTACTGAGGCTCCTGCAAATTATAGCTTTTTGAAACTTAAACTGATCAATAGCTACCTGCAGTCTTCAAAGCCGCTCTGGATTTGCAATGATACCAGTAGAACATGAACTGAAGAAACCTTTTAAGTACAACAGTGTGATAGTTTAATTCGTACACAAAAGAAATCAGAAGGATCCATCTGAAGCTCTGAGCTACCTGAGTTTGAGTTGCTGCAAATGTTTACAATAACTGAAGACAGCGCTATCCTTAAAGATAATTGATTTATTGAGGGATCATATTTTCAAGGTAAAAAAATGGAACAGTCGTCTTGTAAGGAAGCAGGATTCAGTGAGTATGGTTTTAGTGTAGATCATGGTGGTCAGCACAAGAAGTCTTGTGAGCTGGGGGGTTGTGGGGAAGAGAATAATGGATCCCTGTTCCTCTCTTATATTTTCTTTACCTTTTTCCTTCTCTTTTTTTCTTTTTCCCCATTTGGCTTCTACCCTTTCCCCCTTTTCCTTGCTTCAATCTTCCTCTCCTTTCCTTTTCCATCCTGTGCTTTCATCCTCGTATTTCCTCTCTCAGCCACACTTGTTCATGTTCTCTCTCACTTCTACTCTCAGTAATTTGTCTCCTCCTCCCTTTTCCCATTATATTCCTCTGACTGGTAGTACCCTGCCACAATCCACTGCTCAACAAGTGAGATGGGGCAGGCAAATGGAATTGTAGTCACAAGCCGCCAGACTGGGTCTGTAGCCACCTACATGTGATAGCAGTGCAGCTGAGCTGCCTATAGACTCACTACATGCAATAATCTCTCAAGTCTTCACATGGATCTGATTTTGTGGGTTAGATCATCCCATTGCTTGGCAGTCCATAGGCTATTCATGATAAGTCCCTATTGTCTCTGTACTCGAGGGAATTAGTGTACTCTTAAAGGGATGGAGAGAGATGATTTTTATTAGACTTTTCTATGTGCCTTTAGAAATCATGCATGCATATGCCACCCACTTGCCTCAATGGGTCAGAGAACTTGATGGGACCAGTGGTGATGGGAGATATTCCCAGCAGCAAGGGAGGGAGACTCTCTAAGGGACATCAGGCAGCTCCTTCCCCTGGGAGTCTCTGGCACCCATTGGCCAGGTGGGGGAGGAGGGGTGCTGATTGGCTATCATTCCCCAGCTCCCAGGATTTACCTGGTGCAGGAGCCATGTAGAGCCCCTTACAGCTCCATTCTAGCAGCCCCACCCTACCCACCCTGAACTCGGAATGGGAATCTGGCCTGACAGATGCTGTGGATCTAGCCAATCGCTGGTTTGGGAATCAGGAAGGAATTTTTTCTCCCATGGGCCAACTGGCAGAGGACCAGGGAGTTTTTTGGCTTTCGCACAGCACCTTCAAGCCACAGTGGGTTAAGTAGGAACATGCTTAGTACCTAACTGAGGTACTTGGTTAGAGCTGTTTATTCATTGCAACTTGCCATCTGTTTCCAGTGTGGTTAAGAGAATAAAATGAACAGTTCCCAGAGGTAAAAGACCTGCGACATTGCTGATGAGCCTTGGGCTCATGGTGTAGGGTGAGACCATGCTATAGGGTGGCCTTCCTGGGCTGAGATTAGATTTTGTAGCTTTCTTGGACCAAGATCAGACCCTGTGGCCCTTGCAGGCCGAGGGTCCCGCTCTGCTGCAATTCTCTACCCACTCATGGCGGGGTGGGGGTGCTAAGACTCAGAGAGAACTGAGTCCTGGAGGGGTAAACTGAGGATTACGGTTGTCAAGAGTCCCTTATTATTGAAATACTATGTTGGCAACGGGTTATATGGGTTATATGGTAAGGAGCCTTGTAACTCCTGCACTGGAACCAATTAAATGTCTGGAATAGGCAAGTATCAGTGATGGGCAGGTAACGCCGTTCCTGTGTTAAAAGTTTAACAACATTTTCAGCCTTCCACTTAATTCCATGCATGTGTCTGTCCTCATTTTGTCATTGTGTCCACATCAGTTGACATTTTGTACAGATTGTATTAGTACGCTCAAAATGTACAGCTAAGAGAGGCTGTGTTACCTCTGTGTGTGTGTCTAACTTAGCTGTGTAGGAAAAAGTATAGTGAAGGTGTAGGATGACTTGAGGGAGGACACTTTTGAACACTGTAAGCTGCAAAGCAATCAAGGGCGCCTGCAGTGTAAGGTGTGCAAGGGCCAATCCAAGAACTCTTAACAATTGCCTTCTCAGCTATGCAGCTTCTAAGATTGGAGTCTCCACATGCTAATGCCATATTTTTGCAAGTTAGCAGAACTTCAAAGCTGTGTAGCAAGTAGCTGCTTCTTTTTGTGTCCCCCCCCCCTCATCTTTTTTTCTCTTAAGAGCTACAGAAAACTCTGTGGGAAAAATGTTACATGTGTGTATCTAAAATTTAAGGAAAATTTGTATGGCTATATTATATCATTTGAGAACTAGCATGTGTTCATATCATTAAAGACTCTCTCTTAATACATATGCAGAAGGTACCAGCTTTCAGGTTGCATGGAAAAATTTAATCATGGGCATTTCCTGACTTTTTTGAGTGCTTAATGTAGTTTTTTTGTATGGGTAATTTTTTTTTAATTTGTGAAAACAAGAAAAATAATTATTCTGCTAAATTAAAAATGCATCTTAATTTGCAATTCCATCCTCAAAGCGAGCAAAATTGTTTTCTTTAAACTTTCCAAAAGAATTCACCTCTAGGCTGAAAACAATCATGGGAAATTTTATTTCATAAGGTAATTGTTTTGGAAAGTTATCAGCCACTCACAATAGGGGTTTAGAATGAAAGTGCCACCTCAACCATAACTAAAATAAAAACAGCTAATGAATAAGTGCTTTCTGGCAAGAATAAATGAAAACTGCAATGCCTGATGTGGACAGTGGAGAATACATAAAGGCATCAAAGTGAGTAAACATCAAATGAAAGATTATCCATGTGGGTGAGGAATCCACTCCAGAAAGAGACTGAACCTGGAACCTCAGTAACCCACAGAAGGAAACTATTTGTTAAGCTAAAGGGAACTCTGCTTTCTCTGTTATTGGTAGTCTTTTCTGAGATCCGTAAACAGCAGTCTGTTCCACGGATTCCTTTTTCTTCAGGGGTCTCATCAAACTGCTGACCAGTCCCAACCTAGTTTATCTGATAAAACCAGATGAGATTAGGTATATTCAACCAGAATATTTTGATAATTTCACATACTCAGGTACTGCCTTTTCATTGGTAACTATACGTAACTTCCATAATTAATTAATCTTAGATTGTCTTTATACTTGTACAGTATATCTACTATCTTGTTATTTGAGTTTTAGATTGTTTTAAAATGTACAAATGGATACACAGATGACAAGTTGTTAAATTGAAGAGTGCTCTTGTGACAAGAAATGGGTGTTGAGCAGTGTTCAGCCTGCATATGAGATCGAAGTTCTTTAGAGGATATATACAGCACACTATAAACTTGCTCAATGATACTAAACAAAAATCACTTAAGGACCGAAAGATTGTCAGAATCAAGTCAACCCTCTTCAAAAAAGATTGTACATCTGTGAACACTTGGACTACAGCACTTTAGTGCATGATGAAATCAGTAAGGAAAGTTATGTATTGTGCATACCGTTTATACATATTAATTAGTTTTTTAAATAAATTTCTTTCATAATCAGATTTCTTCAAAGAAGGCAAAATGGACAGTCCACATTCAGGACTACATACTCTTCAAGTATAATGCTTTAAAATAAAGCTTTATGTTTTACTTATTTGAGCACTGAAAAGCACTGGAAGTTTTTTTATGCTCCAGCTATTCAGATGATGGATGAATGGATTTTCTTAACATTGTCCCAAAAAATCATATCTGGGTTAAACCCAAACATTAGAAGTTTCACTACAAGCAGTGATTTTTGGAGAAAAGCTATAAGCAACTGAAAAAGGAAGTTAAAATCTAAATGGCATTTCAAAATTAGCTATAATACGACTTGGTAGAAAATACATCAATGCTAAAACAAGTTATAAACAAGTTTCACATAATCCAGGTAACCACAAGATTATATAAGTGTCCAAAACTTCTTTCAAGCATATGTTGCTGGCACTCTTCTATTTTTTCTTCCCAGTCCAAACATGGCCCATAATATGCATCCTCATTCTGGGCTTTGGAAATTTTCCCTTTTTTAGCACTTTTATCTTAGCACTTTTTCTCTACATCACAAATGGCTGTTATCATAGATAGAAGGCACTGTTATCCTCTGAGCAGAGAGCAAACACTTCTCTTTCACTGCTGCTTGGAGTGTGAAAATCATTTCCAAACCAAGGTTTCCTCCATGCTAGTGCATTCATCTTGCTGCCCTACCAAGTGATTGACTCAGCATGCTATTACTAATAGGAATATGGAATTAAGTTACAAAGAGGTGACGTTTTTGAGGTTTATCAGAATTTGTTATGTCTGTGTTTTTATTTTAGTGCACCCTTACCAAAGGAAAACAACAGCATATTGGCCCCAAAGTGCTTTTGAACTTATCTTTCCCTCTGTTCTTCTCCCTGCTACCCAGGGGCAAACACAGCAAAAAAACAAACTTTATTCCCATGTCATCTGGTGCTCTGACTTCCACAATTCAACTGATCACCACAGCTGCAATAAATAAAACGTCTGTTCAATAAGTTTTGATGCCAAAAATTATTCAACATTCTTTTGGCTAGGCACATAGACTGTTGGAAAACAGCACATCTAACTTATTGCCTCTTCCTTGCAATCAAGATTTCTAAGTAATCACTGGAAACTAGGTAGGGGAAAATAGAATGTGAACAATGCCAATCCCTTTGTTTTAATTTACAATTATTAATTTAACAAAACAATGGAAGTATAATTAAATCTGAAGCATCGTCAACTTGTTAGCAAGAGATGAAGATGAGCTTCTGAAATGTGCAAGAAGCTTTATTTTATATATTTATCTGGATTTTTTCAGAATGTGATATTTGTAATATCTCTTGCTTGCTCACACACATACAGGCATTTTTATTTAGCATCTTGCTGGATATACATCTCATGGGACATAAGGGCCATTCTTTGATAAGAACTTAAATGGTCCAGTTGTAACACTAGATAATATACTGTACTATGATCTGAATTATAGGACCAGCCTTATTAAGGAAGAAAGAAATTATGGTGTGATTATTCCTCTTGGTTAAATTGTTTGGTATAGTCCAAAAGTAGTCATTTTAAATGTATTCCTTCGGAATGAAAAAAAAAACGTGTTTTCCTCTTTTTTTCTTTCTCTAGGCTGAGGTTCAGCTATGCTATCTGGAAGCACAAAGAGATGCTGTTGAACAGATGTCCTTAAAGCTGTATAGTGAACAGTACAACAGTAGTAGCAAGCGAAAGGAAGAGTTTGCTGATATGTCAAAAGTTCACACAGTGGGAAGTAATGGGTAGGAAACTATTCTTTTTGTTGTTTTATTCTCTCTGATCTGTGCTTTTTTACATGGTCTTCTTTCTTACTGCTATGCTAGCCAGGACTTTTCCTCCTTAACCAAGAGACAAGGTAACATGCTATGTATATTTATTGTCCTATTAATTAATGCAAAAATTAATGAGTTCTGGATAATTTAATCTCCATGAATTGCTTCGCTCCTAGAGCTACCTAACTTTTTTGAATAGCAGCACATTATCTACATGAGAAATTTTGCGTACCCTTAAACTTCAGCCTTTACTAAGCCTGTTATGTCATGCTTTATTTCTCTTTATTTCTTAATTTCTTCTGATGCTTTCAGATTTCCTACTATGTTTTTTCCAAAGACTTCCATGACATGTCAGTATCTTTTTATAACAAACTTCCTTAGAGACCATTTTACTAGATCCTTGGTAGGTGAATGGGAAGCCTTTCATTTCTGGTTTAAATATGGCCCAGTTCAGAACTGACTGAAAGCTATAAGTACTAGAACTGGATAGGAAATATTTGATTGAACGTTGTTTCATCCAAAATTGCTGATTAGTCAAAACCAGAACTTTTAGTGAAAATATAGCTGTTTTGACAGGAAGGTTTCTCAGATCCAGAATGGAATTTTTGGTCAAAATGATACCAAGCAAGTATCCAGAATAGTTTGGTGATTAGGGCCCTGTGAGGTTCAATTCCCTGCCTTTCCACATCCTGGGTGAGTTCCCTAACCACTGGAATGTCAGGGCAGTTGTTCTGACTCTGGGACAATCAATATTTACAAAAAGAAAAGGAGTACTTGTGGAGCCTTAGAGACTAACCAATTTATTTGAGCATGAGCTTTCGTGAGCCGTATGGAGTGGAAATCTATCAACTGCATGAAAAAACTTGTACAGATACAGACAGACATCATCTTCCTTTCCAAATGCAAACAGATGGACATCGTACCAAAAGGACTGAAGGTAAAAAATCCATTACAATCTACATACCACACAGACTATGCTGACAGCTTGTGCCACACGCTCTCAAAGAAACTGAGGAATCACCTGATCAACATCCTCTACAGCAAACAGGGAAAGATTAAGAATGAGCTCTCAAAAATGGATACTCTCATAAAAAAACAACCTTCCACACAAACTTCCTCGTGGCTGGATTTTACTAAAACTAGACAAGCAATTTACAACGCACACTTTGCTTCTCTACAAAAGAAAAAGGACACTAAACTTTCTAAACTACTACATGCTACAAGGGGCCACAGCAATGGTTCCCTCAACCCACCCAGCAATATTGTTAACCTATCCAACTATACTCTCACCCCAGCAGAAGCAGCTGTCCTATCTCGGGGCCTCTCCTTCTGCCCCTCCACCCCCACGAACATGATACAATTCTGTGGTGACCTAGAATCCTATTTTCGACGTCTCCGACTCAAGGAATATTTCCAAAATACCTCTGAACAACATACTAATCCACAGATGCCTCCCTACCAACACTACAAAAAGAAGGATTCTAGGTGGACTCCTCCTGAAGGTCGAAACAGCAGACTGGACTTCTACATAGAATGCTTCCGCCGACGTGCACGGGCTGAAATTGTGGAAAAGCAGCATCACTTGCCCCATAACCTCAGCCGTGCGGAACACAATGCCATCCACAGCCTCAGAAACAACTCTGACATCATAATCAAAAAGGCTGACAAAGGAGGTGCTGTTGTCATCATGAATAGGTCGGAATATGAACAAGAGGCTGCTCGGCAGCTCTCCAACACCACTTTCTACAAGCCATTACCCTATGATCCCACTGAGAGTTACCAAAAGCAACTACAGCATTTGCTCAAGAAACTTCCTGAAAAAGCACAAGATCAAATCCGCACAGACACACCCCTGGAACCCCAACCTGGGATATTCTATCTACTACCCAAGATCCATAAACCTGGAAATCCTGGGCGCCCCATCATCTCAGGCATTGGCACCCTGACAGCAGGATTGTCTGGCTATGTAGACTCCCTCCTCAGGCCCTACGCTACCAGCACTCCCAGCTACCTTCGAGACACCACTGACTTCCTGAGGAAACTTCAATCCATCGGCGATCTTCCTGATAACACCATCCTGGCCACTATGGATGTAGAAGCCCTCTACACCAACATTCCACACAAAGATGGACTACAAGCCGTCAAGAACACTATCCCCATAATGTCACGGCTAACCTGGTGGCTGAACTTTGTGACTTTGTCCTTACCCATAACTATTTTACATTTGGGGACAATGTATACCTTCAGATCAGCGGCACTGCTATGGGTACCCGCATGGCCCCACAGTATGCCAACATTTTTATGGCTGATTTAGAACAACGCTTCCTCAGCTCTCGTCCCCTAAAACCCCTACTCTACTTGCGCTATATTGATGACATCTTCATCATCTGGACCCATGGAAAAGAAACCCTTGAGGAATTCCACCATGATTTCAACAATTTCCATCCCACCATCAACCTCAGCCTGGTCCAGTCCACACAAGAGATCCACTTCCTGGACACTACAGTGCTAATAAACAATGGTCACATAAACACCACCCTATACCGGAAACCTACTGACCGCTATTCCTACCTACATGCCTCCAGCTTTCACCCTGACCACATCACACGATCCATCGTCTACAGCCAAGCTCTACGGTACAACCGCATTTGCTCCAACCCCTCAGACAGAGACAAACACCTACAAGATCTCTATCAAGCTTTCTTACAACTACAGTACCCACCTGCGGAAGTGAAGAAACAGATTGATAGAGCCAGAAGAGTTCCCAGAAGTCACCTAATACAGGACAGGCCTAACAAAGAAAATAACAGAACGCCACTAGCCGTCACCTTCAGCCCCCAACTAAAACCCCTCCAACGCATTATTAAGGATCTACAACCTATCCTGAAGGATGACCCAACACTCTCACAAATCTTGGGAGACAGGCCAGTCCTTGCCTACAGACAGCCCCGCAACCTGAAGCAAATACTCACCAACAACCACATACCACACAACAGAACCACTAGCCCAGGAACCTATCCTTGCAACAAAGCCCGTTGCCAACTGTGCCCACATATCTATTCAGGGGACACCATCACAGGGCCTAATAACATCAGCCACACTATCAGAGGCTCGTTCACCTGCACATCCACCAATGTGATATATGCCATCATGTGCCAGCAATGCCCCTCTGCCATTTACATTGGTCAAACTGGACAGTCTCTACGTAAAAGAATAAATGGACACAAATCAGATGTCAAGAATTATAACATTCATAAACCAGTTGGAGAACACTTCAATCTCTCTGGTCACGCAATCACCGACATGAAGGTCACTATCTTACAACAAAAAAACTTCAAATCCAGACTCCAGCGAGAAACTGCTGAATTGGAATTCATTTGCAAATTGGATACTATTAATTTAGGCTTAAATAGAGACTGGGAGTGGCTAAGTCATTATGCAAGGTAGCCTATTTCTCCTTGCTTTTTCCTACCCCCCAACCCCAGACGTTCTGGTTAAACTTGGATTTAAACTTGGAGAGTGGTCAGTTTGGATGAGCTATTGCCAGCAGGAGAGTGAGTTTATGTGTGTGTGTGTTCCCCGGGGCAGGGCGGGGGGGGTGTGAGAAAGCCTGGATCTGTGCTGGAAATGACCCACCTTGATTACCATGCACATTGTAGGGAGAGTGGTCACTTTGGATAAGCTATTACCAGCAGGAGATTGAGTTTGTGTGTGTGGTTTTTGGAGAGGGGTGAGGGGGTGAGAGAACCTGGATTTGTGCAGGAAATGGCCCACCTTGATTATCATACACATTGTGAAGAGAGTGGTCACTTTGGATGGGCTATTACCAGCAGGAGAGTGAGTTTGTGTGTGTGGGGGGGGCAGAGGGTGAGAAAACCTGGATTTTTGCAGGAAATGGCCCAACTTAATGATCACTTTAGATAAGCTATTACCAGCAGGAGAGTGAGTTTGTGTGTGTATGGGGGTGGGGGGTGAGAAAACCTGGATTTGAGCTGGAAATGGCCCACCTTGATTATCATGCACATTGTAGGGAGAGTGGTCACTTTTGATAAGCTATTACCAGCAGGAGAGTGAGTTTGTGTGTGTGGTTTTTTGGAGGGGTTGAGGGAGTGAGAGAACCTGGATTTCTGCTGGAAATGACCCACCTTGATTATCATACACATTGTGAAGAGAGTGGTCACTTTGGATGGGCTATTACCAGCAGGAGAGTGAGTTTGTGTGTGCGGGGGCGGAGGGTGAGAAAACCTGGATTTGTGCTGGAAATGGCCCAACTTGATGATCACTTTAGATAAGCTATTACCAGCAGGACAGTGGGGTGGGAGGGGGGTATTGTTTCATGGTCTCTGTGTGTATATAATGTCTACTGCAGTTTCCACGGTATGCATCCGATGAAGTGAGCTGTAGCTCACGAAAGCTCATGCTCAAATAAATTGGTTAGTCTCTAAGGTGCCACAAGTACTCCATTTCTTTTTGCAAAGACAGACTAACACGGCTGTTACTCTGAAACCAATCAATATTTAGTTATTTATACAAACTAGAACAGCGCCAACAGGAAAGATTGGGAGAGACCACCCTGAATTAGGCACATGAAGGATTTGAACTTGGGTTTCCCTTTTCCCAGTTGGCTGCACTGACCAACAGACTATTCTACTACAGGCACACACTCTGTCTCTCCTTTTGGTTTTTCATGAAAATTCAAAAGGTCTCAGTTTCATCCCAAATGGTATCTATTTGGGAAAACTATTTCCCAACCAGCTCTAATAATTACTTTAACTGTTGTTTGTTGAGATTTCTGTGTCTAATGAGTTTGTCATCTGTCTGATTCCATGCCAATAATCTCTTCTCCAGCAGTTCCCACTGTAGATATATCTTCCACATTTACAAAGTTTGCATCGTCACTCATTCCTACTATAGACAGTCCCCCTTGAACAGGCTCCATAAGGACTTGTTTCAAACTTCCACTGATACCAATGGAAAAATGCCCTAGCTCTATCCCCATGATCTGAATATTTCCCTCCCCTGTAGTGATGTCTAGGTCCATAGCTGATCTACCTACTGCAAACACTCTGGCCACAATCCATGGTGCATAGCTTTGTCAGGGCTAACTTTCACAGGGTGATGCAACATGTCTCTAATTTATGGGCATTCCTATGGTGCTCCTCAACATAGTACCTTATCATAGTATCAATGGCAAGCACTGCACATGTAAAAGACAAAATTGTACATATAAATGACAGCATTTTAGATGTTTAACCTCTTGCTTAACATCCATAAGTCAGCTATTTAGCAATTAAGATTGGAATTTTCGAAGGGGCCTACAGAACAAAGGGCGCCAGTCTTCATTGACTTCCATATCAATGGGCTGTGGAGTGTCTAACTCTCTCAGGCCCCTTTGAAAATCTAACCCATGAGGTCTGCCCACATTTGATTGCAACTACAAGATTAGGAGCTGTTTTTTAATATTTGGCCCTCAGTGCGCACATATCCAAATTTTGTGCTTGCTATTGATACTATGATAAGGTACCATGTCGAGGAGTAACATGGGAATGCCCATATATTGGAGACTTGATGCATGGCCTTTGGAGCCTGTTCAGGGGAGAATGCCTACAGTGGGAACAAGGTAAGAATGAGGACTTGGTGAATGGGGGAGATATATCTACAGTGGGAATAGATCAGAAGTGATTAGGTGCAGGGAAGAGATGGTTAAAATGGAACCAATAAGGTAGTATCTACAAATTGGAAAGTCTCTGAGGTGGGAGTACAAGGGATTGGGGAATGTCTGCAGAACAGGAATAGTTACAATGAAAATGAGGAGGGATCAGTTAATGTCTGCATAGGAATGGCTATGGAGGGAATGAAAGAGAAACGAATGGGGATCTGCTGCAGAAGAACAATGGCCACCATGGGTGTGGGAAGAGTTCAAGAGGAGTAGTAGGGACCAGCTGCAAAATGTTGATACTTACATGGGTTCAGATTCTGAACACCCTCAGAGTTGGTGGCGTGATATCAGAGTTTTAGTTCGGACCCATGTTTACCGTGTTCAGCAAACTATTGCACATGTCTCAGGACCATTTCTTGCAGCCCTTTGGCAGTAATCATTAGACCGTAGTTAGGACTGCAGGATCAGGCTTTGAGTGCATTGACTGAACATTATGGAATGCTCCAGATATGCACAGAATTTAAAGCAATGTTATTTTTTAAAGCTGTTATGGTCAGAAATTTGATTTCCTCTATAATACTTCAGTAGCATGCTTATGGAAAGGAGATCCAACAGATGACTCAAAACTCGAAAGAATTTTTTATCTGGTTGGATTTTTTTTTTTTTTTTGGCAGGCATACTACTATGCTTACAGTACTTCTAAATGCCATGTGAGCTATGCCATCAAAGAAATAATACAATCTGGAGGTATGTGTTAAACATGAAAAAAATGGCTGATGGAAATAGCTCCACATTCTTTTTTATTTATTAATGGCACAGACAAGCTGGTTTTCTCATAAGAAAGGTGCTCATGAATTTTCATTCAAAATAATAAATTGATGTCCATACTTTAGGAAATATGTTTAGGGTTCAAGGGATAAGCCATGCAATTCTGCATATCTTATTTCCTGTTTACCAAGTTAAAATATACCTTAATGTCATTACAAACACTGTGTTGCTAACATGACTTTAGTCTATTAACCATAAAACTATGTTGAGGAAGTTTTAGTTATTTGTTCTTTAACACTCCTTGTTGCATTCCTCTTGGAAACCTTTGGGTACCTTTTATTGGATGAATATTTTGGACCAGAAACACTTGCTCTACATTTTTTAAAGTAATCAGTGGACTTAGTTAATGCACCAAAATCAAGTCATTTTTGTAATTCCTGCATCTAACAGATATACAGTATTTCAGAAGCTGAGCTTCTCTTGATTCTGCCTCAGGCAATGTGAAAAATTACCTGCTGCACATAGAAAAAATGGATTCTGAATATAAAAGGAATATTCAACCTAACAGAAATATTGACAGCTATATTTTAATCTTAACCTGTCGCAAAACCTAAATTTGTCCTATTTTGTTAAATTCTGTTATCTTATACATTTTTATCAAATTAATAATAGCTTATACATTTTTTAAAAATTGAATATCTTTAAAAGCAATGTTTTTTTTAACAATTCATAGTTACATCAAACCATATTTTTGACAATTCAAAACTAGACTTCATAATAATTAAACATAGGTTTGCATAGCAAAATTTAGACCTTGGTCCAGATCTGGAATTTGAAGCCCCGAGTGTGCGAGATATGTTTGGATTAGAATTTTAATTCTGCTCATTAAATTAAAATTCTGATCCATTTATGGGTTTTGATTCTGAAATATCCATGCCATACCTACTCTGCCAAATGAGTGGAGTGTTTGGATCCAGATTTTGGTTCAACCCATCACTAATTCTTGGGCTAGTTTCTCAGCTGATGAAAACTGAGAAGACCTTGGAAGCCAGTAGAGCCATACCAATTTACACCAGCTGAAAATCTGGCCCCTTGCCTGATAAATTATACATCTTTAATAATCCGCATTCTACCCTGTCATTTTTTATGAGCTGGGATAATTTTTTGAGGAGATATAGTGTCAAAAAATTGAGTATTGAAGATACAGAATGGTTAGGCAGCTCTCTGAGGTTTAGGTAAGGATTCTATTTCACTGCATTCTGAATACCATGGACTTTATTCATGAAGATTATAGTTTTATATTAGTGTGACGGGCTGCCCCACCCCCTTTCTGGATGCCACCTGATGTACTGGGGTACCACTGAGCCCACCTGCTCCACCAGTCTGGGTTCCCTTACACTATCCTGCTGAGCCAGGCCTTCAAGCTTCTCCCACATTCATACAGGTAGGGACACACCCAGCTGCAGAAAGACACAGACACTGAAATCAGCACTGTATGGGAAGGCTTCAACTAAGGAATTGCCCAGCACTCAAGTGCACACCCCCTCTAGAGTGTAAACCCAAAATTGTATCGTCTTGTGCTGCACAGAGAACTGTACAACATAAACTCATGATAGTCGCTCCCTCCCTCAATGTGGAGGAAGATATACACAGCTTTTTGCCTCCACCCCGGTTATGAATTCCACGGTTGTGGTTTTAGAGAAAACAAAAACACGTTTGTTAACTACAAAAGATAGATTTTAAGTGATTAAAAGGGATAGCAAACAGATCTAAGCAGATTACCCAGCAAATAAAACAAAAATGCAATATAAGCTTAGATACTAAAGAAACTGGTTACAAATAGTAATTTCTCACCCTAAATGTTGTTTTAGGCAGATTGCAGAGTCTCTTGAAGGCAAACTGCTCTTGCTTGCAGTTTAAAACTCCAGGTATTTCTTTCACAGGCCAGACACCTTCCCAGCCTGGGCTCAGTCCTTCTCCCCCACTTTGTCTTTGTTTCTTTGATGTTTCCAGCAGTTATTCTGGGCAGGGATTCAGTAAAGAACCAACCCTGATTATGTCCCTCACCTGCCTTAAATAGGCTTTACATATGGCAGGAATCCCTTTTTTTCCCCAGGGTGGTTCCTCCCCCTTCAGTGGAAAAATACTGGTATTTTATCATGGAGTCCAGTACCAGCTGACTTAATCACATGACCCTGCAGTGTCAAAACAGTCATGAATCAGAGGTTGTTTGTAGCATCCCAGGAAAGCATTCTCAGGAAGGTGGGAGATTAGCATGTTCTCCCTAATAGTCCATTGACTGGTCCCCAGCTAGCCAGCCAGATTGATTGCATTCTCTGTGGTGGGCATTCCCCAGGTGCAAACACTTCTGTAAAGTACAGAAATACAGTGTAGTAGAGACGTATAGTCAATATTCCTAACTTTAGATACCAAAATGATACATGCATACAAATAGGATAATCATATTCAGCAAATCATAACCTTTCCATTGATATCTCACATGCCTTATCTTGTACAAAACATATCATAGTTATGCTGTAATCATATTATAACAATATTTCTATGAAGAATATGGGGTGTTGTGTCACAATAAGCTTAAAAATAAAGGTCCATCAAACACCTCATGAGAGGTTACAAATGCCCTCAAATTCTAATGAAACTATTGTTCTTCAACCACAATAACTTGATTGTTCATGCCTGCTCTTCTTTATAATAGCACCATTGCTTACCTTTCCAAGACAGGAACTTTGACCTCATAAATTATTAAGAGTATGCTAAATGTAGTGGTTTGATCTAAAGAGATAATGCAGAATCAACACTTGTGCATTACACAATACTTTCTTAGTTGTCTTGGTGGAAGTAATATTACAGAGGACTAAATGCTTCCTCCGCCCTTCCTTCCTTCCTCTCAAAAGAGGGTGTTTCACAACACATTACTATGTCTACATACATTCAAAATCACCTTAGATATGGTACACTCATTAATGGTAATTCAAACTACAGTAGCGTATACTACTGTATTTTTGGTATTATTATTTCTCTTGTTCCTTTGTTGCAGGAATTCTCACTTTATAACATTAATGAAAAAAATGTAAAAAACTAGATAAAGTTTTTAAATATCTGAAAAAATTAGCCTTGGTAAGCAATATTAAATTCAGGGGCAGGAACACACACGGTCATACACTAATTTGACCTACAATGATGTTTTTTTCTTCATTTCTATTAATAAGCTTTTCGTCAGTTACAGATTGACAAGTCTTGAGGATTCCTTTTAAGGGGTATTTTTTTGACAATTTTGCAGTTTTTCCATGTATACCTTCTTTCTCATATCACAGTGTTTTAGAAGAATCTATGCTTTACTTACTCACTAGGTTTTCAATAGAGAATCACATTAATCCTTTTAAGCTCCTTATTCTAATGATTTATTTTGTTGAAAACCATAGTGATCCTCCTTTGAATTTTAATGATTGCTGGCTATTCAAAGATTCATTGTTTTGACTTCCTGTCCTTACCTTTGTTTCTTACATGTCTGTAGGGAACACCTGTCTAATACTGTATCTGGCCTTAGTTCTCACTGGCTCACCATATTCACTCAAGCCTATCCTAAAGCGTTAAGTTGAAATGCTAGCTATTCATCCATGAAAATAAATGTAGGATATATATTTGCAGAGATAGGCAGATAGACAGCAGAAGGATGGCTAAATGGATTGAGTCATTTTTCTGTGAAAGTAATATTTTTGGTATGAATAATAGTATATCATGATCATTGTAGAGAAGCTTGTTAAATATAATGTTAGCACTTTAAAAACCATTAGGCAACATTATCTAAGGGTTTTTTATTTCTACATTTTTGCAGCAAGTACAGTATGCTTACAGTTGTCAGAATCTAGCATCACTTGCCAAATTTAGGTCATGTCACTGGTTTAAATTGGATTTCAATTTTCATTTGCGTCCACTCTCTATAAATACAGACTGTCTCTTTAGAAATATATCTTGGAATATCATGAGTTTTCAAGAATATATTATTCTAATACACGATTTTAACAACTAGACTGTATTTATGCATAATACATTTTGTTCCTTATCTACAGCCTTTTGGACTTTGATTCAGAATACCAGGAGCTCTGGGATTGGCTGATTGACATGGAATCTATAGTGATGGACAGCCATGACCTGATGATGTCAGAGGAGCAGCAGCAGCATCTTTACAAGGTTAGAGCTACCGTTACTGCCTTTACCTAGCTATAGAAGATCTGATTAGCTTGACAAGTCTTTCTCTCACAGGATATCGCTACGTTCATTGTATGTATCATGGTGTCTATTAGAATTCCCTTCCCTGTCCCCAACCTCATTTCCATCCCCTGTGCACTGACAGGCTGCACCGACATCATAATTGCAAGAAAGTTCCCTTTATCACATTCTATTTGGTGTAATTCTATAGAAGGACAAAGATTTGTCTTCAAGATGAATAGAAATAAATGAAACTGCATTAATAAATAGACTGAAACAAAATGAAGAAAAAATGAAATGGTTGCATTTAACAAAATGTGTTTTGATTGGAGCTTTCAGATGGATTTTTATCCACTTTTCAGACCTCTTCAGGGAAGAGAGAAGTTTGCTTTGATTTTGGTTTACTGCTGCTGGGATACAGGACTCTTCCAATTTAATTTTTATATGTTATACATAAAGCAGACATTGTCATGTTAAGTCAATACACTTGCTTGTGATTTAAGCAAAATGATTTTGAACTCGCATATTGATTGGGGGCCTTTTGTCAAATAAATATATACTGTTTCCCTTTTTTGCCATTGCTGTCTTAGTCCAGATTTTTTTATCAGTTCTTCTTTTTAATGGATAATTTTAATAGTCCCCCAAAATATAGATTTCATCTTAAAACTGTTTCAGGCTTGACTCAGTGTCTGAGAAACTGTATTCAAGGGGCATGATGGGTGTTGGGGAAAGGAGGGGGAGGTTTTCCACAGAAATATCAGGCTGCAGTAAATCTTCCTCATTTAGGCAATTTTTATTGGAGTAATTCTGACAGTTGTCATCCTTGAATTGCTTTGAGCATATGGCGTATTTCAAAGAGCAGATTGTGAATCATAAAAGATAAAATTAATAACTAACTATAGAATCAGCAATAGTATAATGACAAGAAACAACTACCCTCTAGCTTTTTTTTTATTTCTTATAGAATAAATGGTACATTCAAGGTCAAATAGAAGTTGTTTTCTTTCTTCTATGGTTACATGATTTGATAATTTATTAAATATAATTTATATTTTCTTGCTTTGAATTTATAATTTGTAGATGCTCTTCATGCATTATATTCTATCTAAGGTTGGTCCTTTTATTTGAAAGGACCTAAACAGAGAATTATGAAATAGGTTATAAAATACCTTCACATGCAGAAAATATTGTTTGAGCTCTAACATATTAAAAGTCACAAGTAAGTTAAGTTTAATGGCCTCACTTTCTCTCTTTGTCAGTCATTTGTTAATATTAAAAGAAAACTAAATACATAATTTCACAAACACATAATTTCTAGATAGGCTCAGAGTTTCCTAGATTTTAAGGCCAAAAGGTTTCCTAGGTTTTTAAGGCCAAAAGAGTAACAGCCGTGTTAGTCTGTATTCGCAAAAAGAAAAGGAGTACTTGTGGCACCTTAGAGACTAACCAATTTATTTGAGCATAAGCTTTCGTGAGCTACAGCTTACTTCATCGGATGCAAACTGTGGAAAATACAGAAGATGTTTTTATACACACAAACCATGAAAAAATGGGTGTTTATCACTACAAAAGGTTTTCTCTCCCCTCACCCTACTCTCCTGCTGGTAATAGCTTATCTAAAGTGATCATTCTCCTTACAATGTGTATGATAATCAAGGTGGGCCATTTCCAGCACAAATCCAGGGTTTAACAAGAACGTCTGAGGAACGGGGGATGGGGGAATAAACAAGGGGAAATAGGTTACTTTTTATAATGACTCAACCATTCCCAGTCTCTATTCAAGCCTAAGTTAATTGTATCCAATTTGCAAATTAATTCCAATTCAGCAGTCTCTCGTTGGAGTCTGTTTTCGAAGTTTTTTGTTGAAGGGTAGTCACTTTGAGATCAGAAATCGAGTGACCAGAGAGATTGAAGTGTTCTCCGACTGGTTTTTGAATGTTATAATTCTTGACATCTGATTTGTGTCCATTTATTCTTTTACGTAGAGACTGTCCAGTTTGCCCAATGTACATGGCAGAGGGGCATTGCTGGCACATGATGGCATATATCACATTGGTAGATGTGCAGGTGAACGAGCCTTTGATAGTGTGGCTGATATTACTCAAATAAATTGGTTAGTCTCTAAGGTGCCACAAGTACTCCTTTTCTTAAGGCCAAAAGGGACCATCTGTTCTGACTTCCTGTATATGACATGCCCTTAAATTCTATACATTTACCCCTTTATTGAGCCCAATAACTTGTGTTTGGCTGATGCATGTTTGCCAGAACGGCATCCAGTCTTGATCTGAAGATATCAAGATATGGAGAATCCACACTTTCCCTTGTTTGTTTGTTCCACTTGCTAATCACCCTCACTGTTAAAAATGTGAGGATTAGAATAAATAGTGTGTTACAAGTCAGGACTGAAATGCTTAGGCACTGTATATTCATACAGGGCAATTTCCAAAGTGCTTTGCTCTATGCCTTAATGTAGCCATTATTTTCAGTTTTACATTCAAGAATTCAAAAAATTCAAATATTTTTTTTAAAAAACAACAAAAATGGGCTGGAATCACAAGAAGCACCCCGCGCCACTATTCTATGCACCCTTTAGAAATGTTTTTTATCTTGATGTATTCAAAATGCAGTCATAAAGGTATAAATGGTAATGTATATAATGGGAGATAGTGGTTAGTGGGGTAATGGGAGGGATAAAAGAGGACAGGGACTTACTCAGAGGTTTGCAGTGCAGTATGGTGACAAAAATGGCCAACACAACTTTAGGCCGCACATACAAAAATATTTTATCACAGAAAGGGAGATAATATTCCCTGGATTTAATGGAGCCCTGAGTTATGCTGGCTTCTTCTGGTACAATGCTCCTGGGATTCGAAAGTTCAAACAGAGGAGAGTTGTCAAGTCTATAGCTCCCACATACCTGCAAGGCCTACAGTGAATGAGCACAGGTTCCAAACTGGGTTCAGCACTTTCTCTCTGAAGTCTCCACAGGTGCTTGCAGAGCCCCAGCATACAGAATATATTATTCTAGTACACTTGCAGTTCTTCCACTGCAAAACCATAAACGGTGTGGGTGCCCACACACTGCTTGGCAAAAGGACAGAATAGGTGAATGAACAGGGCTTTTTTATCTCTAATTTCTATTATTTTAGTAACCAGGATACATCATGCCCCTAACAACACTCAGCATTTATATTTCTAAAACCCAGCATAGCTAACCTACCCTACAGTCAATAACGAAATGCTCTTAGTTGTGACACTCTACCTATTTGAAAGATCTGACTCAGAGTCGTTGGTGGTCTGCCTAGCAGTCACAACCATGTGGTATCAACACTGTCTATATTTTATACTAAACATGGGAGTAATTCTACTCTGTGGGGGGAAGAAAATCTGAAAAGAAATGCAGGCAGCTGAGTAATCAAAACTGTTGAATGACGGAAGATGTTATGAAAACATAGGCCTTATTTTAGGTATTCTTTATCAACTGCAGCTTCAAATATGAACTTGTTAATTGCACTTTCTGCTTTTTGGTGGATTCTCCTAAACCCTCAGATCCCCTCCTCCCAGCTATTGAGCTGACAAGTAATTGTACCTCTGAGCCAGCTCAGCAAGCCTTCTCTGCCAGTGAACCTGCTGTGGTATCACTATTACCAACAGTAATCATTGCCCCTAAGGAGTCTATGAATGGAAAGGAGGTGTGATAAAACAGGTAAATCAGGAGGGGAAAGCATGCATTAAAGCAGCATAACATAATATATAAATGCTAAAATTGCATGTGGGAAAATAAAATGCATTTTCCCAGGTTTAGACTCTTTCCCCAGTACTATATTTTCAGATTTCATATAAATTTAAGCCAATTCCTTCTGCTTAAGTTTGCATTTAAATATACGAGGAGGCTCTCAGTTCTTATTAGAAATTCTGTTTGCCCTTCTTTAAAAATATTTTATTTTTTATATAAATATAAACAGGAGTGCATAGTGCAGCTGGTATTTTTTTTAAACTCTAAGTATGTATGATATACACTAACAGTATTGTTGGTTCTCCTTCATTTTATTTTCCTATGTTTGAGCACAACTTTTAAAGAGAATTATTCTTCCTCCTGCAGCCCTCTCCCAGGGATATAAGGGACAATTCACTCAATTTTCATTTTCAAATTTTAAAAAGTAACAACCATGATTTTGAAATTTGACTAATATATGTTACAGATGCAAACACAGAATGAGTGGTTTACAGTTTGCTAGTCTATAATTGAAATTAACTTATAAGGAACATTTAATTTTTTCTGATATCTGATTGATTTCTGAAGATCACTGTAGCTCAGTTGAACATATATGGAAACCCTCATTTTTATCGACAGCATGTGGACCTGATCCCATAACCCTTCTTTGTATATAGCGCTCACGTTGACTTCAGGTGGATTTGCATGCAGAAGGTTTGCAGAATCAGGCCCACAGAGTTTAAACTCTGCTAATGAATCGTTCAGTGGGACCTCGAGTATGGATTTTATCTCTATACCTTGAATGTTCAAAAATGAAGCAAATCAGTGTTTATTAGAGCTCTGGAGATTAGAAATGAATGTACGAGACACAAAGTTAATGATAATTCCTACATTTCCCCCAGAAGATTAATTGTAAAACTTAATTGTGTGTTAGATTAAAACACCATTTAAATAAGTAAGATATGATTGTTAAAATTGTTAGCATGTAGAGAATAAAATTAAATAAACATTTTTAAAAACTCAAAATAAAAACACCAGGATGTCCTTTAATATTTGGATGTATGATTACAAAACTATTTAAGATGCTTGAAATACATACCGCATAAGCAATCTCTTGAATTATCAAGTGTTCAGGAAAGATGAACTCTATAGTGAATAGAAAAAAATTGGTACAGCAGTTGGAAAGATTTAGAAGAAAATCGGTCAATGTGGCTTTTGAACAGGTTAAATACTGAAGTATCCTATCAAAGGGAAGAAGTTCACTCTCTTAAATAACATTAAAATGCACATCAAGTGTTATGGACCTCTAAAGAAAAACTGAAAAAACCTTTCCAGCAGTTTTTGTTTCCCTAATGGAAGCTGCGGTTCTTCTGAAGGTGCAGTTCATTTTCTCCTCTGGGTGTGCTGCTGCTCCATTGTGCTATTCACTCTAGCTCTGTGTGCTGTGGCCCTGAGTGGTTCAAACAAACCCTGGTGAAAGTTTCCCTCATTTGCATCACTTCTAGACAGCCCTGTCCTACTCTTTGCTGACAGGAAATCACTGTCTTTGTCACCTTTTTTCAGTGATCTCCTTTTGGCAGAGATTGGCCATGTGACCAGGATTAATCACAACAACAGTTCTGGCTCAGAACTCAATGACATGTTTTCCTCAGCACTTCAATAACAGTGGAGAGGAGTCAGTAGGAAATGACTACATTAATTTCAGAGTGAAAAGATAATTAACACTTAAGGACTAATGCTATAACCTATGGAGTTATTATTCAAATTAAACCTAATTTATTGTAAACTTGCACACAAAAAAATCAACCCTCCCTCCTTAATGCAACTGTTACAAATAAACTTAGAGTAGTCCTGGATTTAAAAAGAACAAACGATATTTCAAATAGTAACATGAATAACTAAAACTTAAAACATTTGAAACCAGAGGCTGAAGTATGTAAAGTGCTTACTTAGATGATATGAATAGGATACTGGCAAACAAAAGCAGCAGTGTGCTCCTAGAATGCTGTGCTTCAAGGAGTTTCCTTGGCAACAGAAATGCAGTTCCAAAAGTAGACAGAACTTTCCTCAGAAAACATACTATTAATAACAACCTTCCGGAACAACTTGGAACAATTTGACTACTTGGCAATAATAATGCCAAGTGTTCTGCGAATTAATCTAACACATAACAGTTATATGTTTCTCTTGCCCATAATTCTCCTGAATCTCAGGCCTGAGTTCTGTTCACTTTGAGGATATAAATGTGAGAAGCAGTTCTAAATGTTACTAAAGAGAAAGAAAGCTGAAATACCAGTAGCCTGCAAGGATCAATTAACGTGCTCTGTATCTTTTTAACTTGTAAAACAGAGTAGTTCAACTAGATTACTTTATTCCATTTAAAACAAGGACTATATACCTACTGAAGTCACACTGTAGTTGTCTTTATTTCAACCAAATTACTGCGGTAAAAAAAAATATATTACAAGGTAAACTGCCTGAAAAGTATTATATTTGGACTATATCCTGTGGAGACTGATCCTAGAGCCAAATTCTGCAAGATGCTGAGAGCTTCCTGTTAGTCTAGTAATCTATCTTCTTATATGAGACCACTAACAGTCAGTAGGAGTTGAGAGTACTCACCAGTTCTCAGGAAGCTCTCAGCATGTTGCAAGATTAGACCCTTTCTGGACAGAAACTATAAATGTGCTATGCATGCAGTATTTTTAAATACGTCATCATTTCCATGTCAGCCAAGAGAATAAACTAATTTCAAATCTGCCTTGCCAATAGGAATCAGTAGAATTCTTCTAAAGGCCATAAGCTTACTAGACAGGAAAGGTAGAGTACTACCTTGACCTTTTCTGAATCCTTGGATCTAAAGGTTAAAAGTAATCAATATATCTCGTTGTGCAGCTTGGTAATAAGTAATAACCATCATGTTAAAATCTAAATGATTGCAGATAGCACTTAAGTATGTTGACCCATTTGGGAGCCTTTTTAATTGCAATAAGGATAGTCATTATAGTTTGCTAATAAACTTTTAGGCTAAATTGCAAGAAGTGCAGCCTTTAGCTTTTTGAAATATGACTTTTACTTTAATGCTGATAAAAATTGAGTGTTCCAAGGTGAAAGCTTTGATTTTTATCTGTAGAGATTTATATATTCCTTTCTCATGTCTGTTCAAAAATTACAGAAAGATTATACTGTTAAATAATACCAATAAGGATATTGTTCACTTGCAGTAGTTAATTGTATCACTGTTCAGTGCTCTTACATTATGTCCATAGGTATATGAAAAGATACATGACTTAATAAAAATAACCGGACCAGTTTTGTAACATGCTCTTAATATGTCATTATGCCAGAGAGCATGACTGAACTTCAGTAAGTGAAGCTTTTTAGAGACTAAGAATTTAGTATGACTCTTTCTACACAAGGAAACTGAACTGTGTTTCACAATAGGTATCAAAAATGACTGCCCAACTGAAGCTGTCCTGAAAATAGTTGTCCCACTGTGATAGGAGGGTCAACTGAGTTCAATACCTGTTGTAGCAAAGCATCCTAGACACTTATAGCACTGTGCTGAACTTGGTTGACACTCTCCACACCAGCGTTTTCATTTTCAACACCACAGGAAAAATGATTGGGGAAAGCCGTCTTTGACACCTAGTGTAAAAATAGTTCATTTTTTCAATGAAGACAAGGCCTATATTTTAACACTATTCTATGATTAAGGCTAAGATTTAGTCATGGGTATTTTTAGTAAAAGTAAAAGGGCAGGTCACGGACAGTAAACAAAAATTCACAGTCTATGACATGTCCATGACTTGTACTATATACACCTGACTAAATTTTGGGTGCTCTGGAGGGGGGATTCCGGGGGCGCTGCAGGTGCTCTGTGGCGGCTCGGGGGTGGGGATACGCAGCCTGGGGGAGCAGTGGCATGTGACCTGGGACTGCCACTTGTGCTCCGGGGAGGAAGGGAGTTGTGGCCCAAGACCACCGCTGCTGCTCCAGTGGGGAGGGTGCGCGGTGGCCCGAGACTGCCCTAGAAGCAGCTGCTGCGGCTGGCCCGGAGGCCATTCGAGCAGCTCAGGCAGCCTCCAAGCCAGTCGCACCAGCCGCTGCAGAAGTCACGGGGGTCCCAGAAAGTCACGGAATCCGTCACTTCCATGACCTCCATGACAGACTTGCAGCCTTATCTATGATTAAAGTGCTCAGCATCTATGGCAAATTTTATATTTTAATTTATAAAGTAGCAGGAAGAATTATTACTGGCAAAAAGTCTTATTTAAAGTAGATAAATGTTTGGCCTTAATGTTCCAGTAATTACAACAGCAAAACATTGTGATTCTCTAGACGCGGTAATCAAAGTAAGGCTAAAGTATGGATGCAAAAGGAAGAATACTATATTCCTGTCTGCTTCCATTTTGAATGCATAAACATGTTTCTAGAAGCAGTAAAGCAGTGTAGGAATTCTTTTGGGGCCACCCCCCAGTTATTTCAAAAGAATCCCGGGTACATCTCATGAGAGTAAAAGAGTTTCTTCTCACATTCAACCCAGCATGCTTTTGAAAATGAATTCCAAAATGGACGAAGGCCATATTTATTGATCTTGTAGGCACATTTTATGCTTAAAGAAAATAATGTTAATAAGACGACCCTGATTTTCAGGTCCAGCCAAAGTTCTCTTTGTACAAAACCTGAGGCGAGGAACAACAAAGTTGGTTTAGGCCACTTCCAAATTTCCTGAATTCTGGGGCTGTCCAGGAGCCAAACAATTTAGAGAAGCCTCAAGGCTGGTCTAAACTGCACTCAAATGCCCACAGCCCTTGGCGTCATTGATGCAGCTAAGAATAGCCAGTGTACACCAGCACTCCAGCCTCACTCCTGTGCTGGGAATCTTCAAGGGGGGGACAGTGGAGGGCCATTCCACTGGTGGTCTGATCCAGCCACTTAAATCGCCTCTATGCCCCTAAGCATGTACTGGAGATACATTATACTCTAAAGATTTATATACTATAATTATTTTTGCAAAGCCATGCAGAAGTTTATTCTAACAAATCCTCAGTCCATTCTATGAAGGCCTCCAATGTCTAATGTGTTGTGCACTCAAAAGAAGTTACTGTAGTTTCCTAATTTTCAGACACTTTACACCAAATTTAGACTAGCTGTAAAAGAGTGCAAGTCCATGAAGTCAAGTTCATGAAGTTACTCCCACTATACTAGGCCAGGGCTTTGTGTTTATCGTTAGATTTAAAATATGCACATTCCAGGATTTTAGGGAGATTTTCAGAAAGCAGGGTATGATTTAGTTGTTCAACTTTAAAAAAATCAGTGGAAGTCACCTAACAAAAATCCCCACAAAATGCTTAAAAATATTTACTCTCATGTGAAATTCACTCATAAAAATTCTAATAGAATAATGCCAATGCCTGAGAGATCAGCTCATTACAGTAAAGAAATTCCAGAGTCAAAGCTGATTTCTCCATCTTTCATTCAGGCCTCTGTTCAACCCTTGCGTTGTAAAATCAAACATTTCTTTTGAGATCTCTTTATATAATAGAGCAAAGTAGGGTGAGTTAAGAGTAGAGTGGTAGTTTTAACGTTGAACGTTGAACTTTGGTTGGTTGGTTGGTTTGCTTGTTTGCTTGTTTGTTGGAGAGGATGTTTGGATAGAGAAAACATTTAGACATATTTTGAGCACAAAAAGGCCATATGGCCCAATATTCCTTACCTTCTTTGATGAATCTTGAACCCACCTTTCGTGCTTTTTCACCTTATGCTGTCTAATTCCCTCATTTTCCAGAAATAAATCTAGATATCCCAAACTCATTTGACTTACTACTTTAATTGCATTCCTCCTAGTATCTTGTTCCATATCCATAATATAATGTGTGAACTTCCTCTTTCTGAACTCCCTATTTACTCCTAGAATAATCTCCTGTTGTTGTTTTATGCCGTAGCCATCATATTCCTCAAACAGGTTTTGTGCAGTGCTTTATATTTAAAAAAGGATTTTAATAGTTTTTTTAAAGCAAACAAACAAACAAAATACCTCTTCATGAAGTTGTGCTCGATTAAGACAAATTCTTTGGACCTTAATTCACTCATCATGCGAGTACATTTAATACATGCCCATACAAATATGTTCAAAAATCCTTATTGCATGCCAAGTTTCAATTTAGAGCAAATGTGTATGGCCAAGTTATAATGGCCTGAAAAGTTCCTTAGACAGACCAGGAATTTGAGTTCCTTAGACAGACCAGGCATTTGTGTCTGACGTTACAGAAACAGCAGTTATTTTATGCCATAAAAAAATCACTACAGTGCTGTGTGCTAACTTCTCCGTCTGAACATTTCATTTCATTTACTACTAATTGTAGTAATAACTGTAGCAGGGCGCCTGGAAATCTGGGGCACATCAGTGTCAACTTCTGTGATGAGTGAGAGGCAGACACAGTTGGGGATTTTAAGGTTTTGTGCTGATATTTTACTCTTACAAAATCCACAGCTAGCTGCAGAATTCCCAAGATTCTGAACACATTCTATCATGTGTGTGTCCTAAGATTTGCAGCCAGCTAATATGTGAAAAACTCCTATTTCATTGCTTGCAATCTCAGATGGAAGTTTGCATATGACCTATTCACTGTCAATAACAAAATTTAGTCTAGTGATCATCGGTTATGTGTTTGACCATTTGGCTCTGTTTTCTTATGATGGTCTAAACCAGGGGTGGCCAACCTGTGGCTCCGGGGCCACATGCAGCTCTTCAGAAGTTAATATGTGGCTCCTTGTATAAGCACCAACTCCGGGGCTGGAGCTACAGACGCCAACTTTCCAATGTGCCCGGGGGGTGCTCACTGCTCAACCCCTGGTTCTGCCACAGGCCCTGCCCCCACTCCACCCCTTCCCACCCCCTCCCCTGAGCCTGCCATGCCCTCGTTCCCCCTCCTCCCCCGCCCCGCGCCAAGCCTCCTGAATGCCATGAAACAGCTGATCGGGAGGAACAGGGAGGGACGGGGAGGCACTGGACAGCGGGGCTGCTGGTGGGGGGAAGATGCTGGGAGTGGGCAGGGGTGAGCTAATGGGGGGCTGCTGACTTATTACTGTGGCTCTTTGGCAATGTACATTGGTAAATTCTGGCTCCTTCTCAGGCTCAGGTTGGCCACCCCTGGTCTAAACCAATTCTTCTGGGATACTGTTCCAAAGGAAAACCACATGCTTCTTCATGCCTACCATCTAAGACACTGCAAAGTACAGTACTTTCACTTCTCTCTGTCTCATTTATGTATAGCCCACATCAGGCTAACTTCTAAGCACTTACCAGTTAAATTAAACATTTACAGCAAGGTCTTTAGTGGATTTCCTGGAGTCTTCTGCTCTTCTCCTTCCTCTGGTTATGGAAATCTCTGCTTGGGGTTATATATCTATTTTACCACTGATGCTGCCTGATCATCCAGGCTTAGTGACAAAAAAAGCGTATTCCAAAAGCTACACTCAAATTTGATAAATGGGGAATAGTATATTTGATGGAAGGAGAATAGTCTTCCAGTAATTCTTTGAAGCTTTTCTCCTTCTGACCAGCATTACTTCAGCCTTGCGTGGATCATGTTTGATCCAACTTTTGTTTATCTAGGTAATGATGTCTTGTGGGCATTGCAACATCCTTGTGATGGTGTTGGTAGCACCTATTGAAAATGTGATACACAGCTAGGTCTCATCAACACTTATATGCAGCAAAGTCCATGATACCAGTTAATCTCATGTAAATATTCAAAAAGGAGGTGAGGTAAGGACAGATCCTAGACCGAATGGCAATGAGGGCTTTTGGGGAAGAGGAGCAGATGCACAGGAATGATAGGTACCATTACAGTGTTCTAGCTATGTCATGAAGGCAGACCTGCAGCACATCGTGACCAACTATGTGGAAAGCAGGATAGATTGAGTTGTGTGAGCATTGACACACTCCACTGCCATGAGAGGGTCTTCTTTTAGTGCTACTAGGGCTATATTTATGCTGTGTTCCACTTTGAAGCCCTTCTGTGAAGCATCCAGAATACTGACTTCAATCTCATATTGTTAAAGCTTGATAGTAATTACTTTCTCAATGATTTTGCTTAGAAATGGGAGGCTGAACGTGGAGCAATAGTTGAAGAGGTTTTCTGCATCAAGTATTTGCTTCCTGATGATCATGCAGATATTTCCATTTTTCAGGGAGGCTGGAGGCTCATTTCTCTGAAGGAGGCATTGATAATTCCTGTGAGCAGTAGACTCTATTGTTCTTTACAGGCCTTTCCCCTCCAGGAGTGGCATGGATCTGTTTTTCAGGTGGTGGTTCGACTATTTCTCAGGGCTTCTAGATCTTTGTAGTGTGTGATATGACTGATTTCCAGCGATGATTCTGAGGTGGGTAGGGCCATCTAGCCAATACAGGGTTCTACCTCCATAAGATCATCTTTGTGTTCAATTTTTTCCCACAAACTTAAGAAATTAAAAATCAGAGTTCATTGTTTTCTCCAAGGAGTGAATCGTCAACTGCCTCAGATCGAGTGAAATAGCCAGTTTAGTTTTGTTCTCAAAGTAAATTGCATAGGTAAAGCAGTTTTGCCCTTTTTGTCTTCTTTGTGTTGTATAAGGAAACACAAAAAGGGTTTTCTTTCCCCTTCAAAAAATTAAAAGCACTTTTTCAAATGTTAGACATTGATTCCCCTGTACTTTCTGAAGATCCTCTGGAGGACTGAGGAACTCTAGTTATTAGGAGACCACAAGAGATGGGGGACTGAAACATGAGTTACTGAGCTTGGTAGATGTTAAAACTCTTTGCTTTGCAGTCTGTTTGTTTCTTAATGCTTAACTCAAGATCCCAGTAAAAAAAAGAAAAGAAAAGCTTTCTTTTGGAAACTTGTACAATTCTCATCCCTTCACAAAAGACAGCTTCCACTTTAGGAATCTCCATCTGATTTATTTTTAAATGAAAAGATCAAAGTGCATGCTTATTGAAAGAATATTGGGAACAGAGATGGAAGAGGGTGAAAAGACTATTTGTAATGTTTTTTTAAAGAGTAACAAAGAAGCAGTCTCTTTTTTCCGGTCTGTTTTTCCTTCCCTAGCTCTTCTTTCCTAGCTCTTCTTTCCTTCCTAATTTTTTCCCTTCTGTCCACCCCTTCTCTTCTTCAACAATCAGAAGTTAGATGCTATGATGATTGTACTGTATCAGCACCTCTAATCTCTTACATGACCAGTTTTCTTCGTACATAGAGATTAAAAATCTTTGACCACTAAACATGTGAATATGTATGAATATGTATATATGATTAAATTTGAATTAATATGCATATCTGATTCAGTTTGAATGTACATGGTAGAAACAGTTTTGTAAAGATGGCCAAACAGCTGTTCCTCAACATTCAGAAAATTATTATGATAAAGTGAAAATATAATAATATATTGTAACAAACCCGTCATCACAGACTGAGGATTGAAGTTTAAGTTTTGGGACCTAGAGGGCTCAATTTCACTTTAGTGAATCAGAGACAGAACAGCAGATTATGGTGCAAGCGATGGCTTTCTGCTTGAGCTGGCTAGGCTGCCTCACTAGGGAAGTGAAAGAATCATTCAGGTGTTTGAAGGGATCTGTCTAGGAGCCATGAAGCTTAGGTATATATTGGGCCTACTTAACCTTAATTCTCCCATCCATCCATAGATGAAGTTAGCTCACCTACAAATCAGTATTCCTGGTTCCATAATAGAATCCGTACGCATAATGTGTAGCAACCCACATGGAACTTGGAGGGAGGAGCACAGGTAGCATGAAGGAAGAGTTTGGAAGAGGTACTGGAAAGGCAGTCTCTGTGTTCATGGCTTGAATGCTAGCATCATCATCACTGTAAATAGTTCTCTTAATAAAGAGCCAGTTTAGTTTTACAAATATGAGGTCCTCCCGTGTTATTACCCAACATGTGGTATGTGACGGCCACTATGACTTTAGCAGATGCAAACACTCTCAATATACATGTACTGTAGAAGAAGAATGCCAGCCATTCTACTCCCATATTTGCAGCTAGGCTATATGATCAACAACCAATTCAATTCCAGCTGAATTGTGGCGCCAGCTGCAATGTAATCCCAGCAACACTGACAAGCAGCAATATTAGACTGGAGACATGTGACCAAGTACTCATGATGTATAATAAAACCATTCTGAGGCCAATGGGCAAATGCAGGCTGCCAATAAGAGACCACAAAATGACCTTCTATCACTTGGCATTTATAGTAGTTGACACACAAGAGTACCACCCACTTTGTGGACAGCAAGGCAATGATCATAGGACAGCACCAGAATATCCCCAGTGTGAGAGAGGAAGAGAACAGGCCCATGGGCCCTGTCCAGCATTCTAACGGGGCTTTACTCTTATTGAAACTAGCACGGAGTAGATCAGCAGCCTAGTAGTGGTGAGAAATTTTTGGGTAAACTAAGGATATGCATTGACCCAAAACCACTTAACACAGCAGTGAAAAGACTACCCATTACCAACAATTGAGAACATACTACTTGATTTATCTAGGGCAAAAGTGTTCATGGTTTTTGATGTCAAGAATGGGTTCTGGCATATTGAGCTAGATGAGCCATCCAATCACCTAACAACCTTTGCCACGCCTTTTGGCAGGTACTGCTGCGAATGAAAGTTTATGTGCATCGGTCTGGCCTCAGAGGTGGTCCAGTGTAAACTGAACCCAACACTAGAGGGACTCCCACACGTCAAGATTGTACATGATGACATTCTTATTGGAGGAGAAGACGCAGTCAAGGAACTCCTAGTCAGATGCCAACAGCAGAATATTCGGCAGAATGTAGACAAGCTGACGCTGAGGAGAACTAAGGTCTCCTACATTGAACATCTGTTGACTTCTGAGGACTTCTGACCAGACTCTGAGAAACTGAGAGCCATTAAGGAAATGCTCGAACCAAAGGATGTGAAGGGAGTCTAGAAATTTATAGGAATGACCAAGCATCTTTCCAGATACTGTGCACACCTGTCAGAAGCCTGTGAACCCTTGAGATAGCTGACACACAATGAGGCAGTGTTGGAATTGTAAGACAGCCCAGGATAGGTATTTGAAAGAGTAAAGATAATAATAAGCCAGGCACTGGTCCTAAAGTATTACAACCATCTGGAGCAGTGAGAGCCACAGAATGGGTGCCTCAGAAGGAGCCTAGGAGCAGGCCTGATGCAAAGCCAGAAACCCATAGCATTTGTTTATAGTCCTCACAAATGCAGGAAGGGGATACGCTCAGATAGAAATGGAGCTACTGGCTGTGCCCTTTGGATTAGAATGATTCCATCCTTTCACCTTTGGACACAAGGTGGATGTGCAGGCTGATCACAAGCTATTAGAAAACATCATGAAGAAGCCAGTGCCGAGTTCACCCAAGCGACTGCAACACATATTGTGGAGATTGAAGCACTATGAAGTGAGGATAAGTTACTGCCAGGGTAGTAACTCTCATAGCGGATACACTGAGCAGGGCCTCCCTTCCGGAGTACAACTCAGAGGGTTCTGTGGAACAGGAAATAGTCTATGAACATACTACAATGTCTTTGCATCTCTGCTGGGAGGCCCAGGCAATCCAACAAAGAACTGAACAGGTTGGGATGCTACATGCATTAAAACTATTCATACTCCAGCACTGACCAGGTCTCAAGGAGCAAGTGCCACAGCAAGTCAGCAAATGCTAGCACAAGAGACACAACAACAAAGATTATTAAAAGGAAAAATGTAACAACCTGCATGGAACTTGGAGGGAAGCACATAGACTGAAGGAGTTTGGAGGATGCTGCAGGAATCCAGTCTGTGTGCACATAACTGGAATACCAGCTGCAGTTGCAGCACCTCTGTAAATAGTTCTCTGAACAAAGAGCCCATTTAGTTTTAGAAATATGCTGTCCTCTTATGTTGTTATCCAGCATGAAACATGATGCATCCCAAAACAGGGGTGTGTATTCTGATGAGGAGATACAGACACAAGTATTAAAATAGATCTTCCTGCACTAGCATCCTAGGTTATTATGAAGAGTCAAATGGATTTCTATAGAACCAGACAATTTTGACCAAAATTTGAACCAAACCAGAACTTTTTTGATGGTTTGGACGTGTTGTGACTAACTTCTTTCCCTCCCTTTTGTTATGCCTCCAGATGTCATTATTTCGGTCATAGTTGGAAGCTGAAATGCTGAAGTACCATCAAAAAAGTTGTGTTTACAATATTTCTGGTCCAAGAAGAACCAAAAATCTCAGTATCAAGCCTATTCTAAGGAGATTTCTGGACCAGTTTCATAGACAAAAGAGGTTTGGCTTGATAAGGTACCTAAACCTTTGGGTGCTGATTTTGACCAAAGCAAACCTCCAAACTTTTTGAAGTTTTCTCATCCCTACAAATTTCCATGTTTGGCGGTTTCTCAGATACTGAAGAGATCCTCATAACATTGCCAGTCACAGATGAACACAGCAGCATGTACTATTATTTAAAATTGCCTGTATGCCCCTAAGCATGTAGTGGAGCTACATTATACTCTAAATATTTATATACTATAATTATTATTGCACAGCCATGCAAAAGTTTTTTCTAACAAATCCTCAGTCCATTCTGTGAAGGCCTCCAGTGTCTAATATGTTGTGAACTCAAAAGAAGTTCCTGTAGCTTCCTAATTTTTCAGGCTCTTTTACAGCTGGTCTGAATTTGGTGTAAAGAGTGCAAGTCCATGAAGTCAATGGAGTTACTCCCACTTATACTAGGCCAGGGCTTTGTGTTTATCGTTAGATTTAAAATATGCACATTCAAGGATTTTAGGGAGATTTTCACAAAGCAGGGCATGATTTAGTTATTCAACTTTTAGAGTCTTCAAGAGGGGGACAGTGGAGAGCCATTCCACTGGTGGTCCGATCTTTAACAATAGTACATTTCCACTGAGGTAGGGGGTTTTGCATTTGGTTTATTCTGAGAGATTTTTGTTTTCTGGGCCAAATCCTGCTGTCCAAAGCATGGGCGCACCAGTGGGTAAGAGGACACAGAACATCTTCTTCATAGTTTACACATGCAGCAGCAGCAGAACAGGGTTTTCCACTTATTACTCAAGAGTGCTGGGCACCCAGGCCAGGATTTCCTAACCACTGGGTTACCATGGCCCCCATGCAATCTCGTCATTAGTAGGTGTGGTCAGTCACCATCAAATACTCTGCCCCTGGAGCATGTGATAGCTGGTGTGGATACTTACTCCTTTTAAAAGAGATGCAAAATATGTCTCAGTACATCTCCCACCTCTCTGGCCTCCATAAGCGTTCCTGCATGAAATGGCCAGCTCACTCCTCTGCTTCTCTGTAACAGTAAGGGCAGCACTTTGATTAATGTGTGTGTCAAACAAAAACATTTTCCATCACAAATTCAAATTTTGCTGCTTCTTTTCTGAAACTTTTTAATATCTTAGATAACTCTTAATGGTGCCAGGAACTACAAAATTCAATTATTGGTATCAGTGCTGTTAGATTAGACACGTCTTTAAAAACAAACACAAAATAGACTAAAAAAAACAATTTAGTTGTTTTTAAATAATTGTATTCTCTCTTCGGTATTTAAGATGTGCCCAACACTAACTTCCTACATATTCCTAATTCAGTATGTATTTAGGGCTCAGTAGTGCTATTAATATGTGGGGACTCATCAACTTTTTCAAGAATGGCAGCATGAGTCTGCGAGGGCAGAACTCAGTCCAATATCTAGAGCCATCTTTAAAAGAAGGCAGTTTCCTAGGGCAGAAAACATAATAGGGTTCAACGTCAAACCTGTGCGGAATGATGCTCTATATTATTTAAAAGTTCTCCTCCCTCTCCCAATAGAACACCTTTCTTTCTTGCTGTGTTGATTCTGTACTTGGGACAAAATATGCAATAAAAAACTCTCTCCAAAGTTCACCACATCCTATCCAAAACTACCCAGAACATTTTGTTTAATTATCTTTATTTAAATTGGGTCCTGTTCGCAGGGATTCCAGCATGTGATTGCATTGAGCTAGGAAGCAGCAAACTGTGGGCTTTTCCAGAAGACGACTCACCCCGTACTAGCAGCTGAGGCCATACGTGATTTAGATGGGGAATTAAAAGTTTTGATAGGAAAGGAACTGAATGGAGGGATATGGAATGAGCTCAAAGCTAGGGAGAAAACTGGTGGGTGGGGGGAGACGGAATTTTTTTAAATTGTAAATTCATTTTAAAAAAAATAGAAAAGAGAATAGGATGGAAAGAATTAAAATAAACCCAAGAGCAGACAATATAATAAACAAATATTACAGAAGTCATGAGAGAATACTGCAATAGCTCCTCAGTGTAAGAATGTCTTCAGGATATAGAACACAATGTTTTCCCAAGGGAAAAGTTCCTAGAAACACAAATGATGAGCTGAGGTGGTTTGAAGGCTCTTTGTGCCACCCCTATCTTGGATTCAACCAGTGACTGGACTGGTCCTCAGGGTAATACACAGAAGTCTCCAGGTTGTTCTGTTGTCAGCCAGTTACCCCAGGGTCTTTCCCAGCATCATGGATCATCATTGTAAAGGATGGTCCCAGCCATCCCTTCTTTACTCTGTCCACATTCCCTCTGGCCAGTAGTGTAAGAGCTGCTCTGGTGGCCTTACAACACTAGAAGATTCCCCTAAGCCTGAGGAATCCTCTAGTGGATTTACAATAGCTTTGTGTTGGTGGACTGAGACAAGGTGGCCTCAGTACAGCCAAGAATCTGGGCTATATTTGTTTTACCACATCCCAAAAGTCTGCTAAGCTTGGTATTGTGCCTCAAGCAGTGGCCAATACTTGACACTCTGAGGTAGGCGAACGACAGGGTTCTACTTTATTGTCTTTGGGTTTTTGTTCCTTTACTGAATCTGTTTTCCACAAATGTCTGCTCTTCTCTCTTTTAAATGTATAATTTATTCATTTGGCCACCAGGTGGCCCACCATACTGTATTGTGCATTGTACATTCTGGCTCAGGTCTTGAGAAGTGCACATAACAGTATTTATTAAAACTTCTTTTGTTATA
This sequence comes from Eretmochelys imbricata, assembly GCF_965152235.1. NCBI lineage: Eukaryota > Metazoa > Chordata > Testudines > Cheloniidae > Eretmochelys > Eretmochelys imbricata. Next base: position 84,528,808 of record NC_135577.1, read on the forward strand.
TGGCATTGTATTGTGGATATGACAGTGTGGAATTTGTTAACTCTGCATTTTATGTTCTACTGATCAAATGTAAATGTATTCACAGTAATGGGACTTTTCAGCGTTTACTGAATGGTTGCAAAATTAAAAACATATGTAATGTCCTTAAGTTTTTTGCATGGCTTAAATATTCAAACCTTTTTCTTAAGTGCTTAATGGATTTACCAAAGGACAGTTAACTTCTAACACTGCTATTTCTTCAACACATTATTAAAGAGGCAAAGAATAAAATCAATATAATGGCAATTCGTCAAATGTCAGTATCTAATGTCAGTCACCAATGAACTGGAAGAATTATATTTAATAGGGTTAACGTAGTGCTAGTGTAGACTGTCAATGTATAAAGGCACTCTGAGCCATTCTGAAATATGTATTCAATTTATTTAAACTTAAGTTATAGAGCAATGTACTATAACAGTTAGTGGAAGAATCTAAAATATTTAAAATATAAATTGGAGCTTTGACCAAAACATTCTAATAAATTCAAAAATACGAAGAACTCTGTTGTTTTCCTTTAGTATAATTAATAAGTGTAAAATGGTTGACCTAGAAAGGAAACTTAATGGTGGTTAAAAAAAGCAACTTTACTCAGACATCAGCACAGTGCAATAACTATTCAGGAAGGATGTATCATCTTAATAATAGGAGTTGCTTATTTTTCCTGATGTTTTTAACAAAATGTCCATTTTGAAAGTTGTGAGTAATCAATTAAAGGAATGATGGGGTCCACTTTCTCCTTTCCTCGTGCATCTTCAGTTTATGCTACAGGTGGTGGCTGAGAATCAGGGAACTGTGACTGGTACCCCATCAGCTCCGCTCACCACTGCCCCAAGCTCTATTTAGGTGCATTAGAGAATCAAGCTGCAGAGTTGTGCAAAATGTGGACATTTGAGGATCATAGGCTTTTGTGTGACCATTTTGGTTCACATTAGTTGACAAGCCCAGACACTCAAAACAAAACTCATCTGAGACCACCAAATGTTTGGTTTCATGTCAGATTCCTGCAATAACACCATGTTCTGTGGGGTTTCCAAACACAACAATTTAAGCCATAGGCAAAAGTACAACAACATAAAACAGCTGGAAACTGAAGCTAGACAAATTCAAACTGGAATAAGGCATACATTTTTAACTTGAGGGTAGGTACCAAAATCAGAACTTTTTCTCTTTTTCTTCTCCTTTGTTTTGCCCATTGTACATGATCGGCATTTCTACCTAATTTTGTTTGTGTCTTAAGCTTTGCCTAACTTGCCTACCTTAAGGAGCTGTTACCACTTTATTATAGAATCAATCATAGAATCATAGGACTGGAAGGGACCTCGAGAGGTCATCTAGTCCATGAGAGACCCTAGTAAGAAGTGGATTCTGAATCTCAATTTCTAAGACACAGAAGGTTACAAGAATTGTGCAATTTATTGTGGATAGCATATTTTATAGATACAATGGCCATACTACTACCACTCCTTAAGTAATGTTCGGTATTGCAAATAAGATACTACTAGTTAGTCTTCTAAAAACTGAACACGTCATGGAAGTCACATTTCCTACAGCATGAGTTCCCCTTGAGTAAAAAACTGCTTATGTCCCAGATTTTTAAAGGTTTTAAGTGTTGCTGCATTTGGTATTGCAATGCCTAACTGCTCTAGGAGCCTACATCTCATTTCCAAAGTGATTTAGGCACTTATATGCCTAAATCCCTTTGGCTTTCAATGGGAATTTGGCTCCTAAGGTCCTAAATTACTTTTGGAAATGAAATTTAGGCTCCTAAAGCATTTAGACCAGCAGTTCTCAAACTGTGGGTTGGGAATTCCAAAATGGGTGGTGACCTTGTTTTAACAGGGTCACTAGGGCTGGCATTAGACTTGCTGGGACTGAAGCCAAAGTCTGAGCCTCACCACCCAGGGCTGAAGCCCTCAAGCTTTGGTGCGCCCCGGGGGGTGGGGGGGGGCTCTGGCTTTGGCTTCCCCTCCCCACCCCCACCCCCGTGGCATGGCTCGGGCTTTGGCCCCCCTTCCCAGGGTCTTGTAGTAACTTTTGTTGTCAGAAGGGGGTTGCGGTGCAATGAAGTGTGAGAAACCCTGAGTTAGACATTGCAGTGCTGAGAGCAGCAACACTGAAATAGTTTTTAAAAAAATTGAGTGGGACAAGGTGAATAAGGTAATACCTTTTACTAGACCAACATCTCTTTCTGAAAGAGACAAAATTTCAAGTTCCACAAAGGTTTCTTCAGGTCCCGTAAAAGATACCACCTCGTCCACCTTGGCTCTCTCATATCCTGGGACCAACATAGCTACAACTCTTCAAAATCTGGATTTATGTGACCCTGTTAATTATCAATGGCGAGGGAATGCATCTATACCAAAGTGTTCATAATTTCATCAGGATATGTCTGTCTGAAAATATATACCTGCTACTGCAGTAGGAGAGTCATGGGTCCTGAATGCCTTCTTATCCTGGTTCACTTAGTTTGTTTAGAATGAGATGTTCCACCATCTATTACACTTGATAGCATTAAGAAGAAAATGATTATCAGAATTTTTAACACAGAGTTAACCTGTTTTTTCCCATATGAAAACAATTCAGTGACATTTGTGAGGAGAACAATTTATTGGCAACTCCTTTAATTTAAACCATTATCTGATTTGAGAAAGCACGTGGAAGAACTTTTAATTCAGTGATAGAAATGTCACTAATGAAATGTGCATGTATGAATTTTGTTTCATATAATTTTTCTCGTCCTTGAAATGTGAATGAAAGCCAAACATCTGGATTATGTTGAAATAGCCCAAATTTCCAGTTTTTAGAGAGATTCAATCTATTTTGACACTGTACACTTAGCCTTAACATTTCTGCATGTTGTTATCATTACTTGCAATTGTTAAAAAAAAGAAAAGAAAAGAAAAGAAAAAGTCCAGATTTAAACAAATTTAGATTCTCCTGATGCTAAAAATATTTTTTAAATAGTTCCTTCTGTCCCATACACGCAACCATATTTTAGGCTGCATCAGCATTTCCAATGTAAATGTGACCTTTTTTAAGATGTTTGTAATTTGACCATAAAAATAAAGTCTCAATCCAGGAGAATTTTTTTCTTTTCATATCAAAAATGATTGAAAACAATTCAACTATGATTTACATAAAAAGGTGAAAAAGCCAAATGTGGACCTTTTGACAATTTTTAAATTACCTTTTACATACCTATTAGTACATTAACTCACAATATGCACTTTACTGATGAAAATGATGACACTGGGGTGTTTAAGAATTTTTGTTAACATAATCTCTGATTTGTATTAGAAAATTGACTACTAGGTATCGACATTATTACATTTCAAAACATTTTCAATGTGTACTGTATACCAGGGAATATATTACATATTAATTACATAACATTGTAAGTATGAATTGATGTGGTATTAAATCAGCATTGAAATGGTACATCATAATGACATTACAATTAGAGAAATTATGCTGTATTATGCCGATGAGCCATATATATTCACTGAAGATGCTTTTGGAGCTATGCTGCCATTAAGTGGTGGGAGGAGGGAACAAATGGGGCCGGCCCTAGACCAAATGGTGTCCCCCCTCCATTTGTTAAACTTTTGAGTACTTCACAGCATCCCGAGCTCGGTGTCCCTCAAACCCAGCCCCGAGGTGGTCACCTGAGTCGCCTGCCCCTAAATCGGGCCCTAGAAGCCACCATGAACGCAGAACACTTTCATGGATTTCCCTGGTCTCCTGTGGCTACTTCAAGACCCACACATATATCTGGGGATCCTACAGATTTGGAGCCTCAGTTCATTCTGCAGTAGGGAAATCCTTCTTCCCATTTGAGGGAACAGTTTGGGACCAATTCTGGGAGGGAAAATACACAGAGATGTTCTCTTATATGCTTTACCACAGGAGAGGGTAATCCATCCCTCTTGTTTTTAATCAGTCCTCACTCACTGAAAACACTTAGTGACCTCCTGAGTAATGACTGAGTAAAGACTTCAGGAAATTCTGCCTATGAAAAATACAAAGGAAATTAACTACACAAGAACATTTGTATCAAAATAGAAAAATGGTTGTGACACAGTATGACAAAAATATATGAATTTGGAATTAAACCTTTGGTGCTTTTAGAGAAGGTCTGATCTGTGTATCATGTCTGCTGCAAAACGTAGGCAAAGCCAGGTGAACGGAGGATGAAGTGAGATCCTCAGTTCATAATTTTCTTTCTTTGTGAGTTTCTGTCAAAGCCCCTGATGTTATATTGGCATCTTTTTATTTGTAAGTATAGGGCTCTGCTAAATTTGGTTAGAGACACTATTTTAAGTCTTTCTTTGACTAGTGGTTTTGCGCATCCAGTATGTAACAGTTGCATCTTGAACATTGTGTTCCCGGGCCTAAACATTTCTTCACAGTGAAGTAGGTTTCCTGTCACTGATGGGCTAAACATTAACCATGCAATGTGTTTGGCATGCCCTGACTCTGAAATTATTCCGGTGAAGATATATACCTGTTAATCCAAAGTCCTGAGGAGCTCACTGATTTTCTTATTTCTCTTACAGAAAAACTTCTTCGTGCCACTAAATAATTTAAAATTGAGAACTGGTTTAGAAACTGCTGCACACGGTTCCATAACAGGGTTATAACAATCTTTAGTCCTATCTGTTAACAGTGTTATAATACAGGTGATGCATTTCCAGTCATAACACAGACCCATGACACAATAAACATGACTGTTCAAATGGATTCCCTAGATCTCATCTACACAATGGTGGAAGACTGAGGTATGGTGGAAAAACACAGGAGGAAAAATTCCGGTGGCCAGTCTACAGTGGTGCTAGCACTGGTGCAAAGGTGCTAGCAAGAGAGGGAGATTTTCACAAATTCCTCCCTGTAGATCCACCCAAAGGGCCTCTTTAAACAGTCAAATTTACCAGCTTCGATGACAGTGTTATGACTGGAAATGCAATAGTATTATAACACTCTTTGATCTTTCTTGTACAGATGGGTGGGAAAGTGTTATTACCATGTTATGGAACTGTGTTCTAACACAATCCTCTGATGTGGTTTATTTGGCTTTGTAGATGGGCCGTACATGTATGCATCTAATGGAATCTCATACCCTGATTACCCTGGCTGTAGAAATTCAAACTATGGTATTTTGGCTATATGGTCTTAGGAATTTAATTATGTTTAAAATCTGATTAATAGTGTAGTAAATAACTGGTATTGCTACAAAATTGCATTCTAGAAGGTAATGGGATTGAATTTCAACACAAGTTGACACTCAATTAAAATTTCCATATATCTAGTGAATTAGCCAGTTCTTGTCTGCTGTACTAGGGTAGATGTCTTCCTGCTTAGCTGAACACTGAGTAAGATAGGCAAAATGTATAATAAAGCTAAATCAAGACTTAATGTATCTACTAAAATGTTATTGTTTGTATCAGACCAGACCAAAATCAGGTATGCAGTTTAAAAAAAAAAGCCATCCATTTTTTAAAACAAAAGTTCTCTGTATTTATAGTAAAGAAGCTGGGGGTGGGGGGGTGGAATTAAAACCTCCTTACTGAATTGCTGCTATCAACCAATAGATCCATGGGGCTTGTTCAGCTAAAAGCCACAACAGACTTTGTAATGCAATGATGTAATCTTGGCTTTGTGTCATTTATATTCAACCTAAAAAAACAATTTTCCTGAATAGACAGGCTGACAACAATATTGTTCAGTGTTGGTTTTTATTTGGATTGTTTCCAAATGGTTCACATGCCTCCACAATAATACACCATGCCTGCTTAAGTTTTTACTCTGAATTCCTAAGTTTCCCCTTTTTCTTATATTTTATTTTTCTTTTAAAATCCTAGTTATGTTTGTGAAACTAACTAGCTTGGCCACAAAATTAGGATGTATCTTGCAGAGTGCATTCATTTTACTTTTTGCATATTTTTCCTGAGGTCATGTCAAGGTTAGTTTGAATTCCATCCTACATTAAGACTTCTTTCACAGCTATTTAGCTCTGCAGCCTACTCCCCGCTGGGGTCTGCCCCTTGGGCACGTCAAAGCTTCAGACCTGAGAAATCACACACAGATGAAGCTGTACAGTTTTTTAAACAGTTTCATCAGTAACATTTTTTCTTTCACTATCCTTTTTTTTTTCCATTGGAGTTTATTCTCTGAATTGCAATATCAGGAAAACTAATTTCTGTATGGAAAATTCTCTTTCACATCGAAGCTGTAAAATAGCAATGGCATTGTACAGTAAATTCCATTACCAGTCTTCCAGTTACTGAAAGTACTACAGATACTTTAATTAGTGACAGGCTATAGCTCCTTGTCTAGTAACTGTAATTGTATTATTAAAATCTATTTGTACAGGAGATCTTAGTATTCTGAAGATTGAGAAATATTCACAATCTATGGGCTAGATCATGAATCCATTAATCATGCTGCTGAGCAGTTAGTTACTCACAGGAGTAGCCTACTGACTTCAATGGGGGACTACTTATATGAGTAAGTGCTCACTAGTGTGAAGAAATGAGTAAAGGCTCTAAACTCAATCTTTATGGGACCTGAGAATTTTTAAGTGTGTGTGTGTGTGTGTGTGTGTGTGTGTGTGTGTGCATGCCTGTGTGAGTGCTTCACATACATGCAAGTTCTCATAAAACTGATTACCCTGAGAAACATAACTGAGACTTTCAACACACACACACACACACACACACACACTCTGTTTATATGTATGTACACAAAAACAGTTTTGAAATTCATTTTGTGACTTGCAGTTGGAAATATATTTTCTAAAATCTGTAGTTTAGCATATTGTGAAACTATTGGTGCAACACCATTTCCTGTTTAATTGATGAAGTTAAAATGCTTGGTTGCTAATGAGAGTATTAGCAGACAATATACCCTTAACAGGCTTAAGCAGCTCAGGATTTTAAAAGCAGCTTACTGTCCTCCTCATTTTTATAAAACAAAATGTACTGCCTTCTACAGATTACTTGATCGACTGATGAAGTGCCATAATTATAGCTGTATTGCAATTTTGACAAAGCCACAATAACGGATTGTAGTTCAGTCCCCACTCTAGACACACAACTCTTTGCATTACAAAACCCAGTTTTACTGGTCTAATTCTTATTCAGAACAAAGTACACCTGGCGATGTTAACTGTATACTAAAAAGAAATCTTAAAACCTAGAAAATAATAATATTGGAGCATGACTCTTTTTCTTATAGTTAGTTCACTGGGAATGGTATCTAATGAAGAGTTGTCTAAAGGGTTGCTTGTTTGGAACTAATTAGAGACAGATCTCCTAAATAGGAAAAGGATCATGGGAATTACATTAGGTGTCTGGAGACTTGTTATTCTTTTGGCACTCTGAGTAGATTGTTGAAGTTGTTACGGATTCTAGAAATAGGACAACCTAATAAAACCTTCTATTTTTCTGGTTATTGGCCAACTTTTTTTTTTTCCAGTAAGATTTGTGTCAACAGGCTAGAGGCTTGAAGAAAACATTTAAACATTTGTGCATTAACACATTATGGTGAAAAGAATCTTGTACTTTCACTCAGTGCATTTCAGCCTTCAATTAATGTGAAAACACTACAGTGCCTATGCAACTTCTCTTGCCTAGTGGTGCACCATTTATCATTGCAGTTTTACATTGACCTTGACACCCACTTCATTAGAATAAAGATTGTCTACCATTTAGGTTACATTGTTCCTCTGCACAGAGACCCCATGCAAATTTCTGTTCAGATAGAAGAGCTGTGAGCCTGTCAGAGGTCATCTGCATTAAATGATTGCAGCTATTTTCCAACTGCTTCTTTTCATTCTACTCAATTCAGGCTAGGAGGATCAATCAAGCCCTCTGCCTGAAACAGTGGGACTGCTGGGAATATAACTGTTTTTGGTAGTAGTGGATATGCCCTAAACAGTATTAAATATTTAATATAAACTCGTTAAAGAGCATGCAAAGTCTTCAAAAATATATTACATTTATAGTAAAATTTCAGTGGTTGGGATCACCTTCTTTCAGAAAAGCAGAACAATGGGTACCAATTGCATATTTTTTTATTGTGGACAAAATTTAGTTTACAAAGTTACTAAGCCTTTTATTCAATTGATTTATTTTGCTTGCTGCTGGAAAGATGAATGTGAAAAACAGAAGTAAAATCCAGATTTCCTATTTTTTAAAACAAAAAATTCAGGGTGTTTGTTTTGATTTTGTTTCTGTTTTGGGAGGAGGGGGATTGTGCAGTACTGAAGTATTAAGATTTGTTTTGTGTGTCTATTTATAAATAATACTATGTGCATTAATATATATATTAAAAAAAGAAGAGTGAATGGAAATAAGTTACCAGTCTCCTCCTTGAGTTTTCTGAGTGATATAATTGGAATTAAATTATTAATGGGAGAGACTTTAAAAAAAGATTGTTTTATGATCTTCTATTAGAGAATTTGCAATTCATTTTAATATTTGTAGTTTGATTTATATTAAAGATAATGCAATCTATGTCCAATTAACAATACATGGCCAACGTAATATGATTTCCAGATCATGGAAATGAAATAAGCTAGAAGAGAAAAAACTGATTCTTAACCTCAGATGTAATTTGCTGTGAGAGTTCTGGCAATTTTAAATGACATTGCACTTTTTAATTTTTCGAAAGGCTCAGCAGCAAATTTATCCCAATCAAGAAAACCTATTATTAATTTACAAGGACAATTGTAGGAGTCTTTATAATTTCCCTGTGCAATTATTTGCCATAAATTGCTAATAGTAAGACACATGCAGTTTGCAAGAAATAACGACTGCTGTTTGTCTAGACAGAACACTCAACCAAGGTCTTGAATATTGTCCAGAGGTTCTAGTTGTAATGGTTGCATATGAAATATAACCAAGCTTCTGGACAGTTTGTAAAATGTCCCACATTGATATTATGACAAAAGGTGGAAGCATTAAGAGCTGTTGTGAAGGGTAGGCTGGCCTCTAGCAGATTCCGTCACTTTGCTTGTATACAGCTGAGCTTTGGACCCTGGACTTTAGAATAAAGAGAGTCTTTGTTCATCACTGAATGGCATTAGGCATGGTGCTTCCTAAGGGGCCACCATGAAGCCTAGCATGAAGAGTGCAAACATTATCCAGAAAGCACAATGTGAGTGTGTGCAGAGAGATGATAGACACATATCTGTATATCTGCATGACTATACATATATGCAAGTATATTTCATGTATATTTTAGTGAATGTGTCCACAAAGCGTTTTTACATGTACTGACATGGACTGAATACAACTTTTTTGCATGCATGTATGTACATAGATGCACCATTTATGTATATGTATGTGTGTGTATCTGTAGCAACTGCATCACTGCAGTTTTATAAACTTGTAAAATATAATTCAGGTACAAATAAATTGCAGATCACTTAATCTTGATCTCAGTCATATACTATGTAGTGTCATTAAGAGAAAGTTAAAGTTTCATTTTGGATAATACGAATGATGGAATGTAGGTCTACAAATTGTGTAACCTTATTCCAATAACTGAGAAATTTCACTGGCTTAATTCTTCTGTACTTTGTAGCCATAGCTCCACTGTGTGTTCAGTATGTCTAGTCTCTTTTCACTATAACCAACAGAAGCACCATACAAAAGTCTTACAATGGATGTCTTAATCTCTCTGTGTGCTTTTAGAGCATTATTTTGAATTCCATCATGCAGCCTTTTTTCTTTCCTCTTCTGAAGTTTTATTACAACAACAGAATTCCCAGGGAGCTTTAGGGGCAAGGTTCGCATAATATTGCCCTAAAGTTTTGCTTTAGGGGTGGAATCTGTACCCCAGCCCTGATCATCTTTTTGTGATGTTTCTCTTTCTGAAAGATGCAGTGTGCAGTCTTACAGCGTTGTTAACGGTGTACAGATTTTTTATTATTTACCAGACAGTGCACATCTACTAACCTTTCATGATGATTTCTTTCTCTGACCTCTCGGTGACTAGGCATCTTGTTCCTTAACACTGAGGGAGGCTGAAAAATGCTTGAGTTGCTCAATGTGTGCCTTCTATACCAGTTTCAAAATGGCTTATTCTTCTGGTTTCCATGGTGACAATTAACACTGTTACAAGGCATTGTTCCAGTCTCCATTTGGGCAGAATTTTCGGGTGTGATTTTCCACACACAAACACAATTATTTTTATATTTATATCTGTATATATATGTAAAGTATCCCTTAGCATAAGTGTCAAAAAGGGGGAAGGGTCCTCAATCAAGTCTTCCTAGATTTCATAGAATATTTCTTTCTGACAGAAATCACTTACTTCCTTTGTTTTGGAATTCAGGTACTTTTGGTTTTAAAAAAGTAGCCACCTTTAATATGAATTTGCCAAGCATCTTAATGGATAAACTCTTCAGTGATTTTTTTAAAACTCCTTTTTTTGGGCAAAAAATGTTCACATGGAGGGGAGGAAAAAGAATCGAAATTCTTAAACATAGATACCAATGCTTCTTACTTCTACTGGGTGGATTCATTAACACAAAACCAGCCATGCATGCACACATACACACAGCTAATCATGCTGTAAGTACTTAACAGTATTTCAATGTGTATTTTTTTTAAGTTTGGTGGGGCAAGTGCTGTGGAAAATTAAATATTAGTCATTTATTTATTGCAGCCACTGTGAGAAATCCTGTGACTTTAACTTTCTTAATCTCATTTTTGGCTATTGAACAGTAATCTATATCATAGCATTCAAAGACTGTCACAATGGAGCAGCCTTTGCTCACTTAATGCCGCAGCTAGAATGAATATGAAGATTAAATTATCTTCTCACCACAGGATAAAGTAGTCCTCCTAGACTAGGCTTGTGCAGCACTGATAGAGCTGGTAGCTAATTTTGCCATGCAACTGCTTAGAGTGTAGGTGTTTAATGGATTAAAAAAAAAGCATTAGCATCTAGTGCTATCAGTCCCTAAACTGTACCTGCTGTACATTAAGCTCTTTCCTTAAATTAAAATAAACACTTCACTTTAATTTTCATAAGTGAACAATACTGACTTTCACTCACATACCAATACATCTAACAATTAACTGAATTCTTTCATCTTTTACTGTTACTGTATAATGCATTCTCTATCAATCATCATCTTTTGTCATGCTTTATATACAGTAGGTTACATGGTGACAGACAGAAAGCATACATAAAGTCTAGTTTATTTTTTAATAGCCTTTTATAACATCTGTCACAGAAACGATTCATGCTATGCTCCATTGCAGAATTATTTTATCTAGTCCAAAATTAAGTGAAATGTCTTAGTTTTTATGTTAACATGAACATTATTGTTATGAAACATATGCAACCTGTATCTTTTTGTCATTGATTTTATACTGCCCAGAAGCATAACCAAAATCTAGTTCAGACAACAACAACCAAATCAGTCAATCACATGTGAAAAGTGTTAACTAACCAAAGCCTGCACCAGTGTCACACAGCTAGAGGACTCTCTTAGTCTATTAATTCACTTGGAAAAAGAAAAGGAGTAATATGTACTGGGTTTCCTAGCTAAACTGGATTTCAGTGCCTAGCTATAAACGACTATGGATTCCCCTTGATATTACATGTACTTATGGAAATAATTATGCAAATCCTTTTCAGTTATATCATCGTTAAATAGAAATCAGATTACATAAAGCAGATTGTAATCTCCTCTAGTCACCATTCTTGCTGAAAACACAATAATATAGGGCCAAGAAGCATACTTGTTGAACATTTTAGTCCAATGAACCTGGGTTATCTGCGGGTTGATGCAATTCCTCGATGCAAAACCCGATTGCCTCCTGTTATCATGCATTTTTAGAAAGCACAGTCTGTTTTCTATCTATCAGAAGACAAGTTCTTTATAAATTTTAAACAATTCCTTGGTATTTACTATGAATATTCATGCAATTTTGGATACGCAGACACCTGATCAGTGTTCATTAATAATGTGAAATGCTTTAAATCACCTCATTTAAAAGATTTTGCTCTGTGATCCACAAATGACTAATATTTTGTGAAGTTTACATAATACAAAGGATGTGCATGTGTTGTGTAAATGGAAGATTAAAATATGAAACTAACAATATGCAAACATATGCATGGAAATGCTGAGGACCTATTAGCTGAAACAGTGATTTCACACGTTTCTTATTTTCTTTAAGCTGCCTCCAATTGTTTTTTGTTTTGTTTTGCTACAGTACACGTTCTTAGATCTGGCAAAAGCACCCATGTTTTAAACATTCTTTATTCTAGTTTAATTTTTTTATACTTAGGCCAGATATTAACATTTTGGGTAAGAGATACTGTAGTAGCTTTCTTGGCTGACTTTAAAGCAGAGAAAGCTTAATGTTGAGGATGCAGTTTGCTAATAGCTATGCATAATTTATGTAGGTTTTCTAAACACTTGTTTGGGAAAATGTGCTGTGTTCCCTTCGCTGAATAAAAGGTGCGTTTTTTGGCAATATAAGAAGTCCCATTTCAACAAATGTGCTTTTACATAAGAGTGTGTGTTGTATTTTCTCATTTACTCTGCAGTCCACTAAAACATAATTAATCATTGTAGTAACCATCATATATAATGCTAACTCAGCTCTAGCAGAACACATGTTTTAAAGAGATTTACTTACCACTATGTCATGCAGATGCCTGTATGTCCTTTTGTGAAAAATATAAGAAGTAGCCAACTGAAATATTTAGAGATTCACTTTAAATTAATTTTGTAAAATGTTTGTTAAACTTCTCTTTATCCTTATTTTCCATCTTCTTTTTAAAAAGGTAAATAATCACACTGGAAATAAAGAGCAGTTGTAGGCTGAAGAAGCATTTGAACAGTGTGAGCATTGTTGCTGTTCTTATTTGTGCCACCATTTTAGAGCTACTAAAAGAGTGCTTCAACAAAAATATAGTCATTAAAATTTTATTGAAATAAGATATGAATAACTTTTAGCGTGGTTAAAATATGATGTCAACATATGCCATAACTGCATAGCTCTCAGCTTCCCGAGGCCCAAATATGGGGCAAAACCCAACAGGACAAACAAGAGAAAAAAGTTGTGCCGGAAGCTTACAACAATGTGAAATGTTTTCATTTTCCTAGTTACAGGTTCATGCTTCAGTATTTCCGATAGGAATAACATACCTTAATAAAACACCTGATTTCAGGGACACAAAGGTAGATCAGGTTCTAGATGAGGGACTGTTGGAAGATATGTCTAATTTTGTTGTATGCAATCAGTTGCCAACTTTTCTCACTTAAACCTCACCCATGCAAACCACCTGTTCACTGTGCATCTGAAATCCTATGGAAAAATCCTTCCCAAGACACATTAATAAGGTTGTGTGTTTTGATATATAAAAAAGGAAGCTCTGTGATCAGGATGACAATTGAGCTTTTTGATTTTTAAGGGTGAATTTTAATAGAGAAAACAATTTACTGTAGCTAATGTTATCTTTTTCTTCTCATTTTAGAGATATAATGTAGAAATGTCAATCAGGCACCCGAAAAAGATGGAACTGCTTAGTAAGGTTGAAGCTTTGAAGAAAAGTGGTGTTTTACTACCAAATGATCTCCTTGAAAAAGTGGATTCAATTAATGAAAAATGGGAACTGCTTGGGGTATTTGCATTTTTATTACTGTTTGTGGGTTATGTGTACATTTTTGTCTGTTGAAGTACGCTGTCTGTCTGATTTCTAATTTGAGGCACAAATATCTTGCTCTTTCAATTCACTACATACGTTTCAAACAAGCTACTCATACGATTATAAAAAAAACTAGTATTTTCTTCTTCTGTTAATTTTTTTTATTCCATGCTTGTCACCTGTCTTACTTTAATAATTTTAGTTCTCTAATACATAAAGAATGTAAGTAAAATATGCCGTGTATTATGGGCATGCACCAAGTCAACTATAATACAGTATATCTGATATACACTGGCTGTCATGCTTGAGTGAATGTTAATAGAATTTATTCTGAAGGTACATGTTAGAGACATCTACTGTTTAACTATTTACTATACCCTTAAGATGAAAAGTGGGCTTGTCACTACATATTTCAGGTGATATTTATGGCTCAAAAACAAATATGCAAATTTGGTACAAATCTGAATACCTGAATCTAAGAATGCAGCCAGGATATGTTTCATGCTGCTGTATTCAGCTCACTTTTGACAAAAGCCAAAAAAAAGTTTCATGTAATTCATTTCACGCTATGATGGGCTGGGTCTCAGCCAAAGAGTGAGATACAAGAATTTGCAAAAAAAGCAATATAGTGATTCTGTTACCCAGAGACTAGTGATGGCACTGTACAGGAGACACTATTGTCCTACTGTTGTAAGACAGCTGAGAGAGAGAGAAGTTAAACTATATTTTTTCATCCACTTCTCTACTTAATTGCCTACACTTCAAATCAAGGGTAAGATAAATTTATAAATTACTTTAAATGATTAATTATAGATGTGTAATATTAGCAATACAGTTGTACAGCATACTTTTGCATGCTATTATCTTACTTTTAGAAATGGTATTTCTAATATATTGCAAATAAAGCTACATACACAACTTGTCAGGGTCAGCTTAGATATTGGCTTATGTCATTTTAAGTTGTGTAGTAATACAAAAGCCATTTTACATGTTTTTTCTTCTGTGCGGTTCAGCTGTTTCAAACAACTTGAGTCTATGAATGTGCCAATTGTCACAAAAAGTTGTTTGTCCTACCAGTAGTTTAAAAAGTAATGTGCAGCATTTCTAAATTCATTGTTAAATGATTGAACAGCAGTGTTATAATTCTTAAAAAACAGAATTTGCTAAGTTCTTAGTCTAGCTTTTTCAACTAATGAAGAATTATGGCAACCAATTTGTATTTAAATTGTTTAAAAATAATTCTGTTTATAAACCTTGGTTGACATTTGTGACTTGAAGCACATTTAATCAATTTAATTCAAGCTCAATACCACACCTCTGGTTACACTTGATAGGATATAAAGACAGTTTGAAAGCAACTAATGTATAATCCTTCTTAAAATCAGTTTTCAAAATGTAAATAAAAAAACTACCCGGTCTTTTTAAAAATACATTTAAAAAACCTTATCTCTCAGCACATTAAAATCAAAATATAATTTTAGATTACTTTTTGAATCAATTTCTGCATTTACAAGAAAAATAAAAAATACAGTTTTCCTGCTAAATGCTATTTCATGTATAATAAGCAGAATTGGATAGAGTTTTGTTTAATTTAATAAAAACCTCTGCAGAAACTAGCAACACTAGGCGTACTGTTTTAATTGGCATGATTACATTTTAATTGGCATGAAAAAAATTAAAGACAGATTTTAACTTCTAACAATGGTAAAATAGAGGGATATGGTTTTTAATATTACTTTCATCTAAGGTGAACAGTGTGGAATCGAAATACATTAGAATGAAATGTCAGTGGTGCGTACAGTTTAATCTGTGAAATTTTGTCCCCTGTGCTGAATATTACTCTGTCTCAATTGCATATTAAACAACCCTATCAAGGCAGGCATTGGCATCTGCTGTGCTGACACAAATTGTGAATTAAATGAAATTGATGTCCTCTGTCGTATATTTATGAAGACGGACCATTCTCTGAAGTATTCTGTTTATGAAGAATTTATGATTGCAAACTGTTCCAGAACAAAAAAGTGGCAATAAATTCTTTTTTGTGACCCTACCCTCCAAGGGCATTGATTTCACCTCCTGCTGCTACTTTTGTTACAGCATAAAAACAATAGCTAACTCTTAATTCCACTGAGAGTCTTCAGATTATCAATATTTCCACCATGAAAATAGAAGGGTGTTGCCAAGAATGCATGTTTTCAAGTTATGGTCTCCTAAAGATACTATTTACACAATGTTACACAGTAGATTAATGTCTGTTAATCTAATTTTATTTGTGTTTTAAAGCTTATTTTTGGAGGCTTAATTCATCACAATAAATCATGTCCCAGTGAACGGGGATGGTACATTTTCCACAGACAGACATACAGGGTCACTTAAACTGTATCTTCATGTTACAACAATTAAGCCCTGCTAATTATAAATTCAAAAGGTTATAGGATATGGTTGTCAGTATTTATTCAAAATTCTACAATCAATAGCACAGATTTAGTGCTTATAATAAGTGTTGGACTGACAGCCTTTTACAGGTTAGATGAAACACAGCTTGGCATAATAGAAGCAGGCAACCACATGCTTCCACTGTGATGTTGAGGGATTGCCTTTTAAGATACTGAAAGGGAAGTTAAGTCTCCCTGCACAATCCATCCTTGGCCTCTTCAGCACATTGGTTATTCTCAGAATGCTCATTCCGGAAAATGTTAGCTAGTGTTTCTTTTACTATAAAAGCTGTCTGGAAAAGCTACAGTAAAGTAATTTAATTGACGGCCATAGGTGAATGTTTATTCTGGGCCAAAATTTTTAAACTTTTTGATGCTTAAAGTTAAGTACTTAAATCCATATTTAATTATCTAATTTCAGAGATTCTGAGCACCTGAAATTCCTATCTCACTGGAAGCTGTAGGTGGTGTTCACCTTTGAAATTCAGGCCACCCATTTTGGCCAGATTTTGGCCCAATTCTAGGTTTAGAATCCAAGTTTGAAAACTTTATCCTAGTAATCCATACTTTAAAAATATATACAATGGCCATTCTTAAAAACTTGTGATTTTAGGTAAGGTTAACTCATTATTTGTAATATTTCCTATCCTTACTATGTGGTAAAGTTATTTAGTTATCTTAAGTTATCTTAAGCAACTGGCAAGTGTTCCTAGGTGATCACTTTACAAAGTTAATCCAACGAGTACAATTTTGTCGTCTTTGTCCATAATTATTATGAAAAAATCCATTTGTCCATTTGTCCTGCTCTTCCTCCCACTGAAGTCGAAGAAAGTTTTGCCATTGACTTCAACAAGGAGAAAATTGGGCCCTAAATGAGAATAAAGGATACAAAGAATGAAATTGATTGATATTGGTAATAACTGGAAAAATATTACTGGTCATCTAACAGATGGTTCTTGTTGCTCACTAATGTGTGATATGTTTTGGTACATAAAATTAATCTCTGTTTTTTTTTTTATTTAATGCATTAGAAAACCCTAGGAGAGAAGATCCAAGACACAATGGTAGGGCACAGTGGGTCAGGTCCACGTGACCTGCTCTCACCTGAAAGTGGCAGTCTGGTAAAGCAGCTGGAGGTCAGGATCAAAGAGCTGAAAGGGTGGCTGAGAGATACAGAGCTTTTCATCTTCAATTCCTGTCTGAGACAAGAAAATGAAGGAACAATGACTGCTGAGAAACAACTGCAATATTTTAAGGTAATTAAAAAAAATCATAGTTTTGATAGCGAGATTTCTCTTAATAGTTAGATAAAATATATATCAGGTAATGATAATACAATATATGTACATATGTAATCGTACATTCACATTTATACCTGCATTTATATACAATGTGTTCATGTAATATACTGTTGCACACTAACGGAGAAGTTATTATTCTACAGTAAAAGTTCAAAGGGACGCTCTCTGTCATCAGAATTTGCAAAGCAATTTGTGTCTTTTATTTTACTTCACTATAAACTTGGTTTCAGTATAAATGATTGTGTATTGCAGTCTCTATATTGAACACTTTAGTTCACGTGTTGTATAACACCCTAGTTTAACAGACATGAGACCTGAGTCTCCTCTCACTTGAGGCAGGGGTAGCTGTACTGAAGTCAGTAGTCCCACTGGCGTATACCTGATATAAGTGAGAGAAAAATCAGGCTTATTGACTATAGATAGGTAGAGATAGACACACCCACTATGAGATTGGCCACAATCTAGTCTTGAGCCTGGGACTGGTGACAGGGGATGCAATTTACATCTTTGTCATATTCAGACCATTACCTCCTTCAGCTGGAGGCCAGGACTCACCTTTGCTACTGTTAGTATGAAGGACATATTTTATTGTTCCATTACCAGTTTGTGAGGGAGTATGTTTGTGTTAATGAAGCTCCGACTTGGTTGGACAACAAGATTGTCTTGTGTTCATAGTTGTGAGTATGTTGTCTCCAAAACATCACCTCCTCAGTGTCATCTCGCAGGTCATCTTGCTCTATGGATGATCTTTGACAGATGAAATAAGAAAGAAGAGGGATAGACCATCAATTTTAGGGTTTTAGAAATCTTAAACCATTGCTGAGGTAAGGGTGATGAGGGTTGTCTCTTCTGCAATATCCATGAAGTCTCAATCAGCAGCACTCTTCCAGATGGTAGACAGCTTACTGAGTCTCACTTTAGTTAGGGTGGCAATTCTGCAACAGAAAAGCTTCAAAAACAGACTCCAAGGAGAAACTGCTGAGATTGAATTAATATGCAAACTAGATACCATTAACTTGGGTTTGAATAGAGACTGGGAATGGCTGGGTCATTACACATATTGAATCTATTTCCCCATGTTAAGTATCCTCACACCTTCTTGTCAACTGTCTAAATGGGCCATCTTGATTATCACTACAAAAGTTTTTTTCTCCTGCTGATAATAGCTCATCTTAATTAATTAGCCTCTTACAGTTTGTATGGCAACTTCCACCTTCTGTGTGTGTGTGTATATATATATATATACAAATTTATTAGAGCATTAGCTTTTGTGGCCTACAGCCCACTTCATCGGATGCATAGAATGGAACATATAGTAAGAAGATATATATGGGGTGCTGGAAATGAAGATATATATATCTTCTTACTATATGTTCCATTCTATGCATCCGATGAAGTGGGCTGTAGCCCACAAAAGTTTATGCTCTAATAAATTTGTTCGTCTCTAAGGTGCCACAAGTACTCCTGTTCTTTTTAGTGTGACAGGATGCGAGCGACTCTGAAGGAAGTGACTGTTGGACTAATGTTCAAGAAATGAACCACTGAAACTGATAATCTCGGCAGTTATAGCCAAGCCTTGAATCTTCCTGTTTTCAGAAAGATTGTTGAGAAGTTTACAGCAATTTGAGGGCGTTGTCTGGATTGCCGAATGAAGGGAACTGTGCTTTACGGCTGGGGAGGAGGGGGAAGATGAAAATTGCTGCAAAAGGGTCAGCGTGGTCGCTGACTCATCCCCTGGGAATGAAGGGTTTAAAGGGGCAGCCCTGTGCCTAAAGCTTCCTTTTTACACAGAGCAGGCTGAGGCAGCACCCACTCTCCCTCCCCTTTAGGTGGTGAAATACCAGGTTTGGTCAAGACCTGCTGTGGGCATTACGCTAGCTTCCCCTTTTTTCAGGGGTGCTGGAAAGGATTTTTTCCCCTTATCACCATATCGGCCTAGGTGCAATTGGGGTTTTTACACCTTCCCCACCGTGGGTTCAGCAAGGGCTTTGTTCATGCCTGGCATGAAGGGTGGTAGGCTATCTGTCGCAAATCATTATTTAAGTGTAGGGCAGATGTCCAGTGCAGGTACTCCACAGGGAAGGTATACTTGGTTTGGAAAAGGACTTAAAAAGGGGTGTTCTTTAAAGGAACAAACAGGGGAGTGGGATTGGGGACTGCTATGATTGGTATGGCAGGGAGCCAACCCCCCATTATTATAGCCCACCTTAACCTTCATATGGGGGAGGGGGTGGTAAGGTCCAGGCAATGGATTTGCTGGAGAGACCTCAATGGAAAAAGAGGGGGAGCAGGTAATTACAGAATAAATAGGGCGTTACCTGTACTGTACTCTTTTATCTGCTGGGTAGTCCCAGGCATTTAATAATAAAGTTGCGGCCTGATTAAATCCATGTCAAATGTCTCCTGTCCTTCTTTTGGTATAGCCAGACAATGCAGTTTTGGCATTTTCTGGAATTCTCGGTGTTTCAACGATCTCTTCGAATGAAATTGTAGACCTGGGTTAGGATACACATACTGTTTGGTTATTTGTTTGACAATTTTCTGCAGTGGACAAAAACAAATCATCATGCTGATTATTTTTGTTTTACAATTGGATTTGATGGAGATGAAATATTGTAGATGGACCTGCAGACCTTCACAGTAATAGATGCAAGTTGTTAATAGGAACGATTGAGTGCTCATTTCAATTGGAAATCAAATAATTTATTTCAGTCCCTAACTATGGACTTACGAGTCTAAGTTCACAAAGCCATAGTACATATAGACACCTATACACTAGTCCCTGCATCTGTAATGCACATACAACTTTTCAAAATGAGATAAACCTTTTATTCAAAAATTACACATAATGTCATGCAAAGAGATCTAATGATATTAAACAATGTGGCACAATTACCTATGATG
Source organism: Eretmochelys imbricata (assembly GCF_965152235.1). Taxonomy (NCBI): domain Eukaryota; kingdom Metazoa; phylum Chordata; order Testudines; family Cheloniidae; genus Eretmochelys; species Eretmochelys imbricata. The sequence continues at coordinate 84,549,161 of NC_135577.1, forward strand.
TAACCAGAGCACCTCATTACATAGTTAATTAGCTATTAATTACACTATATAAACATCAAATTATTTATTTTCAAAATGGGAGCCATTAGAGTATAAAAAATAAGTACATATAAAATATGGTAAGAGCACATCACTTTGTCATATATATTAAAACTATCTATGTCTCATTAAATCTGAAATCCACTCTTCGTAAGTTTTCCAATCTCCACTAACCTCCTGGGGGGACTGTATAAAAAAGAAAATGGATATAATTAACAATACAACAATGTATAATCCATATATTTGAGAGAGAACATTTAGAACATTTTCAGAAACATTAACTATGCCACTAGTAGGTAAACCTGCTAGCATTTCGTTTGACTTACTTTCCACTGAACTATGAGATTAACCTTATTACCATTGTTCACTACAGTACATAAACCATTGTTTCTTAAAGGAAATTTATTGTCCTATGCAGAGTATACATATAGCTACTGCATACAGAGGAATAATCCTGTTAATAAAATAAACACAACGGTGCTTTTGATTTTTATTCTATGGCCTTACATTTTAAATTGTACATATGGTACAGGGAAAAGTTATTTCATTTTGCAGTTGTTTTCCTTTCCCTTTTCATTTGAAGAAAATGTTGAATGCTATAGATAAACATGATGAGGACATAAGATGGGAAAACGATGGTATGCATGGGAAGATGTTTCATTCCCGAATAGACAATTACTTTGACTTATTTTTCTTTTATGAAAATGGATATTGGTTCTGCATTAACTTAGGTGTTCTTTTTATTAACGTGCTGCTGCACCTTTTCTTTTGGAATACTGCTGTCCAGTAATAATACAGAATATTTTTATAGCACTGTCCACCTACAGACCCGTATGGGCTGCACAAACATTAGTGAATGATGAAGCCTCGCTAAACCTTTGCGGTAGGTATTGTTTTCCCCCTTTTTAGAAATGGGGAAATTGAAACACAAAGAAATTAAGTGTCTTCCCCAAGCTCTCCCAGAAGGTCTATGGCAGAGTCAGAGCTAGAACTCAGCTGTTCCAATTCCTAGGACTTTACTTTCACCACATGACCATCCTTCCTGTCTCGAGGTTGCCTCTCAATAGAGTCCTTATGTGGTGAAGAAAGACTGTTTCTTGTGTTGCTGTTTGTTTTGATTTAAAGTTCAATTTGTGCTGGATATGATTTTTCAGTTTTCCTTCATTATTATCAGAATGAGTGCTAGCTACTGTCATCATTTGCTATATTGTGTGATTATTTTGTTCTACATTTTTCACAGCAACAAAAAGTCCTATATATTCTGGTCAGCTCAGTATTCTGTACGTAGCACTAGGTACGACTATATTGGAAACCAGCATACTCAATCACTCCCTCCATCAGCTTGCAGGGGCCAGAGGCTGCTGCAAACATTTTTCACACTCAGCTCCCAAATGAGAAGAATGAGCTTCATTTCAGTGTATAGTGACACTTACTGGCTGATCAACAGTGATGTTAAAGTGAGCTTGCAAACACCGATTAGTCCAGCCTGTTAGGGGGAGGAGAGTTGTATTGACAGGATCCTTGTATACAAAGAAGGGGATATAGATTAGATAGGGGTGTTTTATGTTGTTGAGCATTAACATTCTTGTTAATTTATTTTATACTATTGCTAAGCCCAACCATTATAAAACTCATGAATTAGAACCTCAAAAATCATGAGATTTTTAAAAAATATATAAATTTGGGGGTTTTTTTATTGCTCTTCTGGTTTTTGAGCTGTTAGGGTTCACCTTTTCAACCTTTTCTCTGCAATCACGAGGGCCAGAAACATACTCGTTTTTAATGAAACAGGAGATTCTCATATAAACACATAGCTCTAGGCACTGGGACTTTAACAAACAGACCAAATATCATGAGACTCATAATTAAGTTGTGTGACTTGGCAAAACTGATTTCCTAGCTTAATGGTGTTGCCTACACCTGGAAAGGCAATTTGGGGATGAATAACAATTTTGAGGGTCCGGAGAGACCTGGAGCAGGAAGGGATGAGGAGTAAAAATGGCGAGGGGAATGCGACAGTTTTTTGTAAATCTTATTATATGAGTGTGGTCAGTGCAGAGAACTGTGTGAATTATTGGCTAGCAAAGGGGATTGACCCTATATTGATAAAAGCATGTTGCTTTCCCCCAAAAAAATCCCTTCCCAAAGATGGGGGGAACCTACCTTACTTTATCATACATTCACCGTATTTCATAACAAAACCCATCCAAGGGTTCAGTTCAAGATAAATGAACCTACCAGCTGCCGGTAATATTTGTACCTCTGAATCACTGATGATAGGAATATTTCATTGAATTTGTGACTGAGCATGCCAGATATTGCCACATAAATATTTCTTAATTTATGGCTTAGGACTGTCTCTTTGCTCTCCAGCTCTAAAGCAACTAAACTTTTCATTGAAACAACACAGATAGCAATGGGTAATTAATCATCAGTTAGTGAGTCAGTCAATCACTTTGTATGGTGCTTTTCATTATAACTATCTGGAAGTGTTGCTCAACATTCAATATTGCAAATCCTAAAAACAATTCAGTTAAATAAAAGCCCATGGATAAAGCTTAAGCCATGTTTGGATAAGCCATAAAATTATAGCCACAATCAAATTTTTATTTAAAAGGAAAAGCCAGCAACATGGATTTACAAAAAAGTAAGGGACCCAAGATGTGAGACTTTAGACAAACAATTGGGATCCATCAGGTCAAATACAAATTTTAACTCTTGTTGAAAGTTGGAAGCCATTGCTGAGATTTGAGAAATGTGTGAACTGTTCCTAAAGGTGCCAGCGATCAGTTTTGCTATTTCATTCTGGATCCATTACTATTTGTGTAACAATGCTGCTGGTAGAGCTGCAAACAAAGAATTACAGAAATTCAATGTGGATGTAACAAAAGCATGCAAAACAGTTTCCAAATCAACAGAACTCAGGCAGGATTTAATCCTTTCTACATATCAAAATGATAAAAAAAAAAAAACCCTGTTGTAATCATTTAAATATTTTTATCAATAAAGAGCTATCCAAAGTCCCAAATCTTTTCATGGATGATAAAACCTTTACCTAGATTTAATTGGCTTAAACTTTAACAAGCTGGAAGACATCCAGTATGGGACTGTTTGAAAAATTGCCTGATTAAGGTCAGATTCAAAAGCAGATAAGCTGAGTGTCATTTACAAAACACTGAGGAACCCCAAATGAGCTTTTTTGACATCCATCCTAAGGCAACATTTATATAGCAAACAATAAGGAAGTCAGCACCCAGCCTTGTGACGTTACATTACAATATAATGAGACAGATGCTGAATGATTTTTGCCAAAAATGTGGGATTCTGCCACTGCCGTTGAGAAGCATAGATGTTTTTACATCTCCATGTTACAGGTTAATTCTCTCATTATCGTTATTCAAGAGAGAGCTCACTTTGTGCTTCAGTTAGGTTTTCCCTTTTAACGCCACAATCATGTGAATTCCCATGTAAGGATAAAAATCCTATCTGAGACTGCAGCCTTCACCACACCATTCTGGTTTGATTGTGGATCCTGACCCGTGAATTTTCTGGTTTGCCTTCTTTTTTTGCGGATCCTCACATTTGAAATAATCAAAGGTTAAAATTAATTGTAGGCCAATCTCGGTCTGTTTCTAAAACATAGTTTTGACCCTGCTTCACTCTTACCCTATGGCTCCTTTACTCTAGCTCACACACCCAGCGCACACATGCTAACAAGATAAGGGATATCTTCTTGACCACCTTTCTTCTCACTTCCACGTACAGGAAAATCAGGCGATGCCTTTGCCTAGTTAAGCCTTTCTCCTCTGAGCAGAAACGGAAGAAAATAGCTTCTACCTGGCTGTAGAGGAGAAACATTTCACAGTAGACTTTCCCTCTACTGGATCAGAGATCACATGGAGGAGCACCTCACACCATCTGTTCCCTTTCTCTGCGAAACAAGATGTTGAAAAGAGAAGGTGGTCTCTTTAGCCTGGTTCTTATTTACTTCTGATGAAAGAAATGGAAGCCTGTGAGCTTTGTTAAGGATTGAGCTCAAGAAGCCTGGAAAAAAAACTGTATATAAATATGGGCAAGATAAGACACAAAGTGAGAAAATATTTTCGTTTAATTGAATATTCATCTTTTTATTTTAGATGGACTAACTCTTTGCAATAAGACTAGAAACAACATTCCTGAAAAGAGTGCTTGTTGTCACTGCATAAACAGATATAGTTGAAAGCACAACAATATCTCTGCCTCTAGTATTCCTAAGCAGACTCAGACGTGGACATCATTTATTAGGAGTGGGGATGATGTTATTTCCAAGCTATCTTTTTGTTCACCTAGGTTTAAAGTTGCCTTACCAGTGTGACAAAAATCCAAAGGAAATATCTTTCCCTACTCTCACTGTTTTCATTTTCTACTTCCTGCCTCCTTGCCTGCTCTCAAGTCCCTGAAAAGACTAAACCAGTTTATTTTCTATACACTGCTTTCCTATCTGAAGTAATACCAGGAAGCTCTTCTTGTGTCATTCTCAAGGGAAGGATGCACTCAGTGCCTCCTGGAATGAATGAAGACCATTGCAGAGAGACAAGGAAAATATACCAGCCTAGAAGCTCTGAAAGGGAAGGAGTAGCCAGAGTAGGCACATCTGGCATAGACCTAACTGTTACAGGTATTGGCATACTTTCATGCACTCAAGCTATATAAATCTTTTTTTTTAAACAAACAGTGTATATCTCCGGGTGGATACTGGGTTCTAAATGCTATGAGTCATCATAAACCTTTTTCATTAAAGTTGAATGAAACTCAGATATCTGAAACAGTACTCAGAGCAATAGCGGGGTTGTTTGTATCTTAGGTCTGATGCTTGTTGATGAGACCTTCATTTCAGTTCAAGTTATGAATTTAAATTAACTCCAAAACTCAAACCAAAATGCAGCTTAACCCACTGCATTCTTCTCAGTTTCAGAATTCTGAAGATTTTCTCCTGAACCTGAAGTTCTTCTCTTGAAACTTGACCCAGGTTTGCTGAAAGTTTTGCAAACCATGATGAATTGGTTAGTAAACCTAGTTCAAGTTTCAGATTTGTAATGCCAGATGCCTCCAGGTGAATATAATGTGGTTTTCAGGTTTCATTACAAAAGATGTACACAGCACTAATATTCATGCTCTGATTTTGCCCTTCTGATGCTGTCTCTAATTCTTTAGAATATTTTGCCCAAAATGTAACATTTTCCACTACATACTTCAAAATTTCTCCCATTTTCATTGGGAGGAGAATCTTCTGAAATGTAAATGCAGAGGACAGAAACTGGAAGAGTCTGGACATGCAAACAGTGCCATAGCAGGGAAAATGGCTTCTTCCATCACTTCCCTTCCTCCCCGCAAATTATTTGAAAATGGCTATGTCGAGCCAATTTAACCAACAAATCAGTGTGTGTTGTGAATAAGTTCTAAAATCTTTTAATGTGAAAATGAATTCTAATGAATGCCTTCTCCTCTCACACACAAGGAAAAAATAAGGCTTCAGGAGACGTGTTTCATACTTTAGTAGCAACGCTACATTTGCATCCAACACCGTTTTTCTTTTTTTTGTTAAAAGTTACCTTTCTGTAATTGCAGACTAGTTTAGACTTTAGATAGCAGCATCTGAACAATAATGGGCACTTTTTTAACAGATTATTGCCAAAAGTGCATTCTTTATTCCAGGGAGACACTGTAATAGATACCAGCATTTTAGTAATGATAAAAGCAATCTGTAAGCTATTATCATTTCCTTTAGAGTAACTTAATCTTCATATTGTTTTATATGTCTGGAATGTTAATAGTGTTTTTAATTTAGAAGAAGTATATTATGTATTACTAATTACATGTGAATATGAACTAAGTACCAGGCCGGTGAACTATCTTCTTAAAAATAAATATATGGAAAAGTACTTAACCCAGCATAAGGAGTGGCACAAATAAATTAAAGAATGCCATACAGAGATAATAACAGCTTTCATAGAATAAGCCTAAGAGAAACATCAATTCTAGATTCAGTCATGTATTTTATTTCATATGCTGTACTTCAGGAGACAAGTTGGAAGGAATACAGGTGCTGCTTTTAGTCCCTAAAAATGCTGTTTTAATTTTAATTCTTGTTTGCAAATGATTTCAACACAAATATGTTTGTGTATCTTTTTACATGTCCGTGATCTGACTGAATTAAAATTAAACCCAACACACTCAGATATCATGGTGATACACAGGTAGATTGAATTTACAAAATGAAATATTTATCTTAAAATACTTGGATGGCAGTTATTTTTTATCTTTCTCTCTCTCTCTCTTAGGAAAAAATATGGAATTGGCATTGGAAATATGGATTCTTTTTAAAGAAATGTGAACAATTTCCAAACTTGTTAGGGAAATACTGCACTGATCAGAGAATCCTAGAGAGATGTGTTCAGCATAGCAATTTAGTGGCCCCTAATGCTATTAAAAGTATGGCTTTTAAATAAAGGAAACCAGTTCACTATTTTTGAAAGAAGTTGTAATCTACTTTAAACTGTCATTCCGTGTTTCTGACTTGCAATTAGATGATTTTTTCAAAATGTCAATCCCTGATTCTGTTGTGTCCATCATTGTAATAAAATGTGACAGCAAAGATATTATATCAACACTTTTTCCATAATTACCATTAAAGATCTCACAAGGGTGAACCAGAAAAGTTGTACAAAGGTTTTCCAATGAATGGGCCTGCAGGCAGCATTATGCCTTTAAAATCTTTTAATATAGCCAAGACTGATGACAACCAGGAGACAAATCTATGTGCAAACCCGTTTGGAGAGAATAGTTTTGTGGTGTATGATGTATGTTACATAAATGAGCTTATTAGGACTCTCATCTATTTTATTATTGGTGCACAATTTAATAGAGGCATTTAAAAAACAATATTTCTGCCTGACTCCTTGAAATGAAGAAGATACATTGATATAATTGAGAGCAAATGATTGCATGTTGTGCCATTTAATCATGTCATTTTTCAATTGCTGTTTTTTGCACTTCACTGCATACTTATAGAATATTTAGCTTCAATATAGATTAAGTCCCACCATTTGCAACTAAGCGGAGATCCTATATTAGGTGACATTTTCTTTTAACCTTGAAATCAGTTAAAACACCCGCGTTTGCCAGTATTTTCTTTAAAAGATGACAAGTCATCATTCACTTCCACTCCATGGCATTTGGCTTTTTTTATTTTGAGGAATTACTTACCATTGGTTGTCTTTTTCATTCACTAATAGAACTTCTTATTCTCAATTTTCATGCAGTATGCAAAGTTAATTTTAAAATACAAACTGTAGCACAGCAGACAGTAGGAGCCAGCTAGCAGACAGCCACTGTCATCTCATGGAAAGCATTCTGTTGATACGTCATAATTCCAACTTCCTGTCCCCCCACTGTTTTTCATTATTAGTGATATTTGCATTAAAAAAAGGGATCAGACTTTTCACAGTCATTATTCTAGTCTTATGCCAACTCTGTTGAAATCTATGGTGTTACATGGGCCTAACACAGACATAAAGTGGTGAAACAGGCCCACCTTTGTTTTGAAGAGTTCATTTGCTCCTGCAAAGTGGTTTGTTCACCACTTGAAAACATGACTCTGACTAGTATTATCATTATACTGAGAGCACCAGCAACCATTAGAATTAAGGTTGCATAAGAGCTTCCATTTCATGGTTATTTCGTAATTGCCCTCAGTGTATTCTTGCACATTCTTCTGAAGCAACTAATACTTACTGCCCATTGTCAGAGACAGGATACAGGATTAGAGAGACCACTAGTCTATTGGGTATGGCAATTCCTCTGTACCTAAAAGTACAAAGAAAGTGAAAACATGTAAGTTAGCATCCGTGGGCCCTTCAGACAGCTTTCCTGACTCCAGAGACCTCAGGTATTTTCAATTAGATTGGGCCTTGAATTTTCTGAGATTTCTTTTTTTCCACACACTACAATATTAATAAGTATAAAGTCAATAAAACTTTAAACAGGAGAGACAAAAATGACTGATATGCATTAAGACCTCATGCAAAGAAATTTCAGTATTTACTAAAAGTATGTGAAAAAAATCATCTAATCATTTTGCTACAAAAATCATCTAAATTTTTGTATATGGTCATTCAGATTCATGATCTAGAAATACAGTTTTGTGATACTACTATAAGGTGGGTGAACAACTGATTGAAAGACCATACTCAAAAAGTAGTTATCAATGGTTTGCTGTAAAACTAAGGGAGCATGTCTTAGTGAGGTCTTGCAGGGGTCAGTCCTGGGTTTGGTACTAGTCAATATTTTCATGAATGACTTGGATAATGAAGTGGAGAGTATGCTTATAAAATTTGCAGATAACAGCAAGATGTGAGGGATTTCAAGGTCTTTGGAGGACAGGAATAGAATTGAAAATGACTTTTCACAAATTGGAGAATTGGTCGGAACTCAACAAGATGAAATTCAACAAAGACAAGTGCAAAGTACTTCACTTTGAAAGGAAAAATCAAATTAACAACTACAAAATGGGAAATAACTAGCTAAGAGGTAGTACTGTTGAAAAGGATCTAGAGGTTATAGTGGATCACAAATTGAATATGAGTCAACAATGTGATGCAGCTGCGAAAAAGGCTAATATTCTGGCGTGTATTAACAAGAGTGTTGTATTTAAGACATAGGAGGTAATTGTCCTAGTCTACTCAGCTCTGATGAGGCCTCAGCTGGAGTACTGTGTCCAATTCTTGGCACCGCACTTTAGGAAAGATGTGGAATAATTGGAGAGAGTCCAGAGAACAGGAAAAAAAATGTTTTAAAAGGTTTAGAAAATCTAGTGAGAAAAGGTTAAAAATAACTGGGCATATTTAATCTTGAGAAAAGACTGGGGGGAGACCTGATAAGTCTTCAAATATGTTAAAGGCTGTTATAAAGAGGGTGATGCTCAATTGTTCTCCATGTCCACTGAAGATGAAAGTAATAGGCTTAATCTGCAGCAAGGGAGATTTAGGTTAGATATTAAGAAAAAAAAATAACTATAAGGCTAGTTATGTTCTGGAATATGCTTTCAAGGGAGGTTGTGGAATCCCTATCATTGAAGGTTTTTAACGACAGTTCGGACAAACACCTGTCAGGGACGGTCTAGATTTATTTGGTCTTCCCACAGCACACAGGACTGGACATGATGACTTCTTGAGGTCCCTTCCAGCCCTACATTTCTATGATTTTGTGATATGAGAATTTTATCATTTGTGAACTATTTCAGCTTATCAATTTTGTGCCATTGTCTGGCAATCTCTCTGCTTTACAGATAAACATTGGACTAGATTGATGCACTGGTCAATGGCAAAATAAACTTTGTATTTAATAGTTTCTTTAATACACTTCACACTCCATTTTTTCTTTTCGTTTTTGGACTTAAAGGAAGAATATCCAGTTGTTGAAAAATATTGCTTGGGTCTCAGTTCAGCAAGGAACTTAAACATATGCCTAATGTATGTGCATAGTTCCACTGAATTTAAGACAGGTTTCAGAGTAACAGCCGTGTTAGTCTGTATTCGCAAAAAGAAAAGGAGTACTTGTGGCCCCTTAGAGACTAACCAATTTATCTGAGCATGAACTTTCGTGAGCTACAGCTCACTTCATCGGATGCATACTGTGGAAACTGCAGAAGACATTATATACACAGAGACCATGAAACAATTAAGAGGACTCCTCATATGTTTAAAGTTCAGCATGTGCTTAAGTACCTTGCAGAATCATGGCTGTAGTAGCCAAGCAGTAGTATTCCACCATGCTGTGTGAGAGTACATGGTTCAACCCCTTGTCACAGAACCATCCTGGGCATTAGGTTCTGCCTAAACAATACTCTTGGCCCTTGGGATGGGAGCAGTCTTTGATGTCATTCAGCAGTGGCCCTTCCAGATGATTTATGGTGTGGTATTAGCAGGCTGTGGAAAGGAGAGCAATCCAGCCCTTTTCAGCTGTCAGGTTGACAGTCACAAAGCACTAAACATAGGGTTATGCCGAGAGAAGAAAGATCTCCAGGGGAGTCTGCTGTGACGTACAGGAAATATGTTTGAATAAACACTGCATTGTAATGTTGCCTATATATTCACCAGACCTCTCTATCTATATTGCAAAACACAGTTTTCCTTATTGGGACAATTCAGCCTAGATTTTCAAATGGAGCCTAAAGCAAGCCTCCTAATTCTATAAATAGGCATCTGCCGGACTTTTTAAACTGCTGAGCACCAACAGTTCCCACTGAGGGCAATTGGAGCGGTGGAATGTTCAGCACTTTTGAAACTCAGGCAGGTGCCTAAAAATGGACTTAGAGTTTTAGGTTCATGCACTTTAGACTCCTGTGTCTGAAAATCCTGATCCTCTTTGCTTTCCTTTTGTTAAGTAATGGCTTTGTTGATTATGAGGTTTTTGTAGAGGCTAATATCGCAAAATATAGAGTTATACCATTTAGAAATGTAAAATGAAATAATTGGTGAAGATTTGGAAATGAGAACTGTCTGTGCACAATCACTGTATTCACAATTTTCACATGACAATTCCAGTTCAAAGTTGCAAAATATGGATCGTATGGGACACTGTGAGCTTTCATGTCAAAGATACAGATAATGATCATTTAGCACGATACATAACAGACCATAAATACCCCCTTTGGATTCATTGTACCCTGCCGTTTTATACATTGTTTTTGTGCCTTTACCTGATTAAGTCTTCTAGCTCTACAAGAGTCATTACAGTAATTCTTTTCCTTGTTAGAAATGAGGGTTTCATTCTCTTTTAATATTAATCATAACATATAATAAAGTTGAAACAAAACTACCATGGTTGAATTGTATTGTCACACCCATGTAAATCAAGAATAGCTTCCGTGAAGTTAATGTTATTATGCTGGTGGAAAACTGATGTAAATGAGAAATGAATTTGTTCCTGTATCTCTGCTTGCAAATAATACAATGTACAGGTCTTATTATAGCCCAGATATTTTGGTATAGGAATGGGAATGGTCCTTAGTTTATCATATTATATGGGATTGTAACAGGAGTGTTATAGCATCCAGCATTGTAGGGGATGCCATCATTAGGTACATCAAGGTAAAAGGATGAGTTAAGGGTATGGGGCCAGATTCTCAGCTTCAGTGGAGTTTATTCAGTTTTTCACCAGTTTAACTGAGAGCAGAAGCTAGCTCATAAAAGCCACCATTATGTTCAATTTCTTTGCTTTTGCAGTGTTAAGTACGATCTTCCCCTTTATTTGTACCTAGATTTTTTTTTCTGGTGTAATATTAGGCTAATGAACAGCATCAGAAAGGAAATACATCAGACATTTGATTACATCAAGAGCTGTGTAGGTATATAGTAATGAATCCTAGGAAAATAAATAAGGGCAAGTTCAGGAAACTTAAGTGAAAATGCAGCACTGGTCTAAATTGAATAATAAAATTCCTGGTCATATTTTGCCATAAATAGTGGTTTGGGAATTTGTCATTCACCTTATTTAAAATTCAGAAATATTAAAGGTACAGAGTTCTTTCATTACAGAAATAATGGAATTCCAGCTATCACAGAGTTGGGGTAATTTAAATAGCTATAGAATGCATTATATCAATAAGTGGAACATCTGTATGAAATGTCCACCTGCTGATATACTACTCAGTGTACTTTACAATGAAATGCACTTAATCATTTTAAGACGTCTTCTAATGAAGCCTTATCGGGATTAACATTTTGAACACAAATACTTTTAGGCATTAAAACTCGCACTCTAAATGAGATTGCATTGTCTTGTTTACCCTTGTTGATTAATAAGCAATCTGTTAACTGTTAGAACAATCAAATTGTGCCAGTAGATTAGTAATTCAGCTATGTTTGTGGATATAATCATCATTTCTTTTGAAGGCTTTGAATTAAAAAAAATCACTTGCACGCTATCAGTAGGCAAAAGAAAGATATATATTTCTAGATATCTGCACCACTATTTTGCTCCAGTCCTTCGGCTTAGGGTCATTGCGCAAGCACAGATGCTTCTGGAGGGCAAATACTGTTTTGATGTACATCACTTCTAGGTATAGCTTCCTTTTTTAAAGCAATCTAATAATGCAGAAGCTTAACTTATCTTTAAAAGAGTAGTATTGTTTTGTTATTCACATTTAGAAGGGGATGTCCAGCTTAATTATCAATATTTTTCAGCCATTGGCACTTGTGAACTGCTCTGAAAGTTTTGATGAGTTTATTTTACTTTTTCTTTTTAAAACAGAAAATTAAAAACAAAATACCTGTTCCTTAAGAGAAACAAAAATGCTCAAATGATAGTTGAGATTTTCTCAGAGGGTCATGCACTTTCATCTGTGGCATCCTGCAGAGGAAACAGATGTTGGCAAGTTACAATTGAAATTATCTGGGAAAACTCCATGCATGAAATACATTATTACATACATAGTATAATGCCATGAGTAGCACAAGTGCCATTTGGGAATCATATATTAGATTCACAGCATGCCATGAAAGGGTACATGGTTAAGTGTGAGGCTGAGGACTCTTCCTCATAGATGCCCAGGCTATGTGCCCCCAAACCTCATAGCAATTACTGTAAAAAGACATCACAAGTTAATACAATCCTGATGCAACGTTGAGTGTCCATAGGAGGTGGGTGGGTGTGCAGGCAATAGCACTTGAAAACCCCATACATGATCCTATACGGCACAGAAAAGTAGCCAACCATTGACCTTCAGAATTGGGGAAACGTGTCCCTTAATTGCGGCACAGGAGATGCACTACTTGTATTATTATCATAGGGGGTTTCCAATGCAATTGTACAGGTTTCTAGAGTATATGCAACATTTCCTGGCCTCAACCACTATTTGGTAAAAACAAGGCTTGTTCATTGATTTGAATTGCATGATGAAGCGCAAACGATATTCCTCCGTTGCACTGGATCTTTCTGATGAAATACAGTGGTTTCTATTAAATATTTATAATTTTGAACACAGATATCATTACTTCAGGATTCCTATTTTAATTTCAGTGTAAGAAATTCTTTAGGACTGTTATAATCACAAGAAGCCTTTGTAAAGATTGTAAAGAGGACCACTGCACTTCCCTGCTGCACATTTTTCCTCAGGAGTAAAACATATGGCCCATCATTTCTAATGGTTCTTCTAAGTAATATATTTTTTCTTTATTTTGATTTTCTAGATCAGCATTGAATTAAACATTGAATTAAACTATGTCATTTTATGAGTATAGCGTTTATTTATTTTTCCTGAAAGATTCTTAAAATCCATTTTAAAACCTGGAATGACTAGATGTTGGCAGGATAACTAATTTTCAGAGACATGCCCCAGTGGAATAGAGGTTGGGGGGAACCCTATATGTGCTGTAAATCGTTCGGCATCATTGAGACAGTTAGCTACATGTGGCATTAATTTGAAGAAGACTTAAAGTAGCTTTGCAGCCTCATTGCCGTTATTATTACTATCTGTGAGTGCATCACCAAGCTTTGATATTAAGTATCAGGGAAACAATGAATGGAACACAGACATATTGTAAGAAGACTGGGCACTACAAAGTATAATCTTAACAGTTAATTTTATACATTTGTAGACTATACTGCACTGACATCTGTCATTTCTCTGTCCTGCAGTCTCTGTGCTGTGAGATCAAACAGAGACGTCGTGGAGTAGCCTCTGTGTTGCGATTATGCCAGCACCTCCTGGATGACCAGGAGACCTGCAATCTGAATGCAGATCACCAGTCTATGCAGCTGATAATTGTAAATCTTGAAAGAAGGTGGGAAGCCATTGTCATGCAAGCTGTCCAGTGGCAAACCAGGCTACAAAAGAAGTTGGGAAAAGTCCCGGTGAGTGATGTTTGCTTTAAAAAGACCTAGTATTGTTTCATTTGTCACATGGGAGATATCATTCCAGTGGATAGCAAACATATTCATTTTACAATGGATTTTCTGACTGAAGATGCCATTTCTGATCCTCACAGTCAACAAATAAAGCTTTATTTTTCACAAACCAGTGCTGGATTTGGACATGACTGATTAATAAGATAAACTCATAGTATACATATACTGTTTGCAGCATTTTTAATCACATGGGATCTCATTCTGTCAAGGACTGGGCACATTTGAGTTGAAAGCAGTGCAAGTCGAGTTACTCAGAACCTAACAGGATTGGGCCCATAATTTTTTATTGAATATGATACTTCATAAAAGTTCTGTACACTGTTAATAATGTTTTTAGCACCAGCCTATCACTAAGCGCATTCTTCACATAGGACAGTGTTTCCCCGCCGTGTGCCGTGGCACACTGGTGTGCGATGGAATTTTGGAAAAGTCACTTGCAAGGGGAAAAAAAACTCATTTATTTTCATTAGCGTCACAACCAAACTGCATTTTGTGCTGTTGCACTTCGGGTGGATGTGCATGAGACAGACCTTACGTCAGATTTCTCATTAAAAGTAAGCGATTTTTAAAATAATTTTAACACAGTGATGTGTGCCACACAAATCTTTTATTGACATAAGTGTGCCTCAGACTGGAAAAGGTTGGAAAACACTGACAAAATATTTTGAGGATGTAATAAGTTCTGTACTACTTAAAATATAAGGAAAATGTATTAATCTATTCTTCTCTGAGGAAACAATCCCTAAGAGGCAAAATATTATATTACTTATGCTATCAATTAAGTGGTGTCAATTATACAGGTCTTGTACAGTATAAAACCATATTAGAAGGGATTAACTATATTTAGACAATAAGCCAAATCCCTACCGTTACTCCATTGACGGTAATGGATGAATTTGACCCAGCATGTCCTGTGTCACTGTCCTAATGCTGAAGTGTGAGTATTGCAACCAAGGAGCAATGATGATAATCCTGTGAAATACAGGTACCGATGTGCATCATAAAAATAATAGAATGAACAACATATATTTTAGTTTATATAATTTTTAGGTTATTATAAATTTTAAAATAGGAAAGATTACTTGACATCCACCCCTTTCTTGACAGACTAAGTGACTAGCAATGAAATTTTTTGGGGGGTTAGGTTGTTTTTTTAAACACAGATTTTTTTTTGAAGTTCCACTTAAAAGAAAAACAAAAAGTAATAGATATCTCTGAGTTGTTTATTATTTTTATATAAATATAGTACCCAAAATGTACATGGGATTCTACAGACCCATCAAAAGTCCCTTCCCTAAAGTGCTAATGGTCTCAAAAGACCAACAGATATAGTGTGTGGGAAAGGGGTACAGCACAAAAGCAAAGTGGTTGAGGTGATGAATGGCTCACATCTTGATGTTTGCATGGTTTTTTAAAAAAGATTATGTATCCAAACCTATCCCCATGTGCCCAGCTATCTAGCCATTGATTAGTTGTCTAATTTCTTGTAGGTGTTGCAGTATAAGTGGGACTTAAGGAAGGAAATGAATGAGGGCAGTGGCCTTATGGATTATTACAGGATGAGGACGTCTTTGTAGAAGATGACATGGAAGAAAGTAAAGGAGAGAGTTACTGGAAAAGCAGAAAAACAGGATATCAAGGCTAGCATAAGTGTTGGAGTAGTGGGGAAGGAACAAGGCAAGAGGAAGTGTGGATAATGAGAGGTGCAGAGTTACACAGGGCTTTGAAGGCAAAGATAAGAACCTGGAACTTGATGTGGAGGAGAAGCACAAGCCAATGAAAGTGGGGAGAGGTGACATGGCCCCTGTGAAGGGCAAAGAAGAGGATTTTAGCAGCTGTGTGTTGTAGGAGCTTGGGGTGGGGGGAAGTATGCCTATCAAGGAGGCCAGAGGAGGCTACAGTAAATACCAGAGATAAAAAGGACTGAAAAAGAGCTCTAGCTCTATGACCAGAAAGAAAAGGTCAGATCTTAAAAATGTTTTGGAGAAAGAAGAGGGAAGACTCCAGGCTTGAACGTGAAGTGCAAGGGAGGTGGAGAAGTCGGCGTTCATGCTGGTTACTGGAGTGACAGAGTGGGTGATAGTGTGTTCAGTAGCAAAACTGAATAAGAACATGCAGAGGTTTGGGGAGGAAAGACCAGGAGTTCAATTTTGACCATGTTTAGTTTTAGTTGACAGACATTCAGGAAGGGACATCTGAGAGACAACATGAGATATGGGATTAGATGGTGGGAAACAAATAGGGAGTGGAAAGATTAATTTGTGAGTCATCTGTTTAAAAATGGCCATTGAAGTCACATGAGCAGATGTAACCACTCAATAAAGGGATAAAAGGAGGGGCCAATGGTAGAGCCCTGTTGGACTCCCACAGAAAGCAAAACATAGCAGGAAGAGGACCTGCAAAAGGAAACATTGTTGGAAGGCCAGAGACATAGAAGAAGAACCAAGAAAGGAATAGTATCACAAAAGTTAAAGAAGGAGAAGATGGTTGAGAAGGTGGTCAGATGTTGAGAAGGAGATCAACTGGGTCAAAAGCAGCAGAGAGGTTGATGAGCTGGAGGCCTCAAGATATAGCAAGGAACAGATAAAATCTCAGTCAGAGCAGTTTCAATGGAGTGGAAGGCAAAAACCAAACGGGGGGTGCAAGGAACTTGAGGTAGCAATTGTGGATGGCACACTTAGGCTTATATATGAGAGGAAGAAGGGAGATGGCCATTGAGAAGGCAAATAACCAGATTACTGATGCTTGAATTTCGAGGGGAATGATCCCAAGAGAGTGAGAGGCTGAGAACAGAAGCAAGGGAGGTCAGCAGCAAAATATGGTTGTGAAAAGGGTGCACATTGAGGGATTAGAAGAGGACAGTTAATGATGGGGAAAAGAATGATAGCAGAACTTTTTCTTTGGGAGAATTGGATTAAGGGTCTATGAGCCCTTCTCTATTTTTTGCAATGTCTGATACCTGATCCAACCCTGAGGCAATTTTGGGATTTGTTTATTTTTGTCTTTATGTTTTTAAATTATAGCAATAGCTCTAAGAAACCATTACCTAGGGCTGTAGAGTTGGACTGGTTTGTTGAGTGGACCTGCTGTAGAGAAACTAGTTGAAGCTTGGAGTTGCAACAGCAAGAGTGTACAGTAGCTGTTGTCTTTACCTTGCAGCACGGAACAAATGCAGTTCTAAAAATTTCTGAAGCTCAGTTGCTGGAGGCTGCTGTAATGGGAGTACAATTACCAGAGAGAGGCTGACCTGGGTTTCTTCTATATTTCACTGAGATGCGAGCTGCCGCAAAGAGGCTAAATGGATATTTTTTTCATGCTTAAAACTTATAGTTGCTGTAGTAAGTATAGCTGTTCTCTGGTGCCTGGAGCAGGAGCAAGATGCAACTGAGAGAAATCCTGGAGGCTGCTGAATAGAGGTCCAAGTTTTTTCAGAGAGAGCATATTCTCTCCTCTTCCACGTGAACAGCTGCTGTGCGTAAGCTATTTGCTATTTGGAGCTGCAGTTATTCTAAATAAGCTGCTATGTGCTAATTAGAGTTCAGCACTGCTGTTGCAGCAGGAGCAAAGTGAGTCTTGTGGCTCTGTTTGGGATTGGAATCAATTGAGAGCTGAGGTAGAGACACTGTACAAGTGCTGTGTGTTACTTGATGTCTGGATGCCATGGAACTTCACAAGCTGCACACTGCTTTGTTCCCACTTTGCCTGGGGGAAGCAGAACTTGTGTGCTCGACTGAGTTGTCTGCAACTGGGTAGGGGTCATACCTTCCTCTCTGCTGAGAAATGGAAGATATTAAGAACTATCAGGATTCTCATTTAATTTTCATTTAGGGCAGTATTTCGTTTCGGAGTCTCTTGTTGTGGATTTGTTTATAAAATATGATTGTATAAACATCGCAGTATCCACAGGTTTCTGAGGTTGATAAAACCATTTGAATTCTCAGCACTGAAAGATGCACTAACCTCAGTAGAATTCTGGGTTCTTATTCTTCCCCAGTCCTGATTTGGCATGCTATAGCTTTTCCTTTCACTCAGTTCCTGTGTAGTCATTTCTTGGGATGGTCCCAAGATTGCTTCCTCTGCTTCCCCATCTCTCTGCACTTGATGGTGTGCCAGTCTTGGCACATAAACAGTATCCCCTGGTAACAAGTCTTTATTTGAGGGTGCCTACAATATACTGTAATTTATAAAAACAAATGAGATGTTTTATACCTCCGATGGCATCTGACTTTCGGACAGTAAATAAGACAGCTGATTATGTTGCCGTACAGAGGTGCAGGAGTTGCTTGCATCTTCCATTCTCCCCTTAATTTGTCTACCAGAATTTTCCTTTATCTTTTTACTCTTCCTTATTATCCTCGGTTACTTCTTATTTTGATTGCTTATCCCCTTCCGAAAGCGATGTTGGAGTTAATTACAAAGGATTTGTAGGTTTCTTTCAAATTTCTTTTATTTTATTTCTTTATTTTATTTTATTTTATTTCTTTTATTTTATTCTTGAATTTTTCATTATCCTTGCAATAGCCTGCCTCACAAACCTAGATATAACAAAGAGGTATTGTTAGGGGGCTTATTCCTTCACCCACTTACTTCCCTGGTCCTTCTCGCATGAACAGAGAGCAACAATACCCGAAGTCCAAAGGTGCAAACAATTCGATGTTTATTGGGGTGAACTTCCAGCAAGCATGATTCCAGTTTCCTTCCTTAGTGTCCTCCTTCCCAGCTCTGACACCACAGAGCCTTACACCTGTGTCCCTGTTCCCATTCTTGCCCTTAGCAAAACATTATTCCGATTTCCTTACCCCCAATCCCTGTTCCCATTTCCCCCTTTAGCAAAACATGATTGCAATTTCCTTACCCCCATTCCCTGTTCCCATATCCCACACCCACCCCCACTCCCCCCCACACCCACTCACTTCCTCATTGACTACAGATTATATAGTAAAACTTGAGTTCTGCTTAGCTATACCTTAACCAATCATTTTCCTGAAATTTAACTAACCAATCCTAACATATTGTAACATGATTATGTACCCAATTATATCCCACCACCTTAATTAGTTCATTCTTTTATACCTCTAGAACTAGCCAAGTGATAAGAATACCCCTAAATTCTTAAAGTACAGGCCTTTGCAGACGGGCCTGAATATCTATATCCAGCAGGTATTAGTATATAATGCAAACCCCAAAGTCTGGCAAAAGATGACCCTCTCATGATGCATAAGTTACGTCTAGTAAGTAGCATTATAATTCAGAATCACTCAAAGGGGAAAAATGATTGGCTAGGTTAAAGAGGCTAGGTAAAATAATGATTTAATTTAAAAACAATAAATGATTTGTTGGTCTTTCGGCTGAAGAATTTAACTGGGAGTTGGGAGACCTGGGATCACCGTGTGATTTGACAGGACTCTTTATCTGTGCTTCAGTTTCCCCATGTGTAAAATGGGAATAATAATTTCCTATTTCACAGGGATGTTGTGATGCTTAAGCCATTAGCATTTTTAAAGCACTTTGAGATCCTTGCATTTAACTTAATCTAACTGGAAATACAACTGTACTAAGAGCCAATCGCATTCTAGTCCTCACATCACCTCCTATCTCTAACAGCTGTCTTTCAGTTAGCCAGGGCTGGAATATAAAGTTTAAAGTCCTATTTTTAATGAAGCAAAAGGTGTTTATGAATGATTCAGAATGTGAGCCCTATTTATATATGATATGTCACTGCAAGACTCCCCATGCTACTCTGCAAATGTACCTCCTCCCAGTTCTGAAAGGACAGCCACTTGGTATAAGAGAGTTTAGTCCACTGTTTTCATTCAGTCCTTGGCCTCTGTACTGAGGCTGCCAACAGGACTGTCAAATAGCACCAGTTATATGCTCTAATATTTGAATAATTACAATTTTTTCTTTTCTTTTTTTCAGTAGATCCCTCTTTTTGTTAATCACCACCCCACTTTTATTGTATTTTGCAGTTATGGTCTCCTAATTCTTAGTTTCAGAACCACACAAATGGCACATAATATACACTGAAAGAGACCTTATTAGCAGCTTTTTTATAAGACAAAGAGACACTTGTGAAAAAACTAAATAGCTGAAAGAAGATTTGGGGTAGACCTGGTCAAGGCCCTGATTCAGTGCTCTGTACAAGCTGTGTTGAGGTTAGCTGAGGGTGGAAGCACAAAGATTGCTTACTGCTACCTTTGTGTTACCCTGATCCTGTTGCCATCCAAGGCTAACCCAAGCATGACTTGCACCTATGGCTTCAATAGGTCATTCCAGTAGCCACAGATAGCCAGGTATAGCGATGCCCTGGCCACATGCCTCCTGGATTTCCCCCTTACACTATGGGCCACGATGGGGTTAGTATGAAAGTCCACTACGCAAACAAGCAGAAACCTGTGCCAGCCAGTTTGGCTGTCATTGCAGCTGTTTTACACTGCTGGAGTAGCACAAAGTACATGTCGTGCTGCCAAGGACCAGGGTCCAAATCTATATTTTCACATTGTTATTCTCCCAAAGCTTGTACCTCCCAGACCCCTACCCTTCTCAATTACTGGAGAAGCTGCTCGTTCCATAAGCAGTGCTCATTCCATAAGCAGTGCTCCCACAGACATCAGGTACTCTGCTCATGCAATAAGTGCAGAATTCTGATCAGTCTTATGCAGAAATCCACAATCTCTTTTCTCAATCCACAGAGATTGCTAATTATTGAGGGGGCAGTATTAATCAGACTCATAAAATAGATATTTTCAGCTAAGACAATTTAGATTCAGAATGCTCTAATTTTCAAGCTGCCCTGTAATACCTCTTAAATATTCCTGTCTTTGAGTTTTTGTATGATGTTAACGTTCACTTCTGTGCCTCCTGAAAATTTTTTTTTTATCTCCCGAGTCGTCCTGTATGTACACTGCACTATATGTCCAGAAAAAGCCTCATGTGTATTGGCTCTGAAAGTATGCTGTACATCCAGCCACATAATTGAAAATAATAAGGCCACAATAAATGGGATGGCCTTGGGGTATAACACCCAAGGGATTCAATTGGTGTCGCTTTGCATCAATGTCCATGCGTCATGGTAATTGAGGTAACATAACCAATTACCACATTTTAATTAGAGTTGTAAGGACTTGGGAAAATCTGTAATGGTGAGACAGCTCACTTTAAAAAAAAAAAAGGTTTCTTTCGTTCTCTTTTCCACGGGCTTTTTTCTTAGATGCTTGTTTCTTAGGAGGGGAAGATGGTTCTTAATGTGCTGTTTGGGATTTTTCCCAGTCTCCTCTATGAGTCTTTATAATGGACTTTGAAAAACAAAATGTTAAAAACTGCTGCATCGCTGCTGAGCTGATATCCTCATCCCTTTCCGCTGTTCGCCTGCCTAGCTGGCACATTTGGGAAAAGAAAACAGTTTTTTAAAATGCTGGATTCAGAGCTAAATCAAATCTCCCCCTCACTTTTTCTGTGTCCTTTTCATTGATGCAACATTTAAAAAAAATAGCAATGGACTGATACTTGTTCTGTACTCCAGAGTTCACAAATGTATTAGTTATTGCTCCATTACTTTGTTAGGTAGCACCACTAAAGAAAAACTCACTCAACTGGAAGAGTCTAATTAAGCCATTATTTTTGTAAGGTTGGAGATAGCTGAAAAAAATCTTGTGTGAAGTTTAGAAGTGCTATATAAGGGTCTGATCCTGTGGGGTGCTGAAAATCCTCAGCTTTCCCATTATCTTAATCGGTGAGGAGGACATTCAATGTCTTGTACAAAGTGCTCAGCTGCTTTACAAAATCAAGCCCTACCAAAGTCATTATTTAATTCCTTATATTTACTAAATTACAAATGACTTCTCCTAGAAGACAGTACGCTAATACAGCATTCAGCTTGTTTCACAAAAACTCACCACATGCCTATTCATTTCCTCATGTCATAGTCATGTTTTTCAAATCATCACGTCAGAACCGCTGGTGTCAAAATTTAAAATTCCTGTTGTGTTGGGTGGCAGCTTTTTAAAAATGAACTTTTTGTGATTTTAGTGTCAGTGGCAGGTGCTAGTCTATTTGATCTCTGTAGGGCTTCTGAAAGAGACCCACCTGAGAAACACCACCTGCTTCCCTCTAGGTGGAAAAGGAAAGAACCACAATAGAGCAGATGTCAGCTAAACTGAGTGAAAACAGGTGCTAAGCTTGACTGTCATAGAATCATAGAATATCAGGGTGGGAAGGGACCCCTGAAGGTCATCTAGTCCAACCCCCTGCTCGAAGCAGGACCAATTCCCAGTTAAATCATCCCAGCCAGGGCTTTGTCAAGCCTGACCTTAAAAACCTCTAAGGAAGGAGATTCTACCACCTCCCTAGGTAACACATTCCAGTGTTTCACCATCCTCCGAGTGAAAAAGTTTTTCCTAATATCCAACCTAAACCTCCCCCACTACAACTTGAGACCATTACTCCTCGTTCTGTCATCTGCTACCATTGAGAACAGTCTAGAGCCATCCTCTTTGGAACCCCCTTTCAGGTAGTTGAAAGCAGCTATCAAATCCCCCCTCATTCTTCTCTTCTGCAGGCTAAACAATCCCAGCTCCCTCAGCCTCTCCTCATAAGTCATGTGTTCTAGACCCCTAATCATTTTTGTTGCCCTTCGCTGGACTCTCTCCAATTTATCCACATCCTTCTTGTAGTGTGGGGCCCAAAACTGGACACAGTACTCCAGATGAGGCCTCACCAATGTCGAATAGAGGGGAACGATCACGTCCCTCGATCTGCTCGCTATGCCCCTACTTATACATCCCAAAATGCCATTGGCTTTCTTGGCAACAAGGGCACACTGCTGACTCATATCCAGCTTCTCGTCCACTGTCACCCCTAGGTCCTTTTCCGCAGAACTGCTGCCTAGCCATTCGGTCCCTAGTCTGTAGCGGTGCATTGGATTCTTCCATCCTAAGTGCAGGACCCTGCACTTATCCTTATTGAACCTCATCAGATTTCTTTTGGCCCAATCCTCCAATTTGTCTAGGTCCTTCTGTATCCTATCCCTGCCCTCCAGTGTATCTCCCACTCCTCCCAGTTTAGTATCATCCGCAAATTTGCTGAGAGTGCAATCCACACCATCCTCCAGATCATTTATGAAGATATTGAACAAAACCGGCCCCAGGACCGACCCTTGGGGCACTCCACTTGATACCGGCTGCCAACTAGACATGGAGCCATTGATCACTACCCGTTGAGCCCGACAATCTAGCCAGCTTTCTACCCACCTTATAGTGCATTCATCCAGCCCATACTTCCTTAACTTGCTGACAAGAATACTGTGGGAGACCGTGTCAAAAGCTTTGCTAAAGTCAAGAAACAATACATCCACTGCTTTCCCTTCATCCACAGAACCAGTAATCTCATCATAAAAGGCGATTAGATTAGTCAGGCATGACCTTCCCTTGGTGAATCCATGCTGGCTGTTCCTGATCACTTTCCTCTCATGCAAGTACTTCAAGATTGATTCTTTGAGGACCTGCTCCATGATTTTTCCAGGGACTGAGGTGAGGCTGACTGGCCTGTAGTTCCCAGGATCCTCCTTCTTCCCTTTTTTAAAGATTGGCACTACATTAGCCTTTTTCCAGTCATCTGGGACTTCCCCGGTTCGCCACGAGTTTTCAAAGATAATGGCCAATGGCTCTGCAATCACATCCGCCAATTCCTTCAGCACTCTCGGATGCAACTCGTCCGGCCCCATGGACTTGTGCACGTCCAGCTTTTCTAAATAGTCCCTAACCACCTCTATCTCCACACGGGGCTGGCCATCTCTTCCCCATTTTGTGATGCCCAGCGCAGCAGTCTGGGAGCTGACCTTGTTAGTGAAAACAGAGGCAAAAAAAGCATTGAGTACATTAGCTTTTTCCACATCCTCTGTCACTAGGTTGCCTCCCTCATTCAGTAAGGGGCCCACACTTTCCTTGGCTTTCTTCTTGTTACCAACATACCTGAAAAAACCCTTCTTGTTACTTTTTACATCTCTCGCTAGCTGCAGCTCCAGGTGCGATTTGGCCCTCCTGATTTCATTCCTACATGCCCGAGCAATATTTTTATACTCTTCCCTGGTCATATGTCCAACCTTCCACTTCTTGTAAGCTTCTTTTTTATGTTTAAGATCCGCTAGGATTTCACCATTAAGCCAAGCTGGTCGCCTGCCATATTTACTATTCTTTTGACTCATTGGGATGGTTTGTCCCTGTAACCTCAACAGGGATTCCTTGAAATACAGCCAGCTCTCCTGGACTCCTTTCCCCTTCAAGTTAGTCCCCCAGGGGATCCTGGCCATCCGTTCCCTGAGGGAGTCGAAGTCTGCTTTCCTGAAGTCCAGGGTCCGTATCCTGCTGCTTACCTTTCTTCCCTGCGTCAGGATCCTGAACTCAACCAACTCATGGTCACTGCCTCCCAGATTCCCATCCACTTTTGCTTCCCCCACTAATTCTACCTGGTTTGTGAGCAGCAGGTCAAGAAAAGCGCCCCCCCAGTTGGCTCCTCTAGCACTTGTGCCAGGAAATTGTCCCCTACGCTTTCCAAAAACTTCCTGGATTGTCTATGCACTGCAGTGTTGCTCTCCCAGCAGATATCAGGAAAATTAAAGTCACCCATGAGAATCAGGGCATGCGATCTAGTAGCTTCCGTGAGCTGCCGGAAGAAAGCCTCATCTACCTCATCCCCCTGGTCCTGGTAGCTGACGTGCTATATTTATTTACAGCATTAGCAGTGGCACTTTCATGCTCTCCAAAACTACACCCCTTCACAAACAATATACCTAGCCATCTGGAGGATCTTCCTGTATGATCCAGAGGAGAGCTGAGGGTACTTGCCCTTGAAATCCTTTGGTCTGTCTGCTAAGGATGTTAATCAGTGCCAAATTTAGTGGTGGTTTTGTGAGGTAGACAACAATAAACCAAACTCATCAAATCATTTCATATAGGTCTGCAACCAGTCTGATGGTAAAAGACTTTCAGTCACTACCAACCTGACCCCCATTTTGACCAACAATCTAGAGGTGAGAAACTCCATATCACACCCTTTTAGCCATTTAGCCTTCCCAAATGGCATTTTTAACACATCTGAGCGTGGCATATCCTCATTACAAACCATTACAAGGCTAATGGACATATTCAGGCTGATAATATGAATTAAGTTTAGCAGGAAAATGACAGTCAGCTGGGGGAGCTAAAAGGAGATCATCTGAGCTCACCGCCAGTAGGTCAGATCATTTGTTGTGGGTCTGATTTTAAACATGTTATTGGGCACATTTCAGTTTAAACAAAGTTCAGTTTGAAGCCGGGGACAGGAGGAACAAGCTCCAGGCAGGACTAGGCATGAAGGTGATAATGGTGTGTTCAGGGGATAGGTACTAAAGCCAGCACCACTTTGCACATTGCCAGCAGTATCAGACATGGAGGGAATAAAAAGAAAAGGAGCATGCTCCCAAACTAGCTTACCCTTGTGCCTTAGGCAGAGGAGATTTAGGGGTAGACTGAGCAGTCAAGCCTGGGAAGAAGCCATGGACTAGATTTTGTTGCTCGTTTATTTGATTAAAAAAGTCAAGCCCTAAGTGAGATTTGCCCATGTATAGTTTGTGTGGACTTGGGCTTAGAGTAGGAAAGAGGTACCTGCTTAGTCAGTGATACCATTCATAGTTGAACATGGATTAGTGAGAGTTTTTTTTAATTATTTTATCTGTTGTTGCTCTGTGGTATTCATGAAAGAGAGGAGCAGAGTTGACTGCCGTGGGGACTGCCGTCCTCTCTCCATGCACTGAAGAGATGCAGCATAAGCAATGGTGGTATAGGCTTATCTACACTGCCTCTCACCATTGCAGCTCTCCATTGATCTAGAAGGATAACCACTAGGGTTAAGATAATAGGTCGTGCCCATTAAGTCCTTTTCTCTCTGTTAAAAATACCAAAAAAGGCAGCATGTATTGCTATTTGTGGTTGTGTTGAGTGTGATATGGATTTGAGTGGACTGAAACCAAGAACTACATTTCTCATAGGCCACTGAACAGCCATCAAATAGTAACAAATTTCAGTGATTACTCACCTTCAGCTGGGTTGAAAATACTGACCGAGAGGTGAAAGTCTCTCTGACCTATATCCCATTACAAAGCCCCTGACACATCTAGCCTTCCACTCTCACCACAGCGTCTGGCCAAATTTGTGGAACATTGTTTGAAAGTTGCTTACTTCAGTGAACATGAGCACAAAAGGATGAATGGAATTAAATTAAAAGAAAAGAGTTACTTTAATGAGAAAATCAATTGTTGCAAATACTTAATTACCCCCCCAGACTCTTCCTTGATTTTTTTTTCTATTTCTTGATAACAGCGCACATTTTTCTGTGCAGTTTTGGAAAGTTATCCAGTTTTTACCTTTAAAGAAACTGGATTTCTTTGTAAGAGTGGAAATGTTTACTTCAGGCTGGCCATGTTTATAAGGAAAACATTCTACATGCAAAATAAATCACACACACATACATTTTCCAGTATATTTTAAATTAAAACTTGGATGCCTGTTCTTGCATTCACTGCTAGGTGTACTCACTCTCCTGCTGGTAATAGCTCATCCAAAGTGACCACTCTCCCCACAATGTGCATGGTAATCAAGGTGGGCCATGTCCAGCACAAATCCAGGCTTTCTCACCCCGCCCTCCTTTTTTTTTTCCCGGGGACACACACACACACACACAGAAACTCACTCTCCTGCTGGCAATAGCTCATCC
Source organism: Eretmochelys imbricata (assembly GCF_965152235.1). Classification (NCBI taxonomy): domain Eukaryota; kingdom Metazoa; phylum Chordata; order Testudines; family Cheloniidae; genus Eretmochelys; species Eretmochelys imbricata. The sequence continues at coordinate 84,575,894 of NC_135577.1, forward strand.
AAACTGACCACTCTCCAAGTTTAAATCCAAGTTTAACCAGAACGTCTGGGGGGTGGGGGTAGGAAAAAACAAGGGGAAATAGGCTACCTTGCATAATGATTACCATGCACATTGTAGGGAGAGTGGTCACTTTGGATGAGCTATTACCAGCAGGAGAGTGAGTTTGTGTGTGTATGAGGGTGGGGGGGGGGGTGAGAAAACCTGGATTTGTGCTGGAAATGGCGCACCTTGATTATCATGCACATTGTAGGGAGAGTGGTCACTTTGGATGAGCTATTACCAGCAGGATAGTGAGTTTGTGTGTGTGTTTTTTGGAGGGGGGTGAGGGGGTGAGAGAACCTGGATTTGTGCAGGAAATGGCCCACCTTGATTATCATGCACATTGTGTAGAGAGTTGTCACTTTGGATGGGCTATTACCAGCAGGAGAGTGAGTTTGTGTGTGGGGGGGTGGAGGGTGAGAAAACCTGGATTTGTGCTGGAAATGGCCCAACTTGATGATCACTTTAGATAAGCTATTACCAGCAGGACAGTGGGGTGGGAGGAGGTATTGTTTCATGTTCTCTGTGTGTACAGGACAGTGGGGTGGGAGGAGGTATTGTTTCATGTTCTCTGTGTGTATATAAAGTCTGCTGCAGTTTCCACGGTATGCATCCAATGAAGTGAGCTGTAGCTCACGAAAGCTCATGCTCAAATAAATTGGTTAGTCTCTAAGGTGCCACAAGTACTCCTTTTCTTTTTGCGAATACAGACTAACACGGCTGTTACTCTGAATCAGGGAAACTGAGGCACACACAACATTCATGCAAAACAGTAAAGCTCACATAGGCTCACATACAACATAACAAGGAAAAATCCCCACTTCGTCACAGACACAAGGAGAGGGACAATTAAAATGTCTTTAAAAATTAGTAAATTTTCATAATTTTAAACTCAAATATCTCAGGACCTTCTAAGGTCCTTCAGTGCTGTATTATCTTACCCAGAGGAGCTGGGAATCCTTCCTTCCAGTGGTGTATAAAGCTCCCAACTCTGTTGTCACATAGACAAAAGATTTTGACCATAGCACACCTTTAAGTGGGGGGCTGTTGTCTAGCTTGCCGGGGGAAGGGGTATTGTGCTTTACAAGCAGGGGTAAGAGAGGGGCTCAGAAGCTGCTTCAAAAGGGTCAGTGTGGCAACGCTGACTTATCCCCAGGGACCGGAAGGACTTGGGAGTTGATAAGGGGCAGGCCTAGGAAGAAAAGCCTCTTTTCCCCGGGCCAGGTGGAGCAGCACCCACCCTTCCTCCCCTTAGAGCGGGCAAAATAACAGGTTGGGTCAGGACCGGATGTGGGCATTGCATGAACCACTCCTTTCTGGGGGGGCAGGCAAGAAATTTTTCCCTTACCACCAGATTGGCCAAGGTGGAGTGAGTGGCATGGGGGAGCAGCAGGGGGTTTCACCTTCCCCACAACAGATTGGGCGGGGGGGGGCAGCTTTGTTATGATGAGTAGGGAATGGAGTTAGGCTATGATATCGCAACTCATTATGTAAGTGTGGGGCGGCTGTCCAGTGCAGGTACTCCATAGGGAAGGGATACAGTGACCAGATAAATGGCTTGTAAAGGTCTTAAAAAGGAGGTGTTTGTTAAAGGAGCAGAATGGGGAAGCGGGGTCACAGCTCCTATGACTGGTACAGGAGGGAGCCAACCCCTTTAACTTACAGCCCACCGTAACCCTTTTTCAAGGGTGGGGGGATGGTAAGGTCCCAGCAATGGGTTGGCTGGGGGACCACGACAGAAGAAATGGTGGGGGAGGGCTGGTGGAAGTCCCTGGGTGGATATTGAAATGAGCATGGAGTTACCTGCACTGTACACGTTTAGCTGCTGGGTAATCCCAGACATCTAATAATAAAGTTGCTGCCTGATTAAACCATATCTAGTGTCTCCTGTCCTCCCTTCAGTATATCCAGGCAATAGACTTGTTCCTAAGCTGAATATTTCCCATCTTGTGCCACAGACCAGTGTCATTTTGGGTTTGGAGTGAGAGAATTTAACATTTGGTAGAAAGAAGACAACAATTCTTTGCTAAGCTGATTTTTTTTAAAAAAAATAGTCGTTTACAGCTATTCATAGGTTTGGAATGCTGTCATGATGAGATCGTCAAAAGTGCATGATAAATGCAACTTACCACATGGCTTTTTAATTTAGCACATGAATACCAGTGCATATGTAGTGTACGCCCTTGTGGGTAATTGCATTGGACTGTCTGATTGGCACTTCATCCAGTAACCATCCCTTTGGAGCTGAATCTAACATTATAAACTTCTGAGCAATTTCAAACAACTAACATATTTTCAAATCAACCTGTCACAAAAATGTTTCATAAACTTGATTTTTCATCCAATAATCACACTAGCTCTAGACTCAGAATGGGCAATATTCAGTCTCAAAAAGGACAGAAATTGGAGTTTTAAACCATCATAAAGGGGAAAGTCAACATCAGAGTCTCTATATAAGGGAGGTTTAGTTAACTATAGTAAATGGTGGATATGCCACCAACTAGCAGATAATCTATTCCACTTTCTTTTTCCATGCTGCAAAATAAACAACAAGGTAGTAATATATTACTCCTGGGGGAATTCTGCACCACTGTGCCCATGCAGAATTCATGTCTCCCGTAGATTTATTTGCTTCCCTGCAAAAAAAATGACTTTCTGACAAGGAAGCTACAAGAGCAGTCATGCACCCCTCCCCAGCAGAGCAGGTGCATCGTTTCAGGTGCCTGGAGCAGCTGGCACAGAGGTAAATCACCATGGGGGAGATAGGGCTGGGTATGCCCCAGTCGGTGGCTCCTATCCAGCGCTAGGCTTAGTTGCTAGTCCCTGCTGGACTGAGGGAAGAGGAGGACCTCCCCTGGCTGACGGAAACTCCATCCTCCAACCCCGCTTCCTGCCCGCATCACTCCTCAACTGCGGGGGGAAGAGTCACAGTATGGGGAGCTGCTCCCTCATCCACCCAACCACTGTGCATCTGGAGCCCCCTATACCTAGACCCCCCTGCCAAGCCACAACCTCTTGCATCCAGACCCCGGGTGAGCCCCTCACCCCTGTATCCAGACCACCCACTCTGACCACCATCAGCTCAGCCTCCACATTCAAAACCCCACCCTGACAAGCCCCACCCCCCTGCACCTGGACTACCCCGATGAGCCCCCCGCACCCGATTCCCAGCTCACTGAGCCCCCAACTAGCTGCACCTTATTCCCCACCCCAGAAAGCCCTGCTCCCCCGGCACCCGGACCCCTCACTGAGCCCATCCCTCCACCTCCCCCTTTCCCGAGACCATCCTCCCCACACCCAGAGGACCTACTGAGCCCCATCCACCTTCACCTGGACCCCCCCAGAAGAGTCCCTTTCCCCCAATGAGCCCCTGTGCATCCAGAAGCCCCCCACATCCAGACACCCCATCAAGCTGCCCACACCTAGATTGCCCCACACAGAACCTTCTCACCCCACACCTGGATCCCCGCACAATAGGCCCCTCCACACTTAGACCCTGCCAGGCTGAGCCTCCCTGCCCCACACCTGGATCGGGGGCCAAGGCTTGGAGTGTGTGCAAGGCTCTCTCCCTCTCACTGGCTATCTTGGTGCATCTGGCGTGGAGGGGCAGATCCTTGGGGTGATTTTGAGGCAAGCCCAGCCCATGTGTTGTGTCAGGATTGGGTGCAGCCTCACCATCAAGTCTGTATCTCAGGCAGAGGGTGGCTGCAGGGTGATCTCCCACTTCTGTGCAGCCAGTGGCCTGTGCTTCCCACTGCCTTGATGGAGCCTTCACATTTATTTATTGACAAATAAAATATGCAGAATTTTGCAGAATTTTAAAATATTGTGCACAGGATTTTATTTTTTTTTAGTATAGATTTTTTAATTTTTTAGCACAGAATTTCCTCAGGAGTTGTGTATGGTATTTCTACAGGTCTGAACACAAAGACATTCCCTTCTCCAAAAGTCAGTATATTAGAACTGCTGGCTGAATAAATCCTTCCTGAATAACAAAGAATGGGTACTGAGGTCAGTCTTAGTAGCAAAATATGTAATATTCAGAAAATGGAATCTAATGCACTTCCAATCTATGCAGAATGTTAGAAGAATTGTCAACTGCTGTTTTAGTACAGAAAATAAGATCTATGACAAAATACAGGAAAATACACTAAGGGTCAGATTTTCAAAGGCACAGTACCCACGACTGAAGCCAGATTTTTAAAAGAGCTTAGTTCCCATTTAGTCACCTAAGGGCCAGATATTCAAAAGTGCTCAGCGCATAGTAGCTCTCATTGTGACACTTCTGGCCAGATTCCCCAAAAGAACTCAGCATTCAACATGAGCTCTCTAGACCATTTATTTTGGTGTCTAAATGGGACCTGCGAGCTTTTGAAAATTGGAACCTAGTAGTGGGTTCTGATTCCTGAGTATTCCAACCAGAATGAAGGTGTGGCATGGATTCATTCATACAATTGTGCTATAACATGTCTCTCCTACATGATGTCTCTCCTAGAAGCAATATTCTGGAGATTATATTTGTACCTAACACTCACTGACCTCATGATTATGCTCTGGGCCAGTGTTGTTTTAAAAAAAATGATGATAGAAAAACAGAAGCTAAAAAATATAATGTAGCAGACTTGGATGCTTTTGAGCCTTTGAAAATGACTGTTGTATAAATTGAAATGCCTTGCTCATTGCATTGTATCTTTTATGGCCCCAATCCTGCAATGAGTGCCTTGACGGTAGGCTCGCTGCTTATGTCTTAATATTCTCCTTGAAGAGTTAATAAAGAAAATATTTTTAAAAGAGGGGAAGGAATCCTTTTTTCCCCATGGTCTGCACAGTAATTACTTCTACCTTAAAAGGTCCTATACAGTTGGATTTTAAGACCCTGATTCTGCAAACACTTACACATGTGTATTTGCAGGATGTGTGGAAGTATTTGCATGATTGGGCCCTTAACATTCAATATTGTAGGACCTTTTATCTTAGGAGCTGCATATCCTTCTAACACATATGCATAAGTGCTTGCAGGATCAGGGCCTAGATCTGTAATAGTTTTATATATACAAAAGCAATTTTAAGAAACTTTAAAGTTTTTAAAATGTTAGTTATTTTGTTTCTCTGTCTCAGAGGTCTGTACATTTGGACATATGATAGGGAAGACTGGCTTTACTAGTGGAGAAATATGAAAAATTGTACTCCTTTTTTAAACTGTGTAAAACATTTCTAATGTGTTTTTTTGTAAAATGAGGCACATACAGAAATGCATATAAAATATAAATGTACACCTTTACATCAATATTTATGTATAAATATACATGCATATATATAAAATAGTAAAATGTAAATCATAAGTAAAAATAAGTAATGATGTGCTGAATTTTGTTCCTCTTTATCTATATGACATTTGTGTCATCACTGTTGCTCTAATCCATATTCAGGTCTTCATGCTGGTGTGCAGTAATATGTAAATTTCCTAGCCAGCTGCATTAAGCAGTGTTTGTTTATTCTGTTTCTTTTGGCACTGCATATAACTGAACTTGTGCCAAAAATGTGGCAGCTTCAGGGAACACGATTCGGGTAGAAGGAAGTTGTGAAAGGAAGCACACATCGTAAGTCTTTACTCTGTGAAAGAGCAAAATCAAAAAGTTTCTGTTCACAAAAATATCTGTATTAAGAATGGAAAATAATGTGTTTGTTAAGGTATAATGAGCAAACGGAATCACTTCAGAATACTCTGTTTACATTGGCTTTGCAAACAAGGATACAATACTGAGAGGTTGGTGAATTTTGTAGTCAGGAAGGGTGGCTAAGATTAGTGAAAGATGAAAGTTGGAAGTTTAAAATAAATTATTTTAACATGGTATACTAATCTCTCAACACATAGCATTTAGCTGCATTTAAATTTAGACAGCTGTGGCATTTAAGTGTTAAAAAAATTGCATTAATGATGCATAGAGCTATTTACTTACGCTGGCAGTCCTTTCAGTCTTCCAGTCTGACACTTCCTTTTTTATCCAGCCAGCTAATTTCCCCTCTTTTGTGAGGAGTAACTGTTTTCACACTACTGCTTACCCAGCAAGCCTCCTCATTGTTTCATGCTTAATTATCTTCTTGAGCTTCACCTTCTCCAGTAAGGGAGAAAGACTGGGCCTCCCCACAGCTCTAATGAAAGCTAGGTTTTATAGATGCACTGTGTGAATAAATGCAGTGTCTGATCTAGCAACATAATAAATGAGTTCCTAAACTTTATGGAGTCACAGCTAATCCAGTGGGTTTATTCAACAGTGCAGAAAGAAGCTGTATTTTAAAAAAAAAGTTTTTTTTATTTTAAAAGGGGGGGGGAGGGACTTTCATTTATCATGGAATCGGATACCATAAAAGTGTTCCAATATCTCTAAACATTATACAAAAATGCATCACAAATATTTGTTTCAGTGCAACTCAGAGTTTCTCCTAAGTCATGTGGAAGCCTTTGAGCTGTACACATTAAATTTCAAGCTGGCATATTAACAACATTAATATTAATATTAATAGCCCTCTGCTCTTCACTTGTTACTGTGCTGTACAACCTCTGATTCCTGTCTACACTTGTTACCACTCACAAACACCCAAATAGCAGTTGTGGAAAGATGTGCATTTTTGCCTAGCCAGACTGCTACCTTCCTCTCAAATGCAGGCTTGGCCACAGTTGTCCATTATTTTGTCACCTAGAGGTTGAATTTTTGCAAAGCACTTTATCTTGGGCTACCTAGGGAGGCTACACAGAAGCCAAGGTAGTTACTACACATACCAGCCCACTTCTTAAATAAGAAAAATTGATAGGAATATATAACACTGGTGCTTTGAACCCTATACTTGCTTCCACTGCAATTCCAGATCCAGTTCAAACTTCTGGCTGCCCTCTTCAAAGCCCTATTCCTACTAACCTCCAGGTCTCCCTATCTCTGAGTATCACTCGCTACGGTCAACAGGAATGTTTCAGCTAATGGAGCCCAGAAAAGGATGTCTGAAGCTCTGGGACAGAGAGGGACTTCTTTGGGACTTCTTACCACTGGAGATTAGGGCTGAGTTTGAGGCTTGCCACATTTAGAACATATAATTTGCCATAATGAAGGCGCCTGCAAAATCTCAGGGAAGTACTTTCCATTGTAATCAGTTTCCAAGAATTATTCTCCTGAATCTTGATTTATCATTAGGACAGACAGATAGTTCTCTTGGACGTGAGGGGGACTTGTGTATCTGGGGAGACTGACTGGCAGAACTATAGTGGTAATATCATACTGCTCTAGCTATGTTGTTATATCTCTCTGTGTGGACACTCTGCTACAGAATAAAAGTGTATGGGTGTGTGGGGGGGTATAGTTATAACTATAATTCAGGAGTAGGCAACTTATGGCACGCGTGCCAAAGGCAAAATGCGAGCTGATTTTCAGTGGCACTCACACTGCCCGGGTCCTGGTCCGGGGGGCTCTGCATTTTAATTTAATTTTAAATGAAGCTTCTTAAACATTTTAAAAACCTTATTTACTTTACATACAACAATAGTTTAGTTATATATTATAGACTTATAGAAAGAGACCTTCTAAAAACATTAACATGTATTATTGGCATGCAAAAACAAATTAGAGTGAGTAAATGAAGACTCGGCACCCCACTTCTGAAAGGTTGCTGATCCCTGGTATAATTATACCACTGTAGTTCTGCCAGTTTGCCTGTGTAGACAAGCTCTTAGTTAAACCAGCACAAGTTTATGTGTAGACAGAGCTACAGAATTGCTGATCTCCAGTTCTGTGCCTTAACCATAAAGACTGTTCTTTCTCCTGTTAGTAAGGTCACTGTGTGCATTTTGGTCCAAATCTGAGATGCTGCTGTAGGCAAACTCCCACTAATTTGAATGGGAGTTTATCTGAGTAAGACCTTAGGAACTGGCCTTTACTGCATGTGGAAATGCATAGCAAATTTCTGTTTTTGTGTGAAGCTATGAATGTTCTTTCTAGGCTTTTCATTAAGGATTTGTGCTGGACTCTCTCACAAGGAGGAGAAAAATGCACATATGCCACAAAAGCAAAGGTGAGACCAAAATGACATTCAGCAGCACAGAAAACCCTGTCATGTAACCTCTTGACAGATTAAAAGAAAACTACAAAGCAGCAAAAACAACTGCCAGTAAAATGTGCCATGTAGCCAGATGTTATCATCAGGGAAAAAAAGCCCACTTACATAACTTGACATGTAGGTCGACGATTGTAAACCTATTTGGATGACAATGTGATGGAACTAAAAAGGTGTCACCTTTTTTCGTTGCAGCCTGTTTTGGGATTCGTAACGGTCACAATGTTTGAATTATTTTGTTAAAGAAACCCTCTCAATGTGAATCTTGTGAAATTGCCTAATAAAGAAAAATCCAGTTCCTGACAGAGCAGCTTTTAAATAGTGTAATTCTGAAGGTTTCTTCTGAAAAACTTCACAAACGTTTTCCTCCTCCTCTGACAAGATTTAAAAGGGTCTCTTCAGTAAGCGAAAAACTGATGAAGTCTCCTGCACAGGAACCCGTGGGAGGATCCAGTTGTAGGATTGGGGCCCAACTGCCTACGCACAGAAAGGGCTTGCAGTCCAGCCTGGGTAAATGCTACTCCAGGAGCAGAACAGGGACCAAACTGTGACCCAGTTAAGTCCCCGCTTCTCCAGTGATTCATGGGAGAAGTAAGTTACACCAGCCATTTTCCTGGCACGGGTTATTTCCTTTTCCACGTTGGCTCAGCTCTGCTGACTGGTGTGTTGAAGGGGAAGGAGCTGAAGCCAAAACTCCACACTGTCGCATTCACTTTCTCCCAGCACAAGATGTGGCACACTGGGTAGCCCATCGAGCGAAGTTCGGGGACTCCCTGCGCCCCTTTAACTCCCCGGTGCAGGCACACAGCTGATTGACCCAAAAGTGCTCCCTAATGCGCAGATTAAACAAACTTTAAAAATAGAGGAAAAAATTGGAGGGGAGGGAGTGTTCGTCTGATTTTTTTGAATGACAATAATCCAACTTTACTAGTAACTATAGTAAGTACACATTTTGCAGATAGGACTGGTTGTTTTTTTTTTCAAATTGTTGCTTTCCCTTTAAAAATCCTTACAATTATTAATTCTGGGTTTTTTTTAAAGTTGCTAAATGAACTAGAGAGAAGTGTCATTTTAACATCCAAAATTTGTATTGCTTCCACCTTTTCTTTCTGAGTGTCAAGAAGAACTTGAAGCATTGACATGCCTGGGAGAAACTGAACAATGACAGAACATCAATTACCCCGTCCTCCACTGAAAAACCCTGTGCATGGACACCCACAATTGAGCACAGCCCCACTGAAACCTGTGGCTCTCCTCATAGGTACAGGAATCTGCCCGCATAGATCTTAGTGCGAGATCTTGGCCATGCTGCTGGGATGGGCACTGTTCTAAGAACCTGTATAAACAAATACTGCAGATAGAATAAAGGGGGTCTGAGAGGAGGGAAGGATAAATGGGGGTAGGGGAATGAAAAATCTCTGTTTTTTCCCCTATAGAAGTCCTCCTTTTGGTGCCTCAAAAATTGGACTTCACCCTCTTGCACACATAATGCCTTTTGAAGTAGATGGCATTTTTTGTGTGTGAAGAGTGTAGAACTGAGGCTAATTATTTCAAAGCAGAGCAAGGGAAAATATTAAATTGAGTCCAGGATTTTTATTTTTTTTTAAATAAACACAGAGTTACAGATAAACTCCTGTTTTAACCTTAATTATAGTAAGTAGATGTGTTAATGATTGGTTTCTCTAGTGGGGTCCGGTACAGCATAACCCATCATATTGTAATGAGCAGGTCCTTTCAGCAATACTGCTTATTAATTATGAAGTGTAGGTGTTGATAGATGAGGACAGTTCTCTGGTTGGCTATCATACAAGGAACCCCATTTAGAAAATGAACATAAGTGAAGCAGAAGTGAAGTGGCGACTGTAAACATGACTATTTCCCTCAGCAGAAGTACTTGGCATGCTGGCATTTTTCAAAAAACAAAATCATGTTTGTCTTTCTTGAATGTGAATACATTCTTGGAGGTGGGGGATGGTTTTTCTTTCTTTCATTTTTTCCCCTGTTCCATAAGTGCAGTTACATTTGGATAATAACAGCAATTGAGGGATTTTGTGGGAGGGGGAGGGGAATAGAGTTTATATTTATTATTGTAAAAGCTCTTTTTAATGTTAATTCCTTTAAAAAAATATAATGGTACGTGGGGGTTACATTACAGGGCTATTTCACCAACACAAAGTATCTGTACTGAAATAGTACATGCAAATGAGACTGAAACACAGGGAATCATTGTTTAACTTTAATAATAACTTGCTAGAGAAAAAGACAAATCCATCTCTGTATTAGTAAAGAAAACAGTACAGGAGAAATGCATTATCCTTTGAAACTTTTTTCTTAAACAATCACAGGGGATGAGGAAACAAATCTTTAGATGGTTTTACAGTATGCTTCTCCCTGATAACATGTTTAGGGTAGATCAGTGGTTTAAGCAGTAAAGCCCCAATCTTACGAATATTTAAGCACATATTTAACCTAGCTCACATGAGTAGTTCTAGTGAACATGATAGAACTACTCATGTGAGTACGGTTCTGCATGTGCAAGTTTTACTTGATCAGGGCCCAAGTTGCAAATACCTAGACTCCCTAAAACCACACATGCAAATCCCAACAGGGTGCATTCAACTTTTCACCTTCAACTTCCAAGTCAGATACAATTTACTGTCTGGTAGATTTCTGGATGGAACCTTAGAAGGCTATCTGCTGTTTGCTCAATGGCAATATTATAGACACAGTGGTATATATAATATGGATAGATGTATGTCTTGGCTTGTTAGGTCAAAAAATATTTCTCTTGTCTACATGTGTGCCGTTTGGCTGTTGCACTCCACACCAGATGGGGTTGTATTTAATAGTGTTGGTATATAATTTGTGGTGTACTTTGTGATCTTTTGAGACTACATATACTCTCTTAAATTATTATTTGTATTAGGCCAAATCCTGAGATCTTTACTCAGTTGGGAGGGATTTCCAAAAGTGCTCACTCTTAGCCTTATTTTACGATTGATTTCAAGGGGAGCACTCAGGTCAACATGAAGTGCTTAGCAAAATTCCACCTAATTTCTACTCTGTCCTTGGTCAGGCAAACTCCCATTGCTGGCAAGTCCCTTACCCCAGGATTCAGCCCATTATTTGATCTGGGCCCTGAAATTAGAACTTGCTGGGCCAGATCCTCAGCTGGTGTAAATAAAACAAGCTCCTCTGAAGTCAATGGAGCTTCAGCAGTAGCTCTGTCCCACTGGGTTCTTAAGGATACTCATTGTTAAAAGGGTGAGATATATAAAACAAATTGAAGTGGTAAAGTACTGAAATATCAAGCAGCTTAAATACTCACAGGCAATCAGTTAAACCAGCTAATTTCCAAAGAAGTATATGTAGGTGTCATAGATTCCTCTCCCCAATGGTTTGGTACCCGGGGTGAATGCCACAGAAGTTATTGGGATTTTTGTCTCTGACTTCAATGGGGCCATGATTTCACCCTGTAGAACTCACAGTGGTGAAGAAGCCAGGCGCTTTCTAGAACTCTGAAGATTGTCCTTCAGTGGTAATCCCCGTTTGCTTGTGCTAGAATCAGAAAATGTTTTCAGTATCCTCTTGTGTCTGGTTTTCAGGATCAGGACATCTGGCTATAATGGACTGTTCATTTCTTGAGTAATGTGACTCAAGGAGTGATACCTTGGGCCAGAATAAGTCAAATGCCCCTGGAATCAGCAGGTGCAATTTCCATGAAGGACCGTAGTCAGCACTGATTGAGGTGGTGTAAATTACATGGTATAATTTTGAAGTCAGTGGAGTTTTGCCCATTTATAGTACCTGAGGATCTGGCCTTTCATGCACAAATCTTTTATTTTCTGGAGCAGTTAACTAAATACCCACCCTTTTGCTCTAAGATGTCAAGTAATTTCTAGCTATTTAATTCTCAGAATGGGAGAAAAATAAAATTAGAGAAGAAATTAGAGGGGAAAGTTTTTTCATAGGTCACTGCCAGGTGTGTGGGACCAACCCTGAAAAACTGTCTGGAGTTATTCCAAACATTATCTCATTGAATGCCAGCTTAGTATCTCTGCCATAGGAAGAAGAAGAAAGACCCACGACATTAGAGAGAGATGAAAGGAAAGCAGTGAAAAGAAACTGCTGCCATTTCTTTTACTCCCTATCTTGACTCTCCTTCCAAGAAACATTAATTCAGACATTTAGAATGTAGCACAGATATTGGGGCCAACAATAGTGGGGAGGAGAAGGGCTCAGTCTCCCACCCTCTGGAAGTTTAGAAGTAAAAGGTTCCATCTTGTCTGCAATTTCAGATTTCTACTGAAAACTCCACAAGGTCTAATTTAATAAAATAACCATAAATCTGCTGCCCTGGCATCCTGCCTATGCATTTAGGGGCCTGTTCAGGAAGACATTTCACATTACACAAACAAAGTCTTCTGAAATTTCTGATTCCCCCTGCTGCCATCATCAGTGCAACCACGGTGGGACATGGTGTGCACACTGTTCAGCACTTCACTAAGCCCTACACCCTCCCTGCTGCTGCTCTCCCAGGCTGATGTCATGGTGTCCGAACTCCTTCCGTTATTTGAGTAGCCTGCCTGATTTTGTAAAAGGAAGGGGAAAATGTACTCTGTGGCCAACAATGTGAAATGATTTATAATAGCGTTTCAGTGACTTGAGCTGGGTGTTTCTTCTTTTGGAAAAAACTTAGTCTCAGAAAACCGTATACATCTAAATGATAAAAAGTAGGCTTTGACGTAACAGAGCACTCCGTTAAGATGAATGGGCTGAGGTCACACTTTTGTGTGTGTTTTATTGTTTCAGTCTGTCTGACTTTCAGAACAAACAAGACAGCAGAGTGCTAATTTACAGGGGAAGGTTATCTTCCTAACCAGGAAGAGCCAAATGTATTTCTGAGAAATAAAATCTGATTCTACAGCACATAAAATCTGTGGAATCTGCTGCAGATTTCCTGCCTTCACAGATTTTTTTTGCAGTTGACAGCAGCTTAAAGCAGTAAAATCAAATGATTTTTGAGACAGTTTGTAGTAATGCATCCCAAATGCTAAGTGCAGAGTTGTCTGGAGTAATAAGAAAATCCAGAGAGAAAAATGGGAAAAATTAGTAGACTCTCTTTAGATAACGTGATTTAGACTAGTTTTTATTTAATCCTTGTAATCTTCCTGTGGCACTGAATGCTCAGGGTGTTGATAATTGGATATATGGATTTTTACCTGCGGGTTAATTGTTGGAGTCTGGCCCAGGTTAGTAGTGACCAAAAGAAGTAACCATCAGAGTTGGTACCCTATATTCCCCACTTCCCCATTGACAAATCTGTGTATAGCATTCAGCTCTCCAGGTGGATGTACATTGGTGCCCACATCTACATACATCTAGCAAACAGGTGTTTCAGCTGCGTTTTCTGATCTGGTGAGCCATATTTAAGGGATCATGCACCAAAGTATCCTAGAAAAAAAGAGAGAATACCATAATAATTCTTTTTATAATAGACTCAGTGTTTGATAACTACACTCCCCAGTCCTCCTCTTTGCTACAGCCCAATTCTATTTCAGTATCTTTCTACATCAGCTGTGGTCTAGATTGTTGTTTGAGCACATGCTCAGCTCTATACATGCATATAAGAAAGCACTCTTGCCTCATGGAATTTCCAGTCTAGTTTAGACCCAGACAATACAGTACACCTGACAATACAGTACACAGGAGAGATCGTTTTTGTGTAAGAATTTTTTCTGGATGAATTTGAAGGAAGAGAGACTGTGCCATATGTCAGAACAGGGAGACCATAAACAACTAAGAGCCATTAAACAACTAAGGATTGCAGAGCATAATAACACTCTGTGCCAAGGAGGCCAAAGGAGTAGCTGACATAGGGCTGGCTAGCTATGCTAGCTTTGTGGCCACTTTGCACCTCAGGAGCAATGCAAAGGGGCTGGAACAGAGTCAAGGATCTGGGCCATCGTCTAAATGTAAAGATACTCAGCTGTAAGGCTGGTTTCAAACAAACAAACATGTCAGGAAAATGCCTTCAGATGAATGCCATTGAAGAAAGCATTCAGCCTTACTATTCATTTCTTCAGTTGTGTTCTATCCTTGAGATATACAGATCCAGACAACGTCCTGACAAACCTTTAGCTATGGCATCATGAAAAGCAGTGTTATATTTAAGGACTTGAGTCATTGATTTCTCTTTTGCACGTCCTCATCGCTCACTGATAGTAGGTCTATTGCAGATGAGCCAAAAGTCTTCCCTAAATTGTAATTCACCCTTGCAAGATTACATGGACATGGAGAGGAAAATGAAGAGGAAGATGCCATAAGGTGAAATTCACTTGTGTCCAGAAAGCCAGCCCAAGACCTGTGTACCACTTTGGTTTTTTTTATGAAAGCTTCAATGTGGGACTGAACAGGTGTGCTCTGGCCTTATGCTGACTTTCTGAATGGGTTGCCATCATGTTTCCTTTCACACAGGTCTGTTTCTGTTTATTTCTAGAAGAAAATATTCTTGAGATTAGCTTTAAGTGTTGTATACACATAATTACAAATATTATTGGAAAGTGACAAAAGTCTTTTTAAAAAAAAAAAGTCTAGCTCAGTTATTTATTAGCACTTTCCCAGAGTACAGTGTCAGCACAGACAATATTTGAAATGAATGTTGTATTTGATTAGACTGATTGATTGTTCTCACCGCTGAGGATTTAGCATTCATTAGTCATACTAACCAGTCATTAGTACTGCCTTTATCAGCAAGCAAAGAATAAACAGAAATTCTAATAAAAATTCATCACAGTGAATGTACTCCATACCTAAGCAAGTTTTATGACTGTCAGTGTATTAGATTAGCTGTTATAACATTGGCAGCATAAAAGTTTCTGTTATAAAAAGTTTAAAATCCTTTAATGGTTGTTTACTTTGAATCTAGACACTTTTAAATTTAAGTAGGCTAAACAGATAATCTCTCAAATCCAACATAATAAAGTGCTAATAGTTATTTTTTACCTACTGATATATTTGTATGGGATCCCTTTTAGCTATTAGACTTGTGGTTTCCTAAGCAAGTTGTACTAACCTGATTTATCAAAAATAATCTCTATGGGAGAGAAATCAAAATCCTGTATCAGAGGTTTTCAACCAAACAGCAAACGTATTCTGGTATATACAAAAAAAGTACAAAAATGGAGACCATGTTTACATTTAACTGATTTCACTCTCATATGTCCATTTTAACTTTACTTTAATATCGTGGTAAGTGCTCCAAAGAAATAAGCACTTTCACTGCCTTTAATTTACATGCGTTCAGTGTATTTATCCTTATTTCTCTAGTAATTTTTTTAATGTATAATTATTTTTTAATCTTTGTAATTTTTTAATCTTTTTAATTTTTTTACAGGAGCCCCTGAATGTTATTGATCCTGGTTTGATGGACCTAAATGGTCCAAATGAAGATGCATTAGAATGGGATGAAACTGATATAAGTCATAAGCTGATTAGTATTAATGAAGAATTAAATGAACTTGATCAAGAACAAAAGCAGGATCATCCAAAACAGAAATCTGCTTCAGAAGAATGTGGTAGTAATGACTTGAATCAAGAAGAACGTATGAATGATCATGAAACTCCTCTGTATTATTCCAGCATTACATCACCTCCTAGCCCTCACATTTACCAAGTGTATAGCCTCCACAATGTAGAGTTATCAGGAAAAAAACATGTACCTCTCTTGCAAAAGACTTCAAACTTCCCCAGTGTAACACAGTCTAATATTTTAAATAAAAGCCTTAAGGACTCCCCACTTTCCTCTACCAAATCTCTGCCAGACCTAATAGGCAGGACCACTTTGGCAAAACCATTCAATTATATGTACCATAGTGGAAATATAAGCAGACATTCTGAGAGTGAAAGCAGAATAGTCAGTGAAGGTGATACAGAAACTTCAAACAATTCTGAAATTTTTTTGTTAAATGATATTGAAGGAACCGAGAGTAATCCTGAAATTGGGCCTCTGGAAGTCCATATGAGTGACACAGTTGATGTGATAAAACAAAAAATTAAACAAGAAGAAGAGGACCATATTACACTTTCAAATAATTGTCACTCAACTTCTTCTGCATGTTGTGCAAGTGGAAAAGAGGGAGATCTAAATGGTGCTACCCAACATACCTCTGATTGTTTGGAAGAAGAATTACAAGGAAAACATGATGTGTTTACATTTTATGATTACTCTTACCTCCAAGGCGCCAAACTCAAATTGCCAGTGGTGATGAAACAATCACAAACTGACAAAGCATGTACAGAGGGAACTTTACTTCATGGTTTTTATTTTGATAAAATACCCTGTAAAGCTGAACATCAATCTGCAGAGTTACACCCAGATGAGTTTATGCATGAACTTACTTTGGCAAGTGTCTCCAGAGAATCAGATCCCACTTCTTGCAAATCTGTGGAGAGTGCTAGGAAATTAACTGATATACAGAATGCAAAACAGGTTTCACCTTTATCTCATAGCTCTTCATTAGAATCTCTTTCTGTGGCAGGTGATTTGTTTGGCTCAAGTATTTTTAAAGCTGGCGATGGTCTTCAGCGAAGCACATCTTTGGAAAGCTGGTTGACTTCATACAAAAGCAATGAAGATCTTTTTAGTCATCATGGCTCAGGAGACATAAGTGCAAGCAGTGATTCTGTTGGAGAACTCAGCAAAAGGACATTAGACCTCCTGAATCGTTTAGAGAATATCCAGAGCCCTTTAGATCAAAAGATAAAGCGCAGCATTTCTGATATCACACTCCAAAGTAGCTCACAAAAAATGTCATTAGCGGGACAGTTAGCACTAGATATTGCATCCTCAATCAATGAAGATTCAGCTGCTTCTCTCACTGAACTCAGCAGCAGTGAGGACCTTTCTCTTTGCTCTGAGGACATCGTATTGCACAGAAATAAAGTGCCAGATTCAAATGCATCATTTAGGAAACATCTTAATCGGTCAGTAGCTGATGAGAGTGATGTCAATGTCAGCATGATTGTTAATGTCTCCTGCACGTCTGCTTGCACTGATGATGAAGATGACAGTGATTTGCTTTCAAGTTCTACCCTGACCTTGACAGAGGAGGAGCTGGGCATCAAAGATGAAGATGATGACTCCAGTATTGCAACTGATGAGGATATTTATGAAGAGTGCAATTTAATTTCTGGACTTGATTACATAAAGAATGAACTCCAGACTTGGATTAGACCAAAATTTTCTTTGACAAGGGAGAAGAGAAGATGCAACCTCAGTGACAAAATTCAGTGCAGTAAAGATGTAAGTAGCAATGAGACATCAAAAGCAATAGATACATTGAGCACTGAAACAGTTTTGAATGGTTCAGTATATAAGCTACCAGAAAATAATGGCAACAGTAAAAACTTATCAAATGGTCATGAACTGGAGCCAAAAAGTCAGACTAAAAAGGATAGTTCTCAGGCTGCTAAAGATCAGTTTGTGGATGACATAGAGAATGGAAATGTTGAAAATACTCCAGACAGTCAAAAGGAAGAGCTTATTAGAACTTCATCCGCTCCCAAAAATCTTGGCTTACTTGATGGTAAGGGACCTGAAAACGAAAGTTGCATCTGCGAAGCATTTACAGATAGTTCAGATGATTCACATATGGATGGTAAAGAGACTGTTCAACCATCAAATATATGCACAAGTCTTCTACAAGAATGTCAAAATCATCTTCAATCTGACGATCATTGCATTGCATATACTCCCACTAGAAAGCCTTGTATGGAGCCTGTGTCCGAAATGAGAGGTATAGATACACAAGATACTTCTTTACTAAAATATTTACCTAATGATCAGCAAAGCAGAACAAGCACTATTGAAAAACCTACTGATTGCTGTGCAGCTTTTGAACCAAATGAAGCACAGGAGAACAGCTCAGCGCGTGGTAGTGATTCATGTTGCAACTGTGAATCTGTTGCTTTCGATAAAAGAAATGTGGACGATTGCTCAGTGCACAGCTTTGTGATGGAGATAATTGACATGGCATCAACAGCCTTGAAGAGTAAGTCACAGCCTGAATGTGAGACAGCCACTCCTACTTCATTAACACAGATCAAGGAAAAAGTAATGGAACATTCTCACCGGCCCATACAACTAAGAAAGGGGGATTTTTATTCTTATCTTTCTCTCTCCTCTCATGATAGTGACTGTGGGGAGGTAACCAAATACATAGAGGAAAAGAGCAGTACTCCAGTGCCCCTGGACTTTGCAGATGAGAGAGAAAACATTGAATGTTTTTTTGAGGCCTGTCCCGAGGAAGAGCGAGCTGAGCAGCAGCCACATTTCTCTTACACTCCCCCTGAAGGATCTCTGGCATCAGGCAAAGTCCTAGAATTATTGGCTGAACCTAAAACTTCTGCTAAATGTAGTAGCTTTTCTTTCTTAAGTAATGACATTGACGTAAATGTGCCCAATCCTGCCAACCGAAAGGAATCAAACAATCAAAAAAATATTACTGATGATTCACTGACTTTGGACAGCCATAATGAAGGCTTGGACATGAATTCTCTGAAGTTTAGCACTAAACAAAGAAGTACAGGAAAGTCACTTGGAACTGCGAAGTCTAAAGGAAGTATTGCTGCTTCTGCAAAGGTTTCAGCTATAGGTTTTCAGTTAAAGCCAGACCACTGGAAAGATAAGGACGTATTGCACCAGGACACTAAAACACTTACTTGTGAAGAAAAACTCCTGAATCTTCACACTGAGAGGCACATAAATATGCACAGATAGAATGTAACCCTCCCGCGCACACCCATTATCTCATAAACAGGTATGTACTATACAGTATGGCTTTGCATATGACTTATTTTTATATGATTGTATAATGAAAGAGTATGAATCACCACCCAGGACTTTTGTTTTATGATAGCACCATGCTTTATATATATTTGACTGATCACAATCCATCCCCAGTTTACACACCTCTGGTCAACTAATGCATTCGAGACACTGGTTTTGCCCCTGGTTGTTCCATGGACTGAAGCTCCACTCCTGTGGAACACACAAAATCCATTTCAGAGTGGTAGCCATGTTAGTCTGTATCAGCAAAAAGAATGAGGAGTACTTGTGGCACCTTAGAGACTAACAAATTTATTTGAGCATAAGCTTTCGTGGGCTAAAACCCACTTCATCGGATGCATGCAGTGGAAAATACCGTGGGACGATATATATATACACAGACCACACCACACAATCCATTGTCTACAGCCAAGCTCTAAAATACAACTGCATTTGCTCCAACCCCTCAGAGACAAACACCGACAAGATCTCTAGCAAGCATTCTTACAACTACAATACCCACCTGCTGAAGTGAAGAAACAGATTGACAGAGCCAGAAGAGTACCCAGAAGTCACCTACTACAGGACAGGCCCAACAAAGACATGAAACAATGGGTGTTGCCATACCAACTATAATGAGAGTAATCAGTTAAAGTGAGCTATTATCAGCAGAGAAAAAAAAACCTTCTGTAGTGATAATCAGGATGGCCTATTTCCAACAGTTGACAAGAAGGTGTGAGTAACAGTAGGGGAAAAATAAGCATGGGGAAATAGTTTTACTTTGTGTAATCACCCATCCACTCCCCGTCTTTAGTCAAGCCTAATTTAATGGTGTCAAGTTTGCAAATTAATTCCAACTCAACAGTTTCTCATTGGAGTCTGTTTTTGAAGGTTTTTTTGTTGTAGTATTGCGACTTTTAGGTCTGTAGTCAAGTGACCGGGAAGAGTGAAGTGTTCTCCGACTGGTTTTTGAATGTTATAATTCTTGACGTCTGATTTGTGTCCACTTATTCTTTTACGTAGAGACTGTCCGGTTTCGCCAATGTACATGGCAGAGGGGCATTGCTGGCACATGTCACATTGGTAGATGTGCAGGTGAATGAGCCTTTGATAGTGTGGCTGATGTGATTAAGTCCTATGATGGTGTTCCCTGAATAGATATGTGGACACAGTTGGCAACGGGCTTTGTTGCAAGGAAAGGTTCCTGGGTTTGTGTTTTTGTTGTGTGGTGTGTGGTTGCTGGTGAGCATTTGCTTCAGGTTGGGGGGCTGTCTGTAAGCAAGGACTGGCCTGTCTCCCAAGATCTGCAAGAGTGAGGGATGGTCCTGAAGGATAGGTTGTAGATCCTTGATGATGCGCTGGAGACGTTTTAGTTGGGGCTGAAGGTGATGGCTAGTGGTGTTCTGTTACTTTCTTTGTTGGGCCTGTCCTGTAGTAGGTGACTTCTGGGTACTCTTCTGGCTCTGTCAATCTGTTTCTTCACTTCAGCAGGTGGATATTGTGGTTGTAAGAATGCTTGATAGAGATCTTGTCGGTGTTTGTCTCTGTCTGAGGGGTTGGAGCAAATGCGGTTGTATCTGTAGACAATGGATCATGTGGTGTGGTCTGGATGAAAGCTGGAGGCATGTAGGTAGGCATAGTGGTCAATAGGTTTCCGGTATAGGGTCGTGTTTATGTGACCATCGCTTATTAGCACCAGAGTGTCCAGGAAGTGGATCTCTTGTGTGGACTGGTCCAGGCTGAGGTTGATGGTGGGATGGAAATTGTTGAAATCATGGTGGAATTCCTCAAGGGCTTCTTTTCCATGGGTCCAGATGATGAAGATGTCATCAATGTAGCGCAAGTAGAGTAGGGGTGTTAGGGGACCAGAGCTGAGGAAGCGTCGTTCAACTGTTGGAAATGGGCCATTCTGATTATCACTACAAAAGGGTTTTTTTTTGTTTTTGTTTTTTTCTCCTGCTGATAATAGCTCACCTTAACTGGTTACTCTCGTTATAGTGGGTATGGCAACACCCATTTTTTCATGTTCTCTGTGTATATATATATATCTTCCTACTGTATTTTCCACTGCATGCATCCGATGAAGTGAGTTTTAGCCCACGAAAGCTTGTGCTCAGATAAACTTGTTAGTCGCTCAGGTGCCACAAGTACTCCTTTTCACAAAATCCATTGGAGTCAAACTTCTGTTCTGCTGAGTATGGGAATTCCATAGGGTTGATATTCCCAGGTAGCTTCCATTCTCCCTCTTATGCTGCTGAGCTGTCCAGCCTTGTAGAAGCTGTCTCTACCCAGGGACACCCCCTTCTCCGCTCTTCTCCATAGTCAGCTGGTCTTCTGCCATAATCACCGACCCTCTGTTTGCCAAACTTCTGATTTTCCAAATGTTTTGGGTATCCCATGAAGCCTGCATAATATCAGTGCTCTACTGTGTTTGCAAATAATCTTGTGAAAGCAAACCCCTGGGATAGTGGCTAACCAGATTAAATGGAGAGGTATTAATTTATCTGTTAATGTCTATATCCTATGATTCTGGATTTAAACCTGCTAAGCAATTATGAAGAAAAAGAAATGACAGGCCAAATGATTAGTGTTAGCAAAATAAGAAAACTTTACCATAAGGGTTATTGCAAATGCAAGACTAAGGTTGTACAGTAAAGACACAAACGTAGAGGAAGGTGAAAAGTAAAGGCTATAATAGCAATCTTAATTGCTCCTTTCTGGTATATTTTGTGATGTATATTTTGGAACATAAGTAGTAGAGATGAGCCTAAGATGAGAAGTTTGGCTCCAATCTTTGCCAAAGTTTGAAGGAGTTCAGATCGGGTTTTCTGGCTCACATAAATCTCTAATGAAAAGAAATATTCAACGGCATATTTAGCCAGAAAAACAGAGATAGAAAACAGCATATGGCCCAGCTGCTTTGCACCTCCCCACTAATCCAAAGTGGCGCTAGAGCCAGCATAGGTGGCTAGGCAAGAATCACATTAGTGCAGAGGGATCTTCCAACAGTTTACAGCCAGCATAGCGGCACCTATGCCACACTCAGCCCAGCTGCATGTGCAGGGGGTGTGACTGGGAGAAAGGAAGTGTGATCAGGGTTTTCTTACCCTTCATGGGTCCCTGGCTGCCATATTGACCTCTTGAGGTCTTTGGTACACAATGACCTAGAATTGGGGGACTGCCAACTCCACCTTTGCAACCCCATTTCTGAGCTGAGTCATGTGCTCCTCAGATGTATCAAAGGAGTTGGGCCTATAAATACAAAATGAGATTGTTGTTTTTGGAAATGTAACTTTTGCATTTCCTGAGCTAATATGACATTACTATAGTTTTTGTCTATACTTGTATGATTCTCCGTATGCACACATATACTTGTGCATCTGCTAAAACTTTATTATTTCAGCAACAATTATCTGACACATCCCAAATGATATTTTCATAAGCAAACTATGGAAATATGGTCTCGTTGAAATTACTGTAAGGATGGGGCTAAACTGGTTGAAAGCTCACACTCAGAGTAGTTATCAGTGGTTCTCTGTCAATCTGGGGGGACATATCTAGTGGAGTTTTGCAGGGGTCAGTCTTGGGTCCTGTACTATTCAATATTTTCCTTAATGACTTGTATAATGGACTGGAGAGTGTGCTTGTAAAATTTGCGGATGACACCAAGCATGGGAGGGGTTGCTAGCACTTTGGAGGACAGGATTAGAATTTAAAATGACCTTGACAAATTGGAATATTGGTCTGAATTCAACAAGATGAACGTAAATAAAAACAAGTGTGAAGTACTACAGTTAGTAAGAAAAAAATCAAAGGCACAGATCCAAAATGGGGAATAACTAGCTAGGTAGTGGTACTGCTGAAAAGGATCTGGGGTTATAGTGGATCACAAATTGAATAGAAGTCAACAGTGGGAATGCAGTTGCAAAAAAGTCTAATATCATTCTGGGGTGTATTAACAGGAGACTTAGTATGCAAGATATGGGAGGTAATTGTCCTGCTTTATTTAGCACTGGTGAGGCTTCAGCTGGAGTACTATGTCCTGTTCTGGGTGCCACACTGTAAGACAGAATCTTTGGAGAGAGTCCAGAGGACAGCAAAAAAAATGATAAAAAGTTTAGAAAACCTGACCTATCGAGAAAGATTTAAAAAATGGGCATGTTTAGTCTTGAGAAAAGAAGACTGGGGGCGGACCTGATAGTCTTCAAATATGCTAAGGGCTGTTATAAAGAGGACTGTGATCAGTTGTGCTGAATGTCTTCTGTAGGTAGAACAAGAAGTAGTCAGCTTAAACTGCAGCAAGGGAGGTTTAGGTTAGAGATTAGCAAAAGCTTTGTGACTATATGGATAGTTAAGCTCTGGAATAGGCTTCCAAGGGAGATTGAGGAACCCGCACATTGGAGGTTTTTAAGAACATGTTGGACAAACACCTGTCAGGGATGGTCTATATATAGATGGTCCTGCCTTAGTGCAGGGGACTAGACTAGATGACCTCTCTAAGGCCTTGTCTACACTACGAAATTAGGTCAAATTTATAGAAGTCGGTTTTGTAGAAAGCGTTTTTATACAGTCGATTGTGTGTGTCCCCACAGAAATGCTCTAAGTGCATGTAGTCAGCGGAGTGTGTCCACAGTACCAAGGCAACCATCGACTTCCGGAGCGTTGCACTGTGGGTAGCTATCCCACAGTTCCCGCAGTCTCTGCCACTGTCATAAATATAAAGGGAAGGGTAAACCCCTTTAAAATCCCTCCTGGCCAGAGGAAACCTCCTCTCACCTGTAAAGGGTTAAGAAGCTAAAGGTAACCTCGCTGGCACCTGACCAAAATGACCAATGAGGAGACAAGATACTTTCAAAAGCTGGGAGGAGGGAGAGAAACAAAGGGTCTGTGTCTCTATCTTTATGCTGTTTCTGCCGGGGATAGACCAGGAATGGAGTCTTTCAACTTTTAGTAAGTAATCTAGCTAGGTATGTGTTAGATTATGATTTCTTTAAATGGCTGAGAAAAGAATTGTGCTGAATAGAATAACTATTTCTGTCTGTGTATCTTTTTTGTAACTTAAGGTTTTGCCTAGAGGGGTTCTCTATGTTTTGAATCTAATTACCCTGTAAGGTATCTACCATCCTGATTTTACAGAGGTGATTTCTTTACTTCTATTTACTTCTATTTCTATTAAAAGTCTTCTTGTAAGAAAACTGAATGCTTTTTCATTGTTCTCAGATCCAAGGGTTTGGGTCTGTAGTCACCTATGCAAATTGGTGAGGCTTTTTATCCAACATTTCCCAGGAAAGGGGGGGGTGCAAGTGTTGGGAGGATTGTTCATTGTTCTTAAGATCCAAGGGTCTGGGTCTGTAGTCACCTAGGCAAATTGGTGAGGCTTTTTACCAAACCTTGTCCAGGAAGTGGGGTGCAAGGTTTTGGGAAGTATTTTGGGGGGAAAGACGTTTCCAAACAGCTCTTCCCCAGTAACCAGTATTTGTTTGGTGGTGGTAGCGGCCAATCCAAGGACAAAGGGTGGAATATTTTGTACCTTGGGGAAGTTTTGACCTAAGCTCGTAAAGATAAGCTTAGGAGGTTTTTCATGCAGGTCCCCACATCTGTACCCTAGCATTCAGAGTGGGGAAGGAACCTTGACAGCCCCCCATTTGAATTCTGGGTAGAAATCCCAGTGCCTGATGGGGCTAAAACATTGTCGTGGTGGTTCTGGGTACATATCATCAAGCCCCTCCGTGAAAGCAAGGGCAGACAATCATTTTGAGCCTTTTTTCTTGAGTTACCTGTGCAGACGCCATACCACGGCAAGCATGGAGCCCGCTCAGCTCACTGTCACCGTACTTCTCCTGGGTGCTGGCAGACATGGTACTGCATTGCAACACAGCAGCAGTTTATTGCCTTTTGGCAGCAGACAGTGCAGTATGACTGGTAGCCATCGTCAACATAGTCCTGGGTGCTCTTTTAACAGACCTCGATGAGGTCAAGGGCGCCTGGGCAAACATGGGAGTGACTCAGCCAGGTCATTTCCCTTTTAAGTTTAGTCTCATGGCGATTCAATCCTACCAGCAGTGCACTGTCTTTTAATCTGAAGCCAGCAGAAGACGATAGCCAGCAGTCATCCTACACCGTCTTCTGCCGAGTACCCAGGTGATGACGATGGCTAGTGGTCGTACTGCACAGTCTGCTGCCAGCAAGATGTATAAAGTAGATGAAGTGGATCAAAACAAGAAATAGACCAGATTTGTTTTGTATTCATTTTCTCCTCCCTCCCTCTGTGAAATCAATGGTCTGCTAAACCCAGTTTTGAGTTCTATCCTTGAGGTTTTGACTTCTATCCTTGAGGGGGCCATTCTGTTTCTCGCAAAGCCACCCCCTTTGTTGATTTTAATTCCCTGTAAGCCAGGTTGTCAGTCGCCCCTCCCTCTGCCAGAGCAACGGCAAACAATCGTTTCGCGCCCTTTTCCCTGGATTGCCCGAGCAGGAGCAGACGCCATAGCACAGCAAGCATGGAGCCCGTTCAGCTCACCCCTGCAATTATGACCATTGTAAACACCTCACGCATTATCATGCAGTGTATGCAGAATCAGCACCTGAAAAACCAGGCGGGGAGGTGACGGCAGCGCGGTGATGAGGACATGGACACACTTTTCTCTAAAACTGCATTCCCCCGCAATTTGGAGATCATGGTGTTAATGGGGCGGGCTCATGCCGTGGAACGCCGATTCTGGGCCCAGGAAACAAGCACAGAGTGGCGGGACCGCATAGTGTTGCGGGTCTGGGATGATTTCCAGTGGCTCCGAAACTTTTGCATGCGTATGGGCACTTTCATGGAACTTTGTGACTTGCTTTCCCCTGCCCTGAAGCGCAAGAATACCAAGATGAGAGCAGCCCTCACAGTTAACAAGCGAGTGGCAATAGCCCTGTGGAAGCTTGCAACACCAGACAGCTACTGGTCAGTCAGGAATCAATTTGGAGTGGGCAAATCTACTGTGGGGGTTGCTGTGATGCAAGTAGCCAATGCAATCACTGACCATCTGCTATCAAGAGTAGTGACTCTGGGAAATATGCGGGTCATACTAGATGGGTTTGCTGCAATGGGATTCCCTAACTGTGGTGGGGCTATAGACGGAACCCATAACCCTATCTTGGCACCGGACCACCAGGGCAGCTAGTACATAAACCACAAGGGGTACTTTTCAATAGTGCTGCAAGCACTGGTGGATCACAAGGGACGTTTCACCAACATCAACGTGGGATGGCCGGGAAAGGTTCATGACGCTCGCGTCTTCAGGAACTCTGGTCTGTTTAAACGGCTGCAGGAAGGGATTTACTTCCCAGACCAGAAAATAACTGTTGGGGATGTTGAAATGCCAATAGTTATCCTTGGGTACCCAGCGTACCCCTTAATGCCCTGGCTCATGAAGCCGTACACAGGCACCCTGGACAGTAGTCATGAGCTGTTCAACTATAGGGTGAGCAAGTGCAGAATGGTGGTAGTGTGTGCATTTGGACATTTAAAGGGTCGCTGGCGCAGTTTACTGACTCGCTCAGACCTCAGCGAAACCAATATTCCCATTGTTATTGCTGCTTGCTGTGCGCTCCACAATCTCTGTGAGAGTAAGGGGGAGACGTTTATGGCGGGGAGGGAGGTTGATGCAAATCGCCTGGCTGCTGAATACACGCAGCCAGACACCAGGGCGATTAGAAGAGCACAGCAGGAAGCAGTGCGCATCAGAGAAGCTTTGAAAACCAGTTTCATGGCTGGCCAGGGTACCGTGTGACACTTCTGTTTGTTTCTCCTTGATGAAAACCGGCCCCCTTGGTTGACTCTAATTCCCTGTAAGCCACCCGCCCTCCCCCCTTTGATCACAGCTTGCTTGCAAAGGAAATAAAGTCACTATCATTTAAAATAACATGTATTCTTTATTAATTGATTATAAAAATAGGGAGATAACTCACAAGGTAGCCCGGGTGGGGTGTGGGAGGAGGGTAGGAGGGAAGAAAAAGGCCACTTTAAAACTTGTTGAATGACAGCCTTCTGTTGCTTGGGCTGTCCACTGGGGTGGAGTGGTTGGGTTCCCGGAGCCTCCCACCCTGCGTTCTTGGGCGTCTGGGTGGGGAGGCTATGGAACTTGGGGAGGAGGGAGGGCAGTTAAGCAGGGGCTGAAGCGGCAGTCTGTGATCCTGTTGCCGTTCATGAACCTCCACCAGACGACGGAGCATGTCCGTTTTATCCCACAGTATCCCCAGAGTTTCCTCATGCCTCCTCTGATCTTCCTGCCACTACCTCTCCTCACATTCATCTGCCACCGTCCTGTATTCTGCTATTGTGTCCCTCCACACAGCTCTGTCAGTGCCGGACGACTGCATGAGCTCAGAGAACACGTCATCGTGCGAGTGTTTTTTTTTGCCGCCTTATCTGAGATAGCCTCTGGGATGGAGGAGGGGGGCTTGAAACATTTGCAGCTGCTGGAGGAAAAAAAGGGAGTGAAGTATTGAAAAAGATACATTTTACAGAACAATGGCTATACTCTTTCACGGTGAACAACACTATTCACATTACACAGCACATGAGATTTTGGTAGAAGGTCGCATTTTGCATCTTATATTGAGTGCCTGTGGCTTTGGTATTAAAGATCACACACGCAGTGCCAGGCAACAGAATTCGGCTTGCAGGCAGCCATGGTAAGCCATAGTCTTTCGGCTTCTGCAACCTTCATAACAGCAGCCCCCTCCTTTCCCATACCAAGCAAAGCCTGTTGAGTTGGCCATTTACTGCTGCAGTTTTCCTGTTAAGGAGCAGCAGCAGAAACCAAACTAACCCTCTCCCCCCATCCAATTCTCTGGGATGATTGCTTTTCCCCTCCTCCCACCGTGTGGCTGGTATCAGGGAAGATCCCTGCTAGCCAAACGCGAACAGCTCAGTGCCAATGGCCCCCCCTCCCACTGTGTGGCTAACTGCGGGGAGGATTTCTTTTCAGCCACAGGCAAACAGCGCAGTAGGAACGGCCACCTCTGAATGTCCCCTTAATAAAAATTCCCCTATTTCAACCAGGTTACCATGAACGATATCACTCTCCTGAGGATAACACAGAGAGATAAAGAACGGATGTTGCTTGAATGCCAGCAAACACCGGGACCATACGCTGCCAGGCCTTGTCATGCAATGGTACCAGATTACTTGCTACTAGCATGGCGTGGTAAAGTGTCCTAACATAGAGGACAGAATAAGGCTGCTCTCCCCAGAAACCTTCTGCAAAGGCTTTTAGTGTACCTCCAGGAGAGCTTCATGGAGATGTCCCTGGAAGATTTCTGCTCCATCCCCAGACACATTAACAGACTTTTCTAGTAGCAGTACTGGCCACGAATGCATCCCAAGTCCTCAGGGCTACTTAATCATTAAAAAACGCTTGCTTTTATAACATGTATTATATTTTAAAAGGTACACTCACCAGAGGTCCCTTCTCCGGCTTGATTGGGTTGGGAGGGTATTTCAGTCAGGGTGATAAAAAGATCCTGGCTGTCGGGGAAAACGGTGTGCTGTGTGCTCTCCCCAAGCTCATCCTCCTCCTCATCTTCCTCATCTGCAAAATCCTCAGCCATGGAGGAGAGTATCTCATCCTCAGAGTCCACGGACGGGGTGGGGTAGTGGTGGCGGCCCCCCTAGAATTGCATGCAGTTCAGCGTAGAAGCGGCATGTCTGGGGCTCTGTCCTGGAGCGTCAGTTTGATTCTTTGGTTTTCTGGTACACTTGTCTGAGCTCCTTAAGTTTCACGCGACACTGTGTTGCATCCCTGAGGCTGCTTCTTTCCCTCATGGCTTCTGAGATTTTTTGAAATGTTTTGGCATTTCATCTTTTGGAACGTAGTTCTGATAGCATGGATTCCTCTCCCCATACAGCGATCAGATCCAGTACCTCCCGTTCGGTCCATGCTGGAGCTCATTTTTGATTCTGGGACTGCATGGTCACCTATGCTGATGAGCTCTGCATGGTCACCTGTGCTGATGAGCTCGCCTGGCCAAACAGGAAATGAGATTCAAAAGTTCCCAGGGCTTTTTCTGTACACCTGGCCAGTGCATCCGAGTTCAGAGTGCTGTCCAGAGCAGTCACAATGGTGCACTGTGGGATAGCTCCCGGAGGCAAATACCTTCGAATTGCGTCCACCTAACCCTAATTCGAAATGGCGATGTTGATTTCAGCGCTAATCCCCTCGTTGGGGAGGAATACAGAAATTGGTTTTAAGAGCCCTTTATGTCGAAAAAATGGCTTCGTTGTGTGGATGGGTGCAGGGTTAATTCGGCTTTAATGCTGCTAAATCCGACATAAACTCGCAGTGTAGACCAGGCCTTAGTCCCTTTCAGCCCTATATTTCTGTCATTCTGTGATCTTTATCCTGACACTTTCCTTTGCACGTATGCGTGTATAATGTTGCATTATATTGGAATAGTGACATCAGAGGAAAGATGCTTGAACAGTTTTTGGGTCTTCACAACCTGACAATTGCCAATTAAGCTCATACTTAAATGAAACCTTAATACACATCTGCTGGCTTAGTTACACCATCCGCATCAAAATCACTGGAGAAGCAGCTGAAATTCAACTGGGAAATTACAAAAGAGATGGATTAGAGTATATGATCAAGTGCCTATATTCTGAGGACTATGTATATATGGAAGTATCTATATGAAAAGTGAGATGAGGACAAAAGGCTCAAGTTTGTAAGTTTATACAGCAGATGTAAAGTAAATTTGAATTAATCTTGTGTTAGATTTCATCACTTATTTATTATTATATTAACCTGAGAAACAGAATTACCACAGTGTGTGGTGACTGGCCTGTTCTTCTTGCCCTCATTCTTTCACTAATAAGGATAGTAATATAACTTTGCACTTCAATAGTGCTTTTCATCTGAGAATCTCAAAGCACTGCACAAACTTGCCATCCACTGTTACAGACATTACAGTTACTTACATGGTAGCAAGCTGTGTTTTCATTAATACTAGGTTATGGCAACATACAGTTAATCAGGCCTGAGGACCAGAATTGAGTATAAAGAATAGAGATATTTATACACCCTCATGCAATGCAGTGAAAGGAAATGCTGAGAATGTACATGATGGTTTGATGGAGTCAAAGCATAATTTTTATTTTGCCTTAAGGTTACAGGCTTTTTTAAATAATAAAAAGCCCTTTTTATTACATGCCACTCTTTATTTAAGAAACTATTTATTGTTTGTTAGATGTTATATAGTATTGTTTCTATTAAAATTACACATAGATTTTATTATGCCTAGCTGCAATGCTGGGTATGTACCTCAAGTAAGTAAAAAGATGAAAATCCATGCTGCCACATAGGAGATCTGTGTTTCACTGAAGTCTGAATTCCTGGGGAATGAATTACAGAAGCAATCTACCCTAATTTGTTAACTTATTCAAATAACAGTTATTATACTTAACTATGCTAAAGATTATCTTTTTGGTGGCAGATTGTTTATTTTTTGATGAGCCTAATTACTGATTTTCTAAAGGTAATTTACATTTATTACTAATACATCTTTTAAAATGTGACAGATAAATGTTGTTCCCATAAGTATATTATGAAAAAAGTTACTATTTAAAAACACATTATTTAATTTGAAAGATAAATGGCAAACACCATTATTTTTTTCCTGTAGCACCTGTGCTGTAAGCTCATTAAAATGTGTAATTCCAAGTGTAGCTGCAATACTAACAGAAAAATAATCTATAAACTCTAAAAATATACTCAGAATGCAAAGCTGACAAAAGGCCTACTTACTAATGTAGCTTGGCTAATTTTATCTTCTTTCAGGGCTATGTTTGCCTTGGTTGTAGAAGAGGATAAAAGCTACAGTGGAGAAAATATATTTTCTACCAAATGTATCTAAATTGCAATCTTGTTCTTTATCAGTTTGCTGTAAAACTGACCATTAAGGGAAAGTAACAGCAATTCTATAACCAGCTTTAAAAATACTTCTATCAGAACTGATTATTCTACTATATAAGCCAATATACAGCAGAGGTGCTCAGAAAGCGATACTGATTTTGTTTCTCAAGGAGGTGACAGCTTGAAAGAACAGCCTTCCTGCATATAAGATCATGCAATCTTTTGCTGTCACTATGACCCATGACTCACCAATGGAATCAGGATTCGTAGTCATATATTCAGGGTGTGCAGGGATCAATCCATTACAGGACCTTATGTGATGTTCCTAGAGTCTTTTCTGGAAAATGCATTAGATTTCTGTGTGCGATCTGTTATGGTCACACGTAAGTCAGAAAAAATATTTCCTTCCTTTTATATAGAACATACAATTTAAATTTCACATACATTGGAAAAAAAATTATTACTTGGTCTTAAGAAAAATGAACTGGTTTTATCCCACAATCCTGCAGCAGGAGTTAAAATATCCTGCAACTGACTGTAGCCAGGAGGAACCTAGAGGGAAAGGATGATCCTGTGACTAAAGCACAAGATTGCTAGTCAGACAATCTGGCTGCTATTCCAAGCTCTGCCATGGACTTTTTGTATGGCCTTGAGCAGATCACTCAATCTCTTTCTGCCTCAGTTTCTTTAACAATGAAATACCGGGGATAATAATTGAAGGGGGGGAGTTCTGAGGCTTAAATCATTTACCAAAAACTGTTTTGAGATCCACGGATAGAATGTGATATCTAAATGCAAAGTATTAGTAGTTATGTAATTCTATGAAAAAACCAGTATTCAAGGCCAGTGGAATACAGACACTAACCTATAATAATTTAAATATAAAAAAATTAGGCTGCAGGAATTAACTAAGCCTTTTCTGACCGTTTGTCTTTGCAGATTTAATAGGGCACTGGAAACAACAGTGCTTCTTTACCTTTGTTTACAACATAGTCATGATACGTTATTTCAGTATAGCAGAAGATTCCACCGGAGGACTTATTTAAAAACTTAGTAATACCGAGATGGTAGAAATAGCTACTTTATATTATCATCTGTGGATGTTTTTATTTTGGAAAACAGGTACTGTCCAACAGGGAGACTTTTCTTACTATAGATCTGATTAAAACCCATGTCAAAGTTTTTAAAGAGCAAATGTGATATCTTCATTATTATGCATGTTGGTTTTGCACTGATTTCTAAACATACTGTTGCACTTTTCACTATTTTCATGTAATGTACTTTTTCTATAAAAATAGAGAGGTCAGTTACAGCAAATAAGATCAAAGGAGAAGGTAACTGGATAGATCCAGATATTTCTACTTAATTTGGAAGGCATATAATGCATGTCTGGAGTGCCTCCTAGGAAATGCCTAAGAGATGTACTTTGCACTAATCTTTTAGCTGTTATTCCGACATAATCCTCATCATAAGCCTCTGCTCTTTGATGAATAGTTTAACCCTAAACTCCAAGCTGGATAAATTCCATAGTATGAAAATGTAACTCATTACTGGTGCCAGAAATGTCCAAATAGTTCTGTGATACCCCTCTTTGCCTTTTATATTAAAATGTCATTGTATAGACATACATAAATTATGTGTCTCAGTTAAATACTGTGTATCCCTTTTTGTTGTTTGGCTGTGGCAGATCCATATTTTGTTATTGATCGGAGCACCTTTGAGTGTGCTGAAGGTAAGTTCACAGGTAAGTATAAGGACAGGATCCAGGGAAAAGGTCAGACTTGATGATTTCCCTTGTTTGTTTTGAAACGACGTCCTTAAAAAAATCAATGAGTTTTCTGCAATCAATACAAAGACATTTTTTACTCTAACTTAAACTTAGGCATTTAAAAATCATTGTTCACACACTGTGTGCCAGTGCATTTAAAGGCTTTGGCATGTAATTGTATAATGGCTATCTTCAGTTGTTCTGGAAGAGCTTGTGTTTTGCACAAAACTGTATTTTATGTAACATACTTTCACTTCTTTTTTTTTCATTTCCTTTTAGAAACTTGGCTGCTGTTCAGGTGCAGGTTCATCCTGTTAACCCTGGGATGACCTCCAATGCCATTGCATCATTCACTGCCTCTCGTTACACTGACTCCCAAGATAAATTTTCTTTCCAAATGTGATTTGTCCATGTTTGTTTTCTGATCAGCCTACATATGCTGGTCCTAATTCAGTAATCATTTTGTAGTATAGCAAAGCCATTTGCTTTCATGTGGATTCCCCTCCCAAGCTACCTCTAACTACCTACCCTTCCTAAACTGAATGCTTCTGTAGTAAGTGAGCTGTAGCTCACGAAAGCTTATGCTCAAATAAATTTGTTCGTCTCTAAGGTGCCACAAGTCCTCCTTTTCTTTCTGTAGTACTTATCACCCGTTACATTCTTTAAAGTTTTGCAATTCCACAAATTCATCATGATCAGTCTGATTCATCTTTACAGAGCTGTACCGGTCAGTACTCTCTTATTTCATGTATCAAATTTAATATATATGTATAATGCATATAATATATATATATGTATAATGCATATGTTTGTTGAAACTAGTTTGTGTTTAAAATTACAATTTTATTTGATTGCAGCAAAAGAAAAAGTCATTAGTCCTCCTAATTCAATACATCTAAAAGTTAAGCAATTAAAATCAATGCCATTTATTTCATTTTAAAATTTAATCTATGCAACACTTCAAGAAACAACTACATGGTGTTGTATATTAGGAACTGTTGACATTCTACTGAATTAAGTACAACATTTTGGGGTTTTATGCTTCTTGAGGTGGTAAAGGGAAAAAAGTTTTTTAAAAAAGTGTGCCTTGCTGTATTTCTTATACCATTTATTAAAAAGCTGCTTTCAGAGTAAAATTATGTTGGTTTCAAAGGAGGAAATAGCAAGGTTAAGATGTGTGAATAATTTCTGTATATATGTATAACCAAGTACAAACATTGATGTATAATGACAGTATAAAATGCTTTCATGTTTGTGATGTCCAGTGATGTTGAACATATAAGCCTTAAAACCATTAGATTGCATGATAATTAGAATTGGCATAATAAACATCGTTTATTGGGGAAAAAAAGCAAAATTGGTTATCTGTTTTACCCACATTCAAAGAAAAAATACTGCATCAAAATACAGAAAAGGTATTGTTTGCAATATTTCATAGAGTCTAGAGTTTCCATATCAGTTAAGAGGTTTGGGCTACATGGCTCCAAAGTAAAGGTCATGCAGACTAAGGAGTTTCAAAAATCTTTCTCGTCACACATGGAAATGCAAATATTCAGAAAGATTAATCTAGTAAACTGCAACACCAGTTCCCAGAGGACAAGTATACATATTTTAAACCTTTATTTCTTTATTATTAACAGTTTGATGTTGGATGTTAGGACACTTTCTGTCTCTTAAAATTTCATTCATTTACATAGTCCCATTGAATGAGCTTTGTATATATTTAGATAAGCACTTTTACAGTTAGGCTGTTTGAATGATTTAGATTACGTACATTTTAAATGTTTTTATCTTCTTCTAAAACTATATTGGGTGGCTGAAACAATGCTGAAAGCTCTATCTAGTATCTCTGCAAAAATGACTCTTTTCTAAAAATCTCTCTTGTAAATGGAGGCTACATTTAATAGGCCAGAAACTGGGCCCGCTATTTTCTATTTTATCTGTTTAAATACATATACTTTCTATTATGTACATGGGGGATTATTTTAAACAAATATTTAAAATAATATTGGTTTTCTTAATAAAATCAATCAATCCAATCAATCAGTTAAATAAAATGCTAGTGGCCTAGCCAGAATCTAGAAGACGACCTAAAATATCTCATTGGCATATCCATGTAATAGTGGAGGAACTGGTAAGAAAACTTTCCTGTTTTAAGCTACCAAAGGCATATTTTCACTTATAATGGTGAGAAAAACATGTAGGTCCTGACTCTTATCTCCACTAAGTCCCCTTTAAAAGGCCAAAGCAATGTAAAAGAGCCTTAGTGTAGATGAGAATGAAGCCCTTAAATATTTGAGAAAAATTCCTTGCAATTGCCTTTTTGAATCTATGACGTGTTCTCCACTTGCATATTCTCACTGTTAAGTCCAGAATTCTGTTTAAGTTAAACCCAATCCACCCTGAAGGTCTGAATCACTCTTTACAGAATATTGGAAAATGCCAAATAATTTCTAGGTGCAATTTCTCATAAAAATCACACAGAGTTTAACCAGTCTATTTTTTTAATTAAAATTATGAATTTTTAGTGATTTATCATGGTTAATTTTTACATGGGAAAGGAGTTTTGAAATATATCTTGGTCTGTCTTAGCACTTTGTTTTTAAGCTAACTCACTTTGACTGCAATCATATCTTGATGATGAGAACAGAACTCGTAAGTTAGAGGCTTTTCATGTCTGTCAGCTCAGCCAACAAACTGTAAGGCTATGTGGCTCAATCCTGAGAGGTGGAGAACACCTTGACTTAACTAGTGTTTGAAGAACTATATTATTTGATCTCAGGAGACAAAGTACAGTATCATTTTTATAACTGTGATTCAAGGCCATTCATTATCAAATATTCTTCACTAGCATGGTTATAAGCTCTATATTTTCTTATTTTTCTTCTCACAGAGAGCATATTGGATTTTGATGTCAATATAAATTGATTTCTGAAAGAAAACAAATCTCTGGCATCCCTGATACAGTATTCACTCATGTCATATAAAAGCCATATGCTTAGAGCCAAATTATGTCTAGCGGTTGGAAACAGTTATAATGCCTGCTCCGTGAAAGAGTAGCAAAAGTGGCATTACTATAGCTCGTATCCTGTCTAACACCAACCCATACACAGACCCCTCACATTCTATTTCTATTGGGTAAAAATCACCTATGGTGCAGGAGACTTGCACAAATCCGTTGGCCCACTTAAGGGGGTGCATGGAGTTTTTGCCTATGCACTCTCCATTCGCTGAAGAAAGGGTCCGAAGACTGTCTGCACATAAACTATAAGAAAGGCAGCAACTGGGGAAGGCCAAGGGAAGAGCCACAAATGTATATGTCCGCAGAACCAGCTCTGCTATTCCAACTCAGAGGCTGGAATAGCTTCTGCGAGTAGTGAGGAGGCAGCCCAGCAGCTCATGCCCTGCAACTTGGATTTTGTCTCCTTAAGCGCCTCACATTCCACCTGCCTAGAGTCTGAATAGTCTGGCTTTATGCAGAGAGAATGAATGGCACCACTAAGAAGATGTGCTCTATCAGAGCAGCTGTATATACATACACGTGGACATAAACTTTGCATCATATCCCTGACCCCACTGGTCACATGATGTTGTGCCTTTCTGTCAGATAAGTCAAAGAAGGCCATGTGGAATAGTGTCTTTTTATAGGATGAAGAATCCAGGTGGCAAACTCCACTCTGTGCTTCTACTGCTAACCATAGTTTTCCTCATGTAGAGGTGCATGTACTCAGAGAGCCAGAATCTGGACCCTCAAATGCTGTTTGAATTTTCAACATTAAATTCACACTGATGTCGTAGACCTTGATGTGATACACATGTTTAATCTAGTCCATATATTGAAAATTATGAAATGCCTGTGTCAGAAAATAAAAAGCCTCACAAACCTGGAAAGTCATGAAAAGTAGTCCCCACAAACTACTAATCTAAACTTTCAAAATACTGTCCAGATTATAAGCAGCACACATACTCTATATTGTACTATTACGCACTAAGATAGGGATAGGCTTCCATCCCTGTGCCTGGGAGTTCATAGAATCATAGAATATCAGGGTTGGAAGGGACCTCAGGAGGTCATCTAGTCCAACCGCCTGCTCATAGTTACCTGCACATATACCATTAAGAACTGAGTGCATACCTATTCCACAGTCCTTAATCGATGGCCCTGATTGACACTTAATTCAAATCTCCACTGAAGTCCTTCGTGTTAGACTGTAAAAGAGGACAGACTTTTTCCTACTAACTCTACTTTACAAATCTCACATAGTAGTATAAATGTTCACAACACTGTTCCCGTTGTTTGTTTCACAGTAAACGAAAATGTGCAGACACTTTCATTTGGATTGTGCCTCAATCTTTTTCCTTCAGAATGATGGACAGGAGTAGATTAATAGATGTCAAGGCTAGACAGAGACAATTTGATCATCTAGTCTGACCTCCTGTATAGCACAGCCCAAGGAATTTCACCCAGTTACTCCTGCAATGAGCCCAATAACTTGTGTTTGACTAAAGCTTATCTTCTAGAAAGGCATCCAGTCTTGATTTAAGGTATCAAGAATTGTACTGGAGATGTCTGAGTGCCAAGGGCTTATTATTCCCCAGGTCTGGACAAGTTTCTACAAAATTATTCCTAATAATAGTATTTCTTTAAAAGGGGTTTTGTACAATTGGTGGCAACTGATCTATTGCCTCCAGAGCAGTGTATCTAACTTCTTGGGCTCACTCTATCAACACCAGTTGCTCACATTTGTCATATAACCATTAATTATTTGTTCAGAATGCATCTATTCATCTCTGATTCAATAAACCATTTTCAAGGAGCAGATCATAAATCTACTGTGCACCAAATTGCATCATGCATGGGATTAGTTATTGTTCGTACAATGCTTTGAAAATGTAAATTCTTATAAAATGGAAAGTATTAATTTATTCCCAGACAAAAAAAACCCTGTTTTGATGGAGTTAAGGTTAAGAGTATGTATCGTTAATTTAAGGGTGAAAACATTAGAGGGATGTTGTAATTATCCCAAAAATAAGCATTAGAATGTCAGGAAATTCCAAGTTAAGGTCATATTTAAAAGAAATCCAAATATGTTAAGGTATGGAAAAGTACATTTAAAGCACACAAATAACCTTAACTTTGCCCTTTAGTGATGCCATATAATAACTGTAACTTTATAATTAGGGCATTTGAGTGTTTATGGTCTTAGATTAGACTGATTTTTAACAGCATATGCAATTCCCCACCCCCTACCCCCATGGCATCTCCACAGGGTAGAATTAAGGTTGTTTGGTTGCCTTAACTGTACATTTCCTTAGTGTACTGTACATTGCTTTAACTGTACATTTCCATACATTAACATCTTTGGATTTCTTTTATGTGTAACCTTAACTCTGAATTTCCTGGGTTTCTAATGTTAGTTTTGGTTTAATATAAAATATCCATCTAATTTTTAAAAAATCTTTAAAATAGTGATACATATTCTCAACCTTGACTAATTTTTAACATGGTGGGGGAGTTGGCTTGGAATTTAGGTTTTTTAAATGACTAAAAATGAACCCTAAAAAAGACCAAACCAAAAGAGAATGCTACCATGCACTATTTATAATGATGATATGTAGCCATCTTATTTAATTAATCATTGTCAGTCCACTGCTTCCTCCATTGAGCGCTACTTTCATATGTAGTATCAGCCTTAAAACATTTTTTAACATTTTACTTTTGAGGGCAGATCACAGTAAACTAAAGCAGCCGAAGTGTACTGATGACTTCAGTCCTAAATATGGAGTTGAATTATTGAGCTGTATTATTGAATTATTGAGCTGTGCTGTATTAGTGAGATCAGCCCTATGTGAAGGGATGCGAGCAAAGTCCAGTCCTTGAGTCCCAAAGTCTTTGCCCTTTAAGGGCTCCCTCTATGCTGGTCAATTCCGCTAGCAGTGCTGTGGAGCCAAGGCAACAGTACAATGGGAAGCCTTTCAAGCACTGATGACCAAGCTAGTATGTGGCCATGGAATCTTTCATTAACAGTGACAGTTTGAGTCCAGTGATTTACCAGCGAGAACTGTCCAGTCTCCTTCATACCACTAAGTCATTACACCGAACAAAATGTTCCATGCAAATTAGCTCATAGACTCGAAGGCCTGATCATCTAGTCTGACCTCCAGCACACTGCAGGCCACAGAACCTCACCCACCCACTATCTGTAGAGGAATGGTGCTGATTGGTTGTTACCACTGATGTCACAATTGTCACTTGAGTTATTTGAGCCATTAACCTGACCTTGTCTTTAGGGCCCTAGCAATTAGACACAACAATCATTAGATGAATTATAATCTAATTTCTTCAAATTAACCTATGCACAATATTGCAATTAATGTTAGCTATGGTGAAATTTGAAGAGTCTGACAAGATCATTTAGGAATAAGACAATACTGACACATATGCTACATTTCTTAAAAGAATCTAGTTCTTATATTAATTTTAACTCAAACAAAAGGTTTACTTGTAAATTCTCAGAAATATAATTCCGTACTCAAGGTGTACATGTTATACATGTGGGAAGAATATGCTATATTTTTCATACAAAACCAAGAGACTAAATCTGCATTTTAAGAGCAAAACAAGACTCAATGAACTATAGTGTTGCAATCAGAATTCTCAAAACGTGTCATTATGGGTGGGGTATGGAGGGGCACATGTAAGATTTAACACATTTCACAAGATAGTTTTCTCAAAGAGCATTATGAGGAAGGGACGTAGTTCAACAGGATTTCAAGCTACATCTCAAAAGTGTAAATCATTCCTGATGCTCATTTACAGTGTCAATACCTTCTATTAAAACAAGACTCTGTAGGGTGATATTATTGCATTCCCACATTCTAGCCAATGGTACCCCCTCCTCGTAGGGATTAATGCCACTAGGAATAACATGCTGTTCTCTGAGGTGGAGTGGTGATGTTATTGCCATTGCTTGGGAAGCTGTAAACTTGTAGCTCACATGTCCTGACTCAAAAGCCCTATTATAGCATGATGCCCCTCTGGAGGACATGTATTGTGTGGTGTCTCCAGAAGGAACAGGAGGCCAAACTTTGACCAAATTCAACTTCAGCATTTCTGACATGCTTGGAATTGAAACTGTACCAGATAGGTTTCTCATCCTATGATTTTTATTATCTTACGCTACCAGGCACAATCCCACCTCCACCCCCTCCCCAAAAAACCAAAACCAACCAAAGGAAAAAAAACCTCACCACATCAAGAAATCACTCTATAAATTCTTATAGTCCCCATCCAATGGTTTAATCAAAGATGCTCTAAGCTTTGTAGAATTATGATGGTCCCATTTACTGACTGTTATTTATATTGACTCAGTGATGCTAGACAGCTCTAATTCTCAATGTGTGATAGATTTTTTTTGTGAGGGAAGCGGGGTTGGGGTTTTTTGTTTGTTTATTTACCTCAAAGTGGAGCCTCTTCTTTTTTTAAAGTGGCAAACAGACTAGATATTTATTTTTGATTGCTAAAATTGTGGCAAAAATCAAAGCATGACTCTTGGCTCCACTAGGTCACTGAGTGTCCATGCCGGTTACAATTGATCAGTGCTGCTTTTGGCACTATTTTTTAAAGAGAAATCCACTCATAGGTTTTTTCCCCCATGCACATAACTCTCCGTATTCATATGCTAATATAATGATACATAAAAATCTTCCTCTCTGTTTCATGCCATAGGTTGGAATATAAATATTTACCAGATCTGCCCCTGAAGTTTTTCACTTCCATTTTTAAA
This sequence comes from Eretmochelys imbricata, assembly GCF_965152235.1. Taxonomy (NCBI): domain Eukaryota; kingdom Metazoa; phylum Chordata; order Testudines; family Cheloniidae; genus Eretmochelys; species Eretmochelys imbricata. The sequence continues at coordinate 84,616,319 of NC_135577.1, forward strand.
ATCTTTTGGGGGACCAGATTAACTAAAACAAGATGCCCACAGCACCACTGAGCTAAGCATTTGTGTTCTGCCCTTTTTCTTTCTCGTGTGCTTTATAACCAAAGGTAGGAATTAATACTTACATTTTAAAATAATAACTAAAAGAATCATGTGGCCTCGGTACCATGGTACAGCAACTAGCAGGCACTGAGGGAGAAGGAACAGTAAGGGATCCAGGAGGTAAAGGTGAGAGATGCACTCTGGCTACACATTCAATGGCTACAGCTGTGCCAGGCAGACTAGGAGAGAATTTAGATCTATATGCCAGCCTTGCCCAGCAAAGCAATGCCATGCTGCTGATGACAGAATAAAAACGAAGAGGCAGGCACAGTGGGAGGAGCTTCATAGGTGGCTGATGGGCATTGTCTCTTATAAAAATATTTGGAGCATGGTAGAAACTTCCACTGTGTTGAAACCGATTGAGCTCTCATGCAAAACCTGTTATTGTAATATGTGAAAATAATGCTATTAATGAATACACATTTTTCTGAGTAAGATCTTCAGTTTGCTAAATGTATCAATCTATGGCATTATTGTCATCTAATTCACATTTTATTGCAGTCAGTGCAGGGTGATGAAGGGGAGGTTACTTCTTTCTGGGAAGGGTGTCTGATTTTGTTCAGAAGGGTAAAAGTGTTTTCAAAAACCATCTTCAACACACTGGGCAAAAATTTTGGACAAATAGTTTAATCATTAAAAATACAGTTTTGGATGAACTCAAACTATGGCTGAATTTGGGTCAAAAGTGGTGAATAGTTTCAACGAAAAAAAAGGGGAGGGGAATTTTCCCAAAACAAAGCATTTGGTTTCAAAATTTAGGTACGTTCATTTTTTTTAAGAGAGTAAGCACCTGAAAATGAAATTAAACATACTATATTTCAGGTGAAATAAAATGTTTAATTAAATTCAAAACAATTTTGGGGATTTTTTGTTGAAAACAAACAAAAAATAGCAATTATTTGCCCAGCTCTAATCCTCAACTACCGATGAAGTCAAATTTTAATGTATGGATCGGTATGTCTGTGACATTCATTACCCTGTAGTGCTTGGGAATAAGAATGGAAGGGAAGTGTAGGAAGTGCTCCTCAGCTTGCAGAATTGGGTGCTAAATGTTCGAGTGGATTATTGTATTTAGAACAGCTGTCAGAAGATTAATAGTTTCCCAAAGATTCAATTATATGAGTAATATACTTGGGAGAGAAAAAAAAGTTAAGCTACACCTACAGCATGTACCTAAAACTATTTGAGATCATCTTATCACATGACAGACGTGATAGTATGCAAAATAATGAATGGTTTCGTTAAGACAGAGCTATTGTTCCTTTCCTGTCAGCCACATAATTCTAAGTCATTCACTGAAATTGATTGGTAGTGAATTTAGAATTGACGGAAGGAGATACTGTACTACTTTATGTGACATAATTAATCTGCTGAATTTCATTTCTACAAGAAATTACTGAATCCAATACCTTGGTGGGATTGTAAAGGAATCTAAATATAGCATAGGCAGTTGTGCTAAGATAACAGGTTAGTCCAAACTAATGACCATTGAAAGGAAACTTCATCCTTCATGAAGAAAGCTGCTGCCTTTTGAAGGACCAGAAGGAATTTCCCAGCCTCCCCCTTCCCCATTACTGGTTTGCACTATTTGTCCAAAGCACAGATGGAGAAGTTTTGCCTTCCTCTGAAGCATCAGGAATAGGCCACTGTCAGGGACAAGATATTATAGGGTAATGCCTATGGCTTGTTTGGTTTTGTTTTTTTTTCTAACACTTATGTTCTGAGAAACAAAGATGTGATCTGTCAGAAACAAATGATTCCAATTACTTGACAAGCTATTGTGCTGAAGTATAAGAAATTATCTAAAATATGATTCTGTGGGTAACTGTAACAGGCTTCCCATATGCCATGTGTAACATATATATGGTTACCTAGATGAAGCTAACTGTGATAAATTATATTTCAATAAAGAAAACACTCGTATTCCGGGCAAGTAGGGTAACAATATTTCAGAAGAATAACCCTTCTTTAATCATATACTTTGATGGAGGAGTGCTCATATGCACATCAGCTCAGCTCAATTCATTCCAGAAGGACTGACATCTTAAACTGCACTGAACAATGAATCACCTTGTCAAATAAAGTGCAAAATGGAAAACCTGTTACCAAACTCATCTGATATAATGACAATTTACAACAACATGTTTGAGGTGATATAATTATTATTGTCAGTTTATTTCTTTTAGACTTTCATTGTACTTTGAAAGTTTTGTGCAATCATACACTCTTCCAAAAAATTGTATAGCAGGGCATTTATTTTCTGGAACTTCAAACCTTTTAGGAACATGCAAACCACAGTTAACATTAAACTGACTACTCTCAATTTTAACCTTCTCTTACAATAACCCATCGCTGGACTTGCTAGCAATGCTTATACATCTTCATACAATGCTTAGAACACATTTTACATTACAGAAACAAGGGCTAGCTTATGGATTTTCACTAATGAGTCACAGCATTTATCTTCCCTTGCCCAGTCCCCCTATTATCACCCTTTTAGAAGTTCTCTGTACAATTTTTCTAACAGTGGACCCAGTGGAAATATGAGGTGAGTAACATTTAAGTTGAGCTGTGAAACCCACACATTATTTTATCATATGCCCATCAGATTAGCTGAAGGAGAACAAAGGTTGTGCTTTTGGAAATATCCCTAATCTTGATACTACAAAAGAATGTTCCTAACCGCCCCCACCCCCACACCTCTACCATCCCCCATCCATAATTAAAAATAATGAAGAGCTAAGGGTGAAATCCTGGCCTCATTGAACACCCATTAACTCCAGTGAAGCTGGGATTTCACCCCAGTAAGTCTAAAAATAAGCAATTGTATCTGACATTTTTAGAGGTATTGGGCTTGTAATATATAGTACCTGTGATAGGCTGTTCAGATCCTGCATTGGAGGCAATCGAGCAGCTGGGGGGAAAGCTTGGGGTTGAGTATGGGCAGGTATGTGTTGTGGTAGAAATGTATGGCTAAAGCCCCAGGATAAGCTGTCTAACAATCCTGATGAACTACAGCTGACAACCTTTATTGAGGAGGAGAGGAAATCAAAGAGCAGGTGCTAGGGAAGTATCATTTGATAGGGAGTGAGTAATTTGGTGCCTGGGAAGATTGTATAAGGTGTACTCATTGGCTGAGGAAAAACCTTTTGGGTAAAGCTTACAGGTGTTTTAAGAAAAGCCCTTCTCACAGTAACTTTTGCCTACTAACTAGGTAATTGCATCTAAAAGAGCTGGGGGGAAGGGGGTTATTACATAATACTTTTTGGGCACTATGTATCTGGGTAAAAGGCACTCCCTTCCATTTTATTCCCAATGTGACCTATGGATAATAACTGTGTGTGAATGAACATCAAACCTGAAGGTGATTTCCCAGTACCTCTTTTTGTGGCCCTAGTGTTACTGTTCCTGATGCACAAATTGCAGCAAGAAGAGGATTGCAGTTTTGGGTCAGCACATATTTACTTAAAACCAAACTCTGCCCTATCCCCTATGAATGGTCATAGGAAAATGCCTCTCTTTAGCCAAACAACATTTAGAAGAAGAGACATTTTCATACTACACATTAAAAGCTTGCTAGATTTGTAAACACATATATTTAAAACACAGACTGTGATGTCTGCATTTAAAAAGAGCCACCAAGTGTTTTAGTGCAATTTCACAGTGAATAAAGTTGTATTACACAAGGAAATTTGCTGCTACAGGAGGAGGGTCTGCCACCACACTTACGAGAGAAAGCACTTACCGCTTCCTCTACTAGTAGTGCTGTATCCTAAAGCAGCCAGGGGACTCCCACTGAGTTTGCACAGCAGGAAAAGAGTTTTCAGTACAGAAGAGACTGGAATGAAGAAAAAGATCACTAAATACTCTCTGCTTCTGCAAACAAATAAAGCTTTGTCCTATTGGGAGGGACAGAAAGGCCAGCAAGATCTCACATCTTGCCAATGCAGAACAACCTACAGAGAGTAATAATATATAAAGATGGAGCATCCAGAGCAACTGGTAGAGGACACAATTCTTCACTCCAGTTGGTTACTTGAGAGAGAAGCAAGAAGTGGACCACATTACAGGTACTACTGTATACTACTTATTACTGTAATACTAAAAATTCAAACGCACTCATGCAAATAGCCTTTTTGTAAAAAAGGGCCTGGTTCTCCTCTGCCTTACACACTAGTGTAAACCAGGAGCATCTTCACTGAAATCAGTGGAATAACATTAGTGTAAAACCAGTGTGAGAGGAGAATCAGGCTCATAAGAGCACCAAGATTACAGGTTTTGTTGGAATAAATAATTGCATCTCTGCACAGCAAATGTTAACATGAAGCTTAGAAATTGATGGAAAAGTACTATTTTAACTGTGAAGACTAGATAAAAAATAATCTTCTATCAGCCGCACCTTGTCTTAGTCCAAATTCCTAAACATTATGATATATACCGTATCTTTTAAGGTGATTAAAGATCATTTTGTTACTATAGCAGAACCATTAGTGATATAGTTCAGGGGCTGCCAACATTTCTTGATTAGTTAATAATTGTTCAGCACTTTGAACACGGTAAGGTCTATTCAAGTGCTGAGCATTCGTTATTATTTCTTAAACACTTTTTAACACTTTAGCTTTGATGCAGAAATTTGCTCTGAGCTTAAATTTTAAATAGCAGGACTTAGCCTAAATCTACTTCACAACAAATCTTTAATTCTTTAGAAGTTATATATATTTTAAACAGGAATTAATTGTCTATAATTCAATGCAAAAAGGGCAAATTATTACTTTATAATATAATGTAATTATTTCATAGGTGCTGGAATTAAGGGTGCTGGGAGTGCTGCTTGAAATGGTTTCCATTATATACCGGTTTGGTTCCGTGGCTCTCAGCACCCCCACTAAGCAAATTGTTCCAGCACCCGTGGATTATTTTTGATGTTTTGAAAAGAAAATTTTAAATGACCATGATGTTAAGGTTTTAAAAACTAGAAATGTTTATTGATGTGTTGTGCCATTCCATTGTTGCACAAATATATGGAATAGGTTATTTTGGAATTTGTTACAGAATTGTTTTACACAGGTAGAAAACCTGGTATGCACAAGTATTTTAGACAAACATTGTTATACACCAATATGTATAGAATGTTTAACACTGGTAGGTGTATCCTCTGGATATAATATTGCTGCACCACTTAAGCAACCATATATTGATTTGTACCTAAAACCACAATCATGTATGTAGGTCAAAAACATACTTCATGCTGAATTGCTAAATATCTAAAATTTCACTAGGGCTTGTAGTACTCTGACTGCAAAACTATATACATGGCAACTAGGTCATCACATTTAACCTAAAGTACTCTAAGAATTTAACTACAGAGTATCAGCACAATATGCATTTTAAAAGGGCTATTTCAAAGAAATGGGAGCAATTAAATAATAAATCCACCAATTTACATATAATGAATGAGCCCAGTCTTTCAGTCCTTATACAGGCCAAACTCACACTGAGTTTTACCTCATATATGGGCTGTTGAATAATGCCTAATATATAGCTCAGTATACAAACTTAACAAGAGAAAATGCTGACTGGAAAAGAGTATTAAATGCCCATAGGTCAAAACCCTATCTTAAATGATGGAAGAGTGTCTTAATTAGAATAATAGAACATTTCAAGTCTTCCATGAAACACAATTTAAATTATTTTAAAGTGACAAAAATCTGAAATATTAATTTGACTGACATTCTGTTGTTAATTTGTGTTTTACAAGTATATAAGTTCAGAGTAAAATAAAAGGACTTAACCTTGAAATCCTTGATTTTTAGTGGTGCAAAGTAGACTTTTTAAATGTTGTTTAAAAACAACCAGTTCGCTTTTGTATTTAATATACTTATGTGGAAACTCTGAGAAGATGAATGTTTTAGTGATCCTGTAACTTGTGCAGCTTCTATACCTTTTCAAATAGTCCAACCATTGTCTCTCTCCCGTTGTTGCAGAGAACAGAAGGAACCTCTTCTTTAAAAAAAAAAAAGAGCCACAGGAAAGAGCTCACATATAAATCCTTGAAGGGGTAAAGATAAACGAATTGGAGAAATCTTGGGGGGAAATGTGCACCAAATAAGGGACCAGTATGTGGGCTGTAAAGCAGTAGTAGACGACTGCCTTTGCTTTCTCTGGAACAGCCCTGAATTATCTTAAAATCAAGTCCAGTAAGGCCAATATCCAAGTTCTGGGGTCACTCAGAGACTGATCTTTGTGGAAAAGTTGTTCCTTGACCTTTTTTGGCACTGTACCTCTACTGCAACATAAGGAGGTCAAAAGTGCACTAGTTGTTAGCACCAAAGATGAAGCTTAAACCAGATACAGAGAGCAATGATTATCAAACGGCTCCATTTGCAAGACAAGAAATATATCCTTTGCAGAGCAAGGGAGATGAAAGAGACAGTTTTCTAGGGGTCACACTGGTTCTTCTTTTTCTGACCTCTCTCAAGATTTGCAAAAGAAACAATAAGATTTCTATAGCAAAGAGGTGCTACAAAGAAAAAGGACTCTCTTCTCTCCTCTGCCAGACTTCCAGGAAGAGTTAAGTTCCATTCTCTCTCTCTCTCTCTCTTTCATAAGAGACTTGTAAAAGCATAATTAAGAGAATAGAATAATTAAAAGGACAGTTTCAAGTACCAGTAATTTTACATTTTAAACCCTTCTTAGAAACTTTACATAACATTTGTTTTCTCTCAGTTTTTTAATCAGTATTATTTATTTGTATTACTGCAGTTCCTAGTAGCCCCAGTCACGGAACATGGCCCCATTATGCTAGGCACTATGCTTCCCCTCCTCACTGTCTTTCTTATGGAATACAGGCTGATATGGCTTTGTCTTACCTATTTTGTTACTGTCATCAGCCCTATTGAAGATGTCACCACATCTCTGGGAACAGGGGTTTGTTACCTAACCTTTGTTTCATCGGCTGGCTAGCTGGCCCCACGGTACTTGAGTAAAAATATTGTAGGGTCTTGTATGTACCATGACTATTTTAATATATATTCAGAATCCAGAGGACATTGCAACAGTTTATAGCAAATCTGAGAAGGATCTAAGTGTGGTTTTAAACTATTACTTATTTTTAAAAGTGGGCGAAATAGGCTAAAAAAATACTAGCTCTAAAATAATCACTCTTGCTGAATTTGAAACAAATAATGAACTCATAATTGTTCTTTTTGGGACATAACCAAAGTCTTCAGGATATCATACGCTGACATGATATGTTATCTGTGACTTAAAGTAATGTGCTTTCTTTTTATAAATAGTGAGTGCATAAAATCCACACTTTCTTCTCAACTCTGATTAAAAAATCAAGATCATGGAATAAAAAAAGGATTACTGTAAGGCACAATGTAAAGTAGATGCTGATTTTGCTACTTCACTGCTGTGACCTAAAAAATAAGCTGTGATCTAATTTTTCAAGATCAAGGGGGCAAAGGAAAAAATTCTACTCGGAGGTGACAGAGATATGTGTCTTAAAACTGGAAATATCAGATAAAACAGCCCATGTTATCACAGAAAAAATACCTAAAACTACATATTCATAAATCTGCATTAACCCACTCTGAGACAGGGGTAAAGGACTACACGTCGCCTGATAAATCTCTCCTACTCTTGAGGGGGCTCAGACTATAGCCAATCAGCCCAAAGTTATCTAAATTATAAAATAACTGAGTCAAAAGGAAGTCAGGATGAGAAAGGAGAAGAACATGACAATAATGGACGAGGTTATTTAGCTTGAAACTGGATTCTGTGCTCTGCCACAAACTTACTATCCTAGAAATGGCTTAGCATAGGATCCTATGGTTATTTTCATTATGACTTTGATTTATGTTTTCCTGTCAGTCACCAATGTTTGTTTAACATGTGGAACAATTCCGTTTATATATTCCCTCAAGCTACTTGGCTAAACTTGCCATCACTGGGTGCCTGGGGAGACACATTATTGGAATCTAAGCAGATTAATGCTTATTCCCATGGCTAATATACAATTTAGCAGTTGGAATAAGGGTTTTAAACCAAAAATCTAAGCGATGAAAATTCCTGCATGCCTTAGAAATTAAACGGGTTCAGGTACACCTTCTTTCAGGAGGTGCAGTTATCTGTATTATTTATGTGTATTATCATATTGCCTAGGAGCCTTAGTCCTGGAACCAGATCCTATTGTGTTAGGTGCTGTACAAACGCAGAACAAAAAGACAGTCGCTACCCCACAAAGTTTATATTTTAAGTATAAGACAAAAGACACCAGATGGATACAAACAGCCTGATGGGGGAGTACAAGGAAACAATACTGATTAGCATGCTAGGCTGTGGTCTGAGCACACCAGTAGCCTACAGTCATTGAGATGTTGGAGGCATCACAGCAAATGAGAGTTCTGAGGAGGGATTTGAACAGTAAAATGGCTTTACGGCTGTTCAGTGGCATGGGAGAAAGCAAGAAGGTGTTTGAAAATTTAACAACTGGGCAACAGGGGCTGGCCTCATTGGGCTGATTTTGGACCTGTCAATAGAGAAGGTAAGTTGGGTGGCGATAGGCCATGAAGAGCCTTGAAAGTGAACACAAGCAGTTTATGTTTGATATGAACTAGTGGAGGGTGTAACATTTTGGGGATAACACAGACCATTAAGGGGTTCTGTCACTGCCTGTTTTGTAACTTTGTTTGTCTTAATGCTAGGCTGCTATGGTTCAGTGCTCTGACACCAGTAGCCAGCCTACAACGACAAGGTCCCACCCTGGCTTCCACCAACCCAGTTACTGCTTGCAGGGTGACATCAACAATCCCCTTTGGTCCTGAGCCCCACCAGATTCATCTCCCTGAGTTCTAAACTACCAGACACTCAGACTGTTTCCCTCTGGTTCATTTCACCCAAAGATGTGAAACGTGCCCCCAATTATCAGTTCACTTTGCCACACACGCCACACGGTTTATGCAATAGAGACCTGCTTGAGGTAAAAATAAACAAATTTTATTCAATACAAGAATCATAGACTCAAAGGTAAAAATATTGGTGCTTCTCTTTTAGAGTTCAGACCCCCTCTTTTCCTTTTGGGGTGTCTGGAACCTGATTGTCACAAGGGATGCAAAGAGAGGGGTAGATCAATGTCAGTACTTGGTTGAAGTCAATCTCCTGTCCCAAGAGGTGTTAAGAACTTTTGTCCTTCACCACAGATCATCCAAAAGATTAATATGAATAATCTCCTTGCAAATATTGTCTAATTTCCCCTGCAAATTATTAATTTTTAAAATCAAAGGTAATCTGTTTGTTGCCCCCCTTCTGTTCACTGGCCTAGTATGAGGTTGTTCAAGATAGGGAAAGTCTGCCTGGTGACTTTTTGCACAGCTTTGGGAAACTGGGCCTGAGGCTCCTCTGTGCACTCTCTGTTGTGTGTCGGTGTGTATTAACCTCAGGCCAGACCCACTCAGACAAACCACCAGGAACAAGTTTTATTCTGTGAAGAAACACAGAACAGGATTACAGTCCAGCATCCTCTTCTCTGCTTGCCTGCATCATGCTCCCAGCTTCAGTCAGTGTATAAAACTTAATGATGCTCTATGACAATTATTACCTTTTTCTTGTGCTTGCTATATCATTCATAATCCAGATGTTATTCCAACAGCTAATTGTGTATCTTGCCACATTTCTCTGATTTAGCTTTAATAATTTACATTGGAGAAAGGTAGATAATACTCTGGTTAAGTGCACTAGCCTTTCACCAATAGCTTTTCGAATATCAGAGGTCAGAATTTAAATTAGTTTTGTGATTCCAGGATAGTTCCTGGAAAGCATTTATCTACCTCACAAAGCTAGGTATAGCTAGGATGCCTCTGCTCAGAGAAGGCTATTGTTAAAATGGTTGTGGTATACTATAGGTTAGGACTAAAGTATGTTGACAGAGCAGTCTGGACATAATGGCATTGTATTAATGATCTCGTCAATCCTAAGTGTCTCAAAGTATGTGCAAAAAATAACACATGCCTAGAAAAAAATGGATGATACCACAAAAGGAATAAAATGGACCATGAATCCTGTTCATTCTGAAAGATACAGGTACATGCCTTTGATTCAGGACATCACCTCTTGATGGCATAAAAACAAATTCCTTCCTCATTGCCATTTACATGGGATGCTCTATGTTTAAAGAGTAGACTAGAAACCAACAATAGCGTGGACTAAAGCCAAATCTCATCTGAGTCATCTGACACTATGGAAGGTTGGTTACGCGGCCAAAAATTCCCCATTACCAGGGTTGTTGGAACAATTTGTATAGTGGGGGTGCTGAAAGCCATTGAACCAAACTGTGAACTCTGTGTATAATGGAAACCACTTCCAGCCATTGGGTGCGGGAACACCCCTCATTCCAGCACCTATGCCCATTACTGGACTCCCATAGCTAACTTAGATAAATTATATATTTTTCAAAACTTTTTAATATATCTTAGGTGTCTTAAAGCAACATGCTTTGTCCAAAATCCAAATCCATTTTTGTAATCCTAGATCCTGATCCAAAACACTATACATGTATAATAGTAGGAATAGAAAAAGAACAGTTCAGCAACATGCAGATGATAACCAAAAGAAAACGGACATATTTGAAATAGGGTATGATGTGTTTTTACCTTATATTTTCAAATCTCCATCAATTATATTGTAAATTTAATGTCTTGTCAGTATTATTGTGGGCACAACAGTCAATAACAACTGTTGGTTTTCTGTATCTACAGGCTTTCCAATTAAGGTGTTAAATATTGTCAGAGAAATATTTCCACAGTATAGCTACTATGCCTTATCTTAGCAAAAAAGAACTCAGAATAGTGATTGGTTTGACCTATCCTCAGCAGTCATTTTGTCCCTAACAGCCCAATAAACACAGGGTAAAACAGAATCCCCTTTCAGAAACTCCAATCTGGCTTCATCAAATATAAATCCAGCAAATCCTGCTGCAAAAGAAGGCAGCCTAATTCTTGGGATGAGTGAGCTTGTTTGTCTGTTTGCTTTTTCTTTTGGCTTGCTTACCGTTTACAGTGTTGGGGACTGTATGGGAAAGGGGGCCAGAAACTTACTAGCTCCTAGCTGAGTGTGCATTAGCCAGGCTCTAGCCTCCTATCCTTTGATCCTTAATCTCTTTAGCGATCACCCTTCCTCTGTGTGTTAATGAGTGGACAAAGCTGACCTGGGAGAGAAGGACTTAAAAGCCAGACACTAAGCAACCAAGAGGAGCTAGCAAACAGGGGAGTTTGGGAGGGAGGTTTTTAGGAGGGCGAAAGAATAAAATCACCACACTTCGGAAAGGCCACATCTCCAATGGCACACTGCTCCTGGCTCCTCCATCTGTCCCTGTGTCCAGATGGAGAACCCAACCATGGATGCCTCTCTCCAGGTCCTGGTGTGGATTTGCAGAGACTGGCCTGCATTTCCTGCCACAGAAAGCCAAGCTGGGGAGACCATCCAGTGTGAGAGGAACCTACTGGTAGAATCTCTCAGGAAGCACATGGGCGAGCTACAGGAAGCGTTGGCCACACTGAGGAGCATTGGTGCACGCAAGGAATTCATAGAAAATATGCATATGGAAACATCCAAGATTGAGGAAGCAATCCAGCTAGACAGGACTGCAGTAGCACTACAAGGGGAGGAGGAAATGGCTTCTTCATAGGGAGGAAACTGGCTGCTGGTTGGTTCTGGCAGCAGGCAGTGTTCCATCCCTGCTTCCAACCCAGTGTCTATAGAGATAAAAGAGGTATGCTGCCATAGACATGAGAGATAAGGAATCTCCCCCAAAGTTAGAGGAGGGGAAGCCATGTGCACCCAAGGCTGAGAGGATCATGGCCACTGTCCCCAAGGGGAAGTGTGTGTGTGTGTGGTCAGTGATTCCCTTTTAAGGGGGATGGAAATTATCCAAAGCACTGCCCTGGCACAAATTAAGCAATGCACTAAGGATATGTCTATACTGCAATTAGACACCTCAGCTGGCCCGGGCCAGCTGACTCAGGCTCCTGGGGCTCAGGCTGCAGGACTGTTTAATTGCAGTGCAGACATTCGGGTTGGGGCTGCAGCCCGAGCTTTGGGACCCTTCCATCTCACAGGGTCCTAAAGCAGTAGTGGGCAACCTGCAGCCCGTGGGCTACATGCGACCCGTAAGGATAATCCACTGGTGGGCTGTCAGACAGCTTGTTTACATTTGCACAGTAGCCTGCAGCTCCAAGTGGCCAAGGTTCACCGCTTCCAGCCAATGGGAGCTGTGGGAAGCAGCGGCCAGCACAGCCCTGCGGCCCACGCTGCTACCCGCAGCTCCCATTGGCCGGGAATGGTGAAGCACGGTCACTGGGAGCTGCAGGCAGCCGTACAAATGTAAACAAACTGTCTGGCAGCCCACCAGCAGATTACCCTGATAGGTTGCAGGTTGCCCACCACTAAGTTCATGGTCCAGTTTGACTGCTGTTGCAGAAAGAATTTATGAAATACAACTAAGTATGTTAGCAAACCAATATGTTGCTGTCCTTCTCTGAGTGCAACAAGGAGAAATATTACCCACATGGTTCTTTTTTTACTACAGTTTTCTGGGCTATCCAACACTTGTAATGCTTATTAGTTTAGACATTAAAGAAAACATTGTTACATTAAGTATTTTCCAGTGACTTATAACCTTAGTTATCAGAACAAAATTCTCCTTTGTGGACTATCAGTCCTCTTGGTAGATTTCACCCCTTTTCCAGGACTTTCCCTGAAGAGCTTTCAGTCCCATCATAAAGTACCAAAAGTCTAACTGGATAATGCACAGAAGCCTCTGCCCCATCTACATGGAAGTCATTTTATTTGGAAGATGTTCCTCTGCTATTAGTTTAGATGGCTGGACTGATAACAGAACAAATAACAACAAATGTAACAACCCTGTTACATTATGATTGTAGATTTATTAGCTGTTATTGCTCTGATTATTCTTTCTCTGTCCCTGTTATTGAAATTAGTACCTTCAAAACATATTTATGTGGGTGGCACCATTTCTGGTTGACAAGCAAGGGAATGTATAACTGTTAAATTAGCTAAAAGGAGGAAGTCTATATTGTTTCCTGAATGCAACAGAAACATATTGAGAAGTAGAAAGAAAAAAATTCAAATTCTTGGATACTTTGAAATTTCTTTTCAGAGCACAAGTTCTTGCACACAGTATATTACCACTTACAGCAACAAAAAAGCCACTGAAAACAGAATAATCTTGTTGCCTAATGAAACAAGCAGAAGTTAATCATCCTCACTCAGGCTGATGGCCTGCTTAAATATAAAAAGCTTCTCATAGAACTTGGATATAAACACAATGTTCCTAGCATCAGAAGAATAATATTTGCATCATTGCAGTTAAGCCATTTTTTACAGATGGGGAAATAAAGCACAAAAACTGGTGTCGCAGCATGAACAGAAGTAAAAGGTTATTTTTGACGTTGTGCTGAGTCTATACAAGGGCAGCACTGATGCAGCAGCTATTAACAATGCACAGTACTGAGAGATTGTTATTGGTAATGTTTTTCTGGCCTGCCTTGGAGTCAAGATATGTCATTTATCTTAAGGACAGACTCAGTCTCTGATCTGTAAATAGCTCCGAATGTCTGCAGGGGTCTGCCCACACAGAGTTCTTTATAGGATTGGGGCCATTGAGCGTTGTCATTTTGCTGAAAAGACTGCTTGACATCTTTAACTGAAAAAATTAAACAAATCTGGGTACCAATCCTGCAGTCCTTATGCATGCAAAACTTCCATTAACTTGAAGGGAGTTTTCCCTAAGTAGAGTACAGGATTAGTTCTTGAGACAGCTATTTCCTTAGAGAAAATATTAAAGCAACAAGATTTGATGCATTCCCTCTGAACTTAACATTACTTGCTCAAAATAATTTCCTGTGTAGTACTCAGTTTATATTTAAATATATCCATACAAGTGCTGCACTGTGAAAAAAACAAAACACAGTTGGGTTTCTTTTTAGTTTAACCAGGAGACACTAATTTCCCCCCTCAAATTTCCATTAGGCTGAAGCAGCATAATGCAATTCACATTACCCAAATCCTAGAACCTCCTAATTTCTGGAAACCTGGGTAAATCAGACCTGGAAGTGGCCCATTCAGCTAATGACTGAGGCACATTTGTAGGTTAGTGGTAGGGAAGCTTGTACAGCTGCTGCTTGTGCTGCACCTGTTGTGTAAATAGAGGACCTCAGCCCCAGGGCTACCTTTCATAAATACCAAATTCAAACCACTAAGTGTAAGAATTCTCTTTCCCCATCCCCCAACTTATCAATCTTTGTTAAAGTAAGAGAAAAGCAATCCCTGCTTTTACCTCTCCTACCAGCTCCCCACAAACAGTGAACTGTTGGCAAGGAAACAATGTCTAAAAAAGCTATTTATGCTGGTTGCAAAAAGCATCATGAGTATAAAAATTATGTACTAACAAAATGTGAGTATCCTCCCAGCGATACTTCATATTGATTCACTCCAGAGATAAAGGGTTTTCTAATACAGAACTTTTTGATCATTTATTTACTCAGTAATGCTCATCTTCGAGGCAGCATTTGGTTTTCAGTGAGATCCTGCTGAAGAACTTGAAATATGTATGTTAGAATAACCTTGATGTTGCAAAATTAAACTCATACCTCAAGCTGTTGTGGATTCAGTTTATGATCCAGAGGGGTTTTATCTACTTTTCATGGCACTTACAAAAATTTCTAAGGTAACTAAGAAAATATTAGCATTGAGCTTTTTTTTTTTTATTTGCATTACTGCTTCTCATCATGCCGTAACTGAATTAGGTTTGCATATACTTGCTACATGAGGTTTTAAGGTGCTTGAATGAACAGCTTATTTTAACAAATTGATAAAAGAGCCACATACCAAACCTTTGCCCAAAACTCAAATAAATGAAGCCTTTTAACTTCTTGTCTTCTTTATGTTGGCTACCCATAAGGCTTCAGTTCTTCAATGAATAATCTTTACAGGTTTTTCTAAATCAAAAATTCTGTTAGCAGATGTAGAAGTGTATAATTAGTCAGGCTGGAAAAAAAACAACAAATGGATTTTCAAGATTTGATTATTTTTTTTAAAAACATAGACATAACAACTGGTTACCCTGATTGGCTATTCCTGCAGCTGCATAGCTGCTTTAGATTAAGCAGTGGCTGGCCTTATCTGTGTCTATTGCAAATATTCCAGGATGTAGCATTCATTTTCTTTACGTAGATCAAACTCGGGAGAGGAAAACATTGCAGGGAACCTGCCCATTCCCTTTCAGACTGGCCCAATATTGCATTGTGAATACAAACATTTTAAAAGGAAAAAGATAGAAAACAAATGACATTAGTTTTCCCTTCAGTTTTCCACTGTAATTCAACAGCTTAATGCAATTCAAGTTACCCAAGTCCTGGAGCCTTCTAATTTCTAGAAACCTGGCTAAATCTGTTCAAATATGTGCTTTGTCAAAACTTTTACTAGCCTCAAACATGGAATGGAATTTTTTTTAAGGAGGAAGGTAGAAAGAGAGACTTATGTTTCTTTCCCTGTCCTGGGAAGCTTCAAGAAAAAGAATTCTGCTACAGGTTAGAAGCGAGTGCTTTCAGTATAGCTGTAACAACAATCACCAGTCTGTAACCTATTTCTCTTAGGTTTAAAATGCTCTGGTAGGTTACGTCTAATTTCTGTTCACACCATAACACCAGTTTTTCTGCTGCAGTGTTATTTATTCTAGGTGCATAAAGACCCTAATGATGCAACTCTTGTTCTTCTAATGCCAGGCACATGGTATTTCTATTGGAGTTCCAAGAGAAGCAAGGAAAGCACAGTCAATAATTATCCCAAATATCTTCTTGCTATCTACATTCATATCAATTTTTTAAATTCAAATTTCAAAAGAGTCAAGTAAGAAGCTGAAGTAAAACTAAATACCATAGAGTAGTTCTCATTTGCTTAGTTTGCATTAGTGTAGCAAACATTTTCTGTTGATAGCTTGGGGAAAACTGAAATTACATGGACAAAAATGATAGTATTCTCTTAAATATATATTTCCCTTTGTTTTTAGCATGAATATAATGTTCTAGAAAGTGAGGGTCTAACAGCATTCGCCTGTCTCATCCACTCCATCAGTTAAAACCTACAGGATAGGGCTCTGAAGCAGGAAAAGTCTGCTAAGTTCCCCTCATGGAGTTCCTTCCCTATCTTTCCATGAGGGAAACGGGGACAAAAAGTAATTTGCAGTGTCTTGCCTATGTCAAGCCTGCTGCATTGAGAGGGTGAGAAAGGGAGAAGGCTGTAGGGTGGCAGACAATGGTTGCAAACAAATTCTGACTCTCATTTTTCAGAATGAGTGTTTGAGTTGGGACTCATCATTACAGTACACCCCATTGGAGTTAGGTTCCTTTGGGTCTCAGATTTACTTCCAGAATTGTGTTCCACTGAGCTCTATTACAATAACTAGTATGCATCCTCCTCATGAAAACATCAGCAAAATAGTACATCTCCCTCTCATATGACACTTCTGAAAGGCAATTTTCACACAAAGATTTACTGTTCTGTGTCCTATAGGGTTTCTTAATTATTAAAGCACTAACCTGGTCTGTGTTCCCAGGTACTATGCAATAGATTATAAATAGTGGGCTTTATTCTACTCTCACACCAGTTTTACACTAAACCTCTAAACATGGCATGGTCCAAATATGAGATGTGGTATATGACAAAGACCCAAAAGGAGGAACAGGAAATGTAAAATGCTGGGGGATCTCTTCCTATAGTATAAACAAATTTCTGTAATCACTGCTCCATGACAGGTTTCAGAGTAGCAGCCATGTTAGTCTGTATTCGCAAAAAGAAAAGGAGTACTTGTGGAACCTTAGAGACTAGCCAATTTATTTGAGCATCAGCTTTCGTGAGCTACATCATGCATCCGATGAAGTGAGCTGTAGCTCACGAAAGCTGATGCTCAAATAAATTGGCTAGTCTCTAAGGTGCCACAAGTACTCCTTTTCTCACTGCTCCATGAGTCTATTTCTATTGTAAACAGTTTTCAACACCTAATTGTGAGAGGACACCAAATTTGTGTGCAATGCAGGTAGCTGTAGGACTGAAATGAGGGACATTTCAGAGATCTGATTCATACTGTTAGTGTAACTCCATGAGCTTTTAAAGAGTTACTCCTGATTTACAGTAACATAAGATCAGAATCCGTACTGGTGAGACTACAGATTCTTGGTGACTGCTTACAGCTTCCCCAGTCAAAGATGTCATCCACTGTGTTTTTTCCATTGTTGTAACTCTTAATTTATAGACATTCCCACCTTAGTTCTTTGCCTTGCTTTGTAGCATTTTATTTCTGTCTAGGCCCATTTCAAGTTGAAGTTCAGTTTTATGTAATCTTTTTCTGATCCTGCTCTCGCTGAAATCAATGGGAGTCTTCTCATTGGCTTTAATGGAAGCTGGATCAGGCCTTTAGTGATCTGCAAGTTTTAAAAAGCATGAGATTTTTGCGTGGAGGCACTGGTCTAGTCAGTGCAGATATTATTCTCACTCAAATTCTCTTGTTACTTTGTTTTCTCAAAAGCAGCATTGCCAAAAGTTAGAGGTTACATATGCTACTGACATCAATCTCAATGGTTAAGTCACCTCATCTCTTTTTTTAATGCCACAGATACCATTGTAGATAATATGACGTTTGCAGTCCCTGAAGTTTTGGGTTTTTCTTGAAGATCTAAAATCCATTTGTTTTTGATAAATGCTTTGTGCTGTCACTTTACTTGTTTTACTGAATGAAAGTTATTACAAATGAATGATTTCCTCTCACTTCTTGAGCTTATTTCAGATACTCCTTCACCTAATACATCAGGTGTCATTTTTTTACCAACAACAAAAAATTGTGGGTCTGTTCCCCCATCAATAGAAATGTAACTCTCCCACTGACATTAATGAGAGCTGTACATATGGAAGCAGAGGAGATTAGAGAACTTGATTTGGAAATATAACAACTGGAGACTGCTGTTCCTCTAAGTCAGTCACTTTAAATTAGTCGAGATGTGCATGATTGTTGAAAAAAACTTGCTGTGTGACTGAATGTTTGTTTTCCAGTACCCAAATGTCTTAGATTGTGACATAGCCATAAATCCTGTGCAGGAGGTGGGGCACAGCTATATTGCTTCAAGAGAAGCAGTTTGTGTCCTGGTCAGGCACTACTTCCTTTGCAGGTGGGATGTATATTTGATACACTGCGTTGATTGGGCTAGCTACACAGCATGCTTGCCCCACTCTGTAGACCAATGCAAAGGAATTGTGAGGACATGGCTCTGCCTCTTTTCTACTAATCCCCACCATCTTGCTCCTCACGTGGGGAACTAGGAATGAGCAGTCCCTGGACTCCCCAAAGCATAGGGAGTGCAGGGACTGCTATTGTGTGCTGCCCTTCAGTAGCTGGACAATGGGGAGCTGTAGAGGGAGAGGCTGTTTGTGTGCCCCCCTGTCCCTGTGTGACTGAGCAAGGGTAGCATGTAGTCTGGCCCAACATATACTGATGGCGACTACTGAGAAAAGATTTAAGATCTATTTCATTCTGGTGGTAAAGAGGGAAGAAAGGAAATCATTGGATATGTGATAAAACAAAACAAAAAACAATACACCCCAAGCCTTCAATACTTATTCAGGCAAAATTATCATGGAAATCAGTGAAAATTTTTACCTGAGGAAGTAAATAAGAATGGTCATACAAGTTCAGACCAAAGGTCCATCTAGCCCAGTATCCTGTCTTCCAACAGTGGCCAGTGGCTGGTGCCCCAGAGAGAATGAACAGAACATGTAATCATCAAGTGAACCATCCCCTGTCACCTATTCCCAGCTTCTGGCAAACAGAGGCTAGGGACACCATCCCTGTCCATTCTGGCTAATAGCCCGTGATGGACCTATCCTCCATGAATGTATCTAGTTCTTTTTTTGAACCCTGTTGCAGTCTTGGCCTTCACAACATCCTCTGGCAAAGAGTTCCACAGGTTGACTGTGTGTTGTGTGAAGAAATACTTTCTTTTGTTTGTTTTAAACCTGCTGCCTATTAATTTCATTTGGTGACCCCTAGTACTTGTGTTATGAGAAGAAGTAAACAATACTTCCTTATTTACTTTCTCCACACCAGTCAAAATTTTATAGACCTCTATCATATCCCCCTTAGTCGTCTCCTTTCTCAGCTGAAAAATCCCAGTTTTATTAACCTCTCCTCATATGAAAGCTATTCCATACCCCTAATCATGTTTGTTGCCCTTTTCTGAACCTTTTCCAATTACAATGTATCTTTTTTGAGATGGGGAGAACACATCTGCATGCAGTATTCAAGATGTGGGCATACCATGGATTTATATAGAGGCAATATGATATTTTCTGTTTTATTGTCCATCCTTTTCCTAATAATTCCCAACATTCTGTTCGCTTTTTTGACTGCCACTGCACATTGAGTGGATGTTTTCAGAGAACTATCCACAATGATTCCCAGATCTCTTTCTTAAGTGCTAACAGCTAATTTAGATCCCATCATTTTACATGTATAGTTGGGATTATGTTTTCCAATATGCATTACTTTGCATTTACCAACATTGAATTTCATCTGCCATTTTATTGTCCAGTCACCCAGTTTTGTGAGATCCCTCTGTAGCTCTTTGCAGTCTGCTTTGAACTTAACTATCTTTAATAGTTTCGTATCATCTGCAAATTTTGCCACTTCACTGTTTCCCCCTTTTTCCAGATCATTTATGAATATGTTGAATGGAACTGGTCCCAGCACAGCCTCCTGAGGGACACCACTATTTACCTCTCTCCATCCTGAAAACCAACCATTTATTCCTACCCTTTGTTTCCTATCTTTTAACCAGTTACCAGTCCATAAGAACACCTTCCCTCTTATTCCGTGGCAGCTTACTTTGCTTAAGAGCCTTTGGTGAGGGACCTTGTCATAGGCATTCTGAAAATCTAAGTACATTATATCCACTGGATTCCCCTTGTCCACATGCTTGCTGACCCCCCAAAAAGTTCTAGTAGATTGGTGAGGCATGATTTCCCTTTACAAAAACCATGTTGATTCTTCCCCAACAAATTATGTTCATCTATGTGTCTGACAATTCTGTTCTTTACTATAGTTTCAGCCAGTTTGTCCCAATACTGAATTCAGGCTTACTGGCCTGTAATTGACGGGGTCACCTCTGGAGCCATTTTTAAAAATTGGAGTCACATTAGCTATCTTCCAGGCATTTGGTACAGAAGCTGATCTAAATGATAGATTACAAACCAGATAGTAGTTCTGCACTGCAGAAGTACTGCAGGAATTGGCTTCTAATAAGTCAGGTGCAAAGGAAACAAGACTATTCAAGTCACTAAAGCTTGGAAGAAGCCTGTGGAACTTTAATAACACTGTAGTTAAAGCACTGTAGTTTAGAATTCCTTTCAAAAAGAAGAATGCAAGGAACAAGAAGTGGCCAGCGTGGTTTCATGATGAACTATCAAAAGAGCTCAGATTAAAAAAAACAGTCCTGTAATGAGGGGAGAACCAGAGAATCCATTTAGCAGTAGAGTCTCAGCCATTCCTGCCCTCCTACCTGTTCCCAAAAAGCCAAGCCAGAAGTCACTTGGAAGTTAGCCTCTGCAGTGTATAGAATGTACATTCAGCCCAGAACAGGCTGAACATCATAGTTCTACCATCAGGGACCTTACACAACTTCAGAGAAGAGAGTTTGGGGGCCTAAAACAGTCATAAATACTTGTTGGTGTTCCAATTTGGCTATAAAGCCAAACTTTTGATCAAGTCATGGGGCTTTTCCAAAGTTGTCATGGACTGTCATTGAAGCACAGAATGAGTAATGGCTAGGGTTGTACTTACATCATTACCTTGCCATAAGGGATGAAATTTATCCTGGTGCTGAGGATCTGAGGAAGGCTTTATGTACCCTTTACTTTCCAGTGAAACTCTTAATATGGGGTTGAAGGGCTTGATACTGCCCCCAACAAGTCAAAGGCCAAGGTCCCATTGACTTATTGGTGCTGGATCAAATCTTAAGAGCTGCATAGGGCCTTGTGCAGATCTTCTGCACAAGGGTCCGTTTAACTGAAGGTTAAATAGAATAAAATACAGAGTTTTGTGATAAGAGATTTATCTTGTTCTTGTCTTAGATAAATGAATCTAAAGCAGGAAAGCAGACTTCGACTCCCTCAGGGAACGGATGGCCAGGATCCCTTGGGGGACTAACATGAAGGGGAAAGGAGTCCAGGAGAGCTGGCTGTATTTCAAGGAATCCCTGTTGAGGTTACAGGGACAAACCATCCCGATGTGTCGAAAGAATAGTAAATATGGCAGGTGACCAGCTTGGCTTAACGGTGAAATCCTAGCGGATCTTAAACATAAAAAAGAAGCTTACAAGAAGTGGAAGGTTGGACATATGACCAGGGAAGAGTATAAAAATATTGCTCAGGCATGTAGGAATGAAATCAGGAGGGCCAAATCGCACCTGGAGCTGCAGCTAGCGAGAGATGTTAAGAGTAACAAGAAGAGTTTCTTCAGGTATGTTGGCAACAAGAAGAAAGCCAAGGAAAGTGTGGGCCCCTTAATGAATGAGGGAGGCAACCTAGTGACAGAGGATGTGGAAAAAGCTAATGTACTCAATGCTTTTTTTGCCTCTGTCTTCACTAACAAGGTCAGCTCCCAGACTGCTGCACTGGGCATCACAACATGGGGGCCAGCCCTCTGTGGAGAAAGAGGTGGTTAGGGACTATTTAGAAAAGCTGGACGTGCACAAGTCCATGGGGCTGGACGAGTTGCATCCGAGAGTGCTAAAGGAATTGGCGGCTGTGATTGCAGAGCCATTGGCCATTATCTTTGAAAACTTGTGGCGAACGGGGGAAGTCCCGGATGACTGGAAAAAGGCTAATGTAGTGCCAATCTTTAAAAAAGGGAAGAAGGAGGATCCTGGGAACTACAGGCCAGTCAGCCTCACCTCAGTCCCCGGAAAAATCATGGAGCAGGTCCTCAAAGAATCAATCCTGAAGAACTTACATGAGAGGAAAGTGATCAGGAACAGTCAGCATGGATTCACCAAGGGAAGGTCATGCCTGACTAATCTAATCGCCTTCTATGATGAGATTACTGGTTCTGTGGATGAAGGGAAAGCAGTGGATGTATTGTTGCTTGACTTTAGCAAAGCTTTTGACACGGTCTCCCACAGTATTCTTGTCAGCAAGTTACGGAAGTATGGGCTGGATGAATGCACTATAAGGTGGGTAGAAAGCTGGCTAGATTGTCGGGCTCAACGGGTAGTGATCAATGGCTCCATGTCTAGTTGGCAGCCGGTGTCAAGTGGAGTGCCCCAGGGGTCGGTCCTGGGGCCGGTTTTGTTCAATATCTTCATAAATGATCTGGAGGATGGTGTGGATTGCACTCTCAGAAAATTTGCAGATGATACTAAACTAGGAGGAGTGGTAGATACACTGGAGGGCAGGGATAGGATACAGAGGGACCTAGACAAATTGGAGGATTGGGCCAAAAGAAATCTGATGAGGTTCAATAAGAATAAGTGCAGGGTCCTGCGCTTAGGATGGAAGAACCCAATGCACAGCTACAGACTAGGGACCGAATGGCTAGGCAGCAGTTCTGTGGAAAAGGACCTAGGGGTGACAGTGGACGAGAAGCTGGATATGAGTCAGCAGTGTGCCCTTGTTGCCAAGAAGGCCAATGGCATTTTGGGATGTATAAGTAGGGGCATAGCGAGCAGATCGAGGGACGTGATCGTCCCCCTCTATTTGACATTGGTGAGGCCTCATCTGGAGTACTGTGTCCAGTTTTGGGTCCCACACTACAAGAAGGATGTGGATAAATTGGAAAGAGTCCAGCGAAGGGCAACAAAAATGATTAAGGGTCTGGAACACATGACTTATGAGGAGAGGCTGAGGGAACTGGGATTGTTTAGTCTGCAGAAGAGAAGAATGAGGGGGGATTTGATAGCTGCTTTCAACTACCTGAGAGGTGGTTCCAGAGAGGATGGTTCTAGACTATTCTCAGTGGTAGAAGAGGACAGGACAAGGAGTAATGGTCTCAAGTTGCAGCGGGGGAGGTTTAGGTTGGATATTAGGAAAAACTTTTTCACTAAGAGGGTGGTGAAACACTGGAATGCGTTACCTAGGGAGGTGGTAGAATTTCCTTCCTTAGAAGTTTTTAAGGTCAGGCTTGACAAAGCCCTGGCTGGGATCATAGAATCATAGAATATCAGGGTTGGAAGGGACCTCAGGAGGTAATCTAGTCCAACCCCCTGCTCAAAGCAGGACCAATCCCCAATTAAATCATCCCAGCCAGGGCTTTGTCAAGCCCCCAACTATTTATGGTCCCTCATAATTCACAGCATCTCATCCCGGGTGGCATGCTTATGCTCCTGGGCTGCTCTCCTTTTCTCCATGTCCAGTTTTTCAGATAATGAAATCCTCCAGGCTCTTAACTCTGTGTCCGCTGTCTGAGGTGTTCATTGTCTCATTGAATATGTCATCATGTGTTCTTTTTTTCCATCATCTACGCTGCGAGAGCCTCTCCACAGGTGCTGAGGATGCACTGACGGCCAAGCTTTCCACTGTAAGGCATGCAATACACAAAGTGACAATTGTCAGAGGGATAGCTCAGTGGTTTGAGCATTGGCCTGCTAAACCCAAGGTTGTGCGTTCAAACCTTGAGGGGGCCATTTAGGGATCTGGGGCAAAAATTGGGGATTGGTTCTGCTTTGAGCAGGGGGTTGGACTAGATGACCTCCTGAGGTCCCTTCCAACCCTGATACTCTATGATTCTATGATACTCTGAGTCTAGTACAAAGTTGCTATTTACAAATCACTCCCCTTATTTCACTGAAGTGCAAGTTCAAGCATAATCAGTATCCCCAGCTATTCAATGAACCGGTTTGCTCTTCCTGCCACTGTGAGTATGGCCTAGGGGCATGGACAACAGGCCCTGTGCTGCAACTTGTGGGCAACATGGACATTGCTTAGAGACCAGGGACCAGCGTTAAGCCTCCCAAAGTCCGGTCTTTTTCCGAAGCAGTTCTAGGGGGTGGGGGAAGAGGGGTTGCACCCATGAGACAACACAGGAAACTCACCCCCATGCCCCCACCTTAACACTGCTGGTAGCAGTTGCCGTGGGCTTGCAGATTCTGAGGTCAACACTGATCCCTGCCACCCAAACCACCAGCATGTTAGGAAAACTGTGGCTGAGGGACCCAGAAATCACCATGGATGGGGGATCACATGTTTGCGGTACAAGCCCTTGTAATGAAAACTTCCAGCATCTCCCCTAGGTGATTCTATGTGATATCAGTCTCCCGAGGGTAACAGATGCTGCAAGAGTCTGGGTACAGACCTGGTACTGGTGCTGCAAGGCTATGTACCACAATGATGCCAGCAGAATTAATACTGCAATGGCATGGGAAAGTGTCCAACCGTGGTAGCAGAAATAAGGCAGCCCTCCCCAGAAACCTTCTCCAAAGGATTGCAGATGACTTCCATGAAAGTTTCCTGGAGATCTCCATGGATGATTCTCAGGCCATCCCTGTACATATAAACAGTCTTTTCCAAGGGGTATCCTCTATGTAGCTGGAGCAGCCACTGGGAAGCAGATACCCACTTCACCTTTTCTTCACATTAAACATAAAGTATAAGACTATGTAACCCCTACAGTTTGATTTGAATTGCATACTCACCAGAGGTGCCTTCCCCAGCATCACGCTCGGCCCCAGTGCTGTCCTGTCCCAGTGCTGTCCTGACTGGACTGCTCCAGGGTTAAAAATAGCTCCTGACTCTAAGGGAAAATGGATCTCCCATTTGCCTGTCTCCCTATTCTCCTCCTTCTCCTCTTCCTCATCCAAAACCTCCTCCTCCTCATTGTTGCCTGAGATGGCCCTGGATTCAGACTTCTGTGAGGAATCCATGCTGCGTTTGGTGGGTAGTGGTGCTGCCAAGAATCGCATGCAGCTCCTTCTAGAAGAAGCATGTCTGTGGTGCAGAACGAGAATGACTGTTCCCCTCCCTTGTGGTCTGGTATGCCTGCTGAAGTTCTTTGATTTTCACGCGGCGCTGTTGCTCCCTTTCTCCCCCAGACGGCGTGCAATCTTTTCATAGATGTCTATGTTACTTCAGCTGGATCGGAGCTGTGTCTGCACTGACTCTTCGCCTCGCAGACCAATAAGTTCCAAGACATCCGGTGTACTCCAGGCTGAAGCACGTTTGTGTCATTGAGTCGCCATGATCAGCTGGGATGGTGAGCTCTACATGCTGATCAAACAGGTGATGGAAATTCAAAAGTTCCTGGGGCTTTAAGAGAGGAGGGGCTGTTTCCTGTGACCTGACTACTGTGCAGCAAAGTTGAAAACCATCACCAGAGCGGTCACAGCGGAGCATTGTGGAACCCTTCCTGGAAGCCAATTCAGTCAACTTACACAATGAGGCATCTACACTGTCTGTCTGTTGATGCATCAACATCAAATTAAGCACTATGCCTCTCATGGAGATGGAGCAATTAAGTCGATGTAACAAGTTAGATTGGCAGAAGGGACCTGGTAGAGTAGACACATACATTATTAGGTCAACGTAAAGCAGCTTCTGTTGACCCAAGTTTTTAGTGTAGACCAGGCCTCAGGCTTTTAAGTGCCTAAGAAACATTTTTTTTAAAATTGGGCCTAAGACTCCTAAATCACATAAGCACTTCTGAAACTTATCCTGCATCAAAACAGTAACTCTTCACTTAAAGTCGTGCTGGTTAACATTGTTTTGTTGTTACATTGCTGATCAATTAGGGAACATGCTCGTTTAGAGTTGTGCAATGCTCCCTTATAACGTCGTTTGGCAGCCCCCTGCTTTATCCACTGCTTGCAGGAAGAGCAGCCCGTTGCAGCGAGCTGGTGGGGGCTTGGAACCAGGGTTGACTGACAGCCCCCTATCAGCTCCCCGCTCCCCTAAGTTCCCTGTGTGGCAGCAGCCCAGCAGGCTATCAATTGCCTGCAGTTCAGCTGTCCCTCCCCACACTGCTGTGTGCTGCTCCCACCCTCTGCCTTGGAGCTGCTCCCCGAGCCTCCTGCTTGCTGCGGGATGTGGGGGGGAGAAGAGGAGGGCTAATGTCAGGGTGTCGCCCTTGCTCCTGCACCCCGCTTACCCCATCTCCATAGAGCAGGGGGACACATGACAGGGCTCAGGACAAAGGGAGCTTCCTGGCAGCTGGTGTGGTCTCAGCTTGCTGATTAACTTAACAAGGCAGTGTACTTAAGAATGAGTCAGTGTACTTAAAGAGGAAATGCGCAACTCTCTCTCTCTCACACACACACACACACACACACACACACACACACACACACACGGTTTGTGTCTCTGTCTGCCATACTGTCTCCCCTCCCTCCATTCCTGATGCCTTGTAGACTGTGAGGCTACATTAACAACGAGTTAACCCCCCCGAGGGCTCAGCCAATTGCTAGTTCATCATTTACCACTGAGGCATTCTCTGGGAAATACCCCACCCTCTGACTTCACCACCTCAACCAAGCTTCACAGTCATCATTGCTGTGTAAATTGTTTGTTTAAAACTTATACTGTGTGTGTTTACATGTATATATACACACACACACACACACAAACACTAAAATATAGTCTTTTGTCTGGCAAAAAAAAATTTCCCTGGAACCTAACCCCCCTTATTATTTACATTAATTCTTATGGGGAAATTGGATTAGCTTAACAGCGTTTTGTTTAAAGTCGCATTTTTCAGGAACATAACTACAACGTTAAGTGAGGAATTACTGTATTCTGTTACAAAGAAGGGGGCAATTTGAAACTAAGTAGCTTTTTTGTCACTGATCATGGAAAAATACTGACTCCATTTCTATGTGACTTTTGACATTCATCTACATTTACACAAACATGAAAGCACAGTATATGTGTTCTAATCAAAAATGTGTCTCTTCCACGATTAAATTCATTCTTTGCGATAGCAGTTAGAGCTAGTCAATTGTTAAAACAACTAAGACCTTCTTTCAGTGCCTATATGAGACCCAGCATTTGACATTTATAAATCTGTGTACAGCCTGTAACTGAGCAGTATCAGAAAATAGTATCTCTGGCTTGTTACATCTCACTACAAGCCAGAGATGCAGAGGGGAAAGGTTAAGTTTCAAATTTGGTTCATTGTACTTGTTATTATGGGACACCATTCAATTAGAGTGAGCTCGTGCTTCTATTCTTCTTCAGTAGTCAATGGGACATCTTGCAGCATGAGTAAAGCTTCTGGCCCTTGAACTGGAGTTTCAATGTTCGGGCTCCTGGTTTCCCAGCAATTTGACGGGGACTCTGTGAGCCTGTGAAAGTAATGTCTGGAAATCAGATGTGCAAGTTATGGATCCTAATCTGTCAATAGAATCTAATAAACTGCAATGGATCAAACTGAGCAAAGCCTTGATTAACTTTTGGATCTCCTCATACCTGAGTTGAGGCTACCTTAGACCTTGCAAAAGCTAACAGTGTGGTCAGTCAGCAGCACTCAGAAGAGAAGGGAAACAGGATAAACCAGCAAAAGCACCATGCAACATGATAGTAAAGTTAGTAATGGCACTTCACAGACTTACACTACCCTGCTGCTTGGCCTTCAGAACTAGACCATCAGGAGTCATCATGTAGGCAGGATGCCATTACGCATATTGTTGAGGATCAGGCATCTCAGTATGATCCAGAGTAGTTACCAAGCAAAAATACTTACTAAATTATGTATTTGAAGAAGAGAACCCAGTTACAGAATCATAGAAATGTAGGACTGGAAGGGACCTTGAGAGATCATCAAGGACACCCTATCCTGTGCTGAAACAGAACCAAGTAAACCTAGACCATTCCTGACAGATAGCTGTCCAAACTGTTCTTAAAAACATCCAATAATGGGGACTCCACAGCTTCCCTTGGAAGTCTATTCCAGATCTTAACTACCCTAATAGAAAGTTTTTCCTAATATCTAATTGAAATCTCCATAGTTGCAGATTAAGCCCATTACTTCTTGTCCTGGGAGTCTTCAGTGGACATGGAGAACAATTGATCACTTGTCTTCAGTGGACATGGAGAACAATTGATCACTGTCCTCTTTATAACAGCCCTTAACATATTTGAAGGCTGTTATCAGGTTCCCCCTCATTCTTCTTTTATCTAGATTAAACATGCCCTGTTTTTTTAATCTTTCCTCAAAGGCCAGGTATTCTAAACCTTTTATCATTTTTGTTGCTGTCTTCTGAACGCTCGCCAGTTTCTCCACATCTTCCATACAGTGTGGTGCCCCAAACTGTACACTGTACTCAGCTGATGTCTCACCAGTCCTGAGTAGAGAGAGACAATTTCCTTCTGAGTCTTACAAATGATATTGCCATTAATACAACCCAGAATGATACCAACCTTTTTCACAACTGCATCACAATGTTGATTCATAGTCCATTTGTGATCCACTATACCCCCCAGATCCTTTTTCAGCAGTCCTACCACCTAGCCAGCTATTCCCCATTCTGTAGTTGTGCATTTGATGTTTCCTTTTTAAGTGAAATATGAGGCTAATGAAAAAACTCCCACTTTTTGGGCTGGCAGAGGGTACAAGAAGTAAGGAATGTTGTCTGCCCAGAATATTAAATGTTGTTCATGTACACCTGACATGATTTATAATCATATAAAATGGTCACACCTAAAAAAAAATTTCTTTTGTTTGGCTGTATTACTGGTTCCAATACTATTTCCCATTTTAAATAGAGGAAATCTCTCTCAAAATGGTTGAATCTTTCAAAAAGGATAAAAATTGTACTTGACAACCAAAGCAACAGGGGAGGTAGTATTAAGTTTGAGCAGTTTTCATCTTTAATTCCATAATGCCTGCTGTCCGAGCTGATTGCTCAGCCTTAGCATTGCATTAATGTTAAAGTTTTACCTGGCGTATATATTGATATAACAAATCACAGTTATATTACAAGATGTGTCAGAAAGTGTCTTTGCAACCCTACCAATTGCATTTTCCACCCACTCATGATGTGTGTACCTATTGTATGGCTTGGTGCCAAGGTACTCAATTACAATATGGAGTGTCCCCACGTGCAAAGCCTTATATCTTTGTTTATTTCATCTGAGCTTGATTAAATGTTTACCCTTGCTTTACATATGTGCTGCATATTGTTACAAAGTAGTTGATTCATTTGCAGGATTAAAACCTTTAGTAACGTGCTCATTTTTAAACTATCCTAAACATAAATGAAGAAACACAAATTGAGATGAATAAATAAAGCTGACTTTGTGCAGCTGTTAGAGCAACAGCTAGTTTTTAAATAGTTGGCTTAGAATGATTTAGAAGGTTAATTTAACCCACCCAGCTAGTAATCTAAATTTCAGATTGTAAATCTGTTCTCTTGGAGGTTTAGCATGGGCCCAGGGGTTCATCCACAAGTCTCCAATTGCAAGATCAGCGCCTTTATTCTTGAGAACAAGGACATAATTGAGTTAATCTATTTTTTAAAAATTATGGGTCAAGTTACCTGAGTATGTGCTACTTGAATATAATATCAGTGGTCATCACTTTTGTAAGTTCCTTAGTATTAAATTATTCCCTTAGCAAGGCTTGTTAAAAATAAATAAATAAATAAATATATAAATAAAAAATGACAGGCTGCTTTTGCCCTCTCACCAGTCAGGTTTTCTCTCCTGAATGGTAATTGGGGAGTGGAAGGTATAAATCTTGCTTTGAGTTTCTTAATTGCATTTTCTTGTTTGTTACAGGGGACTTTTTAAAAAACTACACACAGTAATTACATAGAGAGACTGAGAAGAAATTCAATTTGGTAAACTGTTTTTAGGTACCCTGAAAATGTCTATAAATATGAGTTCTTGGGTTGAATATAAGAGCCCTGGGCATATAAATATCCCTGCAAGGTCCAGGAATTCTCTTGGTTTGCCCACCCTCCTTATTTAATCAGTTACATGATTAAGACAGCTTTGTGTGTCATGGTCCTATGGCATGTGGGATGATTTATACAAAGTGAAGATTAAATCTACATACTGAGGTTCTCTCATGCTTAGTGGCTCTGTCCCTTTTTGTAGTTCCACCCATACAGCAAAGAAATCAGACTAACAGCAGGTCATTGTCATGACTTGGTTTGGAAGGATCACACTGTGACACCTTTTCCTTGGCATCACATTTGAAATTGTGAGGTGCAGATGCCATGGAACTAAGCAATAAGACACAACGGAGTGTGTATTATGGTCTAATAACATGCAAGGGTGATTTTTAGGCATGAGGTCAAAGGCTAAATGCTGCTAACTGCCAAAATACATTATCACTACAGACTACAATACTCAACTCAGTCCAGATTCTGCCTTGAACCTTTAAAGCCTGAACAACCTGATTGACATCTTACCCTCAATTATTTCTTTCAAGGGTTTTGGACCCCTATCATCTTCCTGAGATGATAAAATATTAATTTCTCAATAAAAAATTTAAAATCTGAGAAAATATTTGTAAGATGAAGAAATAACTTTAAATTGAGTGAAAGTTACATTTGAGGAACTTTCTTGAACCATTATAGTCTTGAACTATTGCAATTGGTTATCATTTAAGTCTTGTTTGAAATTTTGTATATATTTAAATGAATGATGAAACTAATATGGGTTTAACAGAGGGGAATACAGATTCATTGGCACTTGTGAGAGATCACAGGGGAAGGGGATACAGGACATAGGCTATGTCTACACTACCACAGTAAATCGACCTAAGCTACGCAACTTCAGCTACATGAATAACGTAGCTGGAATCAACATAGCTTAGGTCAACTTACCGTGGGGTCCACATCACACTTACTCTTACCTTACTCTTCTTGTTCGGGGTAGAGTACCGGGGTCGACTGGAGAGCAATCTATGGTTGATTTGACGGGTCTTCATTAGACCCGCTAAATTGACCCTGGTGCATCAATCCCTGGAGCTTCTATCCAGGGGGGTTGTGTAGACATAGCCATAGAATAATTGTCCTCAGACAGTAAGCAGAATACTTTGAAAGATGTTCTGTGAGGCCCAGATTCATCAAGTTAATTCAGCATGTGCATATTTTTAAACATGTGAGTGGTATCTATAAAATCAATGGGACTATTCACATGCCTTGAGTTAGATATGTGTTTCAACACTTTGCTAAATTGGGAACTAAGAAAATAAGCAGAAGATTCCCTGAAGTTTGGGAAATGACAATTAGAATTTAGCAACTAGAAAGGGAAGAATATTGAAGAAATGCTCTGCCAATATGAGCCTCAGAGGCTACTAGGTAAGAGGAGAGATAAGGAAGAATTGTTGGAAAAAGCTTATAAGAAAGAGGGTAAAATATTTGAGAAGAACAGTGTGAGGAAAGTGAAAACAAGCTGATGGAAGAAAAGGGGAGAGACAGAGGAGTGAATGGACCATTACCTAAGGGAACTTAGAGAGGAAATGGTGATGCTCATCCCAACTGCCCCCCATTCATATCCAGTGCTTCTGGATAGATCTCTGGGGTAAAATCCCGCCCCAATTAAGTCAATGGGAGTTTTACATTGAATCCAATGAGGTTAGGATTTCGCCCAAAGACTCTTGTAGGTTCATCCATTGGGCTTGGGGGAGGGAGAAGATATTGCTGCTGTGGGGGCTGAGAGAATTCTTAGTGTGTGTTATGGGAGATCCATGCACGGAAGAGCCTGTCCATCCATTATTTGGATTCAAATTCAGGGAGCAGGAACCATCATAGATTTACCTGGAACTAAGCAATAATTGATATCTAAATATCCTGCCATTACAATGTCACTGAGTGGTTAAAAACTATATGTAAAGAATATTTACAAATGTATATTTATAACTTGTGTTTAAGTTTTGCTGTCTGAAAAAGAAATGTCCATCCAAACTATTAATACATTTCATAATTAAGTAAATATTCATAGATGGATATACATACTGTGGTATATATTTAGTTCAATTTGAGTCAGCAGTGCTCATATGATTATTATGTAAGCTTTTTCTACACATTTCAGTATCTGCAGTTTCTAACTAGAGACTTTGCAGACTCACAAGGAACAATGTTTTTCTATTGAGCATAAGCAGATATTTAGAGTTACAAAAAACCACACAAGTTGCCACATGACCAAATTGTTCAGATCAGTGTCAAACAGTAAATCAGATTGCATAAACTGAGATTCCCAATCTGTACATGAGTGTATTATTTAAGTTTCTGTGATGTACTGAACCAGGGCTTGAAGTGAAAAGAAAAAAAGCAGTGAGGTGATATATCCTCTTCAGGAGGCTCTGAAAATGTGCAGCCCTAGTAGTTTTAAAGTCCCTTTTAATTAAACCTGGGTGTGCTTTGGAGCAAAGTCAAATGAGAGCATGGCATAATAAGTCATCCTGAATAAATATACACATTGGACCAAATTATCCTCTTTCATACTTGACCACTTGTTTCACCTCCTTCAGCAAAAAGAGTTGTGATTACTTTAAGGGACAGGACACTAATATGTAATTATTCTTGCCAAATGTGGTAGCCATGACCGTTTAATTAAACCATCATTACCATATAATGGCAAGGTATTTACATGATAGATTACAGCATTATGACAGAGTAAGTGCATGATTATTTCTGTCCTGTTTCAATTTGGGGCGTTCCCAACACAAGCTCCTCTAAGAGGTGGGGATGGATTAACACTCATGCAGAGATGGCAGTGAATGTGATCTGGCATTCACATGGAACCCAAATATCTGCAGGAAATCCAGGCCACAACACAGCAGATTGTGGGAAACTGTGCCATACTCTGCCTGCTGCCCTGGGCCCCACCTTCCTTCTCACAGTTTGGCTGACTCAGCGGCAATACTGTGGTCTCCTGTCCACAGCTAGTTACTGTCTACTTTGGGGAGGGAGAAGACACTGTGGATATTAAAAGCTGCTCTGTCTGGTTTTCTATCCCCAGGTCTGTGGCTTCAACAGGGGAGCATACCGTTTAGAGTGGATCTAAAATAATCTGTGGGTTTGGGATAAAGGTGAAAGTATCAAGGACTATTCATGGAACAAAGTATGACTCAACACTTGTTGATGTTGATGAGAGTTCCAGGTGCTCATCACCTCTTGGGATTTGGCACACTCACTTTAAGTGAAGACAGAATAAAAAACATGAGACCTAAACCATCCCTTAACTGAGGTGATTGGGCAGAGGAAAACACCACAACTGCATATGGAGGGCTAGAGACTTTGCAAGGTTCCCCTTATGGAGTTTCTTCTTGGGAGAAGCTACCTCCCATGAAACAGGCAGGGGTTTTTGTCCCACTAAATGCACAGATAACCTTTGATCTGCCCAGGTGTCTGGACTATCCTCTGCACCTTAATACTACTTCCAGGATCCCCTCAGATTACTTCAGCTCCTTGGCAGGATGAGATTCCAATAAAGCCATCACTGCCAGGGACAACTCATGGCATAAGGTTATTACTCAGTTAAAGTAAGAGTATGAGAAGCTGGTCCTGAGTAAGGACTTCGGAATTTAGCTTATAATGCTTAATTCACTGGGTTGTTAAGTCTGCTTTCCCTGGATTTTTGACATTTTTATAGCTTTTAAAATCTTTTTTTCCCTTGATCTTTGCCTTCGTTGGTTTATTCTGAATTTATGTGGAGCAAGAATAACAGTGGTTGCATACCGAGTTAGGTAAAAGGCAGGCATGAGTAATTCATTTTGCTCAGTGAACATCATGCATGTTTGTAAATATTGGTTTACATCCTATTGACAATTACTTTGTGTGATCAATGACCATAATTAATTAATTGCTGCTGGGATATTTCCAACTTTACGGGGCAAAACCTGAGGCCCTTAAGAGTATGTCTACTTTGCAGCTAGATGCATGCTTCCCAGGATGAGTAGACAAACATATGATAGCTCTGCTCAAGCTACCGCATTAAAAATAGCAGTGTGGATGCTTCGACACAGGCTAGTCACCTGGGTGTGGACTTAGGGGTTTGGGCACATTATGTCCATGTAGTTATTTTTAGCACACTAAAGCAAGCAGAGCTAGTGTGTGTCTCTCTACCTGCACTGGGAAGCCCAGTCCACGTACAGAGAAAATACAAACAATATAAATTCCACACTAACAAGTCATTTAAATACAGGGAACAGAAATGTTGTTTTGGCTACATATCCCTTCTTTGGAACTTTTATTGGGTTTTTTAGCTTAGTTATATCTATCTAGGCTCTGACTTTCTGCCTGATTGGCACAGATTACATTTCTTTCATGTAATCATTACTGATATGCATGGACATCAGCTACTTTTTTTATGTTTAGACTTTGTTCTTCAGAGGTGCTGAGTAAATGCAACTCCCATTGAAATCCGTGAAGGTATTTAGCACCTCTAAGGATTGGGCCTATTTTTTTTTTTCTTCCATGGGTTAGTAATTACTAGAGCTGGTTAAAAAAAATTGAAATTGTGTCCATGAAAATTTTCATCAGGAAATAATATTTTCATCAGATATATTTGTCAACTAAGTTTTCTGACCAGCTCTAGAGTCAGGAAATGGATTTTTTCCACCCAAAGATTTCGTTTTTTATAAATTCTCTATTTTATTTGGGCAACATTAAAGTAATGTTCCAGTTGGCAAATGCTGAATTACCGAGCAAATCATTCACAGCCATTACAGCATCCACATTGCTACCACGGGCCCAATTCTTCTTCCACTGAAGTCATAATAAAACTTCCACTGACTGTGATTGGAGCAGAATAGGACTCCAAGTGAGTCTCATGAGTAATTTTCATACTAAAATAATTCCATATTAGGCTGTTTTAAAATGTGTGTCCTATTTATTTATTAGACTTTCTTTTTTTGACAGTGACCCTCGTGCACATTTGCTGTTTTACCCCATTGCTAACCAAAGCTCATCTATTTAGCAATCTTATCCTTAGCTTATCCTGGCAGAAACACAGACTCGGGAAAGTTTCTCCTGAGCTAAAATAAGTCAATTGTCAAAGTTTCTAACTCTAATAAACCAACTTCTCCAATGTCTCCTAAAAATTCTGGGCTGTTATCTCCATATGCCTGATAGGTTTTTGTGTGCTTATAATTAAAATCTTCTATCCTTTTTCTGTGACTTCAGGAGAATGGCAATGAGTCATCAGGTCTCTGGAATGGCCATAACAACAGAAAATGAAGATATCAGTTCAGTACCACTTCATCTATATCAGTGCAGATGACAAGGCATGGGTTTACCTCACAACAGAAACTTAGAGCAAATAATAGTGGGTGAGGGTTATAATCGAATTAGTAAGAGGTGAGGGGATCTATTTGAGGGTAGGGAAGAGCAGGAAGAGATGCCGTGTCAATCTGATGTGAGAGCTTTTTTTTCCCCTCCTGTCACTGATTTTTACCCTTCCCATATCAGAACTTTCTCTGCAATGTGTTATGAATGTTACTTGGGTGATACTGATATTTTGAAGCATAAAAATATGAGAGAGACAGAATGTTGAGTATACAAAACATAATTTTTGTTTCAATAATAATTTCATTTCCAAAATGCAGAAATGCTTCTCAGCCTCCAAATTTCACTGCTTTTGCTTTTTTGTTGTTTGTGCTAATGACAAGGAGCAACACTATTTTTTAGCTCTGTTCTTTATTTCTCACACTTCTATATTCATCCCCCAAATTTAGTTTCTTCGTTGTCCTTATTGAGCTATCCTTAGGCTCAGGAGCTTGGGGAGTTTTTTCTTTACTAAAAGAAAGCTTGCCCACCAGGCGGGTTATTTCCCAAGCTCTCACAGCTCTAATCTTCTTCCCATTTAAAATAAGAATGAGTTTTAGCAAGAAATTGATTTGATGTTAGAACAGCAGTTTCTGGAAGCTCTAATCTTAGTGACAGCCTTAACAAACCAATCACATTCCTGAGGTTTTTCTACACATGGAACAAGAGCACTTGCTTTCTGACACTCAAGGAAGCAAAAATAAACACCTAAAGTGCTCTTTGGGGGTTCAGTGCACACTCCTTCTTCAGTTCTCTTTCTTTTAAACCTAAGTTAATGCACACACGTTCATACTCTTACTCCAACTACCCTAGCCTCAGTCTCAACTCAAAATAAGAACACGGACAAAAGGCAGCTTAGATGGCTCCCAAACTTGGAAATGTTTGAGAACGTCACAAGCAAAAGGCAATTGAGCCTGAGCTAAAATTTATGGGCCTGATGCTGCAAGGTGCTGGATATCTTCCTCTTTTAGGGCAAGTCTACACTTAAAATGCTTATTTGGCGCAGCTGCACTGCCTGTAGCGCTTTAATGAAGACGCTCTACGCCAACAGGAGCGAGCTCTCCCATCAGTGTAGTTAATGCACCTCCCTGAGATGCGGTAACTGTGTTGATGGGAGAAGCTCTCCCATCGACATAGCACTGTCTACACAGATAGATAGGTCGGCATAACTAAGTCGCTCAGGGGTGTGGATTTTTCACACCCCTGAGTGATGTTGTTATACTGGTATAAGTCTGTAGTGTAAATCAGACTTTAGTGAACTGAGCTGGAATAGAAGGCACTGAGCCCCTTTCAGGATCCGCCTCTTTAAGTGGAGAAAAAGGCTTGATCATCAGAGATAGAATCTCTGCCACACAACCTTCAGTGGAGCCCTAATAAAGAAAAATATTTATGTACCTTCACACAAATGCTCAGGGACAAGTCTATCCGCTGTGTAACTCCACTGAAATCACCACAAGGAATGAAATGAGGGGCAACCATGTTAGATTAATTTCTTTTTAATATCTATTTTTTCTTTAGCAGACATTCATTTAAGAGAGCTCTGTTGTTTGAACAAATATACTTGGATTTCACACAAATACAAAATTATTAATGTAGGAGGTCAGTTCAATTTTCTAGTGACTTTTTTGTTACATTAGAGATTTCTATATTTTCCTTTAAAGTTTACTACTTTATCATTCAAAATATTTTCAGTGTATTTCTGTACGTATTTGCATTGGTGCTCAAAAATGTATTATTTTAACAAGGCTACTCAATTAAAAGCTTTTGCTTTACGTGGGTTCCACCATGCGTACATAATATAGTGGTTCTTTGTGACCATTCTGTAACTAGCACTGTGTTCATTTCCATTATAAATTGTGCTTTTAAGCGTTTATTTTCTAACATTTGTAATCATATCAGTTAGACTAATCCTGGCATATGAACTCACAGCTTCAATTACTCTTTTTACAAAAAATTAGACTGTGAAAAGATAGTTTTTATTCTTTTCTTGTTAACATTATTAGACCTTTCAGAAATTATTGATAACCTGTATTGTCAGATCTCTCTCATACTTCCTGGAGAAGAAGCTGGGTATGGCAGTTAACATATTAAACTTGTTTGTACCTGACAAAGCTGCCCTAATCAGCTAGTGTCAGAAGCCGATGTGAGGATGGTCAAGCCTAGGGGTTGGAGCCAGGGGTCAGAGCCAGAATCAGGAGTCAAGAGCGTGGTTGGAACAAGGTTAAGAGTAGGGCTGGGAGCTAGCCTTGAGCAGCACTAGAGGCAAGGCTGGAGAAAAAGCAGGGCCAGAGCAGGCTAAGCCTGTGGAGTCTGTCACCACTGCCATAAAGAGAAGAATTCCAAGCCCTGAAGCAATGTTGATCAGAATGAGTTTCTGTTTCTCTTGTGAGGCTTATATATTTGCTCTGACAGTCACCAGATCAGCTCTCTGCTTGAGAATTACTTGGAGCCTAACATGGGAATGACTCATTGCTGTATGTGGGTTAATCAGGCTCTAGTTCAGGGATAACTCATCACCTCACATACAGTGGGTTAATTTTCAATTATTTGCACTAGGATTGGTTGTGATATTCTCCAGGGATCTGTTTTAGTATTTTCAAAATCTATATGCTGCTTCTTGAGGGGAGTTTTTGAGATCACCAATATAGATGACAGTTAGATGTGTCTTTCCAAAATCTGAGGACAAAAAGATTGTGTGTACATCCTAATTCTATGATGAGGTGATTAGAAACTGGATGAAACTTAATCCAAGAAAAACACGCAGGAAAGAAATGTAAAGTGAATGATATTTCCCTAGGCCTTTCCATCTTCAGGAAGCTGCTTCAGAAAGGTAGAATGGCACAAATCTGAGGACAGTCTTTGACCAGGGGCTGGCATTAGAAGACTTGGTGTCACATGTGGTAAGCACAACGTAACATCTTGTTGATGTTGCTAGACAGGAGCTAGCTTTTGCATGCTGACCTAGAGATCACGATACAGCCTGTGTGACTTTAAAGTTAAAAGAATGTCTTCTGTATTGCGCTAGCTAACTTGCAACCTCTAGCTAGGATAGAATGAAAAACACATCTGTTATTAAAGGAGGAAGAAGCAGCAGAGAATTAGGATACTTTCTCTTTACTGCTTGCCTGTAGGCTTGCAGGCTAGGTTTAATATTATTGAAGACAATCTGCATCAACTGACTATCAGGCTCTTAGTGTTAACTTCTAAAGCCCTAAACTTGATTTGGTTTAAAGTATTTTGTTTAACTTCTGATATCCTATATAACATCTCACCTTCTTAATCAATGGGACTGGGGCCTTTTTGCCCCAATGTAGAAGTTCAATGGACACTGCCAATACTTTTGCTTCAGTGATTTTGGAATTATGTAATGTTTTACCTCTTAAACTATAGGGAGTCATAGATATAAAGAATTTTACAACATTGTTATTATACCCTAAAATTTCTGTTGTGATTTTTAATTCATGGGATATGTGCCCAGAGCACTGAATGAGGGCCTATTAGATTGTGTTAATAGAAATTTCAACAAATAAAATAAATTAAAGAATATGGAATCACATAATGAAATATTCATACACTTCCATATAACTAATCCATGTTTGTGGAAAATATTTGTGTTTGTGGAAAATATTTGCCTGGTGGTATATTACATTGCCTAGTGTGATATGGTAACATAATCATAAATATTTTAGCATAATGGCATACACAAGTTGGCCAACTTAAAGATATTTAATTCAGCTTTTCCTCTCTCATTCAGTCAATCTCTTAATTTATATAAAGTGTTCATCCCATATAGGTGTTCATCACCTATTTTTTATTTATATTGATTCTTTTTTTACTATTAACTTTTCAAATGTGTAAAGCTCTTCACAGATGAAAAGAAATATTGAGGGTCATTGTGCTTGGACAAAGATAGTGAGGTTAATTCCCCATGAGTTAATGCTGGAAGCTCTGTAAATGTGTTCTATGTGTTTAGCTAAGATGAGGGCACCCTAGCCTACAGGTTAGAAGATTGTGGATTTAATTCGCACACCAGAATTTAGCTGATATGAGTACTGACTCTATACTTCAGTACTTGGGGGGAAATGTGCTTTTATAGGTGCTCGCCTTTGGATGAGCCATTAAACTGTGATCCCTTGAGCCTGTCTCTGATGGCTATCTACGTAGACATTAGCACTTGAGGCACTGTTCAAAGAGTATGGGGGGATAAGTGATATACTGCCTAACATTATCTCTTTCAAAAACATGCTCCAGTATTATATGAACTGTGTTGTTAGGTGGTGTTGTGTGATAATGCTAAACCTATAACTGCTTTGTTAGCCTACAAAGTCACTTCACTACTAGCATTTGAGGCATTAATTTGTAGATATTTTAGAGATACTATAAGTATGAAGGTTGCTATATAAAAACAAATGGATATACTGCAGAATACAAGAATCTCTCTCCTCTTTCTTGCATAGAAGACAATGGAGAATCGCTTGCAATTGCCTTCTATGGGTTAACTTTCTGGAGCTTATTTCCATTGATTTCAGTGGCCTGCTATCAAAAATGAATCTCCATCAGCTTCAGTGAGACTCATTTCTGATGGTACTGGCCCATTGACTTCAATGAAATACTCTTGAAAATTAATCTCCATTCACTTCAATGGAGACTCATTTCTAATAGCATTATACAATTGACTTCAATATCATACTGACAAGACCAAATCTCCAGGTACTTCAATGGAAAATTGTTTCTAGGTAATGTTAACCATTGCCTTCAGAGAAACACTACTACTAATCTCCAGTGAAACAGAAAAGTATCTTCTAGTAACTTCTTGGTGGTATTTTAATTGTTCATGCATAGTATTTTTAAACCCTTTTTACACCCAAGCTACCAACTTTTGAAAAACAGATCTGCACAGTACTCTGTTAAACACTCTGCTACAAATAGTATACTGTGTAGTCCATTTTGAAGTCTAGCAAAGTGGGAAGTCCAAATTAAACCAGTTGTGGTTTTTTTCTTGAGAAATTACCTAAATCTTTCATAAATCCAAACGGGTGGTCAGAGAGAGGAGATGTGATTGGGGAAAGATGGAAGAGCAGGTTTGTTGTGATTTTGCTTGCTTCTGAACAAACAAAATAAAACAAAAACAAAATCAATGAATTGCTACCAGTCTTTTACAATTCAATATTGAATTAAGGCCTGTACAATTCTAATCAGTTTTCTGTACTCCAAGGCTGCTCTTATTTTTGAAGGTTTCTGAGATGCAACAGTTTAATTTTGCTATTGTGTTTCCAGTCATCGTCCTATGCATTTTCAGTTTTGGTATCAATTCAAGTCTACACTAGTCCTCCTGCTACCCATATTAGCATTTTCTATGCAATATATTAACTTAAACTTTGCTTGTTCTTTTCGAAGATAGCCACTGATTTAGTTTTTTCTTGTACCCACTGATTTAGCTTGAAATCTATCCATCTACATGCAGACACATTTTGCCTTTTTTGTTTCAGAAGCGAGATAACTTGCAGATTCTCTCAGACCAAATAAATCAGGAAAGAGATATATAGGTGTAATATACCATATACATTATATATTTAATTGCTATTATACTGTCATACTGCAGAAACAATTAGCTTCAAGTGTGGAAAATACATCTATTAATAGAGCAAAAAGTATTGCTATACATGTATCAGGGCTAAAGATACTTTGGTATGGACAGAATTCACAGTCACTTACTGCATACTACTCGTGTCTATTAATGATGAGGCAAGTCTTCTTCATTTCTCTGCACTGATTCACCTGAGTGACTTTGTAACTATAATTATCTTTAGCTTGAGCAATTTCTCTGCAAGAACACATTTACTGTAATTTTGAATAAAGAAATATAGATTCACACTCAAATGAAGCTTAACTTTAGTACCTACCAGTGAAAAGGCATTGACTCCAACTTCTGTCCTGGAAAAAATACATAAATTTCTCAATTGCCCCATCAAGACGATGCACAACTCTCAAAAATCTCTAATTTTGGATGCCTCATCTTCTGAATGCCCAGCTATAAATACCTATGATCTGATTTTCAAAAATATTGAACCCTCACAATTCCAAAAGTCAATGTTAAGTATTTTTTTAATACCATGCCTTAGACATCTCCATTTGAGCACACAAAAACTGAAGCCCAACATTCAAAATCACTTTTGAAAATTAGTACTGGTCGTTAACTTTCTGTAGCACCATCACTAGAATTGAATAAAGAACCAATATCTCTATATCTATTTCAATGACTATGCAGTAGTTAAATCTTTGATTTTAGATTAAGAACATAAGAATGGCCAGACCAGACCAATGGTCCATCTAGCCCAGTATTCTGTCTTCCAACAGTGGCTGGTGCCAGATGCTTCAGAGGAAATGAACAGAACAGGGCAATTTATCAAGTGATCCATCCCCTGTCATCTACTCCTAGCTTCTAGCAGTCAGAGGTTTAGAGTCATCCAAAGCATAGGGTTGCATCCCTGACCACCTTTGCTAATAACCATTGATGTACCTATCCTCCATTAATATATCTAATTCTTTTTTTAACCCAGTTGTACTTTTGGCCTTCACAACATCTCCTGGCAACAAGTTCCACAGGTTGACTGTGCATTGTGTGAAGCAGCATTTCTGTATGATTGTTTTAAACCTGCTGCCTATTAATTTTGTTGGGTAATCCCTGTTTTTTGTGTTATGTGATGGGATAAATAACTGTTCCTTATTCACTTTCTTCACACCATTCATGATTTTGTAGACTTCTATCATATCCCCCCTCTGCCATCTCTTTTCCAAGCTGAACAGTCCCAGTCTTTTAAATCTCTTCTCATGTGGAAGCTGTTCCATACCCCTAATCATTTTTGTTGCCTTACTCTGTACTTTTTCCAATTCTAATATATCTTTTTTGAGATGGGGTGATCAGAGCTGCATGCAATATTCCAGGTATGGGCATGGCATGGGTTTATATAGTGACATTATGATATATTCTGTTTTACTATCTATCCTTTCTCTAATGGTTCTTAACATTCGGTTAGCTTTTTAGACAGCTGCTGCACACTGAGCAGATGTTTACAGAGAACTTTCCACGATGACTCCAAGATCTCTTTCTTGAATGGTAACAGCTAATTTAAACCCCATAATTTTGTATGTATATTTGGGATTATGTTTTCCAGTGTACATTATTTTGTATTTATCAACAGGGAATTTCATGTGCCATTTTCTTGCCCATTTACCCAGTTTTATGAGATCCCTTTATAACTCTTTATAGTCATGTAGGAAGTACCTATCTTCAGTAATTTTGTATTGTCTACAGACTATGACACCTCACTGTTTACCCCTTTTTTCAGTTAATTTATTAATATGTTGAACAGCACTGGTCCTAGTACAGATTCTTGGGGGACCCTGCTATTTACGTCTCCACTATGAAAGCTGACCATTTATTCCTATTGTTTGTTTTCTATCTTTTAGCCAGTTACTGATCAATGGGAGGACACTCTCTCTTATCTGATGACTGCTTTCTTCACTTAAGAGCCTTTGATGAGGGACCTTGTCAAAGGCTTTCTGAAAGTCCAAGTACACTCTATCCACTGGATCATCCTTGTCCACATATTTGTTGACCCTCCCACAGAATTCTAACAGATTGGTGAGGCATGATTTCCCTTTATAAATGCCACATTGAGTATTCCCAACATACTATGTTCATCTATGTGTCTGATAATTTTATTCTATACTATAGTTTCAACCAGTTTGCCTGGTACTGAAGTTGGTCTTACTGGTCTGTAAGTGCCAGGATTGCCTTTGGAGCTTTTCCTAAAACTCAGCATCATATTAGTTTTCCACCTATCATCTGATACAGAGGCTAATTTAAGCAATAGGATACATATCACAGTTAGTAGTCCTGCAATTTCATATTCAAATTCCTTCAGCACTCTTGGGTGAACACCATCTGGTCCTGGTGACTTATCAACTTGTTCCAAAACCATCTATTGACACCTCTGCCTGGGACAGTTCCTCAGATCTGTCACATAAAAAGAATGGCTCAGGTGTGTGAATCTTCCTCATATCCTCTGCAGTGAAGTCCAATGCAAAGAATTCATTCAGCTTCTCTGCAATGGCTTTGCCTTCCTTGAGTGCTCCTTTATCACCTTGATGTACATTTTAAATCTGCAGTTTTTACACATATGTATTAGATCTTTTTCTAAACACATTTTCAGAAAATGGAAATAAAGCATGAATCTTTTAAAAAAAAGAAAAGGAGTACTTGTGGCACCTTAGAGACTAACCAATTTATTTGAGCATGAGCTTTCGTGAGCTACAGCTCACTTCATCGGATGCATACCGTGGAAACTGCAGCAGATATTATATACACACAGAGATCATGAAACAATACCTCCTCCCACCCCACTGTCCTGCTGGTAATAGCTTATCTAAAGTGATAATCAAGGTGGGCCATTTCCTGCACAAATCCAGGTCTCTCACCCCTCACCCCCCTCCAAAAACCACACACACAAACTCACTCTCCTGCTGGTAAAAGCTCATCCAAAGTGACCACTCTCCCTACAATGTGCATGATAATCAAGGTGGGCCATTTCCAGCACAAATCCAGGTTTTCTCACCCCCCCACCCCCATACACACACAAACTCACTCTCCTGCTGGTAATAGCTCATCCAAAGTGACCACTCTCCCTACAATGTGCATGGTAATCAAGGTGGGCCATGTCCAGCACAAATCCAGGCTCTCTCACCCCCCCTTCTCCCTCCCCGCCCCGGGGACACACACACACACACACACAAACTCACTCACTCTCCTGCTGGCAATAGCTCATCCAAACTGACCACTCTCCAAGTTTAAATCC
Source organism: Eretmochelys imbricata (assembly GCF_965152235.1). Taxonomy (NCBI): domain Eukaryota; kingdom Metazoa; phylum Chordata; order Testudines; family Cheloniidae; genus Eretmochelys; species Eretmochelys imbricata. The sequence goes on from NC_135577.1 coordinate 84,660,603, forward strand.
AAGTTTAACCAGAACGTCTGGGGGAGGGGGGTAGGAAAAAACAAGGGGAAATAGGCTACCTTGCATAATGACTTAGCCACTCCCAGTCTCTATTTAAGCCTAAATTAATAGTGTCCAATTTGCAAATGAATTCCAATTCAGCAGTTTCTCGCTGGAGTCTGGATTTGAAGTTTTTCTGTTTTAAGATAGCGACCTTCACGTCTGTCACTGCGTGACCAGAGAGATTGAAGTGTTCTCCGACTGGTTTATGAATGTTATAATTCTTGACATCTGATTTGTGTCCATTTATTCTTTTACGTAGAGACTGTCCAGTTTGACCAATGTAAATGGCAGAGGGGCATTGCTGGCACATGATGGCATATATCACATTGGTGGATGTGCAGGTGAACGAGCCTCTGATAGTGTGGCTGATGTTATTAGGCCCTGTGATGGTGTCCCCTGAATAGATATGTGGGCACAGTTGGCAACGGGCTTTGTTGCAAGGATAAGTTCCTGGGTTAGTGGTTCTGTTGTGTGGTATGTGGTTGTTGGTGAGTATTTGCTTCAGGTTGGGGCTGTCTGTAGGCAAGGACTGGCCTGTCTCCCAAGATTTGTGAGAGTGTTGGGTCATCCTTCAGGATAGGTTGTAGATCCTTAGTAATGCGTTGGAGGGGTTTTAGTTGGGGGCTGAAGGTGACGGCTAGTGGCGTTCTGTTATTTTCTTTGTTAGGCCTGTCCTGTAGTAGGTAACTTCTGGGAACTCTTCTGGCTCTATCAATCTGTTTCTTCACTTCCGCAGGTGGGTACTGTAGTTGTAAGAAAGCTTGACAGAGATCTTGTAGGTGTTTGTCTCTGTCTGAGGGGTTGGAGCAAATGCGGTTGTATCACAGAGCTTGGCTGTAGAGGATGGATCGTGTGGTGTGGTCAGGGTGAAAGCTGGAGGCATGTAGGTAGGAATAGCGGTCAGTAGGTTTCTGGCATAGGGTGGTGTTTATGTGACCATTGTTTATTAGCACTGTAGTGTCCAGGAAGTGGATCTCTTGTGTGGACTGGACCAGGCTGAGGTTGATGGTGGGATGGAAGTTGTTGAAATCATGGTGGAATTCCTCAAGGGCTTCTTTTCCATGGGTCCAGATGATGAAGATGTCATCAATATAGTGCAAGTAGAGTAGGGGCTTTAGGGGACGAGAGCTGAGGAAGCGTTGTTCTAAGTCAGCCATAAAAATGTTGGCATACTGTGGGGCCATGCGGGTACCCATAGCAGTGCCGCTGATCTGAAGGTATACATTGTCCCCAAATGTAAAATAGTTATGGGTAAGGACAAAGTCACAAAGTTCAGCCACCAGGTTAGCCGTGACATTATCGGGGATAGTGTTCTTGACGGCTTGTAGTCCATCTTTGTGTGGAATGTTGGTGTAGAGGGCTTCCACATCCATAGTGGCCAGGATGGTGTTATCAGGAAGATCACCAATGGATTGAAGTTTCCTCAGGAAGTCAGTGGTGTCTCGAAGGTAGCTGGGAGTGCTGGTAGCGTAGGGCCTGAGGAGGGAGTCTACATAGCCAGACAATCCTGCTGTCAGGGTGCCAATGCCTGAGATGATGGGGCGCCCTCATCTGATGATCTGGACAAACTGGAGAAATGGTCTGAAGTAAACAGGATGAAATTCAATAAGGACAAATGCAAAGTACTCCATTTAAGAAGGAACAATCAGAAGCATATATACAAAATTGGAAATGACTGCCCAGGAAGGAGTACTGCGGAAAGGGATCTGGGGGTCATAGTGGACCACAAGCTAAATATGAGTCAACAGTGTAACACTGTTGTAAAAAAAGCGAACATCCTTCTGGGATGTATTAGCAGGAATGTTGTAAGCAAGACACAAGAAGTAATTCTTCTGCTTTACTCCATGATGATTAGGCCTCAACTGGAGTATTGAGTCCAGTTCTGGGGACCACATTTCAGAAAGGATGTGGACAAATTGGAGTCCAGAGAAGAGCGACAAAAGTGATTAAAGGTCTAGAAAACATGACCTATGAGGGAAGATTGAAAAAAAAAGTTTTGTTTAGTCTGGAGAAGAGAAGACTGAGAGGGGACATGATAACAGTTTTCAAGTATGTAAAAGGTTGTTACAAGGAGGAGGAAGAAAAATTGTTTTTCTTAACCTCTGAGGATAGGACAAGAAGCAATGGGCTTAAATTGCAGCAAGGGAGGTTTAGGTTGGACAGTTAGGAAGTTTTTCCTAATTGTCAGAGTGGTTAATCACTGGAATAAATTGCCTAGGGAGGTTGTGGAATCTCCCTCATTTGAGATTTTTAAGAGCAGGTTAGAAAAACACCTGTTAGGAATGGTCTAGATAATACTTAGCCACGAGTGCAGGGGACTGGACTAGATGATCTCTCGAGGTCCCTTCCAGTTCTATGATTCTATGTTGTGCCCTTTATCATAATCATAGGATCAAATAATTTACAAGCTCCCAAAAGTCAACTAGTTTTGGATTTTCCCCTTCTCAAACTTCTTCTCCTTGTCCAAGGAAAATTAAATGCAAAAAAGTAATATTAATGCAATGGTGAAGTTGGAATATAAAGCACCCAAAATAACATTTAGAAAGTTCAGGTTGCTATCTCTCCCTTAGCTCAACCATACTTTTGATTCCTACTTTTCTAGATAAATGTAAACTTTAAAATATGCTCTTGTTATTAATGTATGCTACAGAAAGTATAGGATGTGCAAAGTGTTCAAATTAAAGTTTCAAGAACAATGTTAAACTTGGAATATTCTAAGTGTCTGATAATTCAGCCTAACACTACATTAATTCAAGATTTTTTTCACTTTATACATGCTTTATTATACAGATCTTCACTCTCAGACTCTATAAACTGTCAACAGCTAAATGAATTTCACTAGAAATAAAGGGCACTTCAAACCAATCCAACCACCATGACTGGTTGGCTTTCGGTAATGGACTGAATGGATAGTAAAACTGCATTACTGAATAGACTGCACAGAAAGTTTTTTAGACTGTAATCAGTATGCTGATGGATAAAATTATAATTCTTTGAATCTTCTTTGATACTTTTAATTAATTCCTTGGATCGTCTTTGAGTAGAAAAAATGAATATTATCTAGGCCCCTAAATAGACAAAATTAGTCTTAACTGTATGTTTGTTTTATTCTATTATCTTTCTACTATTCTGGGGAGTATATTAATTCATGAGTATTCTTGACCAATCCAGGTAAATGGAGGCTGGTTTCCTCTATTTAATTTTTTTTAAGATGAAACTTCTCCATAATGGCAAACACTTTGAAATAGTCACACCTTCCCCAGAAGAGTGTTGCTAAAGTTGAAAACTGAAGAGACATAAAACAATTATTATAAGTTGGAACTGAATACAAACACAATCATTATGCTGATGCCATTATTGTAACATTTAGCCCTGTTTGAAATACTCTTGTTGTCTGACTTGAAGAAAAACAAACCCATATTAAACCAAATTTGTACAGAATACTAGAAAAGTATACTGGCGCAGTTTCTCTACAACAAAAAAATCCATGCTAGGAAAAATAAAAATTAGAGGTAAGGGAACTAATTTAGCCTTTCTTCTTCACTGGAACCACTGGTATTCACAGAAGTCATAACTCATGATAACTTAGCAAGCAGTAGTCTTCATCAACTGACCAAATAGAGTGGGTAATAAAATAGTGAAAAATAGTCATTATAAACCAAAAAAATGCAGATGTGACTGCATGTCAGACTAAAAAAGACAAATAAGTAACCATGTCAGCTGGGATCAGGCTGAGATAAAACAGATGCAGTAAAGACTTTTTCAATCAGGTTTGAACTCAAGAATTACTTCTACCCAGAAGTTATAAGTTCTCTTTCTCTCACACATATACACTACACGTATCCTACCTGAAAGGTATTTTTGAAGCATCTGTTGCCTAAAACAAAATCTGTATCCAAAAGAATAGTGACTCAATTTTGTAATGCTTAGAAGGCGTGTATTAACGACCAGGTAACTGCCTGACTTCCTTCAAAGAGGATGGATGTTTCTCCATCCAATATGAATCACTGCCAGAATGAGCCCCCACAATCTCAAGAGTTTCCTGTATTGTTGTTTTATCTTCCTGAAAATGGGATAATATGATCATCTGGCAAAGTAGGGTTTAAAGGATTATGTAGTCTTTTTGTGGGATTTCCAAAGAACACAATGAAGACATCAGCTTTCTCCACAAACTCGAGTGCTTTAGGTAGAAACCTAAAATGAAAATAAAAATGTACTTGTAAAGACTTATGACCAAAAAACAAAACAGGAATTGTGTGCTGGAGGCAGAACTCTGTGTGTTGTGAAATTGGTGGTGTTTAGGGCTGGTCTGTGGGAATTGAAAATAAAGATCTATAAATGGACTAAATGACTCTCAGCTCATTTAACTTTCTTGCCAAAGTTAAAGCCATGAGAAAGGACTGGAGAGTCAAATATAAGGAGATGTGGTTGAGTGTCTGAAAGTATCTTTAATCAGAGCTTGTAATGTCACTCCAGGACACCAGCCACCTTTAGATTGCCTTAGCAATGGACAAAGTGAGCAACAACAACAAAAGCAAGAAGAAATACAATGAAATAAGTCGAGTGGTAGAAGAGACTTGACAAAGTGTAGGGGGGACTGTCTGTAAATTCTACACTGGGTTTCTCACCCCAGAAGGAAGGGTAGGTTGAAATGACAAAATAGTCACAAAACAGGATGAAGACCTCCTGCAGGGAGACTTCACTCAATAGTTTAATTCCTTTGTAAAAGGTAAGACTTACATGATGTTAGCTTTCTTAATAAAAATAAATATAAATAAATACTCTTCCCACTCTGGAATGCTACAGGTTTATAAATCAATTAATATTTTTTCCAGGGACCTCTTAGAATCTAGGTGTTTATTAGGGTCAGTCCTGTTTGTGACTTCCAGATTACAATGGAGGGGAAGAAACACTGGTATTAACAGACTCATAGATTGAGCTACTCGACCACTGCTGCATAACTCAGCAGAGCATTGTTGGTATGCACCAAAAAGTGGGCAGGCTACTTTAGGCCACACTAGATATGGATACAAGAGCTCTGGGAGGGAGAAATAAATAATAATCTGTTGTTATTCTTAATCTGATTCATCATTTCAGGAATGAGCTAGGGGAAACCAATCAGGGTTGTTGGGGTTTGGTTTGCTTTTTTAAATCAGAAGGTGTGAGGACTGATTAAGGGGAAAGGATGCAGATGCTAAGATACTCCCTTAAGCATAGGAGATAAATCAAGCTGACTACTTTGGCTACCTGTAGGGTACTACACACCAACCAAATTCCTGTCCCTGCAAATTTTCTTAGTTAGGAATATCAGTGCAGAAAGAAAATAAAGATTGTAGAAAACAGCTAGAAAAAATGTTGCTAACTAACCCGGTCTTTTTATAATCTGCTTTGAGCCAAAAGACTCGCAGGAGTGGAAAGAATTACTGGCCCTGGAGAGTAGGTATAGAGTAGGCACAGGGGAAAAAAATACACTGTTGCCTCCTGAAACTCTGGGGACAAAATCCCCCCACCATATGGTTTGTTTTTCATTCTCTTGACTTCAACTTATTTGCAGGTATAATTCAGATCCTGGTTGAGGAGCAACTGAAAGTGTTGCTTTGAAACTGATCTGCTGTCCCCAAGATGATCCCAGACTGATTGCCAGCAACATAGGTGCTGGAACTAGGGATGCTGGGGGTTCTGCCCCACCCCCTGGCTTGATGTGGTTTCCATTATATAGTTTGGTTAAATGGGTCTCAGCAACCCCACTATAAAAACTGTTCCAGCACCCCTGATTAGTTCACCTTGGAGTCATGGCAGTGATCTTGAAGGGGAGAAAGACTGGTCTTCAGATGATAAAACTTCTGGATGAACACATGGAGCAACTGCAGTTAAGTTGCTGACTGGACGAGCAGATGAAGTGTGGGAAAAATTGATGACAGTTCTTTGATCTTCCATCAGAGCTGTTCAACACCATTTGTGAGGGATCAAGACTATGGGAAACCTCTGGTGCTAAGAAATTACCCATTAATTAGGACTTCAGGCCAGAGCAGCGGATACAACACAGGAGAAGTGAACACTGAAGCTCTAGCAATGTCTTTTGCCATTATGCAGCATAAGTCAAAGGGGCTCTTTTGCTCTCACATAGTCAGGAAATTAGGATTTCCAGGCAGGTGAAAGGACTGATACTCTTTTGTGAGACAGCTCCAGATATTGTTAGGATTCATGAGTGATGCATACACTGTTCCTTCCTTCTCCATGCTATAAGCATTACCCTCACAATGCTCTCAGCTGCCCATACTGATGAGTGAGATTCTAAGGTTAACCTCAGACCTTAACTCTAGTTTCCCAGTGGCAGCACCGTGTGCTAATCATTGAGCCATTGGGATAGCCCTCTAGGGCATTCTTCTAATAGTTTTTCTAGTTCTTCTACTGATGTCCTTATACATCTTTTATGATTTCGATAGTGATGCTACTTTCCCCAGGCATTTTCCTTCTATCTTCTTCTTTGCTTGTGTTTCCTGCTTAGAATATATGGATGGCTATCTTAATCTCTCCCTTCATTCCCAGTGCATCTTTTAGAAAAGAAATTTGTCCTCCTCTCTCCCAGCCCTGGCACCATGAGTATATATCAAGGAATTCTACAGATGGAAAATATTTGAGTACTTCCTATTTGAGTTTTGATGGCTTTTTTTCTGGACTTTTTACATTCACTGTTTAGAAATATGTTGTCATTTTTCAGATGAACAGTCAATTCTTTCCACGTAAAATTAAACAGAATGTATGTATTTTTTATACTGAATGAAAACAAAATGTAGCACATGACATCATTTGAGGGAGAAAATTATATTCTCTCATATAGTTCTGGAAAGAAATCATATTTTTTTTATCAACTGCTCTTTTCTAATGTGCACTGCTGATAAATGGTGAAAGGAAATTCTTCATTCCTAATTATATATTCCTCTCTCAGTATACATATATAAACTCCTTTGGGAATAACTTTAGCAATATAACTTGAGATATGAGGTAGCTGATATGTGTAGTATTAATACGAAAAATGTTTTCATTGTATGTATGTTAAAAAGCTCTTGGAATATTACAAGCAATGAAAGTACAAGTCAGTTAGTTGTCTTCTCCCTACTCTGCCCATAATTTTTCCTTACAAGGACTATCGTCTCCTGTTTCATCTTCTCTGTTATTTTCTTTTCCATTCTCTATATCCATCCACTGTCATGAAGTGCAGCCTTTGAACGGTCAGTGCTTCACAATAATAGTACATATTGGTTGTAGCAGCTGCTACAACAGTCAGTGGACACTTGTAAAGATGGGGAGTTGTAAAATAATAAATTGAATATTTAATACCTATACAGAAGACATGGACTTTATCTACACTTAATGGGTGTGTGTGTGTATGTGTGGAGGGGGGGCTGATTACTCATTCATAGCTACACCACTTATGAATGATGAGGTCACCCCTATCTCATGAAGATAAATGCTATATCCTGTTATGACATATTCCTTTTATATCAAATTAGTTCAATTTTCTCACTAGTGAGGAATCAGTATAACTAAAAAAAAATTCAACACTTCAGAGATAAAGGCATTTTTCTACTGTAGTTCATTATGTATCCTATTTTCATTTTATTTTATTTCTGTTCTGTTTTGTTCTATTTTATCCTGTTCTATGTATACTATTTTACTCTCCGCCTAAATGATATCTGACTAAAGTGAAGCAAAAATTAGATGATACAATGAAGCTTTGTAGCATTCTCTCTAGTACCTGTCACAGGCTCCTTCCAACAGCAGATAATGAAAATTCAAAGTCAAACCATTTAACTTTAAGTAAATGGAAATGAATTTCCAGAGAAGAGATTTTTTTTTTCACCTGTGAAAGAAAGGAACTGTAGTACATTGACAGTGAGGATAAAGATATAACATATAATTGTGAGAGATAGGTATATGTAATATATAAATATTTTAAATGTTATCATATTACACACTGTCATGTGTTTTTAATTTTTATCTTTACTGTGTTTTTGCCATAACAGTGGAAGATCTACAGCATATTATAAGAAACAGCACTACTGTACTGAACATCTTTGAGTTCAATCAATACCAAAGCAATTTGCAGAATATCTTATAATAGTATACTGAATTTAGACAAAAAGAATTTTACTCAAGAACCAGAATCTAGCAATAATCGGGGAGTGATGAAAAATAAACTAACTTAAAAAAATGATAGGGCCTGATTCTCCTTCCTCTTACATAGTTATGCTGGTGTAAAACTAGTGAAAATGGGAGGAGAATCAGGCCCACAGTACTGAACATGGGACAGACAGAAAGGAGTAAAAAGAAAAGGAGTACTTGTGGCACCTTAGAGACTAACCAATTTATTTGAGCATGAGCTTTCGTGAAATGGATGAAGTGAGCTGTAGCTCACGAAAGCTCATGCTCAAATAAATTGGTTAGTCTCTAAGGTGCCACAAGTACTCCTTTTCTTTTTGCGAATACAGACTAACAAGGGTGTTACTCTGAAACAGATAGGGGTATAAATCTTATATTGAACATTTTCACTCAAGTGTTAAATAAGATTCAAATAGCAGAGATTCACATTTTGCTTTACTATGCTACCCTTAATTGTGGGAGAAAAACAATAAACAATCAAATGCACTATTCTATAGTCATGGTATAACATTTGTAGTTGATATTCTTTTAAGGGCTTTGAAACAATGGCTCTGCATATTGTAGACCTTACAAACCTGAGACTGAATCCTGCTAGTCTTACTCATGTGAGTAGTTCTACTGACTTCAGTGGAGCTACTTGTGTGGCTGCTGGATGTGGCTTTTGCTGTGCTTAAGCAGTTAAATAAGTGATACAGTCAGTAGTCACAAAATATTGTGTAAAATATGCAAAGAGGATCCAGTCCTGCGCCCACTGAAGTCAATGACAAAACTACTGCCAATGCACTGGCTTCAGTGGTGCAAGCTCAGGACCCCCATGTGTCACTTCTACTCCTGGGGGAATTCTATGCCACTGCACGTGTGCAGAATTCATGCCCCCTGCACATTTCTTTGTTTTCCTGCAGAAAAATGACTTTCTGACAGGGAAGCAAAGGGAAGCTGCAAGAGCAGTCATGTACCCACTCCCTAGCAGAGCAGGTACATGGTTTCAGGCACCTGGTGGAAAGGTAAATCATCGCAGTGGCTCCTGCCTTGAGCTGGGATCAGCTGCTAGTCCCAACTGGGCTGGAGGCAGGAGAGGACAGGACTTCCTCTTCCCCTTGAAGGAGAGACTAGGGCTGTGTCAGACCCACCCCCAGAAACTTCCCCCAGCTGCAGGAAGCTCAGCATCCTCCCCTGCTTCCTGCCCCCATTGCTCCTCAGCTGTTGGGGGAGGGGTCACTGTATGGAGAGCTGCTCCCCCCATCCACCCAACCCCCATGCATCCTAACCCTTCCATACCCAGACACCCCTGTCAAGCCCCACTGGGAACTTCCAGAATCCCCCTAGCCCTCCATACCCAAACCCCACCCCACTGAACCTCAACCCCTGCATCTGGAGCCTGCCTGCACCCAGACCCCCTGCCTCCGGATCCCCACCCCTGCACCCAGACCACCCTCCACTAAGCTCCCTGCACTCAAACCCCCACCCTGATGCCCTACCCCCTTAAGCCCCCACATCCAGACCCCCACACCACCTACGCCCAACTAGCTGCATCCAAACCCCCCTGCCCTACCCCCTTGAGCCCCCACATCCAGACCCCCACACCACCTACGCCCAACTAGCTGCATCCAAACCCCCCACCCCACCAAGTCTCACTCCCCCAGCACCCAGACACCCGCCCCCCCCGCTGAGATACCCACACCTAGACTCCTCTGCTGAGCCCCAACCACCTTCACCTGGAAACCTCTGCATGCATCCATATCTCCCCACACCTAGACCCCCCCCAAAGAGCTGTCTGCACTCAGATTGTCTCACACAGAATCCTCTCACTCCACACCTGGATCCCCCCACACTGAACCTCCTCCACACTTGGATCCTGCCCAGTTGAGCCTGCTTGCCCTACACCTGGTGCAGAGGGGCAGGGTCCCAGGGTGTTTCTGGGGCAGGCAGAGGCCTTGTGCTATGTAAGGGTCAGGTGCAGCCTCACCGCTGAGTCCATGTCCCGGAGGTTGGGGGGCTGCAGGGTGATCTCCTACCTTCAACAAGCCAGTGGCCTGTGTTCCCCACTGCCATGTTGGAGCCTCTGAATTTATTTATTGACAAATAAAACTTGCAGAATTTTGCAGAATTTTAAAATATTGTGAGCAGAATTTTTATTTTTTTGATGCAGAATTTTAATTTTTTTTGCTCAGAATGCCTTCGGGAGTAGACTTCTAACTAAGACAAGCTTTGTACATCTTAGTCAAAGGCTGGCTTTCTGTGTCTCAGTTGTTGCCTTTGGATCATGAAAATATGGTTACAGTGCCTGGAGTGACACTCAAAGGATGGAGACCTCTAAATGATTAAGTCCACTCTAATGCCTAGACACAAGTTGGCAGAAAAAAATATTATAATGGACTGAGAATTTCAAAAATGACTATGAGGGCACATTTAAATTCCTTTCTGTGTTTATTTCATAACCAATTAGAGTGGTAGCCTATATTCATGCCAGTCTTGTACTATGTTGTAAGAAAAAGGAAAGGCACTATTCAGAAGTCTTTAATAATTTCTCCAGCCATTTATTGACCTGCTCTCTAAAGGCCATATACAGTCCTTGATCTGCATGCAAAATTCCTATTGACAAAATTGGGATGGCCATGGGCAGATGGAGGATAATTTATAAACCTTCCATTTTAAATATGTTGATTACAAAGAAGATATAAACATTTAAAAATAATGTGAAAATCTTTATTTAAAACAGTTCTTTAAACGTGGAGTTTGAATAATATCCTCTCCTCCCTCAGCTATCTAACCTAAACTTTTTCTGTAAAGTCTGTATATTTAACACTCAAACAATTGATGTCCCTATGGTATAAACAGGATAGATAATGAATATAAGTGGGATAGAAAATTAATCCTACTTGTGAGAAGAGAGACAGTCATAATTCACTTAGGCTTCTCAGCTCTTACGTTATGAGGTCTTCAGCTAACTCATGGGATCCATTCCACATCCCACAGATGCTCATTATGAATTCTTTTTATGTGCAACATGTGGGGACTAACCAGTTTCATATCTCCTGGTATTAGCTGCAGTCCAAAGAATTCTGTATTAAAATAGAATGCAAACACAGATGCTATTTAATACAAAGGATTTGAACGCAGTCTCTGTTTTAACATAAAGTTGATGTGTCTTAATTTGGTTTCAAGCAAAAATAGTAAGTAAAAGTCAAGATGAAGAGGATATTTGACCTAAGGGTCAATTTAAGATTCATAGAGGCAAAGCTGCATTGGGTGAAAGGAGATATACTGCCAGGACAACAGTAGCTTTGCCTGTGGAAGCCAGTCGCACAATGCCTTCTAGGGTGGTGGGCCAGGCTGGAAAAGTACAGCAAGCACATCTCACAGTGCAACTGTAATACTGTGACTTAAGTTCGTCTATAGGGCGTCCTAGGGTTGAATGTGAGCTGCCAACCCCAGTTGCTGTGCCTTGACTGCTATTTTAACCCAAGTTAGCTAACCTGAGTTGAGAACCCACTTTTTTCCAGTGGAGACATACCATGAGTGGTGCCATCAGGGTTAACAGCTCTATCCTCAGGGAACACAGACAGGCAGAGTATGAATGCTGCTTGTGTACCCCACACTAGCCCCGTGTGTGTGCTTCATCCCCCTGGCTAGAGGGGAACAGGCTGTTACTGCTAACATGAGAGCTACTCCTTCAGGTCTGCCTTATGGATCTGAGGGGCCTGGGCTCCAAGTCCCCAGAGGAGAAGGAGGGTGATGGGTGGACAATACACCTGTACAGGAAAGCTATAGGGAGGAAAGGCTTTTCCTCCTCTCTTCCCTTAATACTCCTGACTGAACGTGTTTAACGCACTGCCGTTTACACCGAACCCTGGCAAACTAACTCCAGCTTGCTTAGACTGAGTAACTTTAGTGTGGTGAGGGGACAGCATTTGGGCCAAGTACCCACAGTTACTTTCTCGGTGTCAGGGTGAGGCTGGGTGAGTAGATTTGCTGCAGGGGCGTCAGGCTTTTCTGGGTGATTTTTGCAAGGCTTCTGGGTTCCTCCATAGCAGGACAAGGGCTTTGCCAAATGCCTGTCCCTGTTAAGAAAGGAAGGGCTCTGTTGCGGGCTTGTGGCTCGCCCCTTTCCTTCCCCCGCACCCCCTCCTGACGGTCTTGGCGGCTTCGCAGGCTGCTGCTCCCTCCTCGCCTGGCTCAAAGGGTTAAGCAGGTGAAGCGCCGCGCCAGCCCCGCGCTTTGGCCGGCGATTGGCTGCGAGGCGAGCGGCCCAGGCCGGCAGTTAACGCGCGGGGAGTCAATCGGCAGCGCAAGTTGTTGTTCCCTCATTGACTCCCGGCGCCTCCGAGAAGGGTGGGAATGGCACGGGGCGGGGGGGCTGCTCTGCGCATTCCAACACCTCGCACCGCACCGCCGGCGGCTACTGCGCCCTGAGAAGGATCACCTCGCACCGCACCGCCTGGCTCGGGGGGCATACACATGCACAGCAGCCTTGAAACCCAAGCCAACCCGGTTTTGGGTCGAGAATCACTTTGCAGCGAAGAAGAGGGGCAAGGCAAATCCACCCTCCTAGGTCAGGGAGGGGCGGGGAAATAGCGCCCACTCTTACCCATGTTGCACAAAGGAGCTGTAAATCTGCAGACGCTTTTCCCTCTCGGATATTAAGCAGTTTGCATTAAAGAGCCACCGAAGACGAGCCACCTTCCTCAATATTGTTATTGTTTGCTCCTGCTGCTCTGTGATATAAATTTGCAAAGGGTTCTTGCACACCTCTCAGCTGTATAATTGATACGTTGAAGCAGCAATGGGGATCGGTGCTTGCTCACACACACAACCACACACCTCACAAGTTTGAGTAGCAATAACATTGCTGCACACTAGGAGGGGAGGAGAGTCAGTTCCCTATAATAGGGAACAAACTCTGCCATAGCACAAAAGCGGCGCATTTCCTCACTTGTGAAAACCGTCCCTTCATAGAGGGGGGGGGGAGCAAGTTACCAAGAGCAAGAACTTGGGCAGCAACAATCCTCCACTCTCACTTCTTTCTTTACGACTCTGGGAGCTGGGATATTTCCTCCCCCTCCTCCCTCGCGCTGTTGGCTCTAGCCCAGGCTGTGGTCAGCAGCGCTTATTATTACTTCATTGAGACAGAGAAATCCTCCAAGACTTGCATTTTGGGAGGAGGGGTGGGGGAGAGGGAGGAGGGGAAAAAAAGGCAACATTTGCTGCTCATCATTTTCACTGCACCGCTAAAGTAATTGCGCTTCCCTCTCCTCTCTCTGTCCCTACTCAGCCTGGATATTCTGGTATAACCTCAGCTTCGGTGGTATTATTAGCTACACCTTCCTTTGGCAGTGCTGACCCCCCCCTCCAAATCCTCACACGTTATATGTTTGCAAATCGGTAAAATATCTCCCCCCTCCCTTTACCCCCCATCCTTCCCTTCCCTCCCCCAACTCCTCTCAATCTCAGCCCAGCAGCTCAGATCAAAGCGCCTTCCCTCACTCACAGTGGCCGCCGCTCACTAATGGGATTGCAGTGTGCCTGGCTCTGCTGCTGCAGCCGCCGGAGGGAGAGGAGCTGCTGTACCTCTTCGCCGAGACTCGCTGGGTGCTGAGCCGCGGGGATGATCAGGATCTTCCCGGATTTCAGCGTGCAGGTGACTGCGGCGGCGGCCGGTGGGGCGGCCGGGGGAGTGCCGGCCGGGCCAGGCATGGGGAGAGCCAGCACCGCAGCCAACGGCAACCCGCAAAACGTTCAGGGCATCACTTCCTACCAACAACGGTGAGTGCAAGTCAGAAAAGGGGATGTGTGTGAGGCTCCCTCACTTGCTTTTCTTTGTGCTTTTGTGTTTCTTTCCCTCCCCCCCCGCTGTTGGTAGGTCTTTGGGTGTAAAAATTCAGGCAGTTTTAAAATGCACCGAGATGTAAACAAAATCTTCTAATGGTATCTTGAATGAGTTGGAAAGCAGCAATGGGGGGTGGCAGTGGGGGGAGTGAGTTCCCGGCATCTTAGCTTGGCTGCTGCAAAGTTTGGGATCCCGTCCGCTCTTCCTTGCTAGAGAGGAATTTCTCAATGTCAATGCCTTGTGCAAATCCCACTGTGTGGCAGCCTGGGGGATAATTGATCACGGTGTGTTGATTGATAATTTGTTTTCGACAGAGAAAGAGACAATTTTCACTTGGAGTTGCACGCTTGCAGGGCCACATTGTAGTGTTATGTCACCTGTTAGTACAGGGAAATATAGCATGAAACCCTAAGTGTACGCAGCACTGTGGAGTATTCATCTTAACTGCATTCTAATGCAAATACACGCGATTCGCAGGCAGCGCCTTTAGGAAGAGCCCTACAAAGTTGGGTTTAGGCATTAAGTCATAATGAAGTTTAAAGACCTTCCCCACTCTGCACTCCTTAATAATTCACTGATAAGTGGTCATACTATCATGGTGTTTAATTACATGACATTTCTTCCTCTTTCTAAGAGTACAAAACTGCACTTTCTCTTTGATATTCTTTGCTAGTAGTAAATTAGAACAAAAATCTACTCCCCAGTAATTGACAAAAATGTCTAGATTGAAATCTGAACAATTTCGATTTTAAAATAAAATAAAAATAGTGTAGTTCCAAACATCCGGGCTTCCAGTTTTGCATTAAATTAAATATTGGGGTAAAAATGGTGTGTAACCCCAAATATCCAACACCTCAAACTAAATATGCATATAGTGAATATTAGTATCGCAGTAAGGTTTTACCTTATATTTAAAACTTCACTGATTTGGAAACTCTTGTTTCGAACCACCAGTATTTAAATTGGTGAGATTCAGATAATCAATCATTGCCTGCTTTGTTGTTCACCAACTTTGAGTTGCCTACCACATGAGGGCAAGTTTTGGAAAACCCATGGGTGTGTTTTCCATTTGATGCCCGATGGTAGAAATTTTCTGGGTGTGACTTTTGAAGGCTTTAGTTCGTGAAAAATTAGTATAAAATTGATATTGCAGTTAGATGATCCCCAAGAACTTTCCTTGATAAGGAACGTTTGAAATGAAATATCAGCCTTCTTTTGCTCAAATACACGAACCTATTATATAAAAGAACTGGAACATGACAGATATAAAGAATGGGAAAAAGTTGGGCTAGTATTTTCCTTTCATGGTTTCTGTATTATTTTTGTCACTTATAAAGTATTTAAATTCTAAGGGAAACTGACGGCCACTTTAACTAGGAAGTACAGGCAACTGTCACAATAATTTAGTCTGTGAAGTGGGGAAGTCAAGGGTCAGAAATGTCACATTGACTTTTAAATAAATGAAAGAGACCTCTGGAGGGGTTAAGCTATACAGAAATATATGGACAAGGCAGCTTGTGAAAATTTAGTACTTCAGTTCGATTTTAATAGCTGGATTTTTGTCAGTCAGTAATCAGGAAAAAGTTAGAAGAACAAGTCTTCTCTGATAAACTACCACTACCAGTAAACCAAATATTGTTGACTAAATATATAGTCAAATACTTACAATAATGAGAATCCAGTCCAGTCTGGATGCTTTACATAATTTCATGTAGAAAAGACAATTTGCATTTTCTCCAAATGTTAGGTAACTATTAGTTTTATAGACTAAAACTATACCTTTCATTTGAATGGTTTCAACTTGTTATACTGAAATGCTTTACAAATGTACCAAAACATTGACATCACTTTTATGCTCATTGCAAAAATCCAAGATGACACCTCTTAACTTTTCTTTTTCCTGGGGGAGGGGAGGAAAAAGGTTTGCCGGATTGACTGGCATTTTGTGCTTTTTGAACCCTCACATTCCTTGATATAAAGTTGAAAGTCTATTACAGATCCCATTTCTAATGACTGAAATAAAAATAAAAGAAATCCAAGGATCTTATGTTGAGATGTAGGATGTTTACTCTGGATAAATACAATATAGTTAATACGTGTATGTATTGCAGAATGACAAATACAAAAAGTCCAGTAAGAAATGGGGCCCCCATCCTTGAAATACTTACCCACGTGCTTAACTTTACTATAGCGAGTAGACACGTGTGTAAGCGTTTGCAGGATCGGGGCCTAGGTGAGTAGGCTGCTTTGAGAGAGAAGCTGTCTGCAGGGGCTTGCTCCCTGGGCTGCCCTGGCAGCCTGTGTCTGCTTCCGGAAGTCCTCAAACCTAATAGGTAGGTCAGTCTCGCTGGTTTCTACAGGGAGAGATTCTTCTGCTGGTGCATTTACAACACCCTACAGCCAAACTTTCAGGTGTTTCAATAACTTCTTCACTCGCTTTCTCTTGCACAAGTCATACGTGTAGCCATCCCATTTCCCTTTCCCTTTTTAAGTTATGGAGAAGACGCTCTGTTTAAAGCCCGTTTTTAGGGCTTGATCCTGCGCCCATGGAAAGAATCTGGTTCATTTTAGGAACAGGATCAGGCCCTAAGCAGCTGAACTTGCAGGCAGCAGAAGCCCAGCCACACAGTTATTTTGGCTTTGAAAAGCCATTTACAAAAGAGACATTGTCTTTTAAAATCTCTTTAACCCCACTTCTCCTGGTATGTTAAAAGAAACCTGTAAGGTATGCTCTTTTTCTCGCTCCCTTATTTCGTGATCCATTTGGTAATCTCCAGTGAACGTGAAGCATATGCTTTCCAAACCGAGCGAGTCACATTGTGTTAACATGACCAATGTCACATCCTTCAAGAAGAGAACATCTACAGCTGGAACTGTATACTAAGATGCAGGATGTGTACATACTCAAATGGGTGTGCGTACCTATATTCGCAACCCTCTCCCCATTTATCTGCGGTTTCTGTACAGAGGATATGAGCTATACACACGTGCGTACACTTCTGTGTATCTAACGCATATACTCTCTTCCAATACCGTATACATAGTAGATGCACATATGTTGCACACAACATATTGCGCACACACGCACTTCTCCATATGTAATGCACACCCGCTGTATAGAGCATATGTTGTCTCAGGGATTTCCACATACAGTGCACACATGCTCTCCCCTGTGCTGTGCACACATGTGCATTCGCAGAGGTGCACACATACACCCCCCTCCCCCGTGTCTCTCAGCCCCTCTTTTCTGCTGGATCTGCTGCTTTAGAGCAGGAAAGTGTGCGAAACTGCAACTGAGTGGCGTTGTTGCGCCGGCAGCGGAGGCTCTGTCCCCTGCACAGAGAGTGAGAGCGGAGCTGGGGAAGCAGCTGGAAAATGCCCAGAAATACTTTCACAGCGGTCAAGCCCGGAGCTCCCTGAATCCTCCCTCCCCCGCTCGCCCTAGCCCCGCTCGCCCCATGGCCTGGCACCCAGCTTAATCTGGCCCGTGCTGTGTGCGTGTGTCACACCTGCCGGGCGATGCCAATGGCCGGGCTGCCCGCCGGGGCTGCGCGGCTCTCTCCCCCCGCCGCCGCCGCCGCCGCCGCCAGCCGCCTGTCTCTGCGCTTGGCATGTCTGTGGAGCCGGCGGAGCCCGGGCTCTCTCCGCTCCTCGGCTTGTGGACGGCGGCCGCCGCAGCAGCCGTGCTAGCGAGCAACCTGCACCAGGACTGCGCCGAGGAGCGGGAGCCCGCGATGCTTCGGCCTGAGTACTTTTCCTTAGCCTGTCTGGGTAATCAGGGCCATTGCCGCCGCCGCCGCTAGACACACCACACACGCCAGCCCCGGCACGGGGGAAAAGTAAGGGAGAGAGGAAAAAACAAAACAAACAAACAAAAAAAAACAAAACAAAAACAAACCCCAGGAAGATGGCGCCGACCAAGCCAAGCTTTCAGCAGGATCCTTCCCGGCGAGAACGGTAACACTTTCTCTTTACTGAACCTGCCGCAGCGCCGCGCGGTGCCGCCGCCGCCGCCGCTGCTGCTGCTGCCTTGGGTCTGGGTTGGCTGCCATGCCGGGGAATGGTGGGAGGAGGAGGAGGACTCTCTGCCTGCAGATACCCGCTCTCCCTGTCAGGTAGCACGGGGAGTTTCTCTCCTATTGCATATTGTCTGCACACACACACACACACACGCGCGCGCGCTGCGAGCCTCTCCGCGGCAGCCGCCGCCAGTCTCAGAGCAGTGGCACCTCCCCAGCTCGCGGGAGCCGGTGTTTGGCAGGGCGCGTTGACGAGGGAGGGAGGGAGGGAGGGGTGTAGGTGGTGGTGGGGATCCCCGGGGCGGCCCCTTTCGGGTCTCTAGTCTCCGCGAAGGAGGGGAGAGGGAGGAGGAGGAAGGGGGTGACTGGGGGTTGAGGAGCTTGCAGCAGGCCCGGAACGTCTTGCTGAGGGGCCGTCCGTGCTTGTGCAGTTCAAGTGCAGCAGCTAGGCCAAAACTGGGGAAGAGCTGTTTGCTCTTCGCAGCAAGCTGCGCTTTCGGGCAAGTTTGTCCAAAGCGTTACAATGATTGCAGAATAACGTACACTGCCCCCCTCTCAGCCCCGCCCTTGGCGGTGGAAACACATCAGGCTGTTTGGAACAGTTGATACTTATTGCACTGCGGAGTTGGTTAAAACACGCAACAGAGTTTGCATACAAAATATCTGCAAGAGCTGTAAACGGATGTTATTCTTAGACTTCAGAGTGGATGGTACTTCTCCCCTTTGCTTCTAAACCACCAGTCTCGGCCCGTATACTTTTCTTTGGGATTGTGTTTGCTGTTAATTGACTGTTGCTGACATGAATTGGCCGTAGCAGATTTGTTCTAGTAAAATGACTCTTTCTAGAAGTGATCAGTAGGAAGCAGTTGACAAGTTCATGTGATGTGACTCTGTGATTCTTACGAAAGTATTCAAAGATCCATTTCACTAAGATGTGTGTCCAACAGGAGGGCAGCCAAAGTTTTTTTGTTTGTTTGTTTTTGTGTGCTTTCCTCAGCATTATCTGTGAGTTTGGGATGAGTGGGAGGGTGAGGAAGATGCCTGGTTAGTTGTAAAATGGAAATTAACATGTAAACAGCTTTTAAAAGTGACTGAGTCACATTGTCAGATTTATATTTTACAGTGCAAGTTGATCTGAGAAATATTTACATAAAATAAGTTGTGGGCCAACAGTTTTTATTTCACACTTTTAATTTAAAATTTGTCTTTTTTAAATGTGATGGTAAACATATCACAGTGTATGTTTTAAAAAATTAAATAGTTGCAGATTTGGTAGAAATATCAGTATTTTTCATGGTGAAGTAATTTACTGAGTATGGCAAAACCTTGGAAAACTCTGTTTTGTATTCTGTATATTGTATAATTAAAGTATTTATGTAGCTGTGATTGATGTCAACCATTAACTGTTGCACTTCGACAATGTAGTCAAAGACATATGGAGCTGAATTTGGATATAGGTGTAATGTTCACCTCTGTTAAAAATCCAGAAATCAAAGGTCTGATTTATGTTTTGGCTTCTCTTTAGCTATACACATTCAACATTTTCTTCCAGTGGTTGCATAGGAATTTTTACTGTCTTAATAGTGTCTTTAGCAACATGCTTTTTTTCTTTTTTCTATAAAGTTCTTCATTTGCAAGGAAAACAACAATGTATAAATATCAATATGTTTTTTTCTAATATACAATTTTGCTGTCTTCTTTCTGATCCTGGTACTATATTAGTAATAAATGTATTTGCCAGGACAGCTTCAGTAATCTCTCCAGCAGAAGCATATTTGTGTGCCATTTTGGGAATTTCTCTGAGATAGGAATCTTGAAGATAGAATTAATTTCTAGGGGAAACTTCATAGCCTTTGCATGAGTGCTTTCTTTATCACCTGTCTCCATTTGGCATTCGGAGAAGGTAAATCAAAGTGCGCAATTTGTTATTCTGCTCCACTTGAGAGCTGAACTAAATAACACTTGGTCTGAAATTCTGATTGAAGTTGTAGGAGGATATACTGTATTTAATTTAATGCCCTTTAATAGCATCTTCTTGTTCAGCTCTGATGCTGTCATTTTAAAGGTTGGATCAGAGTAGTTTTACCCTGTAGGGAGTGGGAGGAGTAATCATTTCAGGGGAACAAGTAGCCTAAGCTCCTAGAACGCTAATAGCCACAAATGTGGCCTAGTGTCCAGACAGTTTTGTGCCCTGAGCTTTCGCTTGGTTATCACTGTTTACAATGCTCTGAACACTTTAAGTATAAATATTACATGTGTAAGTGGATTTGTTTTTATATGGGAAATTATATATAATCCTATGTGTTCTTTAGAAAAAGTTTTGGAGAAAATGTAATAGTGCTTCAGTAAATATACACTAACATGCATTTTCTTAAGACGTATTTAATGTTTCACTACATTCTTTCATGTAACTGATTATTTAAGCCTACTTTGTAAATCTCCTCTGAGTTGTATCTTGTAAGTGATTTGAAAAATGGCTTCTGCAATCACTGTTTTCTTAGTTCTTAAATAAACTAGTTATCAAAATTTAGACCCATGAGTGTAAACAATCTATATATTAGCGGCAAAGAGTCCTGTGGCACCTTATAGACTAAGAGACGTATTGTTTGTTTGTTCATTTCCAAGTATTTAGATGGAATGTGTTAAAATACTGTAAACAACAGGATAATGGTTTGAAATGTCTTCCAAAAATGATATATGCTACCATTAAGTATTAATACTACTTGAATCATTTTAAAACTTTGTTTTACCTGTTTAGATTGTGAAATAATTATTTTTGAAGTTATGCACTTAAACTTCTTTGATTTTCTTTTAAACTCTGGTAGGCTTCAAATTATACAGTTACAGTAACAGTCTAGGATCTTTCAATTGTGTGGATATATATCCAAAATGATTAAATAGAAGTGAAATGCATATGGTATGCCAGTGCTGATTTGTAAAGCATATAGCAGTATCCCAGTGGTGTTGGTTTAAAGTAAAGAAAAAAAATCATCATTTTTGTATTTCTTTCTAGAGTATAAGCTTAAACACAACAGTGATAAATGATGATATGCATTGTCTAACACTTGCTTTTATATAAATAGCTCCAGAAGATTGCTTAAATGATAATCGAAAATATGAAATAGGGTGGCCTTCATATCACAAGGCCAAGGGTCTACAAATGGAAAAACTGAAATAATGAAAGATTTCCAAGGCAACAGACTGTCAACAAGAACAGTAATGCATGGGCATATCATAGAGCTACCAGAGAGGATATTAGATCTTATAGCTCTAGAGCCAGGAGTTATAATGACCTTTATTAAATAGAGCCCTCCCACATTACAACAATCTTTCTGATTTCTGATTTATGGATTAGCGGTCATACTACTATTCATAATTTGAAATAATATCCCACCATATTTGATTTGCTGCATTTTTCCCCACTGGAATCATGTATTATTTAGGACTTATGTGAAAGTATTGATCAACAAAAGTTATATTAGGTATTTTCAGTAACTAATGGGATTCTGAATAACAAGTTTTTGTCTGCTGCATTGTTTTTTACATTGGTTTACAGCATAATTTTTTTCTTACTGGAAGTAATAGGCATTTAACTTGTTTTATACCAAACTAATGGTGCTATGTAGAAATACTATTTTTATACTGAATAATTATAGCATTGCTTCTTATGTCCAATAACTTGTCATTCATAACGAAAGTTACTGCATCAAAATTAGCAGTTTACTACAATACTCCGAAGTATGGATATTTTTAAGGGAACATCAGGATACACCATGAACATCAACCCCCACATTCTTCTTCTCAGGCCTTGAATTTCAGAGTGTAATGGATTGGCAGTTTCATATTGCATTTGGTTTGAAACTTGGCATACAAGTTGCTAGCCAGATGTGAAATTCACTGCAAAAAAATATGTAAAACAGTTGTTGAAAAGTGACGCAGACAATTTTTATCATTCCAGCCACTTGTTTTACTAATATTCTGGCTAAAAGGTATCTTTATTTTTAAAAATAATTTGTTTCATAAATCTTTTTTTGATAGCGGTTTATTTATGGGGGGGATGTGTGCTGAGATTTTTGAATATCTGAAATTGAGCATGCTGACTAACTGTAGTAATTTTCATAACATTTTGGGTTTGATCCTGCTCCCATTGACTTAGTGGCTGCAGGATTGAGCCCCAGTACAGAATGTAGGTGAATTTCATTTTATATGCATTAAATAAGTGATTTTTGGGGTTCAGTGTAACTGGACTGATCCTGAAAGTGGAACTAATGTGACCAATTCTTACATGTGCAAGTAGGCCCATTGGGGTAATTTCCTGTTAAAGTCAATAGAACTACTGCTTACAGGTGGAAGAGTTACTCATGTGAGGTGAGGTTTCAGAATCTGGCCTATAGTGGCTTCAGAAGTAATTACATTGAAACTTGGCACACAATTTGCTAGCATGGAATTAGTTTTTAAACTAAGATACATTTTTGAATGTATTTAGCCAAGACATTTCTTTCTCAGTGCTGCTTTTTTTAAAACTTGGAAATTAGTCCATTGCTGCCAAAGCGTTTTTGACATTTGGAAGAAATGTTTTGAAATGGCATTAATAAATCTATTTTTCATAATAGATGGTATCTTTCTGTATAATATATACAAGACTACTGCATGTTATCTTTGCCATACGAAGTCCTAATAGTGTCAGTGAGGTGCTTGTACTGTTGGTTTTAACTGAACTTCACATAATAAGAATAATTTGTTATAATATTGCATATGAAGATGCAGCATAGTAGGAATAAAATGTTTGCTGGTGTGTCTTACATGACTAGAGCATTGTTCTGTGACCAGCTTGAGCTGTAGTTTCGCAATACACCAAGTCCCAGTGAAATGAATAGGACTCTTGTGCCATTGATTTCAAAGGACTTTAAGTAATAAAAATATTCATTAATATTGTATAGTGTAGTGGAACATTACGTAGCAAAATATGGTGTGGTAAGAACAGGATTATGTTTGCAACAGTGTCTTTGAAGAGCTATATTCTGTCTTTGGAAGTGTACATTCAAATTATATCTTCATTGAAAATAAAGAAAAAACAAAGGAAAGAAAATACTATAGAAAGCCAAAAGGAAAAATATATTTTTTACATTTAATACTGTAGGCCTGATTTTTTCCCACTGAGGGTAATGGTAAAACTCTCATGGCCTTGATTAAGGTAAGGATTGGGCTGTGCATCTGTGTACCATCAACTACAAAAGAACAAGGAAATTCTGAAATAAAAATGGAGTAGTCCTCTGTCAAAAGGGCTTCCAAGAAAATAGCAAGTCTATCTGGTGGGCTTAAATATTGAAGCTTATGTAGTTTCTGATCCTGTATTCCTTACACAGGCAAAATTCAAAATCACATTGAAGGACAGGTGATCTCACATAACTTCATAGGAGGACAAATTGGTAATAATTAAATGACTCATTAAAAGAATAGGCTCGACCCTTGAGTTGAGATAGCTCCTTTTCATGGTGGACGTTTTCATTTTCAGTGCTGAATTTTTCTTATTTTTGCATGTTGAAATTACACTCTTAGAGTTTGTGCTGTCTTCTCTCTGCTCTGGGAACGCCTGTTGATGTCACATTACAACCAAGCAACACTTAATAATACTTAGTGTTTTTGTGAAGATTTTCATCTGTAGAGCTCAGAGGAGTTTAAAAGGGGCATATGCATTTTTATGTCCATTTTACAGATGGATAAACGAAGGCATATAAAAATCATGAGAACTGGCAGAGCTCATACAGCAATGCTAGAACTGGGAATAAAATCCAGGGCTCCTGACTCAAACTCTGGTTCCCTATCCCTGAACCACACTGCCTCCTTAGAGAGCTTGGGGCTTTTTACTCCTTATACAGGGAAAATTCTCATTGAGAGAAAGTGCTTTGATGGAACAGCTGATTTTATTTTTTATTTCTTATGGAAATCAACACCATATCTGTTAATTTCATTTATAATGCTGGTTCAACACTATGTTAAGCAATTAAAGTGAAAGAGTATTGTTTCATTAAAGTCAGGGATCATAGGTTTACATTGATATATATAAAAAATCTGTGTTCAGGATACAGTCTGAATAGTATGCATATACATAATCTACAATTAAATCCCTTGGGTTGGAATTTTCCAAGTAGCTGAAGAGACTTGGGCACCCAACACCCATTCAGTTGCAATGGAGTTGAGTGCCTACACACCTTAGGCTCATTTGAAAATCCCAGTCTGGAAGTTTTGCCTGCCTGAGGAATATGGAATTGGGTTCATTAAATGTTGTTTGGCTATAATGTTTTTAAACTTAATTGTACAGAATAATACTGTTTTTGGGTTGTCATTTTGGATTAAATTAGAAAAGGGCATATTTGGCTTGTGATAATGCTCACATATATTGTACATTTTATATAAACTGGGTAGGGAGTTGCTTTGTTGTCTTGCTTATATATCACGTTGGAGAGATGGAAGCACTTGCTAATTTAAAGTTTAGTTCATTTGAGCACTAGATTTAGATGTGCATGATGTCCCCAGAATTGTCCTTTTTAGATTGCAGTCCATTTAGCAAAACAATAATTTGTAAAGTTTTGGAAGGACTGGCTATCTCTGTTTAGGGGAGAATAGAGACTGAGTACATTACAGTGAGGAAAAAAACCTCTTGTAGGTAGGCAGATTCTGTAGGTCAAGGTTGAGGTCAGGAGAAAGGGCTGAATGACTGAGTCTTTAAAGTGCTGTCTTTGGGATAAAAAAAAAGGACTTGTTGCCATTGCTGTTTATCCGTTAGCCTTCATAACTGCAAAAAGTGTTCATATTTGTCAGAGTATCATTGGATATAGAATTGGTACACTTGCTTCAACACTTGTTCCATTAACAAGAGGTTCTGGAAAAAATAAAAAAATAAAAACAGAATGCTGTTTTTATTTGTAGGTAACTAGTAAAAAGTACTGAAGAGAAACAGATGCTTAGGGCAGCCTTATTAATTCATTGTTTTTGAGTCACTACTCCGATTTACTATAAAACTTGTATTTCTTCTGAAAAATAAAAAGTACAGTAATTTTTTCAATGGCTGAATGAGCTAGATAAATGGTACTCAAGTATCAGTGTTTGAAGGATCCAAATATTTTACTAAAGTATCTTAATTAATTGGATGTTCACTTTAATAGTTAGGTTTCCTGTTTAGAGGCAGTGTTCTGTAAGGAGAGCATACATTTGATATGTAAATTATGTATAGTGTTGAAGAGGACCAATTTTATTAAAGTTGTATTTTTACTAAACAACTGTTTCTTGTTAAAAAACAAAAATAAACTGAATTTGACAGAAAGTACATATCTCAAATGAGACTAATTGTGGAAAAGGTATAACAGTGCTTGGATCTTTTAAACATAAATTTGGTTCCCTTTTTGCAGTGACATTGACTTTGCTCTTAATTTTTTTTTTGTTAACAAAACCTAATTTCCTCTTCTACAGAGTTGTAGTTTGCAAACCCTTATTCCATGCATTCTAGCACCAATTCGCTCAAAGTGTAATTTTATGTTTTTGCACCACTTCTCAAGACTGGGGCTTCAGTGAAAAGGATAGAGTAAACACTAAATCCAAAATAGAAGAGTGACTTGACACGCTGATTATATACCTTTTGGGATTCTTTTTATAACATACAGTATTTAGGTTATTTCTACTTTCCCACATCTTTCCAAGAAATCATGGATGGATATTGCCTTTTTACTTGTTTAATTATTTTGTAATATTACTGGAAAAAGTATTTCAATTCCTACTCAGGACTTAACTTTTTGTGTGGAGGTTGTCATATTTTATACTGTTTGTTCCATGCAAATAGGAAGAAAACAATCTTTATGGGGAAAAGCGGCTAATGATTGGGAAAATATGTTCTCCTTTCCAAGCAAAATGGAGCATTGGACAGTTATTACTCTTCTATATTTGCTATGATACTTATAATGGGGAAGACTTTTCATTTAATTCTACAGTGATGTATACAGTTATAGTGTACTGTAGGCACATATATCTATTACATACGCTATATATGTATAGTTGCTTGAAAGGAAATAATGTTATATGGTTGTCTTCAGCATGCTGTAAATGTCTTATTTTAGATAAAGTTAAATTTAAATGCACTGGGATGGTGACTTTTTTAACTAATGCTGTGAGGGAAAAGTAGGCTCATAATTTTTAGCACATTTTTATTGTTCTGTGTAAATGTAATTTGTTAATCCTGTGAAATTTGTCATAGATAAATTTGCTTGGATTATCTTGTCACCACCGTATCTGCATTCTTTTGTTCATTGCTTATTCATAATTTAACAGTCTGGCAGTGAGCCTTTTTGGGATGCTCACAAAAGATATATGACCTCTACCAGCTGCTCCTATAACCTGCAGAATGCACAGCAAGACATTAGAAACGTGAGGATTCCTCTACTGATTAAAGTGCTCTTCATTTAAACAGTCTGTTCATAAGAATCTCAGGAATCTCTGTGAATAGCAGTTTTGATTTTTCTTTCCTTGCAAAATTAGTTCTAACCGTTTTTTTCCACAGTAAAAAGAAACGTAATATTAAATCCTAATTTGGTGTTTTGTTTTCCAGATGGACTAAAGGAAATTAAATCTTTCATTAGTATTATATATAAATTTACATTTATATGTATTTCCTGTAATTTCACTATATGAAAAAATAGTGCCTTTTTAAATAATTTAAGTATACATCTTCCCACTCAGATTTTTTTGACATATATTATTATCAGGTACTGATTTACAGAAGAGATGGCGATTTAACCCTGCTTTAGCCTAAGCACTTTGCAGACTATACTATGTAAATACTCAATATTATACAGTACACAGAAGACATTACATAGAATGTTACTTGAAGTAACAACATTTTAGTTTTTAATTATTCTCATGTCTTAGTTTAGGATATTTTTTTTCCCCGATTTTTATTTTACTTATCTGCACATCAGCTTGTGAGTAATGGCTAGTTTTTACTTCCCCTTTTGTGCTAGCATATGATTATATTTCAAAATAATTCATCACTAATCCATGCAGTATTGGTTCATCTCCATCACTCTGTTTTGTGATTAGACCCTGAGGCCTGTAAGAACAGTCTGCTGCATAGTTTTCTATCCTGATTTTCTTTGACTGCAACCCTTATTTTAAATAGTTCTGTAGTCACTGCACTCCTCTGCCAATCACTTTATATTCCTCAGAATGTATCGATTTCAAGATATTAATATTTATTTGAGGATATTTTTCAAGGAGTTGTGAAAAATATTTCTGTTTCCCACTGCAGTGGAGTCTTTATACATGGGTTTATAGGTCTCGGTTCAGTTTGTCTGATGGTGTAAAACTGTTGCTTTCAGTTCTTCGTTCCTTGTTGAGAGATTGATTTTTTGGTTGTACATATTTATATAGTAAGGTGAATCAGGAAGCAGAGTGTCTTCAAATGAAATACCATGTCTGTAAGAAACAGGTCATAGCAGCATAGTAATTAAAGAGATGACATGTTTCACAAAATATTTTAATCAGTACTGGTGTAAAATAAAGCACTTTGAGGAACATATAGGGCCTGACCCTGCTACATTTTACTCAAGTGATCAGTCCTGTTGAAGTCAGTGTTGTGGAGTTGAGCCCCTATGGTATAGTATAATCATAACATACATTGATAAATTTGAATGTAATATTTCCAGATTATGAAGCAAATCCATCATTTTATTTCACATCAAATACTTCCAATTTTAAGAAAGGTCATCTAAAAGATTTTTTTAAAGACTTTGTTTCAGCATCGAGTAGTCCTGTGTTCCTTTTAATAATTACTTTCATCTCATTGTAGCCGTGTGTTTGAAAGTGTAGGTCAATAAGGATGATCGCATTCAGAATTTCATGATCTGTGTAGTGGAACAAATTGAAAGCAAAGCCTGTATCAATCACTGTGAAGGGAGGGTTAATTGTTACTGCTTCTCAAGCCTCTGGACAGATAAACCAGTAATGAAATACTTATTGCTCTGATATGTGAATGCTAAGGGATGAAACAATGGAAACAGAATCAGTCTTCAAAGATAACCTAAAAAAAAGAAGGTGGGGGAGGGGGAAAAGAAAAAAGAATAAGCTTGACTAAAGTAAAAGACTCTATATGCTCTGTATTAACTTTTTAAAAAGTGATATTGTTTTCATCTACTACAGCCTTCTAGGAATGATTTAATACCACAGTTTTTTTCTAAAGCCAAAACAAAATATGAATCTGAAAGATGTTGTTAGGCTAACAATTTACATAAAGTCTGGACCTAAGGTAAATGTTAAGTTTCTGTGCCTTAAGTGTTTTCTTTTTTTCTTTGTTTTTCATTTCTGATACTTTAAATGATTTTTTTCTTATTTAAAAGCACAGCTGTATTTACTAAATCCAGGGTGTTTTGTTTTCTTGTGAAGGCATTTTAAAGCTTTTTGTGTACAACCAACCAGGATACTAAAGGAGTGTTTAAAGATAGAAACAAAATAAAAATGAGTGCTGCAAACAAATTATGATATTATGGTAAATATTTAACTATTTCTAGAATGTGAACTTAGCATTTTAAACATCGGTTAGTTACTTATATGTTGAAATATATGCAAAAATATTTAGCCAAATTGAAGTCTTAGGCCCATGACAATCATCTCAACACAGTGGGTAGTTCTGAAAATTAATGAGAATGATAATACTGTAAAGACTGTTCCAGAGTTTGCCCAAATTCATTATCTAAGACTCTTGTTAAGAACATCTCAAAGAATTTTAACCAGGAAAATATATTAATGGTTCAAAAGCATTTTTCAAAACACTGATTTATAAAAGTATAATGGAATTATATATGCAAGAGTTATAGTTAGAAACACAAATAACACAGCAGTAGGACATTATGAGGGTATATTTTCCAGTAGCTAGAGTACTTGGCTTGATTTCATCCATAGGTGTCAACTTTCTTTATTGATTTATATTTTGGGGATGGGAGAGAGAATGAAAAAGGGAAGGAAACTTACAAAAATTTATTTCTAACGTCTTGTTAGCAACTTAATGAGGCCTGTGGCTGTAGAAGATTTAAATAAAGTTGTAAGTTTAAAATTTTAGTTCTGATGTAAACATCTTTTAGACAGTCAAAAAGCACTTTTAGGAGAGAGGGTGATGAGACTCACATCTTCAGATTTCTCTTCAGAATGTTAAGAATTTCCTGTTGCCTCTTTCCTGATGGGATCGATGCAGCTGCATATCATATGGAATGAAAGAGGAATCGAGTGCCTTTCTTTGTTTTATGGAAGTCCCTGTGTTTAAGAAAATGTATATGTTGATTTTGAGAATTTTTTTTAATACAACAGTGGTATTAATTATCTACATGAGATATTTCCACTGAGAATTTTGATAGTTAAATTATGTAGTTCCAAGTGACACAAAGTTTGAGCAAAAATACTCTAATGTATATTCGCTATTAGTTAAAAGGCAATGTATTCTCTATGCAGCAAAATATGATAGAATACTTAAGTCAACAGTTGTATGTATTGGAAGGTGAATTCATTATTCTCATTTGCTTTTTCATAAATCATTGCATTACAGTAGTAACCGGTATATATCATAGAGTGTGTATAAATCACCAGTGAGTAGATACATATATAAAATATAAAATTACTACTTGATATAATTGCTAGTTAGAAAACCAAAACAATGTATAGATTTCCTTATCACTTTGAATTCTATTCTGTCCATGTCACAATGTCCATGCTTTAATTTTAGTGGGAGAGATGAATACAAAATAAATAAGGAAAGACCCCAAATATGCCTTTATTTAAATGAAGATATAATTTGGGTCCAGATTTTCCTCTCCCATGGATATAAGCAAAAGGGAATATGGAGAAAGTTAGGGAATTCTGAGAGGTTAACCTAATGAAATTTCCAAGTAATCTCCCTCTCAGAAGATAGAAGATTTTGTAGAGATAGGGAACATGGCCACCCAATCCTACCCAGCTGATCCTGGGAATCTGCAGGAAAAGGGAGCCCCAGTTCCATAGAAGCAAGAAGTTGGTTACTCTTCCACTGGCATTATTGCTCTTGCAGGAGTCTTTAGTTGAGACTTTGCAAGGTTGTGAAGTAGCAGCTGATCAGAGTTCCAGTGAGATTTACTCCTGCTTCAGTCAGCTTATGCTTATGATCAGAGAACTATATGTTTTCCATTGGCTGTGTAATATGGATTGAAAATCATGCAGCAAGATAATATGCAAAGGCAAATATGAGAAGGCCAAGCACAGAGAAAAACTGTCGTTTGGTATCATACCATCCTGCTTTATAGTTAAAACAGCTGCAATTTACAACACAAATATAAACTGAATTGCAGCATAGTGCATTGAAAAGGCACTGTGGCTATTTGAAAAGGGGGAGAAGCAGAGAGATAAATGCTGTATGTTGTATAATCCCAGAGGAAAGTGGCATAACTGGTGGCAGGATTTCCTGTGCCAATTAATGATGCCCAAGGCTACAGTAATTTACACAAAGTGACCTAGTGTACCTCAGTTCACTTATGAACATTTCTGGACATTCATGATACCTACATGAACCATCTGCCACTATTTTCCTGTGCATGTGGTTAATTTGGTATGCCAAGGGGCTGAAAAAGGTGACCTGCAGAGGTGCAGTTGGGTTCCTTCCTCCACCTTCAGTAGAGCTTCAGGTTGAAGAGCATTCTTCAGCTGCTTCCATGACAGGCCGTCAGCAAAAATAGCCTTAATGTGGAACAAGACAGGGGACATAAAAAGTATTGAGCTATTTATTGAGTATTTATTTAACATCCCTGCTGGTAGGTAGAGAAGATTAAGTGCCACAGCTTAGTACAGTGCTTTTTGGTGTACCTTTTGCCTCATGTTGAATCCCTCTGTTCTGAGATGTGTAAGCAAGAGCTGGATTATAGCTTGTTGTTATCTATATTGTGATAATGCTCCGTGGCCCCATTCAGGATTGGGGAACCCAAGTGCAAGGCAGAGTACAAGCTCTAGAAAGACAGAGTTCCTGCCTTGAAGAGCTTACAACCATTATACCGCTATAGAGTATTTAAAACGTCTTTTTAACAGGTTGATTAATTTTATTTGAAATGGATATTTTGAAGTCTGTGTTTTCACCATCAAATAAGATACATTTTAAACATCTTAAATTTAACAAAGACACAATGTTTCTATATAATTTTTCTTGGTGAAACCTCATTGATATAAAACTAATTTCAATGATGTTTTGAACCTATCAATGAAAGTAGTAACGTATATTAGATTTTAAACTGAAATACTATTATGGTAAGCCAAATATTTTGTAAACAAAAACAATGGTAAATATACATACATTTGTTGCAGGAAGTTTACTGAATGAACAGAAGAATTCTGGGAATATCTTGCACCTAGAGGCAACACTGGATAGAAAGAGGTTAACAGCATAAATATGATTGAAAGACAGAAGCTTCAGGCACTAATTGCTGAAATGTTTTTGTGCGCTTTACATTTGCAGTAGAAGAATTTTCTGTGATGAGAAGTAGAACAAAAATGAATAAAATCTCTAGTTTTTAGATTCACGACTCTTCAAAATCAATACGTGCCAATTTCACAGCCGTAGTCGGAACTGTCATTAGTGAGCCTAGTTTAGAAAAAGGAGCAGTATCAGAAGGTTGTATCTTGTTGAGTGCTCAGTGAGTCAGGAACATTGCGTTATAAACAAATAGTGGTCAACACAACTAATTTACAATGGGCAAAAAATGAAAAAGGGTCCAGCCATGCACTGTTGAACTCTGTTGGAATTTTGTCATTGATTTAAAAGGAAACAGGATCTGACTCTGAGTATAGATATTTCTTTTGTCACGTGTACTGTAACATTAATCCTTGTATTGTCCCTATGTATATGGCACATAGTATGAAGGAGTTAGCAACTTCTCATGCAAGTGTAACTTCCATTAATGGCAGTGATAGGCAGCATGTGTATAAATGGAACACTGGAACTTATAGGATTAAGAATGCAATTTATGTATTACAAGTGTTTGTGCCAAATTCTGCTCTGTGACATCAGTGGAATTACTCCAGATTTATGTAGGTGTAAATGAGGGTAGAATTTGACCCACTTCGTAGATTTTTGTAGCCTGAAACAAGCCCTTCTGCGGTGGTTGGTTTAGGGCACAGAACTTCTTTGTGTGGAATGGAGATTGGTTGCGGAACACCATCGCTTGCAAGGCTGGCAAGCATTCCTGATTAAGTATTTTTTTCCAGCCGCCCCTGAATCAGGAGGAGAGGCAGGATTGAGATTTGTAGGACAGAAATCCCAGGAGATGAAACTGTCCCTTGGTTTGATCAGATCTCCTAGAGACCCACAAGGAGGAACTAGGCTGGGTATTTGGCAAAATGATCTGGTAATGTTAGTTTCTGCACCATGGGTCGAGTGAGATGAGTGCAATTCAAAAGACGGAGGGAGCTCTCTTGGGAGATGGTGTGAATGGATCCTAAATTACCCCATATGTGGAGGGGAAGGAAAATGAACAATTTGTTGCCAGGTTTGAATGCGTATTGTGTGCTCAGCGGCAAGAGGAACAGACTATTTATTTAACATCCCTGCTGGTAGGTAAGGCATTGGTGCCTGTCCATGCTATGAACAAGGACTTGGTGAATAATTATGCAGAAGTGAAAACAGCTCTCCAGTAGAATAGAGAGAGAGCATATTAGCAAGGGTTCCTGGCATCTGAGCAACACCGGGCAAACAACAACCATAGCTGACTGATTTGGTAAGTCTTTGTTTGTGGCCAGACCAGAAGACGAGGGATAAGATCCTCAATATGGTGATCTAATAATTGGTTTCTGGCGGTATTAGGACGGAATCCAATTTTAGATACAAGAGTAGGAACAAAAATCTAGGGCAGATGTGTTGAATCTGGTTCTTTCTAGATATTGGGCACATCACAGGTACTAAGACTGTAGGGTGAGACAGAAAGCTATCAGTCGATGAGCACCTTAGTCCAATTGTCTTCTCGAGTTAGGATATATCAGAAGATTACTGATACAGAGTTCAGTTTTATATCCAATATCATTCAACAGCTATATTGAGAAATAAGGTGTTGTATTTGTTCCTCTTATACTAGGAAAAACCTGATTATAGAGAGAGTTCCAAATGATGGTGCCAATATGGAGATGTACTTGTGCTCAGGTATCATGTAAACATGGTAGGAATAAATGTTGTGAAAGTTTGAATGGGAGAATGAAACCCATCCTAGAAAATCCACCACCAGGAGCCAAGAAACAAGTACTGTTCTTTTTTTGAGATTATGGAAGCTTTATTGTATATTTTCCAACAATTCTTTAAGAATTAATAAAATAGAACAAACAAAATAATGGCTGGATGGATGATTGTAAACAGGACCTTACAGATATTAAAAAGGTGTGTATATGACTGTTTTGCACTTCAAAGCCTGGATTTTTCAACCAGATTTATGGCTTGAGTAGATGCCTGGGGAGTTGGCTTGGGAGCAACAAGAAAAGGAAGGAAGATGATACCTGGTGGTCTGTAGCGGCAGATAGCTTTTTCTGAGGGACACCAGATATGCCACTTCTGAGAGAATGCTCAGCTATCAGATGGCAACACAGAGCCTCACATGTTATTTATGAGGGAGTGTAAAGCTTCAGACTCAGCCCTGCGCCGCCTCCTGCTGGTAGTCATTAGGAATTAGCTCGGCCAGCCCCAGAGTGCCCTCTGCAGGCCGATGATCCGCCTTACGGCCGGCCCCCGAGTCCCTCCTCAAGGACCCGGTGCCCCTTTCTCTGGGGTCCTGTCCCCCTGGCAGTACCCCCACACTCTCAGGTGCTGGGTCTCCTCATCCAGGGGAACCCTCACCCTCTAACCCCACCTCACCTCAGTTTGGGCTACTGCCAGTCCCCACTTAGCCCCTTATATCAGGGGCAGACTGCAGTGTATATGCCACTCATCACAGGCGAGGGGGTTTTGGACCCGCTGCCTCCGCCTACCCATGGGCTGCTCCTCTGCAACCCAGTACCTATTCGGCCTGTATTCAGGCCTGCAGCCTGAGGCTTTCCAGGCCAGAGCTCCCAGCTACTCTGGCCCTTCCCCAGCCCTGCTCCAATCTAGGTGTCCTGCTCAGCACCTTGCAGCCAGGCCCTTCTCCCTCTACAGGCAGAGGAAGACTGACTGGGCTCCTGGCTCACAGCCTCTTATAGGGGCCATCTGGACCTGATTGAGTTGGCCACAGCTGCGGCTGCTCCCTTAATCTGGCTGGGCTTTTCCCCACAGCTCCAGCCCTCTCCCTGGGCTGGCTTCAGCCCTGTCAGGGCCAGAACGGGTAACCACCCTGCCTTACAGAAACATTTTTTTCTTGAAATGGAGCATGAAGGATTACAATGGCTGCAGAACATGAAAGATTACAACGTCATATAACTAGGTGGTACCTTACACTGCAGCCATATGATTTCACTATTTAACATAAAGCAGGGCATAAAAATATGCTGACGTTTTTGTCCCTGTTTCTGTCCTTAAAGAAGGAGGTGTGTGTGAGTGTTGGGTGAGAGAAGGAATAAATGTACAGGGCAAGATTCCTTATCTAATCAGGAAAGGGTCATGACGAAGAATAAGTCAATGCTTAATCATGAGCTGGACTTCTCCATTTGTGTCCTGTTAGACCCCCAAACTGGATCTCTGAGGTAGGGGTAGGTCAGAATTCCCTTTTCCCCAGCTGAGATTGATCGGCTTCGTGCAGGGGGAAGATCAGGAAGTACTCCCTGAAAATGTACTTCTCTAAGCTGATGGGTGGACTCAGAGCAGGGTAGCTCCGTGGCACAGAGGAAAGGACTGCATGCCACTTGAGGTTAACTAAGCCATTCTGATATTTAAGTTGGGGTGGAGTGGAGGGAGGCAAAAGATTAGCACTTTTTATGGCAAAGCTTGTTGATAAAAGTGTGGAGTTCAGAGTCCACAAGGTATAAACTATTCTGCCTCCCAGAGCAGTTAAGTGAAGCCAGCACAGAGGATGAGGCAACAGGCTGAGAGTGATGCTTGGAGGCAGAACCAGAGCAGGCAGCGTCCCTGCGGGATTCAGCTTCATGGACTGCTTGCTGGTCTCCAACAACTGATATATTGACAGTCTAGGGATGTTGCTTTTTGTTTTGAGAG
The DNA here is from genome assembly GCF_965152235.1 of Eretmochelys imbricata. Taxonomy (NCBI): domain Eukaryota; kingdom Metazoa; phylum Chordata; order Testudines; family Cheloniidae; genus Eretmochelys; species Eretmochelys imbricata. Next base: position 84,695,818 of record NC_135577.1, read on the forward strand.
CTAGTGTATCTCTTAGTCATGTTTTGTGTCTTATGGTAGAATAAATACTTTGGTTTTAATAAAAACCCTTCCATCAGTGGCCTCTTTTATTTTACCACTTCTATATTGGTAGAGGCATCTCGACACTCAGCTGCAGTCATGCCATAGACCCAGTCCCTTACTTGGAAAAGAAACATTTTGTGCAATAAAACAGTGTTTCCCAGACTTGGGACATCTCTTGTGCAGGGAAAGCCCCTGCCGGGCCCGGCCGGTTTGTTTACCTGCTATGTCCGCAGGTTCGGCCAGTCGCAGTTCCCACTGGCTGCAGTTCACTGTGCCCGGCCAATGGGGGCTGCGGGAAGTGGCAACGCAGTGCTATTTTTGTTGTATTTGTGGAAATTCAAAAAAATAGCCTAAAATAAATGGAGTAGCATTTGATAGCTGAATGAATAATAATTGTGAGAGACAAGGTGGTTGATGTAATATCTTTTATTTTATTGGACCAACTTCTTGTTGGTGAGAGAGAAGCCTTCAAGTCACACTGAGTTTTTCGTCAGATCTGGGAAAGGTACTCGAATGTCACAGCTAAATGCAAGTTGGAATGGATTGTTTAGCATACGTAGTTCAGCATATATTTTAAGGGACCATTCAAGACAAAAAGTGAGTGCTGGTGTGTTACACGTTGTTGTAATAAGCCGTACATACAGTGTTCCTGTTCAGTCCATGATTTTTAATGTCTAGTAGAGATTTTAGTATCTAGAATTCTTCCACTGTCCCCGCCTCAAAGAACTCTTTCATGACAATGACGACACCATTCACAATTACCACATCCCCACTGACAGTCATAAGAAAATAGAATCATCTGACTGGCCACCAGAAAGCGGATGAAACCACTCTTGATCATTACACTGATTGCTTCAAGAAGAAAATTGACTGCAAAATCCTTAACAAACATCACATCCACGGTAATCTGTCCACCACTAAGAAGACAGTTGTACAGGCCCTGAAATCTAACCACCATATAGTGATCAAACCAGCAGACAAAGGGGGCTACGTTGTAGTCCTCAACCATAATGACCATGTTCATGAGGTCCACCAACAACTTTCTGACACCTCATACTGTAAAGAACTCACAAAGACCCCACACCAGAGTTTATCCAGGAATTTAAGGATATCAGGAAATCCTTCTCAAAACAACTCAAAGAGAAACTCCAGAAACTCACCCCCCCCCCCCAGAACCCACCAAAGGGATCTGCAGGCTTTCCGAGATACCCAAACAAGGGAACCCGGTCAGACCCATCATATCTGGCCGTGGAACTATAACCGAAGGAATATTGGGATTCATAGAATCCATCTTGCACCCACTCACCACATAAAGGGCCAGTTTCCTACAGGACACAACTGACTTCCACCATGAACTTGATTAATAACCTCCCTCACAACACCATCCTCGCCATCATGGATGTCAGTTCCCTGTGCACCAACATCCCTCACAATGGCAGCATAGCTGCCTGCCTCAAATATTTACAAGACAAGAGACAACCATCTGCTATCCACCCTATACACATCGCCAAATTCATCTATTCCATCCCCACCTGTAACAATTTTACATTCAGGATCAAACACTTTGTCCAAACCCTGGGAACAACCATGGGTACTAGGATGGCTCCCAAATATGCCAGCCTCTTCATGGGACACCTTGAAGAAGAATTCCTGGACAAATGCACCATGAAATCAATGATGTACCTGAGATACGTCAATTATATTTTTATCCTCTGGACAGACAATTTAAATTCCCTCATAGACTTCCAGCACAACTTCAAGAACCACAACCTATCTATTAAATTCTCTCCCATACTAGCATCAACTTTCTGGACCCTGCAATCAGCTTCAGCAATGAAACCCTAGAGATACCATATACAAGAAACCATGGATCACCATGTCTGCCTTCTAAGGCTATGTCTATGATAGAGACTTTACAATGGAACAGCTGTATCAATGCAGCTGCACCGCTGTAAGATCTCTTGTGGAGCCGCTCTATGCTGATGGGAGAGAGTTCTCCTGTCGGCATAATTAAATCACCTCCAACAAGCGGTGGTAGCTATGTTGATGGGAGAAGCTGTGCCCTCTACCACTTATGCCAGCAAAACTTATGGTGCTCAGGGGTGGTTTTTTTTTTTTTCCACATCCCCAAGCACCATAAGTTTTGCTGACATAAGTGATAGTGTAGATATGGCCTTAGATCCAGTAACCACCCCAAACACACCAAGAAATCTGTTGTCTACAGCCAGGCACTCAGGTACCATGAAATACTGTCTGAGAAGAAAGTTTGGGATATACACCTTACCACACTCAAAACTGCCTTCATCAAACAAGGACACTCCACCAGAGAAGTAGATTGCATCATGGAATAGGCCTTCCAAATACCCCAAGAAAACCTTCTTCAGTGCAGGAAAAAAGCCCTTCTGACTGCACACCTTGGTTGTAACCTACCACCCCACACTGGAACCCAGGTTATCACCAAACAGTTTGATGGGGACCCCTGAAAGCAATATTTCCTGAGGCCCCACTTCTGGCCTTCAAACAACCTCTCCACGCTCATTGTCAGAAGCAGACTCCCCACAGATCAGGACACACCAACTCAAAGCAGCCCCAGACCCCGCCAGAATAACAGATGGAAAACCTGCAGACATATCTCCACTGCTACAATGATCAATACCCCCTATAACACGCCTTTCAAGATCCATGGATCCTACACATGCCTATCACAACATGTGGTACACCTCATCCAGTGCACTAAATACCCCAATAACTATGTGGGTGAAACCAGAAAATCACTAAATTCTTGAATGAACTTGCACAGGAAAGTGATTAAAAAACAAAAACACCCTATCACTTGAACAGTTTTCACAAAGCAATCTCTCCGTATTTGACCTATCAGTCCTCATCCTCAAAGGAAACTCGCACAATACTTTAAAAAGACAAGCTTGAGTACTTAAATTTATAACTCTGCTAGACTCTAAAAATCACGGATTGAACAGAGACAGTGGATTTATGGCTTATTACAACAATGTGTAAACCACTAAGACTTGGTCTAAACTACAGAGTTAGGTCAACACAAGCTGCCTTATGTTGACCTAACTATGTCAGTGTCTACACAACAGCTTTGCCCTCTCCAATGTAAGTGTTTTACTAGACCAGGGGAGGGCAAACTATGGCCCACTGGCCGGATCTTGCCTGTCAGGGCTTTCAGTCTGGCTTGCGGGATTGCCAGCCCTGTGGCGCAGCGTGGCTAAGGCAGGAATCCTGCCTGCCCTGGCCCTGCGCTGCTCCTGGAAGCAGCTGGCACCACGTCCCTGTGGCCCCTGGGAGTGGGGAGGGCAGAAGGCACTGTGCGCTGCCCTTGCCTGCAGGCACTGCCCTCCACAGCTCCCATTGGCCAGGAACAAGGAACCGCAGCCAATGGGAGCTTCGGGGGTGGTACCCACATGTGAGGGCAGCACCCAGAGGAGCCACCTGCACCACCCCATCCCCTCCCACCCCACACGCAGGAGCTGTTACTGGACATGCTGGCCACTTCTGGAGCGACGTGGGACCAGGGCAGGCAGGCAGGCGGGGAGCCTGCCTTAGTCCTGCTGCGCGTCACTGCCACCCTGGAGCCACTCGAGGTAAGTGGCGCCAGGCCAGAGCCCACAGCCCAAACCCCTCCTGCACCCCACACCCCAACCCCCTGCCTTCAGCTCCCGCCACACTCTGTACCCCCTGCCCTGAGCCCCCTGCTGCATCCCTCCTGCAACCAAACCCCCTGCCCTGAACCCCCTCCCGCACCCCACACTCCCTCCCGCATCCCAACCCCCTGCCCCAGCCTTACATTCGTGGCCCTGCATATAATTTCCCCACCCAAATGTGGCCCTCAGGCCAGAAAGTTTGCCCACCTCTGTACTACACTGACATAACTCCATGTATACGAGACGCATAGGACTTATATAGGTATACTTAGAGTGACCCGGTGTCTGTGTAGATACTGCGTTCCTTACATTGGCTGTCGGCTGTCATTCTTGTCAGTTGAGCCATGAAATTGACAAGACAGGTGTCTGCCCAGCCCGGCTGCTGTTGGGTCTCCGCTCCAAGACAGGCTTCCACCCAGGCTCCTGGCTTGGGCTGCTTCCTGGGCTCACTGCTCCCCACTGGGAGCCCTGCTGACACCCCCCCGCCTCGGGGTCCTGGCGTTCTGCTGTAAGAATGGCAGCTGACTGGACTCCGGGTGCGGATTTCCCCTCCCCCCAACTCCTGGTGGGGAACAGGAAGGCGAGAAGCCCCAGGCAGCTGCACCCCTGCTCCTGGCTGGGAGCAGGAAGGCAAGAAGTCATGGGGGCAGTTGGGCTCCCAGTGGAGAGCTGACCCAGCTGAGAGTCCTGGCTCTTAGCCTCCCACACTGCTCCTCTTCAGTTGGTGGAAGCGCTCCTGGTGAGGATGTGCACCACTGTGAGAACGACAGTAGTGTGAAGATCAACCACTGCAGTAATTACTGCGGTGGCTATAAGTCGTAGTTGAAGATTATATTGTAGACATGCCCTGGCTCCCTCTTTTTGTCCTATGACTTCAGAGGTGTTAACGCTCCACTCTACCTTGAATAGTCCCTTGGGATATGTGCTAACTATTTATGCTAAACAATCTGTTCCAATTTACATTTAGCTGTGAGGCTCAAAGTACCTTTTCTATACCTGAAGAACTCTGTGTTTCAAAAGCTTCTCTTCTTCACCAACAGAAGTTGGTCAAATAAAAGATAATATCTCACCCACCTTGCCTCTCTAGTATCCTGGGACTAACCCGGTACAACTACACTGCATACAATAATTTTGATGCAGTTCTGTCTGTTTGTATCCCTATTCTGAATGCACATTTTCTTTTTTTGAACTGAGTTTCTCCACGGGTCAAATCCTGGCTCCAGTGAAGTCAATGGCAAAACTCCCATTGACTTCAGTGGGATCAGAATGTAGCCTTCTTTTTTTAAAAAAGAAATTTGACAAAATGGTAATATACACTAGGGATAGGCAATTGCTTTTGAAAAACAAGGCCTTGAGTGACAAGAGATCCATTTATTTAGAAACCTAATATTTATTTGGATTTAGTAAAAAACTGAGACTATTTTTATTGTTTAGGAGCAGGATTACTTAAAAACATTTTGAAGTTATTAAACTCTTCAGATTAATTTCTTCTGCAGGAAACAATACCATCAACATAAAAGTAGCCATGTACAAAAACCATTAAATGCTACTAACGAGAAGTAAACAGCGTATCCTTAATCCATGGGACACGCCTCTGTTAATAAGATCATTTTAAATGCAAATATTAATAAGTACAAATTTGTGAACAGTGTTTTAAAAACTATTTCAGAGCTGAAATTTTTAAACCGTATATAGCAGGTAAACTACCCCCCTCACTCTTTTTTCATACGATTGTTGGCCTGATGAAAGTTGAAGTATTGTGAGTGATGCACTCTGAAGTTTTCTTTTAATCCAGGGTACAATTCTTTTGTGTGCAGAGAGCCAGCAACTTTACACCCTAAGGAGTTCAGAGGCACAAGGTGATTTTTCACTTTTTGAGGACACTACAGCACAGACCGTGGCACTGCAAACTTCACCAAATTGTCCTGCCAATCTCAGTCTGGACATGTAGGTCCAATCTTATGGCCTGATCCAACTCCCACTGAAAGTAATGGGAACCTTTCCAATGATTTTAATTGGAATTGTATCAGTCCTTTACTAGGGAGCTTGTTCTCCATTTGTTCAGTCATTGGCCTCTCTGCAGAGACTCCCAACAAACGTGTCATTTCTGTTTGTGTGGGTGGCTTTTCTACTGTGGATATCTGTCAGACCACCATCAGCATTTCCTATAGGCTACACTGTAGTTTTATTAGTCAGGAGTGCATGGCCCCCTTGTAGTATGACGTTTTGTTTTTGGTAAAGTAATGACAGTTAATTATTGAAAATGGAGTCAAAATATAAATGAATTTTGAAACCAAGAATGTTATGTATCTTCTGAAACATTTAAAAAAAAACTTAATCACACTTGGGCAAAGATGATAAGCCAATAATTGTAAAGCAGTGGTTGAGTGGCTGTTTCTTTTCAAATTGTAGGGAATAATAATGCATGGTAGAAAAGAGGAACTGCACTAAAGAGTGTGAAGAGTGCAATTATGACTGCAGCCTAGGTAGATGAATCCTATTCCTTTCATATTTTGTCTGCTCTGTTGGTAAATTTTTAATTTCATAGAAAATTGGTGGGTCAGAGACACACACAGGACTATCATGTATTTGATTTTGGTGAAGCAATTTAAGATGAAATAAAATTAAGTACATGTTTAAGAAATATAAACGCTGACCTTGTCCAGCAAGATGAAATGCTTCCTTTACAGGGTGTGCATCATTGAGTGTGTAGAGAGAAGGTTTAATAAGCCCTTCAAAACGCTATGATAAAGTTGCCAGTCTTTGCACTGATTTTTTCTATATGAGTGTATTCATTGCTGTTATAGTGATGAATTCCTCACTGTGATGTGTATATTAAAATGACACTAATTAGGACATCTGTTTATTTTAAAATACATACACTTCTTAAAATTTACTTAGGGCTGCTTTCTGCCATCCTTTGTTCTGTGGGTTGTGGAGTAGAATACAGTTTGGTGGAATAGGGCCTTTAGTGAAAGGTAGCAGAGGTGAAGTAGTGGTGGAAGATGCTTAGATACTATGTTGATAGGTGGCAGTATAAAACCCTAATCCCTAACATTCATTTTTCTCGTACAGAAATGGAGGAATTGTTGCAGTAAAGTCAGGTTTTAAAATTTGTTTAGACTTATTAGAAAGAGGGGAAATAAGTTAAAATGAAGGCTATAATGGAGCGATCTATTATTTCATACTGGAAAATGAAGATAATTCATGCAGTATTTTCACAGATATCTGTAGCAATAACTAAAGATCTAATGGCAGCTTCTGTTGTAAATCAAGAGGAATATTTACACTGTTAGAGGATTCAGAGTAACAGCCGTGTTAGTCTGTCTTTGCAAAAAGAAAAGGAGTACTTGTGGCACCTTAGCGACTAACCAATTTATTTGAGCATGAGCTTTCGTGAGCTACAGCTCACTTCATCGGATGCATACCGTGGAAACTGCAGTAGACATTATATACACACAAAGACCATGAAACAATACCCCCTCCCACCCCACTGTCCTGCTGGTAATAGCTTATCTAAAGTGATCATCAAGTTGGGCCATTTCCAGCACAAATCCAGGTTTTCTCACCCTCCGCCCCCCCCCCCCACAAACTCACTCTCCTGCTGGTAATAGCCCATCCAAAGTGACCACTCTCTTCACAATGTGTATGATAATCAAGGTGGGCCATTTCCTGCACAAATCCAGGTTCTCTCACCCCCCTCCAAAAACCACACACACAAACTCAAATCTCCTGCTGGTAATAGCTTATCCAAAGTGACCACTCTCCCTACCATGTGCATGACAATCAAGGTGGGCCATTTCCAGCATAAATCCAGGTTTTCTCACCCCGCCACCCCCATACACACACAAACTCACTCTCCTGCTGGTAATAGCTCATCCAAAGTGACCACTCCCCCTACAATGTGCATGGTAATCAAGGTGGGTCATTTCCAGCACAGATCCAGGCTTTCTCAACCTCCCCCCCGCCCCCCCCCGGGGAACACACACACACACACACACACACACACACATAAACTCACTCTCCAGCTGGCAATAGCTCATCCAAACTGACCACTCTCCAAGGTTAAATCCAAGTTTAACCAGAATGTCTTGCGGGGAGGGGGGGAGGAAAAAGCAAGGGGAAATAGGCTACCTTGCATAATGACTTAGCCACTCCCAGTCTCTATTTAAGCCTAAATTAATAGTATCCAATTTGCAAATGAATTCCAATTCAGCAGTTTCTTGCTGGAGTCTGGATTTGAAATTTTTCTGTTGTAAGATAGTGACCTTCACGTCGGTGATTGCGTGACCAGAGAGATTGAAGTGTTCTCCGACTGGTTTATGAATGTTATAATTCTTGACATCTGATTTGTGTCCATTTATTCTTTTACGTAGAGACTGTCCAGTTTGACCAATGTAAATGGCAGAGGGGCATTGCTGGCACATGATGGCATATATCACATTGGTGGATGTGCAGGTGAACGAGCCTCTGATTGTGTGGCTGATGTTATTAGGCCCTGTGATGGTGTCCCCTGAATAGATATGTGGGCACAGTTGGCAACGGGCTTTGTTGCAAGGATAGGTTCCTGGGCTAGTGGTTCTGTTGTGTGGTATGTGGTTACTGGTGAGTATTTGCTTCAGGTTGCCTTCACTGTAGGCAAGGACTGGCCTGTCTCCCAAGATTTGTGAGAGTGTGGGGTCATCCTTCAAGATAGGTTGTAGATCCTTAGTAATGCTTTGGAGGGGTTTTAGTTGGGGGCTGAAGGTGACAGCTAGTGGCGTTCTGTTATTTTCTTTGTTAGGCCTGTCCTGTATTAGGTGACCTCTGGGAACTCTTCTGGCTCTATCAATCTGTTTCTTCACTTCCGCAGGTGGGTATTGTAGTTGTAAGAAAGCTTGATAGAGATCTTGTAGGTGTTTGTCTCTGTCTGAGGGGTTGGAGCAAATGCGGTTGTATCGCAGAGCTTGGCTGTAGAGGATGGATTGTGTGGTGTGGTCAGGGTGAAAGCTGGAGGCATGTAGATAGGAATAGTGGTCAGTAGGTTTCCGGTATAGGGTGGTGTTTATGTGACCATTGTTTATTAGCACTGTAGTGTCCAGGAAGTGGATCTCTTGTGTGGACTGGACCAGGCTGAGGTTGATGGTGGGATGGAAATTGTTGAAACCCACCTTGATTATCATACACATTGTGAAGAGAGTGGTCACTTTGGATGGGCTATTACCAGCAGGAGAGTGAGTTTGTGTGGGGGGGAGGTGGAGGGTGAGAAAACCTGGATTTGTGGTGGAAATGGCCCAACTTGATGATCACTTTAGATAAGCTATTACCAGCAGGACAGTGGGGTGGGAGGGGGTATTGTTTCATGGTCTCTGTTTGTATATAATGTCTACTGCAGTTTCCACGGTATGCATCCGATGAAGTGAGCTGTAGCTCACGAAAGCTCATGCTCAAATAAATTGGTTAGTCTCTAAGATACCACAAGTACTCCTTTTCTTTTTACTGTTAGAGGAGGAGTTTATATACTTCACAAAGAATACTTGGAGAAGCATTAGGGAAAGCCTGCTTGTCAGACATACTGTGTGTTCTAACAAACCAAGGAGTTCCAGGGAAATTGTCTGAATTTTAACTAATCTAACACATAAATCATAATCCAAGTCTATGCAGAGGATTTTCATTTGATCCATTGATATTAAAATCTTGAAGAAAGCAGCAATATCTAGTATTCTGCCATTTAAACTGGATTCAGTAATAACAACAATGTCAAAATAACTTAAGTTTGCATTTGCCCAGCTTTAGGATCAGACTTGGAATATCAGCCTGGATTAGTCATGAGCTCTCTTTTCTCCCATAAAAAGTAACAGAAATAAATGGTGTATACTGCAGATCAAATTCTGCCATCTGTTACACCCCAGAAATACCATGCATATGTATGGAGTTGCAGGGTGTAACTGAGAGCAGAATTTGGCCTTACAGTAAACTTTCAGAAATATTCTAAAAGTGTTCTGTTGGAAGAATGTATTCTTTTGACCAATAATTTACTGAAAAGATGGGATTTACTTCTCTCTAGGTTATAATCTTGATGGGATGAGCAATGTTGCGTCTCCAAGTTTTTGATTCTTTGATTAATACACACATGTCAATCCTCAGTTGATCAGTGAGATGCTCCTAAGAAGAAATGAAATTGAAAAACATTGATTAATTACTTTTAATAATTAAACACATGGAAATTAAAAAAAGAATAGTATTGATATTTTATTTTAATGTGGAATTCATGGGAGACCAGATTAATTGATTGGAGAAAGAGAAGCAAATCCTTAAGGCTGGATAATATTATTTTCAATTTCACTTACAAATATAAACACAGAAAACACTAAAGTTATGCAAAGGAAATTGGAACATGCATTTGCAGATATGTTTTAGTGGATACTTCCATACACCTTCACTAGATTGATTTCCCTAAGTACTGTTTAAAATTGTAAGTTTAAACAATAGAAATGATTATTTAAAAACAACATTTTGTTTTGGCAGTTGTGCATCCAGTCGTTTGTTAAAAGCTGTAGAGAAAAATGTCAAAAGTGCCTAAATGGCTTAGGAGCCTAAGTCCCATTTTCATAAGTGATTTAGGCACCTGGGAGCACCTGATTGTCCACAGAATCATAAAACTGTGCTGTACATGTGAAACAAGACAAATGACAAAATTAATGTTAGATTTCAAATTACTGAATAGAGGGCCTTATGCTACATTCCTTACTCAGACAAACTCCTATTGATGTCAGAAATACTAAAAGTAATACCTTACCAGAAATAATCAGAATTCAAAATCTCATCATAATTTAATTTAGATTTTGTTGTGTAAAAATGTAGTCCAAGTGAACTAAGTTAGTGCAAAATTTAGCACTCATATTTAGGATTGCCAAGCAAGCAGTTTTCAACCAGAACGCCCAGTAGAAAAGTGACCCTGGCGGCTCTGGTTGGTACTACTGACCGGGCATGTTAAAAGTCCAGTTGATGGTGCAGCAGGGGCCTGCGGCTAAGGCAGTCTCCCTGCTTGCTCTAGCTCTGCGCGACTCCAAAAAGTGGCCACCAGGTCCTTGTGGCCCCTAGGTGCATGGGCAGCCAGGGAGGATCTGCGCACTGCCCCCACCCCAGTGTCGGATCCGCAGCTCCCATTGGCCGGGAATGACCAATGGGAGCTTCAGGAGTGGCGCCTGTGGGTGTGAGGGCAGTGCGCAGAGCCTCCCTGGCTGCTCATGCATGTAGGGGCTGCAGGGACCTGGTGGCTGCTTCCTGGGAGCCATGGTAAGCACCTCTGGGACCCCGCACCCCAGCCCTCTGCCCCAGCCCGGAGTCCCCCCCACACCTAAACTCCCTCCCAGAGCCTGCACCCCCTCCCAGAGCCCGCACCCCTCAACACCCCAGCCCTGAGCCCCTTCCTGCACTCCAAATCTCTCACCCCCAGACCCACCACAGAGCCCACACCCCCAACCAGAGCCCTCCCCCCCACACACTAATCATCTGTCCCACCGCGGGTAACCCCCTCCCTTACCCCAAATCCCTCATCCCCAGCCTCACCCCAGAGCTTGCACTGCCAGCCAGAGTCCTGAGCCCTCCCCGCACCGCAACCCCCTGCCCTAGCCTGGAGCCCTCTCCCACACCCTGAATCCCTCATTTCTGGCCCCACCCGGAGCCTGCACCCCCAGCCCAGAGCCAATACCCCCTGTAGCCCAAGCCACAGCCCGGAGCCCTCTCCTGCACTCCAAACCCCTCATCCCCAGCCCCACCCCAGAGCCCACGCTCTCAGCCGGAACCCTCACTCCCCTCCCACTCCCCAGCCCCCTCCCCCAGCCCGGTGAAAGTGAGTGGGGGGGGGGAGAGAGCGAGCAACGGAGGGAGGGGGGATGGAGCGGGTGGGGGCGGGGCCTTGGGGAACGGGCAGGACGGGGTGTTCGGTTTTGTGTCATTAGAAAGTTGGCAACCCTACTCATATTTAAAAGTATTTTTTACTTATCAGAGCCACTTGTTTGTGCCAATAAACTATTCTGCCTTGTAGTCAGGCAGATAGTTAATAGCAGTTCAGCTTTTGCATCATCATTCTGGTTTTTAGTCTTTTAGTTCCCTGGTACAGTGCTACATACTTATTTTTATTTTTTATACTGTGACCAAAAGGTGTATTAAGTGCTTCATAGTTCATCTAAATGCTGATGATTCTCAGGGCCAATTAGACAACCTGGTATGTCAGCTCCTAGGGTTAATGGAATCATGGAGCTGGCAGTAGCACCAGATTATTTTGTTGTCAAGAATATTCCCTTGGCTTGTTCTACCCATACTGTTGTCACTCTGGATAACATATTTTTTAGATTAATGTTTACCAGAAAAACCAGAATACATAATAAGTGGTTTAAAGGTGAGAGGAGCTATGCAACAATATCTTTAAGATTAGCAAGGAGCACCTTAGTATAGTTCAGACAGGAGGTGGCATATAGTTCCTTGTGAATGAGGGAAGATATTTCTATATTTGTAGCTTCTCTATTACTTAGATCTTTATTTGGCAATATGACTCAGAGCAGTCAGTGATGCCTATCCAAGGTCTAATCCAAAACCCACTGAAGTAAATTAATGGAAGGATGCCCAGTGATTTCAGAGAGCTTTGGATCAAGCCCCTAGTCTACCTTGTTAGCAAATTTTCCACCATTAGTTGCTCTTCAGGTATTTCATATGTCAACTAGATTGGGGCAGTGATTGAAAAAATATATTTTACGCTGATTATTGGCTGATAAATTGACAAAATTATCATCTTGATCACTAGTTAATATTGAACAATGATCCACCTTACTTCACAGAGGTTGACATGGAAAGTAATGTCTGGAGGTGAAGGTTGGGAAGTCCTTTTCAAGTCTCAGTCAGTAAGCAAAAATCTGGGGAAAAATGACTGTTAGGCTAGCAGAAATAAGAATTTTGAAACAAAAAATAATCTGCCTGGATTACATGCATTTTCGTTGGAATGCCAGGAGAGGTTTCAGATAAAACTTTCAAAATTCTCGATGGGATTTAGGCTCCTAAGTGACTTTCAGGTGCTTTTGAAAATTTTACTGTTCATCTTTACCATTTCATTGGAAAGGGAAATCAACGTATACCAGTCTTTAATTATCAATATATAGTTCAAGCTGATAAAGTCAAACATGTAGTTTTCCATAATGTTAATATTAATTTTGGCAAATTTCCCCAAAAGTATCCAAACATATTATTATTAGTCTTTTCACTTGCTCTCTAGCTTAGTACCTCCATCCCCAGAATCTCTCAGATGTGACTGACATTATTGTATCAGATTTCAGAGTAGCCGCCGTGTTAGTCTGTATTCGCAAAAAGAAAAGGAGTACTTGTAGCACCTTAGAGCTTATGCTCAAATAAATTTGTTAGTCTCTAAGGTGCCACAAGTACTCCTTTTATTATTGTATCAGTAAGGTTTTCTCCATTCCTAGAAGTTTCAAGACTGCATGTGGCTGTTGTCGGTAAATTAGGGAGATTTTCAGTATATATGCATAACAATAAAGCTATATTAAGCCATATTGCTAGTGATTGCAATATTAGCTGTACCCATGATTTCTTTTGTTTGACTCATATGTGATATTTCTACTAAATGTATAAGAATGACCCATACTCACCAAGCCATCAAGTATCTACCATAGCTACTTCCATACATATATTTTAACTTTTCTGGCATGAAATTCTACCAGCGCTTTATTTTATATCCTTTTTTTTCCTGAATCTAGCACATTGAACCAGATTCTCAGCTGTAAATTGCAGCTCCATTGACTTCAGTGGAACTATGCCAATTTACACCAGCTGAATATCTGGCTCATTGTGTATAGTGGACCTGGAAAATCTAATCAAAAAGTGATTCCAAGTTTCCACTTCTATTTTTTTTCCAAAGTTTCTTCTCCATTTGTACATGTATTTCTCCCTGTGAAGGTTTATACCCTAGATTTTAAAAATTTTAATTTAACATAGGCACTGAGACCAACATTTTCAAACGTAGTTGCTTGAAGTTAATCATCCAGATATAAGTCCAGATATAAGTTAGTGCCAGCTAAGTGCTGAGTACTTCTCAGAATCAGGCCACTTATATTTAGGGTATCTGATTTTAAGCAACTAGGGCTTATCTTTCATAATCAGAAAGAGATGGTATTTTACTTGGAGTAAAATTCCTTCATAAAATGAGTTCCTCCATTCACATTAATTAGAAAGTGTTAATTCTTTTTGGTTTTGGGTTTGTTTGGTTTTCTTGGGTCTCAGAGCAGGAAAGACTTGCAACTTGCAGTTTAGTAGTTGGAAGGATCCTGAATTTTAATTACCTGGCGTTGGCAAGGCTCGAAGTAGTGCACTAAATAGAGCAGTGTAGATGGACATTCTGGCTCAGGCAAAAGCTTGGGCTCTGAAACCCACCCGATCATCTGGGTCTGACCTCAGGTGACTAGCCCGAGTCTGCCACAACTGCAGCGTCCACGCTGGTGTTTTTAGTGTGTGTGTTCAAGCTGAGCTAGAATGAGTCTGTGTGCTGAAGCTGGGAGGCTTGCGCCCATCTGCAGTATAGACATACCCAAAAAGACTCTAGGTGTCTGTAGGAAGAGAAGTAGTAGCAACGGCCAGCCAGAGCAGCAGGGGGGGATACCTTCAATACCTTCAGAGCCTCACTGATGTTGCAAGATGTTGACTTTTGTGTTTTCGTTCTTTTTGAGTGCTTATGAGAGAGTTGTCAGTGAGTTGACCCAGGTTGGCAGTGGGTAGAGAAAATGAGGTAATTGTGGAACTGATTGATTTATTGCCATAATTAAGAAATAAAAGTAGGAACTAAAATTCCAAAATAGAAAAGGTTTGGGCTAAATATTTCATAAAATAGTTACAAATTAGAGTTTTATTTTTTTAAAAAGGGCTAGACTTTCAATTTAAAAATATATAGAAAAGGCCATGGTTAAATAGATGTAGAAAATGGCAAGCATTTTTTTAAAAGGTACATGCATTTTGTATATTTATATAATACATGTATTTTTATAAAACAAATAGCTAAGATTGAAAAATCTAAAAATTAGGAAAAGGCACAGGTTATGTGAAAGGCTGCAAAATATATGTGATCATGAAGGGCTAGGCTATAGTAGTAAAAAAAATATTGAGCAAAATGTTAAATATAAATGGCGTGGAAAATTCCCATAGCCCTAGAACTAAGAAGATATTTGCCTATTAGCCCATCATCACCCTGGTCATTGAGGGTGTTTTTTCTTCCTCTCCCCGACAGTTTGTATGCTCTTCAGGGCAGGGACTGTCTCATTTATCTTCCTATAGTACCAAGCTCAATGGGGCTCTAATTCTCATTTAACCTTGAGGTACTATTAGATTATAAATGACTGCTACAATAATAATAGAAGAAGCTAACAAACAGATGATTTAACTGGCTCTAAATTGAGGTACCATTCAATTAGAAACAATGTTTCATTTTAGGATTAGAAGGAGCTGACCGGTTTGGCAGAAATTTTCCTAGGAAGTGGTTTTGGATTTTGGTTTTCTGCTATGGAAGTCGTTAGGATTTGTAACTGGATGTTCCTTGAAATGCAAATTGTTGCCAAAGGTTTTTGAGCATGGCTGTGGAAACCCAGGATGCTTAGGTACTCGTTGGTATTTCCCACTCCTTTTTGTGGGTCTCTGTAATTAAGAGACCATCAGTCTGGAGTGGTTGATTTGAGAAACAGAGAGCCCTTTCTTAAATGGAAATACACTTTCTCTGACTCAGATCTATCCCTCTGGCATCCCATCCTAAATTGTCTGGTGTGTCAAGTTTCGTTAATCATATATTCCCGGTGAGTAAGAAAACTGGAAAAGATCTTGGTTTTGATTAGTTATTTCTTTTTTTCTGAGACTTGGGCAACTTTGTCTTTGAATCCAAGAGAAGCTGATGTACATGCTGAATTGATAGCTTGAAAATTAAGAATTATTATTGACTGACAGGATGGGATTCAGTATAAACAATCAATCTGACAGGAATATCTGAGTGAGAGAAACCAGATTTCCAGGTTAAAAAAAAAATCAGTGTGTGGTTTTGATTGAGTTTTACCTCAGCTAAAATAATTAACAGTTATGTTAAATTTTCTGTCCTGTAGTAAATTATAATACTAAATCTAGTGTCATTAAACTGTAGTTTTTTGTTTCTTGTCAGCTATGACAATTTCAAAAGAGCACAATCCATGTGAAAGTCTGAATAAAATTCAGGGAGTAGCATCAAGGACTTCTGAGCTCAGGAAACTGAATTTGGCAGTGCTAATTTGTATTAAAGTTGTTGTTGCATGACAGCAGGAAAAAGATTTAATGCTTGCCACCTGAATCAAGCCATGGAACATTGGTTTCTATAACTGCCATGAATTTGAATCAAGGCCAATATCTCTAAATTTGAAATAAACTGATACTCTGTCTTGAAAGACGATACAGGCCACTTATGGTGTGGAAGGTATTTAGAAAATACTATTTCAATTTAATTTTTAGCAGTATATATCTTTCAAATTGTTGGGTACCTTAGTACTCTGGCCTGCTTTTGCTCTTTGTGTTAGAGACTTGTACCAGAGAACTTACAGCCTTGCATCCAATTATTATCAATGTCCGGTCTTGAACTATCAGTGATTTGCACAAGACCACAGATTCTAGATTAACCTTCACTATCATAGTACAGGTTTCATAGTAACAGCCGTGTTAGTCTGTATTCGCAAAAAGAAAAGGAGTACTTGTGGCACCTTAGAGACTAACCAATTTATTTGAGCATAAGCTTTTGTGAGCTACAGCTCACTTCATCGGATGCATACTGTGGAAACTGCAGAAGACATTATATACACAGAGACCATGAAACAATACCTCCTCCCACCCCACTCTCCTGCTGGTAATAGCTTATCTAAAGTGATCACTCTCCTTACAATGTGTATGATAATCAAGTTGGGCCATTTCCAGCACAGATCCAGGTTTTCTCACCCTCCGCCCCCCCCCCCACAAACTCACTCTCCTGCTGGTAATAGCCCATCCAAAGTGACAACTCTCTTTACAATGTGTATGATAATCAAGGTGGGCCATTTCCAGCACAAATCCAGGTCTTCTCACCCCCGCCCCCCCACACAAACTCACTCTCCTGCTGGTAATAGCTCATCCAAACTGACCACTCTTCTTACAATGTGTATGATAATCAAGAATGTGTATGATATTTCCAGCATAAATCCAAGTTTAACCAGAACATCTTGGGGGGGGGGGTAGGAAAAAACAAGGGGAAATAGGCTACCTTGCATAATGACTTAGTCACTCCCAGTCTCTATTTAAGCCTAAATTAATAGTGTCCAATCTGCAAATGAATTCCAATTCAGCAGTTTCTCGCTGGAGTCTGGATTTGAAGTTTTTTTGTTGTAAGATAGCGACCTTCATGTCTGTAATTGCGTGACCAGAGAGATTGAAGTGTTCTCCGACTGGTTTATGAATGTTATAATTCTTGACATCTGATTTGTGTCCATTTATTCTTTTACGTAGAGACTGTCCAGTTTGACTAATGTACACGGCAGAGGGGCATTGCTGGCACATGATGGCATATATCACATTGGTGGATGTGCAGGTGAACGAGCCTCTGCTAGTGTGGCTGATGTTATTAGGCCCTGTGATGGTGTCCCCTGAATAGATATGTGGGCACAGTTGGCAACGGGCTTTGTTGCAAGGATAGTTAGTGGTTCTGTTGTCTGGTATGTGGTTGTTGGTGAGTATTTGCTTCAGGTTGGGGGGCTGTCTGTAGGCAAGGACTGGCCTGTCTCCCAAGATTTGTGAGAGTGTTGGGTCATCCTTCAGGATAGGTTGTAGATCCTTAATAATGCGTTGGAGGGGTTTTAGTTGGGGGCTGAAGGTGACGGCTAGTGGCGTTCTGTTATTTTCTTTGTTAGGCCTGTCCTGTATTAGGTGACTTCTGGGAACTCTTCTGGCTCTATCAATGTGTTTCTTCACTTCCGCAGGTGGGTATTGTAGTTGTAAGAATGCTTGATAGAGATCTTGTAGGTGTTTGTCTCTGTCTGAGGGGTTGGAGCAAATGCGGTTGTATCGCAGAGCTTGGCTGTAGAGAATGGATCGTGTGGTGTGGTCAGGGTGAAAGCTGGAGGCATGTAGGTAGGAATAGCGGTCAGTAGGTTTCCGGTATAGGGTGGTGTTTATGTGACCATTGTTTATTAGCACTGTAGTGTCCAGGAAGTGGATCTCTTGTGTGTACTGGACCAGGCTGAGGTTGATGGTGGGATGGAAATTGTTGAAATCATGTTGGAATTCCTCAAGGGCTTCTTTTCCATGGGTCCAGATGATGAAGATGTCATCAATATAGCGCAAGTAGAGTAGGGGCGTTAGGGGACGAGAGCTGAGGAAGCGTTGTTCTAAATCAGCCATAAAAATGTTGGCATACTGTGGGGCCATGCGGGTACCCATAGCAGTGCCGCTGATCTGAAGGTAGACATTGTCCCCAAATGTAAAATAGTTATGGGTAAGGACAAAGTCACAAAGTTCAGCCACCAGGTTAGCCGTGACATTATCAGGGATAGTGTTCTTGACGGCTTGTCGTCCATCTTTGTGTGGAATGTTGGTGTAGAGGTCTTCTACATCCATAGTGGCCAGGATGGTGTTATCAGGAAGATCACCGATGGATTGTAGTTTCCTCAGGAAGTCAGTGGTGTCTCGAAGGTAGCTGGGAGTGCTGGTAGCATAGGGCCTGAGGAGGGAGTCTACATAGCCAGACAATCCTGCTGTCAGGGTGCCAATGCCTGAGGTGATGGGGCGCCCAGGATTTCCAGGTTTATGGATCTTGGGTAGTAGATAGAATATCCCAGGAGAGTGAGTTTGTGTGTGTGTGTGTGTGTTTTGGGGGGGGGTGAGAAAACCTGGATTTGTGCTGGAAATGGCCCACCTTGATTTTCATACACATTGAAAGGAGAGTGGTCACTTTGGATAAGCTATTACCAGCAGGAGAGTGAGTTTGTGTGTGGTTTTTGGAAGGGGGGGGGTGAGAAGACCTGGATTTGTGCTGGAAATGGCCCACCTTGATTATCATACACATTGTAAAGAGAGTGGTCACTTTGGATGGGCTATTATCAGCAGGAGAGTGAGTTTGTGGGGGGGCGGGCGGAGGATGAGAAAACCTGGATTTGTGCAGGAAATGGCCCAACTTGATTATCATACACATTGTAAGGAGAGTGATCACTTTAGATAAGCTATTACCAGCAGGAGAGTGGGGTGGGAGGAGGTATTGTTTCATGGTCTCTGTGTATATAATGTCTTCTGCAGTTTCCACAGTATGCATCCGATGAAGTGAGCTGTAGCTCACAAAAGCTTATGCTCAAATAAATTGGTTAGTCTCTGAGGTGCCACACGTACTCCTTTTCTTTTATCATAGTACAGCCACTTATTTCAGCAGAAAGTCAGTTTCCTTTTGTTTGTTACTGCATTAATGGAGGAAATCAGATTGCAAGCCAAGCAGTCATGTTGTAGCCATCAGATACAAAACTTGTACTTGGACCTAGTCTAATACCGTACAGTTATGCATGATAAGGGAGCATCTTTTATTCCAAAAGATCCCAAATGGCTTTACAGAGTGTGAGCTAAATTTTGGATTTCTTTGCTTTTCTTCACAAAAAAGTGGGCATAAATGAATGATGTAAAACCAGCATTATTTTAGTGCCTATATTGTAGTTGCTCTTGGCTTCTCATAAAAACTTTGCACATTTACCCATATGGATTATTTATGCCAGGAGCAGGAATATTCTGAACAGGGAAGGGTGTATAATGGCTCTGGGTGAAATCTGAGTTGGAATAAACTGACTTTGATTCCTGACTATAAGTTGAGCCTTTGATTGCCCTTTTATGGTTCAGTGCATAAGAGGCCTTCGGAGTTTTAACTCTGAGGGGTTGGAAGGAGCTAGGAATTGGGATGCAACACTTCAACCCAGTCACTTCTCTTCTGCATACGTTTCTTTGCAAGGAGTTCCTCTTTATCTCTGAATGTGGAAGGGCCAGATATTGGTCCACTAGATAGGAATCACTTAAACCTCCATTGTTGTTCAACCATCTAAAGTGAAATGTGTCAGCTGTTTAATAGCACACAGGAATGTGATAGAACAGTTTTTTAGGACCGGAAAGAAAGAAAAATACAGCATCTAACTGAAACTGCAGAGGAAATTTGGAGAGCTAGAATCTAGTTACCCAACTCAAATTATTTGATGTCTTTGTTGTAATATAACATACTTTCTTGGGTTGTCTTTCATGTCCCTGATGGAGCCCTGAGGATATACTCCATTTCAGCCCTGTTTTAACCTCTCACCATGCTCAAAGACACAACCTCCTTGGTGAGGAGGATGGGATTCTCTTCGGAGCCTATCAGCATTGCTCCTTAATCAGTTGAAGTGGTGTCTGCATGATAACAAGAGGCGCTCCTCTCACCCCAGGTTGTGCTGGGAAGCTAAAGACAGACTGGAAATTTAACTTAGATCTATGGCATGCTAATTCAGCGCATTACCTCTGGGCTAGTAGGCCTAGATACAGTCCATAGTTGAAATTTAAAATGATTGAAAAAAAATACATTCAATTTGAAATGCCCCAAGTTTCAAACCATTTTGTGAAGCTGCATCCATTTCAAAATATTATGAGCAACATTGAATTTTTGTTTCTGATGGAACTTTTATAAATATGGAGAATTATAAATTATAGAAGAGAACAGTTGCAGAAGAATATAAAGAAGAACCTATATTGTCAACATTCTTTGCTGTCATTTAATTGGTAGCACAGTGCACTAGGCCAGGGTAACAAGCCATTATTATTGAGTTTTCTCTTCATGGTTCATAAAACTGAATTGCTGATTCTGTAGTTCATAATTTATGCACAGTACAAACTTTTCTACCTTGGGAAATGTCTTTATAGATATTTCTTCTTTTCACTGAGAATATGAAAGTTGTTTTGAAATATTTGTTCATTGTACTAGTGCCTATGGTATATATTTTGTGCACTCTGAATTTTAAGTATGTAGGATGGGAGAAAACTTTAAAAATGCATGTTTCTTACATGTAAGTATATTGCATAAGGGTTGCTTGTAAATTCTTGCACATGAGTCTGCCATTTAAATTACACAGTCCTGTATTCTCTGTCCTAGAATAGAGTGCATGCCATATAAAATGTATTCAGTTTTTCAGCATTTGAGGGAAAATAAGCATGTTTAAGGAGGGTTTGGATAAACTAGAAAAAGAAGAGAACAATCTGAGCAATACACAGTATTCTTTTCTCAACAGTAAATAAAAATCAGAGGTAAAGCGGGTTGCAAAAAGTAAGCCCCTATGTCTTTAACTTGTCCAACAATCCTGTTCACAGCTGATAATCTTACATTTTACTATACATGATAGTGTCTTTGTCCTTATATTTTCACATGGATAAACTGTTTTTGGGCAGTTTCTCTGATGTGTTTAACATGCTTTCCTTCAACAACAGTAACGTATATATTATCTTTCCATGCTTTATGCTCTTCAGTAAACATACTGTACAGTATTTATGACGGACAACAGACAAGTGTTGTGCATTCATGCTGCTATTTTTTTCTTAAGGAGGAGAGTCCTCTTCAAAAATCTCTTACCATAAAGCAGCTGGTGGTCTTTACTGTGCTTCAACAGTAGTTTATTTTTTTTTTTTGGTAGGGGAAAGAGGGGGACACAGAGTAAATGAAAAGATGCTTTTCTTGACTGCCATTGCAACGAGCGCAACCTGCAATTTGAAAGTCAAGCTGGGTTCTTTCTGCTTCACGGATCACCAACAATGAAAATTCTACAGCTGAAACTTAGTTACCAATTCTTCTGATGCATGAGCCAGAAAAGAATCCAGTGTACTTCCCCATAGAGTGCTGGCTCTGCAAAGGAGAAGTAAAAATTAGTAAAAATTTATTTTCTAATTAAATGAATTATGATTACACACAGTGAACATAGCTGAGTAAGATGGTACCATTTTTAAACAGTCACTTTTCTGGTGATCACTGCACTTTAATATTGATGATCTTTATACTAATGAGTGCATCCTTTCCCCATCATTTTAGACACTTCAGGGGGAACAGAGGGATGGATGCCCATGGATTTCTCCTTGAAAAATGCCCCACTCATTTTTCTGTCAGGGGCAGGGCTCCCTTCCTTCTATGGTACAGGATATGCATTCTATTTTCAATCCCCATATGAATCAATGGATCCATTAATTTTTGCAAAGATCCCCTAATTAAGCTACAGTATCACAGACTCTCTCTGTCCATGGTAGCCACCTTTAGAACAGAAAATCTCTGCCTTAGGCATATTTCCACAGAAAAGTTTATACTAACTGGAGTTGTTGTGTTATCTTTTCTTAGGATTTTGCATGGTGGAAGAAAGTGTGTGTTTTGTGCCACTCCTCTTTGGCCTGATCTCTTCTCCACGTCCCATCTCCTTTGAATTTTTTTATAGTTTCACTAGAGTAGACATTTAGTTAAGGACTTGACTTACATTTAGTTAAGACTTGACCCACAATATATTACCTCCTGGTGGTGGCTTCCTCTTTTTGAGTGAATGCTGTCTAAAATGTACATTTTTTCTCCATAAAAGCTTAGTTTTCAGTTTTGGTAGAAGAGATGTGACCATATTGCCTATAATATCTAGGATCTATGTGTTCAAATAAAACAGGTCAATATTTTTCAGAGGCTGGAACACATTTACCTACTTGAAATGTTTTGTACATTAGGCAGGCTAAGTTGCAGCCAGAATACTTGCTCTAACATGTAATAGTCATGTCGGAAAAGTTTGTGTGTATGTATTTGATGTACATATTGTGTTTGTGGTATTTTACAATATGTACACAATATGTATGTATTTTACAATATGTGTGTATATATCTGTATAAACATACCTATGAAGCATACACACATTTATTCATGGGGGAATTCTGCACCACTGGGCAGTGCAGAATTTGCGCAGAATTAATGCTCTGCACAGAATTTTATATTTCCCCTGCAGAATTGGGGCTGCAGAGCTGCTGGCAGCTATTAGGGGCCATTGGACTCTGCAGAGCGCAGCTCTCCAGCTTGCAGTGAGCAGAGCGCCCACCCTGGGGGGATGGAGGCTCTGCATGCTCTGGCTGCCCAGCTTGATCCTCATCTGCCCAGGGATGGGAGAGGGCCTGGGAGATCTGGCTCTGGCAAACGGTGAGAAAGGGCAGGGCTGCACCATACTGCGTCCCCTGGCAGCATAGTAAAGAAGCTGGGGGGAGTAAAGACTCGGGGGGGAGTGCGGTGCAAGTGTCTGGGCCAGAGGATGCCCTGTGGCAGTGCTCTGAAGGGAGGGCGGTGTGGGTGTCTGGGTTCTGGGGGTGTCCTACAGCTGGGCTTTGTGGGGAAGGGATGTGGGTGTCTTGGCTCTGGGACTGCCCTGTGGCTGGGCTCTGGTGGGCCCCCTCCAACACCCCCCATCTGGAACTGGGTTGTTGTAGGGTTTTTTTTAAACTCTCTCTCCTGGGGCAATCTTTTTGTTGTTGGTGTCTGTATTGTTGACGTACTTATTGACATGTATTTTGAAATAAATTACCAAAATGTATGTAATGTATTACATATATGTAATAACATATGTATATTATATAAAAAAATGAACACACAGAGTATTGTTTATATATATAATGCTATATGTGTGGAGGTGATACATACATATCCATGTACACAAGCACATGATAAGTTTATTTTTCTGTGACATTTGACCACATGACTGGTACTTTGCCCACTAATCCATATCCCTATGATTTACTTTAACATTCCAAATACCAAAGCATCTTCAAACAAATGCCATTTTAAAAAATCAACCTGCTAGAGAAATGTTTCCTTCTCTGCACAGCTGTGGAATTCCTCTTTTTTTGTTGTGTCCTGCCACCCTCTCCTCCCACACACCAAAAATAATAACAAACAAACAAAATTGTACTTGTTTGAGGTCCAGAATGTGCAAGTTTCAGTCCTTGGCCAGTGACAGCTTTTCTGTATATATAAACATCACAGCTTTGAAGTTCAGTATATTGCTGCAGAGCTAAACACAAGAACTTTATGCCATTGGACATGGGGAGGTTAATTTTAGAGGTTCTTATTCTCCATTTGGGGCATCTTTCTTTATAGATAAAAAGATAAGTAAAACAATTCCAGTAAAATGTTTAAAAACTCTCTAACATTCTTAAATTAGATTTTTTTGGGTGCATTCTGTATGTGGTATATGTAGAATTCTGGGTGTGGTATTGTGCATCATTCTATGTGAACCCAGAACATGTACTGAAGTTAATGCTGACACACATCCACTGAAGAGTATATGCTATTAAAATTTGTCTCCGGTATCTCTTCTCTCGGTACTCTTTTTCTTTTCATATATTTAATCGGGATATATGATTGTATAATAACAAAGCTGGTGTTATCTTCATGCAAAATTTGATAGTAGAATGGTGTTTTAGATTTGATGAAGCTGTGTTGTGGGAGTGAAAGTGTATGGCTTTGGGATAGAGATGACTTGATTTTTTTTTTTTTTAGGGTGGAGAAGTGAATGAGGCATGCATTCACTTTTTTCACCTAGACCAAATGGTGGACTTTTCAGTGATGTAACCTATTAAGATGGAGAGCCTTTTCTGTGTGGCTGCCCTGCAGAGCTGAATGCAAGTTATGAATGCTGTACTGTTTAAGAGCAGAAAAGTTTGCCTGGAAGAGAGCGGTGTGCCTGGGCCCCTGCTATTGAGAAGATGCCAGTCAGGAATGAAAACGTCTTTCATTAAACTATAGCTAACTTCCCTATGATACAGTACAATAATGCAAAGAATTTTTAATCAAACAAATGTGTGAAAATTAGCACAATACCTTAAAGTGGTGAGGAAGCATTCACTTCTAAGTGGACCATATTAACTGGTCAGGACTAGAAATATGTAGAGCTTTTACACTGCATGACTGGAGTGGGCAGTTTAAGCCATTTTCCCCCTTTTGAGATCTCCGATTTCTTTTGCGTTTTAGTTACAACTACAAAAGACGTCTTCTGAGAAAAATGCTTTGTGCATGACATCAGACTACAGGAATGTTCTACACTATACAGCATGGTTTAAAAGTATTGGTTGTCTGAAATAATGTTATATTTAAAATAAATGCTGGGAAAAGACTGTTTAAGGGAGAAAACACAGCAGATCATGTTCATGCAAACTTTTAGCCTTTACAGACATTGATTTATTGGATTTTGTAGCAGTGTTTTCTTTCAAAAGAATAAGGTTATATTGTAGGTAACACAGTAAAATAACTAGAATTGCTATATTACTGTGTGGTAAAATGTTTGTAGCTATAGGTAACCTTTAATGCCTGAAGCCGTGATTTTGAACATAAAATAATTTATAAGAAGGTGCAAGGCACATCATTAAATAGAGCAAAAAGTGATGATAAATACATTTTTTTCTTGTGAAAGCTTAATTTTGTATTGCTAGTTAATTTGTTATATCATTATGGAACCTACTTCAGTATAATATGATAAAATCAGTATTATTAATAAAAATGATTTATTCTCAGAACTCATGCAAATATACAATGTGTTTTTTTCTTAGAAATATCAGTACTTCATTGGTTGGACAATAAGTTTTGCATTATGATTTAACAGAATTTTAGCAGAGAAATGGCAGAAATATGAAGACTGTAAGGCAAAAAAAAGTTTTGGATGAAGCATAGGAAAACATGGTGAAAAGAAACAAAATGTACATAACAGGCAATACATATTATAAATGTTAGGGTTTATCATTAGTAAATGTAGGGATTTTATTGTCCAGAAACATAACAGTGAACATTTTTAATTTAAGTACCGCAATATCAGTGGCTACTTGCTGGTCATAGATCAATGGATCCCTGTCTCCATAGAAGGAGAAAAGACTTAAGGCAGACTGCGTGGTATGGGAGAGAGAGTAATTTGTATAAAGTTTGTGTAATTAGCAAATGCCTTCAGTGCAAATCACTGCTGTGAAAATCCAAATATAGATGTAGTGCAGAACCTTTGAGATTCCATGGGTGGTAGATTTCAGCCATCCTATGCTGAAGCGGGATGTCAGCTACTTCCATAGCTCTGTAGGGGTAACATCGCAGAGGGTGCTTTGCAGGGTTCTGATTTTTGTGTGTGTGGGGGGGGAGGGAGGGGCTTCCCTGCACTGGGTGGAGGGCTGGGGAGTATACAGTGGCCCTGTGGAGATGTGACAGAAAAGGGGAGAAGAGGCAGAAAAGGTGGTCTGGGACTGTATTACCATTCTTGTGGCAACCATTTCATCGTGGGGGGTCGCTCCACGGTTAAGGTGAGTCCTCTTGTGTTGCAGCTCTAATCAAGCTCCTGGTACTACTGTAGGTATGTTTTAGTGTGTCATTTGGGTTTGTGAACAATCACAGTAAATAATTTCAGATTTGGAGATAGTAAACGAATAGTAATCTGTGGTTGTGGCCTGTTCTCCAAGCAGAAGAATAAGGGTATCGTACCACAAAAAATACTGTAGGATTTAATAGCTCAGCTTGCTTTGCTACTACTGATACAGACTACTGCCTTCTGGTCTGCTTCATAGATTTCTTCTAGCGATTCACCCCTGCTCTAATCACAGAATTGGTCCTTTAGAGGAAGGATTGTCTAGTGGTTAGTGTGATAGCCTGAGATTCAGGAGATTGTGGTTTAGTTCTCTGCTCTTTCATAGACTTTCTATGTGACACTGTGTAACACAGACACTTAGACTATCTGTGCCTCAGTTCCCCATTAGTCAAATGGAGAGAATAGTACTTCCCTATCTCACAGGATACATACATTAAGGATTGTGAGGCATTCAGATACTGCAGTAGTGATGGCTGTATAGATAGATCAACTTCAAGCTCTCTGATGTAGGGACTTTGACATCTTATTTGCTTGTAAAATGCCTTGAACGCCCACGGTACTAAATAAAAACATAAATAGTACATTATGAAAGGCCAGCACCTATTCACTTTTTAGCACAGCTTGAAGTGCATGAGGAAAGCTCAATTTTTCAAATCTGGCAGTTTTCATGTGCTATTCTGATTTCTATAGATTAAACAATTTTAGGTATACATTTTGGTTTTCCCCTATTAACGGTCTTAAATTAGACTTTCAACAAAAACATCTCTTAATGTAGAAAATGCAAAGGTTCAGATTTTCCAAAGCTTGCAGACCCCTGAAATTCTCACAACTTAGAAACATCTCCCGCCCCACATTCAGATTTTTTTTTAAAAAAAGAAGCTAAAACTACATACCTTAAATTACAGAATAAAAGTAAATGTCTTGCAGAAATTACCAAATTTTCTTGATCACTTTCTTAAAGTGTGTAGAACAGGTGTTGTAAATGGTGTTTCTCTCTTGTGGCTTTTCCTACCTGGTGGCTGCTTAATGGTCCCTTCCTTGTTTCTTTAGTATTTATTACTAAAATGCATAATTAAAATTAAGTACAATAAAAAGATTGTTTAATGAACTAATTTTCTTTTTTTCTCCTAAAACTGTTCCAAGATTTCCCCCTGAAGACCCTTTAAAGCTGTGTAGTTTGGGGATCCAGTATTCAAATTTATACATGAAAATGAATTATGTTAAGGATATAAACAGATAAGCACCTTCTACAGAAGGATTTAGAAATACTATGTTTCTGTTGTGCAGGTGCGACATGCAGCAGAGAACCTACAAAGGGTACATCCCCTCTGTGAATTGGAAGCTCTGCTGTGCAGTCCCACTAGATGCTAGAATTTTCAGCTGGGATTGTGAGCATGCATTGTTTAGCTCCAATGGCTGGAAACCTTGTGTAGAAAAGGGTTGCAGTATCGCCAACTTGAGGCAATCCCCCCAACATAATGAGATTGGGTTAAAATATTTGAGATTTTGACTTGATGATTACCTGTTCTACGCATTCCCTCCGGAGCACCTGGCATTGGCTACTGTCGAAAGACAGGATACTGGGCTAGATGGACCTTTGATCTGACCAACTATGGCTGTTCTTATGAGATGTTAACAAAAAAACTTTGGGTTTTTTTTTTTTTTGGCTTTTTGGTTTATGAGCCTTTAGGTTTCACGTTTTCAAGGTGTTCTACATAACTATAAGAACAAAAATCTTTTTTTAAAATGAAAGCTGTAGTCATTTGACTCTAGGAACAAGGAGTTAAGAAAAACACCAAGTATTTGTGATAAAGTCATGAGAGTTGGCAGTGCTGCAGCATGCCATACTTGCTACTTTCCCTCCATGCTTTGTAACAGCTTATGTGACCTGAAGGTACAAACAGAATGGCTATTTAGTAGCCCCCATTAATGTCACATGGTGCAAAACCTATTTTACATGTGCTTTTCTGTGTGCAGTGTGATTTGGCCGTAGTAAATTTAGGAAAAAAAATTGAGGCCATGAGCTATAGAAAATTAGCTTCATTTTGCAGATGGGTAAACTGAAACACGGAAAAGCTAAGTGACTTGGCTGAGATTACAGAACAAGTCTGGCAGAGCCAGGAATAGAGTTTATGGGCCAGAACCTGGAAGGTGGCTGAATTGCATAGAGCATGGGCCAAGCGGCTGGTGTGCAAAGATGGTTTACATTTCACCTTTGCATGCTCTAGATTTTGCTGTTGTGCTGCTCTGTGCAGGCTCAGTAGTCCTGTGCTGTATTAGAGCAGCCAGCTTATCCATCTTATACCTGGTTGCAAAGTGCCACAAGGTGCTGAAATTACAGCTGAAGATCATCGTGGCAAAGTCATGCCCCTTTTTCCCTGCAAAGCTGGCCACTGGGAAGGGAATACATTAGAGCTCTGTTTTGGATTTGCATTACAGTAGGATCAACCTTTACCTTTCCAGGGCAAGTTAAGTCATCTTTTGGGCCATATTATACTAGTAGTGCAATGAAGTGGCTGTACTGTTCTGGAGGATCTGGCTTCATATCTCCTGGCTCCCAGTGCTGGCTATTAACTGTAAGACCATGATTCTTGAGAAACACCTTTGTTCTAGAGGCATGTGCATAGGATAAGGAGTAAGGTAGTTCTGTTACCTGATTTTCACTCTATGAGTGACTCACTGAATGGCCTAGGGTAAATCACTTAATCCTTCTACCTCAATTTCCTTATTAGTAAAAAAGAACACAATGCCAAGCTGTCTAATATAAGTGTTATGAACAGTAGTTAGATAATGTCTATACTGTACTTCAAATGTATAAAGTGCTGCAAAAATACTAAGTATTATTTGCCTTATTCCATTATGAGTTTTTCTTCAGATGGCTCCTGCTGTAAAATAGAGTGTATAGATATTTTTAAATTTACATTGGTACTGAAGATGAACAGGATTCTAGAATAAGTCAAGGGAGATGAGAGTTCAAAGTGTCTAGTTTGTCTCTTAGTGACTGCAGTTATTGTTGAGAAAGATATATCAGTGCCTTCAGAAACTTGGAAAATCTTCAAATTCCTAGGATAATCTAATTTCCAAAGTTAAGCAGTTTGTGCTGCTGCACAAAATTAACTGTCCCTGATTCTCCTTAGCAAGTAGAACTTTGCAGGTTAAGGGCCTGATCCTGCACATATTAACTGCTGAGGTGATGATTTGTAGCATGAGAAGTACAATCAGTATCAATATGACCAGTAGTAAGTGTTTGAAGGATTGGGCCCTACAGTTGGAATAAGCTGGTACTTACAGTTGTTAACCAACATTTCATTTTGAATCCCATTTGCTAAATTCTATAAAGCAGATCCAGATTCAGGACTTCTAGTTATAAAATAGCTGTATTCGGTCATAACCTGGGATAGCAGTCATTTGAACATTGCTTTTCTGAAGATTTAGTTTTAACTCATTCTTGAAGTTGATTAGAAGCCATTTGTAGAACTGAACATAACTAGGACAAGGGAACTTGCAACATATTGTTTTACCTGAGCATTGTGAAATGTTATGTGAAATAAAAACAGTTCCTGTTTCTTATTGGGATAGTATAGAAAATAGTTTATCAAACTATAGTCAGTTTGAGATGAGAAATGTAGATAACTTGATGAATTAGATTAGTTGGTTTGCCAAGTTCTTTTCAGGAATGTTCTCCATTGTAGAATTATAGTTTTACATACTCTTTGTTCTTTAAGGGCCATATTCAAAATTTGATCTTTAGGACAAATTTTCAAAGAAGCATGCAAGAGCTGTGCCTTCAGAAATATGCATACAACCATGGTTACCCTCTGTCATAGAGCCTATCAGGTCTCCACTAGAAGAGACACTCCTCTGTTTAAGGAAAACACACTCAGTTCTTGCTACCAGTGAGTGTTTGTCGTTGTAACTGGGGCAGGACTCACCCTAAAACCGCAGCACCTCCTGCTGGCCATCCTGGGAATTAGCTCTCATTTCACCAGAGCATGCATGTCTAGTAGTGTCTCACCCATCATCACTCTTGCCTCCACCTCTAGGATCCAGAAATTGCTCCCTGGACTGCAGCATCCTCTTCTTCTGGACACAGCCCTCCAGCTGTGCCCCACTTGGTTCTCTCCCCTACTTCCGGGGGACCCAACAGTCCTCAGTCCAGCCACTCCCCTGGGTGGCAAACTGCAGTCCATGCACTAGCCACTCCCCTGGGTGGCAAGTTGGGGGGCAAAGAAGGGGGACCCAGGCCCACCCACTACTCCAGGTCTCAGCCAAGGGACCCTATAGCCAGCAGCCATGTACTGTCCCTCCTCCTACTCTGCCATCTGTTTCCCTGAGCCACTTCCCCACAGCCCTAGCCCCTTCTCCACCCTTGTATCAGGGTCTCAGTCTGGCAGCCATCAGGCTGGAGCTCTCTCTTATGACCCTGACCCCCTCCTCCCTTGGCCTCCAGGGAGAGACAACCTCTATTCTGCTCAGCAGCCGTTCTTATGTGGGCCAGCCTGGCCCTGATTGGTTCCTCCATTAAGCCTTCTCCCTATTGGCTGGCTCAATAAGCCCTCTTCTAATTGTCTGTGTTCTGCGCAGCCTCCCCATGGCTGCTTTTAACCCTTCTTCTGCCCGTGTGGGGTAGCCAGCCCACCACAGTCCTCCAGAGGTCTAGAAGGGGCAGGAAGAGACATTAACCAATAGGGAATCTGCAGGTCAGTTAAGAAGGTTTGCCTACTTTCTTTGAATGGAAGACAGTGCTAATGTGTGAGGCTGGGAGAAGAGCAGAGCACCTCAGTAGAAGCCCAGAACTTCAAGACCAGGGCAGGCCCTTTGCTTAAACAAGGTGGCTAAGCAGTCAACTTTTGTATTTATCAGTTTAAAGGCACAGACTTCCAATTCTTGAGTTTGTTTATTGTTAACCATTTAAGACTGACACCAAGCTCACAGCACAGGCGCTTCTGCTCCAGCCCAGCTAGCACCGCCTCTCATACTGTGCATGTAAATGGGTAGTGGCCTGTAAAAGGAATTGATTTGCATTTGCAAATACCAATTTGTGCATTTAGATGTTGGATTTTTGTAGGCACAGCAGGTGTGTGCTTGTCTTCATGGGTAAGCCCACTGTGCCCATCTCTGAAAATTTGACCCTTACCATTTAAATCTCCTTTCTTTGATGGAAGACAAGACTTTTTAAGAATGATAATTACTGCCTTAGATGCTTTTGAAGGATGCATTTTCACTTCAACAGATTCTTAACTCTTATCAACACAAAATTGGAGTGCTTTATGGAAATGATTGCACACAGATCTATGACAAGGTAACTGAATTAATACCATTAGTATCCAGAGCCAGATATAAGTGCCTGTGGAGTTTAAGGTAGGCTTCCTTACCTTGCATAGCAAATCTGGGGGTGTGAGGACTAGGCAGTTGGGTGGGCAAGAGTTGCTTGTTTTTAGAGAAGTACAGTAGATTTTTCAAACAACTGAGGGAATAGATTCAGGAAGCTGGACATTATTGGTGGTGGGTGTGGGGGATGGTTTTGTCAGCTACATGGAGGAGAGGAGGGAGGGTTTTGCAGACTTGTGTGTGTGAGTCCCCACATTTCATCTTCCAAGTGCCTGGGGGAACGTTCACTCTGTGTGTGTGTGTGTGTGTGTAAGTAAGAAAAAGCCCACTGTGTCAGCAAGGTTGGGTCATGTCAATATCCAGAACATCTGAACTTTTTTTTTGTGCTTGAAGGAGAAGGGTGATTGTAAAATAAACAGCAGAAATACAGTGTTATCTTCTTTTTTGGGGGGAAGTATATAAGTGTACATCCAAGGTAATAATTAAAACAAGCAAAAAAGAATATCTGAAGCAGAAACTGAGCAAAATGGTCCATAGAAAACTTTAAAAAATTAATCAACAATTCTTTCAGAAACATTTTGAAGGTGTTTTTGAAAAGGCTGTTTAATAGAAGATTGCAAAACCAATAGATTCATGCTGGTATTTGCCTTTTTGTTGTTGCTTTTTTATACATTAGTAGACAAAGGAAGTCATTCTGTAGAGTCAGGTTAGAACAAGCTAGTAATTCTAACTAGATATGATGAGATTCAGATATATTGATTTCCATCATTTATCAACATCTCATAGCTGTAAAACAGGTTTGCATTTTTAAAGTATCAATGAAAACAGTAAGAGGAAAACAGACATGCAATTCAGTAACTATAAATTTGTGTTGATGTAACGAGTAAGTAGCAGTACCATAACATGGTGTAGCTACAGAAGATAGACTGGTTAGGGGAGCTAAGCTGTTGTTTGGTTCTTTTTCACTTCAGCAAGAGGAAATTTCTTTTTCCCTCTACTATAGATTCTCTTTCTCAAGCTGACAATCATTATGTTCAAGTGTGAAGAAAGTGTAGCTCCTTTAACTTCTGCTGTTCATTGCCTGTGAAGTTCTAATCACTGAATCTACTGAAGATGAAGTCCTATTTCTTCACAGGTCAGGAACAGTGCAGATGATCAAAATAAAAGCTTCTATGCCCTGATATACTTACTTAAGATACCTTACTTATCAGCTGGAGGAGCGGAATACATTGTAGCTCTCAATAGGTAGAGTTAAATTTTCAGAAAGGTGAGTCTAAGGCTGGTCTGCATGTGTGTGGCTATGTATACATGCACAATTACAAAAATTGCACATGCAAATAAGGTGAAGTTGTGTGCAGATCGCACCTACGTCATATCAATTTGCATTCTCTGCTGCAGGATCTGTGTGTGCAGGTCGGGTAACTTCACATGCAAAACTTGCCACAAAATTGTGCATACAACTTTTAATCACAAATCTAATGCTTCTCTTTCTGAACATTTGGGTTCAAAGGGCTCCTGCTCTAGACCCAATGCCTGTTCTTGACTTTTCCCCCTTAGGTACATTAACTGTTGATTAATTTATTTTTCAATTATCTTTATCATCCTTCCTGAAAATGAATTTTGATATTGGCATTGTTTGGGCAGCCAAGTAAATTCAAATTCCTGAAATACATTCTTTACAAACTGCAGAACAAACAAACAAACATCTCTTCCGCCCCAATATATATATTAAGAATCTTCCTTGAACTGTTAAAAGTGATGAGATTCAGAGTTACTATAGTCCAAGGAATTTGTTTAATCCGTGTTCTTGTGTTTAGGTGTTGCAAATCATTATCATTGTAAGATCATCCACTCTTTGGAAATCCCAGTAATATTTGTGTACAGAATTAATAATAATGTTTTGTTTATTTGTAACAAAAGACCAGGAGAAAAATAGGAAACTATTTATTGTTTTTGGCCAAATTGCATACCCGTCTCCAGAGTGGAAAGGCTAGTCTAGTGCACTAACCCATTGATCTTAGTAATACTCTTAGGACCAAATGCTTTCTACAATACACAGCCCAAGTAATTGAGGAACTCTGCAGGGCTAAGAAGGAGCTTTAATTTATGGTTGGCAGAAACTGATGAAAAGATGTGACGGATCCTTGCTTCTCCTGGATACCTTGACTACCCCTGGTTTCCTTCTCCAGCATCACATTCTTTCTAAGTGTAGTAGATCCATAAAATCCTTCTGGCTTAAAGAAGGTTGCAGTCACTTCCCATATCTGCTTGCTGGGTGACCTCCTGCTGCTGGGATCCTCTGCCAGCCACTGTGCCAGGAAAAGCTGTTGTAGCCCCTGAGGTAAAACTAGTCCACTGTGTGTCATATATAAACAGATGCGTGTAATTGTTAATTACTACACCCAGGAAATATTAATTACCACAAAAGAATTCTAAGTCTGTATAATACCATGTGTCATACTGATGTTTGTAGTTTAACATCATAATCAATAGTTTAGGAGTTACAAATTGGTCACTTTGGCCTTGATCCTGCAAAGCATTTAAGCACATGCTTAAAACTAATGACATGAGCAATCCCCATTGATTTCAATGGGGACTGCTCACCTGCTTAAAGTTAAGCATGTGCTTAAGTGCTCTACCAGATTGGAGTCTTTATTAGTAGTCTGTGTTTTGTCTGTGTACTCTATTTGAATACGTATAGTACTCATGTAGTGAATTATTCCTTCCTGTTTGATAACACTGACTAGTATTTTTACATCTGCCTGCCCTGATAATTATTTTACCTGTTAATGACATCTGTCGAGTCTATCTATGGCATTTGTAATGTGCCCATCTCCGGAGTATCTCTATGCCACATCTGCAAAACAAATGCCTCTTGGGAGGAAATAGGAATGGTAATGTGTGTGTAATTATTTTTAAAAGAAATGGGCATTACTAAAACATAGCTCCTTTTTTTCAGTATTTATTCTCTTGATGACAAAGACAGTACAGCAGAAAGCAGTGGGCAACAAGTTTATCAAATTGAGCAGGCCAACTGTACAACTAAATGTATGTGAAACTTAACAAATCCCTTGGGGAAGTTGACTAAGAATTTTCTAGTCTGTGTCGAGTTACTGAGGTGCGACATGGTAGATTGAATTTAATGCCTTAGGCAAGCACACTCAGATAGAGACAGTTGAAGATTTTGCTGTGCCTATGAAGGGATCGACTGGTAGTTGTCTAAATGAAGCTTTCAGGAAAGAATATAACGCTATCATGAGCTCTTTTCCTTGAATATTTTGGTAGGCTATTCTGGTTTAAAAAAAATCCAAGTAGGATTTCCTTGTAGCCATTGAATAAAGATTGAAGAGTTACTCTTTTTTACCAGAGGAAGCAAAATAGTAAAACAGAAATTTCCATTAGGTTCTGCTGTTTGTTTTAAAGGGACACTGCCTAAGCCAAAAATGAGGATCCCTGTCTGCTTGGGGATTGACTTCGATGTGACCTGTGAGATGGTGCTGCTGACAAATCTGCAGGGACTGTTTGCACCTGCTCTGTTTTTGTTGCCTCCACATTTTTCTTGTTTGCATCTCTGTGAGAGGGAGGTTGACCTTGGTGACGTGGCTGGTGTTCCAGTGACCCTGGGAGGGAGAGCACTGAGAAGGTAGAAGCAAGCCCTTGTGCACAGACTCTCATGGTTCCTCCCCATGCGAGCTGGGGTCACAGGTGTCTGCCAGTGAAAGCAGGAGTAATTTTTGCTTCCTCACTGTCAGCCTGAAGTCATTCCCCAGACCTGGAGGAAATGAAGAAAGAGGAGCCAATGACTAAGAGCTCCATAAAGTCTAGGGACGTTGAGTCGATCCAGAGAAAATGCAGCCCAGTGGTAGTGGCATGTTCAGAGGATAGCAAGCTTCATTCAGGCCTGGGGTTCATCAGCCCAATATACAGGTCCATCCAAGAGAGTTTGAACCCCTGCAGGAGACATTCATGAAGGGAGTGAGCAGCCCTCTGGCCGTCAAGGCGACTAGCAGCCTGCAAACAGAAGCATTTGATTTATTGGCACTTTTAATGCAGGAGCAGGGGAAAGTGATAGTAGTGCAAAGTGTGTGAGACCTGAAACTCATCCTCTCCATCCATACTGCCTGCAGAGATGCTTCACCTGAGGTGGCCTAGCTCCAATTACCCACTAGCCTCAAGCTGTGTATGGGAAACCACATCCTATCTCATTGTTGAGATGAGATGAAGGCTTCAGGATGTCAGGGCACAGGGAGGGGAGGAGTCAATGCACTGAGCTGCAACCTATGAGCTCCTTGGGGCAGGAACTGCCTGTTTTGGTGTGTATATGTATGTATACAGTGCTTCACAGAATGGGGCCCCAGTCCCTAATTGAGGCTTCTATTGGTACTGCAAGCCTTTGAAACTTCAACATTCTGTTGGAGTAAGTATTGGGCTGGGAAAACTGGGCTGGAACATTCTGTGTTGATCGTTTCTGTGCATGATTGTAAGGTGAATCAGGGTGGAGAAATGACTGCAAATGGGTCAGTTCTGACATATATAGTACATATTTCTTTAGCTCTTTCTAGTTCTCATGATAGTAGTGATCTGGGCTATCTTTTTGTCCATCTGTTCATCTAGCAGTTCAAGCAATCAACCAGAAGTGTAAGTCTCACAGGGTTATAAAAATGATGTGGGCCTTTCCAGCTAAGGTGTTTACATTGAACAGTTATTGTTTTTGGCTAGACAAATGCCTGAGGTTGACAGGAGCATTGCCTCTGCTTTATAGCATTTACAGGTGGTCAGATTTCAGACCTTGACATCAGAAGCCATCCTCAAGCCATTGGTCATGATACAGTCCTTCTGGATCCTTGGAGCTGAGAAGCTTGTAGATTGCTCAAAAATCAGTAGCAACAGGGATATGGGGAAACCACTATGACCCATTCCCAAGGATTAGTAAGCAGAGTTCATTGTGATGCTAGTGAAGCAAAGGCTCACCTCCTCTATGATTTGAGTTGATTGGTGGGTACTTCATCCTATCACCCTTTTAGATGAATACCCAGGTTTATTTAGGGAGGATGATAATTGCTAATTGGGCAATCAGGACAAATATTTTTGTAATGACATTTATTCTTGATTAAATAGAGTTTGGCTATGCAGCATGATTCGGTGGGAAACAATCAAGCCTTATGCTCCTGATTGGGTGGTAGGGAAGCCTTTCTGGTAGAAGACTCCTTCGCCAAAACTTTTGCACAGGTGTGCAAAGGATGGTAAAAAGCAAGACCTAAGGTGTGGAAGGAGGGCCTTATTTCCATATAGAGGTATAGGCCTCCCTTGCACCTCAAAACACAAGAGAACATGTTCCTCAACTATATTTGTGTGATTTGGGAGTTGTAGTTTTGGGGGAGGATTGCATTTCCTCAGGATGCAGAGTGTATGGTGTGTTGCCTCCAACTTTGATTATTTACTATTGCAGGGACTATTGGCTGTTGGATAATACTACAGTGTGAGTTATTGTATTTCAATAAAGTTGTGGCCTTGGCCTTTAATCCAGTTACCAGAGAGAGATGGTTTTTTTTCTTCATCAACCAGAGTGACATCTGCAATGTAACAAATGTTTAAAGTTTTGTTTTCTTGAGACACATAAGGACTTTATCCTAACGTAGTGCTTCTTTAAAAAAGACTTCTTCCACTGTCTAGCAATTTGTAACACAAACAAATACAGTGCTTGCCATAGGCCCTACCTATAAACACGTCTCTGTATTCATTCCTAATGGTGTCTCTACATTTAAAGAAAGTATTATACTTTTGGCCTAAAGGAACTGACAGTTTCCTTTTCGAAGTAAAATTTGTGTAAAGGAAATGGGCAACAGTTCTCAAAAGAGAAAATGTGATTTTGTTCAGTAAATAGGGATACATTTGATCTCATAGTTGCTCTGTTGGGGTAAACCTAATAAAACTAACCTATGAAGTTTATTTCCCAAACTAACAGAAAAAAAATGGTAATGCTTAATTTAATGGTATATTAATACTGAGCTACAATAGAAATTCCATGGAAAGACACACAATATTTGTGTTCAGAATTAATTTGTTATAATCAGTAACATTAACATAATCTTAAATGTAATAACAGTAGCATCAGCAAATACAGAGCTAAATTGGGTTAGCCCTTCCACATTCCTTCAGTGGTGTAAAGGGGGTAAGGATTTGCATTGAAAGGGATACCCAAATTGTGGCTACCGTACTTAGGAGAGCACAAAGACGAAGGGCAATAGGCAGCCCACACTCCAAGGAGTAAATGGGTAAGAGAGCAGAGGGAAGGATGGGGGCATAGGCAGAACCATGGCTGTGCCTTCCATCTGCTGGCAAGCAGAGGAAGTTGGCTTCCTGGTGGAACAGGGGAAAAGAGGAAATAAGAGTGTACTGCATCCTAGAAAGGGGTCCTGCAGATTACTCTTCACCTACCGGTGCAACCACAGAGCCCTGGGGACATTCTCTTTGAGGCACACTTTACAGTGCTTCTAATAGGTCGGTGCACCTACACATCACTGTTTGCTATGTACTACATTCAAATAGTATGATCTATCTCACAGTGAGTACACTAGTTTTCAAAATCCAATGGAGTAATCATTTGTGAACAAACAGAACATTAGTAAATGGAAACTTGTGTCCATAGTAGATCTGAATTTTGTAATAGGCATTTAAACAGATAACACAGCAAAGTTCTCCAATCTAACTTAATGTGAAGGTGTTACACAACAATGTGTATCATTATAAATCCAGGTGAATCATTTGTAGCTAATTGTTAATAAATACTAAATTGTAACAAAGAATTTATCATCCTGAATCACCTGCAAACAGTGAATCCCACCCTCCCCAAATGTATTAACTATTCAAAATTATTCATCAGCTAATTTATGGAAATAATTCCTGGTTTCTAGCTGAGTTGGGAGGAGCTAGTGGGAGTAATTGGTATTTGAAGTTTGAACAGTGTTGGTTGAATGGATGTAACTCTTAGAAGTAGATATCCTAAGTACTTGTGATTACAAATTCTGCAATATTCAGCAAAACTCAATTTCCTCAAACATTCCTGTTAGAAACCAAGTTTGCTACAATATTTGCTGAGACATATCACATTAGGGTGTGAATATAATTGAACTTGTTTAAAAACTCAAATGTCCATTCACTGAAAACTTTCTGCATTTTGGAAAAGCAAATATATGGAAGATGAATGGCAGTGTATGGAGAAGCAGTCTTTAAGTATAGACATTATATACTTGGACACTTTCCCCAATGCGTTGCTTTACCACACAGCTATGTGTGTCTTGTCCATCTTTTTTTCCTCTTGAATAAACCACTATAAACTGTTTATTTCCTCCCCTCAGTATATGAACGATTCCCATTGACACTAATGGGAATCACTGATTCCTTGTGCTGGGGAAATATGACCTCTTTTGTGAAATTCACTTCATCTGCATAATGGCAGAGTAATTGGCAAGGCCAAAAATCCACTATTGCAACCCAGGGCCTAGACACAGGGACTGTATGTAACCACTATTCTTTGCAACCACCCTTGCGGCTAGATGGCCTTATTTGCCTGTCTCCAGCCTGCCCTTCTGTCATTCTTTGTGCTGTTTTATATGGAAGTAAGGAGGTTGGAACCGCAGGAGGTTTGAAATCTGCTTTCCACAACCATTTTGCATGCAACTTGGCCATTCACCAGGCTGTAGGCTTAAGGCTCAGTTTCATCCCTTGTGAACAAAAGGAAAAAAGACTACTATCTTGAGCTTGAGTTCTTGAGCTTCCTTGTATCTAACTCAAAGTTTGACATGGAATAGATGGATTATGTTCCACACCTAAGTCTTAAAGTAGGATTTCTCTTCAGGGCTCTATGCAATACATCAACTAGCATTTAGTGATCCTCTTTCGGGAGGTGAATGGGACTGGTTGCCTGATTCTGTTTTGATTTAAATCAACATAACTGATGAATAACAGCAGTGAAGCCAGTAAGTCCTGATTCTCATTTACACCAAGACCCCTCAACAGTGCTCTAAATGTAAAATTACATTTACACACACTTTAAACTCTCTTCACACTGCTAGAGTGGCATAAAGGGGGCTTAGGGTAAATGAGAACACGGCTTGATATCATTTACACAGGTATAACATTAGTGGTGTGAAAGGGCT
Source organism: Eretmochelys imbricata (assembly GCF_965152235.1). Taxonomy (NCBI): domain Eukaryota; kingdom Metazoa; phylum Chordata; order Testudines; family Cheloniidae; genus Eretmochelys; species Eretmochelys imbricata. Next base: position 84,735,430 of record NC_135577.1, read on the forward strand.
GGGTTTTCTCTTGCAGTGCGTCCTTTCCTTGTTGCAAGAGTATGCACTGACACAAATAGCTAAAGCTAAAGCTGCAGCTCTCTTGGCCTACAATAATAGCAACAGCATTCTAAAAAGATTGAGGTATGTTTCCTACTCTGCACTGTGGGCCTGATCTAGTCTTACTTACATTGGTGTGAACTGGGGGAAAATGCCACTGAAGAAAAAAGTATTTGCATTTTTGTATTTCATTAAGCAGGTGGGAAAATAGTCATCACTATTGAATTGTGACCCTACACAAGGTACGATTTGTCCACAAATAATATAACTACCTTCATACTATTCTACATGTATCACACAGTCATCAGATTAGCTAAGCATTGTGGGGGAAATCCTGCTTCCTCTGCATGCAGAGTAGAACCATGGAGTCTCCAATGAGCAAGGGGGACTCTGTGAAACAGGGTGGGAGGGTAACTGTTGTGTGGAACATAGCCAAGCCTTGAGGGGATTCCCTGCATACTGTCACCAACAGGAGTTTGGAGAACCCAAGTCTGCACACCCCCAGTCCTATCCACCCCATGGTGGTAGTAGGAAACCAGAAGGCTCCTTTAGCCATTAAGCTGGAGGTCTGATTTCAGAGCAGCTCTGTTCTGGGAAGATCTCTCATGATGTGTGTTGTTGCTGGGCCAGGTTATTTGGTCTGGGTGTCTTAGAGGTCACGGGTCTTAAACCCTGGGCCACAGGGCACTTCGGAGCTAGCAGGTTCCAAGTTGCCACCCAGTGACCTGCTAACTATTATCAGAATAGGAGCTGAACTCAGACAGAACACCCCCCTCTTAGGTGCTGACTGGCAGAATGCTGGGGGTCCTAGTTCACAGCTCATCTTTAGATCTAGTACAGGAACAGGAAGTTATTTATGCAACTGGTATCCATCTTGCTCTGGACTGTGTGCTTTGTGCGTCCTGCTCCCCTGGCTTGACTTCCTGGTATACTGACGTGGCCTGACTGGTTATTGACCTGTGGTTTTGCTCTCACGTTTGTCTCCTGTTCTGATCTCCTGGTAACCTGATCTTGCATTCTGTCTGACACTCATATATCAGTTTTCCCTCTGGCCTGGCTTGAACTCTAACCTCTTGGTATCCATAGGCACCAACTCTGTGGGTGCTCCAGGGTGGAGCACCCATGGGAAAAAATGGTGGGTGCTTAGCACCCACTGGCAGTCCCCTTATCAGAACCTCCCTCTCCCCCCAGTGCCTCCTGCCCACTGGCGGGCCTCACCGATCAGCGCCTCCTGCCTGCCTCAGATCAGTTGTTTCGCAGCATCAGGAGGTGGTGGGGGATAGTGGAGAGGAGTGAGGCCCAGAGCACTCAGGGGAGGGGGTGGAACTGGGCACGGAAGAGGCGGGATGGGGGCAGGAAGAGGTGGGGAAGAGATGGGGTGGAGCTGGGGTTGGAAGAAGCAGGGCGGGGGCAAGGCATTGGGGGAAGGGGTGGAGTGGGGGCAGGGTCTGGGCAGAGCCAGGGGGAGCACCCCCTGGCAGATTAGAAACTCTGAGCTCATGCTGGTATCTGACCTGGCCTGACTCCTGCTCTGACCTCTAGGTCAGACTGCCCATGTCCTAGTCGTGACAGGGTGCAAGGGAGCATATACTGGCTTATGAGAGTGTGAGAGTTATAAAAATGCCTTTTGGACTGAATTTTAAAAATGTTTGCTGCTAGGTATAGTCTGCATCTCTAGTTTACTACATTTATGAGATTTTGGAACGATTAAATATAGCTCACAACTACTGAATCATAGAAGTCAGAGAATGAAAAGACCTATTAGATCATCCAGTCTCTCTGCCAATGCACAATAGTTCCGTACAGTATCTTTTCTAGTGTCTTATAAGTCTTCAGAAATGGGGTGTCCCCCACTTTCCTTGGGATACTGTTCCACAGCCTACAGCATCTCACTATCAGGAATATTTTGATGACACTCAACTTGTATTTTCGTTCCTTAATTTCATTTTTCCTCCAAATGTCATGCAATATTTCCTTTCCACCCTTGGAGCTTACCCTCTCCAAATTTTTGTAGGCCATCATTGTGCTCCACCTGCCCCATGTTACTACTGACATAACCAAGCTGTACATATTTAGCTCTCTTAATCTTTCCTTGCAAGTCAGTTCTTCCACCAATCCCCTGATGCAGCCCCAGTGTACTTCTGGCTTGCTTTATGGGCTGGTGCAGAAGGAATGGAGCATGACTATCCTCTTCCTTATCCCTTCCCATCTGCTTTGGGGTGCTATATGCCCCCCAGTATTCTACTAAGAGTCTGGGGACTACAAATGGTTCTTGTGCATGCTGTAAAAAGGGATGTGTGTGTGTGTGTGTTTATCTTCCTTATGCACCTACCGCAGTCCAGTCCTAACAGTCTAGAACCAAGTCCTGTCCTTCCTTGCTGAGAAAGAGTTCAGTCTTGGCAGATGTGTTGTTAAAAAATCAGTATGACCAATGTGACCTATCTGCTAACTAGCTGAGCATTACTGTTTATAGTAGGCAGTTATTTGAAATAGACCGTACAAGATTGATCAAAGGAAGCCTGAGGTGGTGCCATAAGATCACTTGGTGCTTTCTGGTCTAAAGAGCTGGGTTTTCGACCCCCAAATTTTATTTGTGGAATGCCTATGAAACAAATACCCATGGACCTTATATAAATATGGTAACAAGAGGGCTAAATAAGACCCTGAGACACTGGCTTAAGGATAGTTTGCCAAAATGAAACAAAATAAGGTAATGTTCTACGTTGTTCTGTCATGCACATACGAAGTAAAGCATCTTGGAGCTGTGCAGCGAAGCCCTAATCCTGCAGTGAGGTACATGCAGCCTGTGCGTAGCCTGAGTGAAGTCAGTAGGGCTCTGTGCTGTGGCCTGTATCCCATTGCACAATCATGGTCTTCGAAATGAAGTATTTTACTCAGAATCCTAAGGGGTTAGTGCCAATGTCTATTACCAGAATTTGACATGTCTTATAATACTGTTGTGACATTTCACACTTTTCATAGTTTCTTCTACAGAAAAATCTCAAAGTGCTCAATGATGTTATGATTTGAGGAATATTGTCATGATTTTAAATCCATAACTTAAAAAATAATCTACTATTAAAACATTTTTAAAAGCCATGTATTTTTTGTAGGACCTAAGAAATCTTCATGAGCATCTGCTTACATATCTTGGTTTCCACTGTCATCAGTGATATAGGTAGGCACAAGGGAGAACAGAGTGTTGACTCTGATACTGACATGGATAACTGGTAGAATTTTACCATTGTCAGCCAGTTTGTGGATACCATATCAAGAGAAGTTCCTAGAGTTCTTCACCTTGCAGAAAATAGAAGCAGAATGGCTACAGGTGTGCTGGGAGAGTGCACAGAGGAATGGAGAATGCTTCAACCAGTACTTTGCTTCGCCACCAAACTTGAATGGTCTGACATGTCTATTTCTGTATGTCTAATATCACTGACGATGCTAACACTCAGTCTACCTGTAAGACTTAGGCCACAGGGTTCAGTATCCTCGCTGGATTCTGTGCAAGTATGCAAGTGCAGTGGGAGGGCTTCCTGTGCCTTCTGCCACCCTTGCACACACCATAAAGTGAACAGAACGTGGTCCTGTGTTTCTATATTTTCTCTTTCATGTTGTATATTCACTAACAACTTATTACCTCGTCTGTGCTAACATTATTGATGATTCTTGCACATAAAAAGGTGTTTTAGTAGGATAAGACAGTGGTTTTCAAGCTTTTTTCATTTGCGGACCTTTAAAAAATTTGGCATGGAGGTGCGGGACCTCTTTGGAAATCATAAACCTAGTCTGCGGACCCTGGATTGAAAACCACTGGGATAAGACCTAGACATAGAAGTTGTTAATAAATAAAACAGTGTTACTTTAAGCTACATTCCAAAGAAAAGGGGGAAATCAATATTTGTAAATGGAAGGGGCAAAAATTACTCATTTGTAGTTTCAATTTTCAGGGGTGAAAAAGTGACTAAAAAGCAATGAAAACAGTAAAAATACTTAGCATTAAGACATATGATAGAGGAGGAGAAGTGATTCATAAAGAAAGAGGTAGGTGGTTTTTTGGTTTTTTTTTTTTAACATATCTGAGGTAGAGAAATGTGGCACACAGGTTGAGTTAAATACTTCTAAATGTTTTTAGATATTTCATAATGGTTTTACTTGGAAAAACGTTGGATTTTTATGGATAAAGATAGTAAAATGTGAGAGAGATATTAGAGAAGTCAGGATGCGTATGTTACATACGTGCATTTTCTCTTTTAAAAAAAAAGTTTTCAGCCACAGTTTGAAGATTAAAGAAAAGGAGTACTTGTGGCACCTTAGAGACTAACCAGTTTATTTGAGCATGAGCTTTCGTGAGCTACAGCTCACTTCATCAGATACACACGGTATGTATCTGATGAAGTGAGCTGTAGCTCACGAAAGCTCATGCTCAAATAAACTGGTTAGTCTCTAAGGTGCCACAAGTACTCCTTTTCTTTTTGCAAATACAGACTAACACGGCTGTTACTCTGAAACCTGTCAGTTTGAAGATTGTCACTCTATGTTTTAGTGTGACCTTCCCCAGACCAAATACACGTATTATGAAGCATTGAACACTTTCTGTTGAAGTTTTGCAAAACTCTGACTCTACTTTAACCATGAATAACTGATAAGAGTACACTTATTCAGATAATTTCATGTATAGTATATAAAAAGTTCTTAAATGATTATCTGGGATGTGATAGAAGCTTCGTGCATTAAACAGTGCGTCATATTTGTCCTGTTAAACAATTTAGCCTGGTGAACTATTGGAAAGCAGGCTCACTCATTTTTCTTATTAATATATGTGATGGAACTGTCTTAAGTGAGTATCTGATGAGGATAATCAGTCTTTTGAATGAATGAATTTACTTTTGAAAAATGTTGTGTGTTCAAGAGGTTTGTTCTGTGCCATGTTAACTTTATGGGTTAAATGGATTTCCTAGAACGTGAGCCAGTTGCTGTTAGATGAAACATATTTCTCTATTTTGGAAAGTTCCAAATGATGGTGGTGTTGGGAAAACCATGGATAAAGAACATCGTGAATATAACTGAAATCTGAATGGTTGAATTAGTCATTAGGTTATTTCCTTTATAATTAAATACATCTATTTCCTTTTGGGAAATATTTCTGTTCATTGTGTCAAGGAAGAATACAATGGGCCTGATTTTCTGTTGCTCTGCACCTTGTTAGTCACATCACCCACACAAAGTGAGTACAGAATGCATGTAAAATGCTATGAAATTAAAAGGGTGGCATTTTACACTCACTTTGCACTGGTGTAAATGGCTGCACAAGGTGTAGGGCAATGCAGAATTAGGCCCCATTTTTTTTCATTTGTTTGCAACTTAACCAAGTATACCAGAAAAATATATTATATATGGGACAAATTCTCTTCTAGCTTGCACTTATGAAGTCCCAGTGAAGGCAATTGGGTGTAACTCTCGACACTCCAAGGAAGCAGATGGGCTGATGCCAGTAGTGTCTCAATGGTTGTTTGAATATGGCTCCATGAAATTAACTTCTGCCTCAGCTTGTACATAGAATAAACTGTTTCACATGTACCCAGCACTACACTTCCATAATCTGGTAATTCCTTGTTTATTCCAGTCCCTGGAAGGTCTCTTTATCTGTGAACTTTTGTGCTCTGCAGTATTAGTTTGTCTAAGGCTGTAAAATTAAAAGTTACTTAAGGATTTTATTGAGCTAAAGCAATTGTATTTTTCAGTCATTGAGGATTTGTTTACATTGCAGTGATTCAACCCCACCCAGTTGTAAGGACAGCCCAAGCTGTTATCACACAATAGGACTTGGTGTTTGACCATAACTGCATGTCTCAGTCAACAGGCAATCAGCATTTTAATTAGTGATTAAAGGAAGGTCATTGTACTCTAGCTGCTTTATCACAATGGCCTAATAATTTTGTGTTGAATAAATAGATAATGTAAAAGAGAAACCTCCCCTCATAATGTTGTTGTCATTAAGGGCTCTTTTAACTCATTTGCGTATGTATTAAAACACACATGACATACTAGAATAGAGGTAATTATAATTACTACAGTTTTTTTGTCAGATTAGCTGACATTTTTCTATTGTAAACCTTTTCCCTTATAATGCCACTCCAAAGTGCATGGAGTATTTAAAAGTTCAGATAAATGTAAGTACTGGTGGCTCTGTGTTTCACTAAGGTGTATGGATGTGAATGATGGATTTGCTGTGTGCATCACTGGAATTAGGTAACTGGCATCATGACTGTGATGTACTGTGTAATTGGTGCAAGCCCTTTCGTAGCATTCCAAGACTGAAATCAATATTTATTTGGATTGCAACAAATGTAATAAACTGGATCCCTATTGTAAGCACTACTGTAGCTCCACTTTTAGTTCTGTTTTGTAAAAGATCATTTAGAAGTGACAAACACACATTTTGGGGCATTAAAGTATTGTTTCAAAGCATACACACAAGGTCTTGAAAACCACCCAGTTTGAAGTCCTGAGTGTATAGGATTAATGTTCAGATTTCACTGCATTTAACTTTTTGTGAACATCTGAGTCATCCTATCAGTCTTTACAAAAATAAATGTTATAAAGTTATCTATAAATGTGTATGTTTACTATTACAAATGCTATTTATTTGCATATTATACAGAAAAGAAATGTATGATATCAAACATAGGAATGCTTTAAACTTCACTAATGTTGAATGGTGGTGACTAACAATCTAAATGTTTGTTGTTTCACTGTGTAGCTAAATAAGAAAATGTCAGATTTTTATGTACCAAAAAGATCATGTCTTTCTCATCCATATAAAGGTTAATATAAAACAGTAAACAGTTTAATACAAAAACAGTAGAAAAATTTACAGTATTAACATATCTTTAATGTCCAAGACATCTCAGTGTGCTTTGGAAAAAATGTAACGGCTATAGAAATTAAATTCAGCTTTAAAATGTCCGGCGGAAGTGTTTCTAATATTCCCAATTTTGAAGCTGTTGTGCATAGTTGTAAACATGAACATTTTCGAAGGGACAGCTTTAGGCACTATGCAGAGGATTTCGGTGCCCAGGTTTGGTTATTCAGAAAAGACAGGAAATATTGAGAGTGGTGGTTTTCTTGCTCAAATTGTCAAGATGCTAAGGCTCAGCTTGGTCCTAGGTCACTGCAGTTGTCAAAACCTCATTGCTTTGTGATGTGCTCTCAAAATGCTGCTGTTATCCCTGTTTCTGTGTGTTACTTGTCCACTCTATGTTTACTGAAGACACTTCAGTAATCCTCTCTTGGGACATCTGTGGCCTGGTGGGATCATAAAGCAACATCACCTGCACCTGAATCAATAGAAAAACCTCAGAAATAGATGAGGGGGAAATCTGTCACTAGTTTTTAAAATTCATATAAAAATAATTTTGCACATTGTGTGCTTGAAAGCTAGTATTTTATGGTGCCCAAGTTGCCCAAGCTCACAATGCTTGGTAGGATTTTCAGAAGTGCCAGCACACATTTCTTGGGTGCTAAAGGCAAAGAGAAAAAGCAGCATTTGATCTGAAGACTGGATGCTTAGTGGGGAGTAGTATGAAAACAGTCTATTTCTGAACAGCATTGGACAGTGATCCAACCCAAAAATGTTGGGTAGGAGCAGAGTATAGGGGAGGGGGTAAAAGGAAACCCAGCTACACAGACCCAGAAGTGTTAGCTGTAATTTTCTGACCCTCAAAAGACTTTATCTATTGGGAAGAACATGTAACGTTGTGTCAGTACAGGGGGAGCCTGTCCTGAGCCCCTCTATTTAGGTTGCCTAATGCTTTCCATTGTAACATGCAACCTTAATTGTGCATATGCATTATGATATGGTATGATCTTTATTACGTGATCACACACCGTTATTTCCACAGGACCCTTGCCTCACTCAGTGCATAGGATGGACACACAAGGGGCAAAATTAAAGTTGCATAGGCAGCCATAAATCTGGCATTTTGGAACTTCTTAGTGCTTGACTTTGCAAACCGAATAACATTTTAAAGATTGTTCTCACTAAATATATATTTTAAAAACTATGCCTGGGAAGCAGAATAATGTGGACCAAGGGTTACAGACTATGGGATTGTAATTCCTACTTTTTCGCATGTGTGCATCTCCCACTATTATTTAGACCCCCTACAATTGCAATGTCCAAGTAAATATTAGGACTATCTGTGAACCAGTCCAGTAGCTTTATTACTGTTGAAATATTGCATCCATTATAACTAAATCTGACCATATCCATTCTCTTGGCAATCTATCAGCAACATATTTAATGATCAGTACCTCATGTAGCAATGAGTTACCACTATCCAGTCTGGAAAATATAAGAATACGTATCAGAATGTTTAGATCTAAATATTGATTGGGTCTTTTGAGCATCTCCGCTTTTCAGCCACAGATTTCAGCTCACTCATGAAAGTATGTTCACCTTAACCCTAACTTTGCAACTTCTCCAGATCTTCCTTTTATTCTGAGACAGAGCTGACAAAATGTTCAGCGTGAGTGCAGATACCAAAGAACTTAACAACTCTTTTTTCTCTTGTCTTTTGTGTTGTCAGTTTCAAATATGGCTACCAGTACATTGCACATCTCATCTATATCAAAGCTATACAGCATCTTTGACAAGAAGCAATCTGGTGGCTTTCAGAAAGAAATCTGCCTGTGGTAGCTGTTTGCGATATAAATATTACAAGGTCAAAAACATTTTTGGGGCAGTGAGAGGCAATGTTAATGTTACTCTTGAATTCAAAGCTGACCTGCGACACCACTTTGGGAAAATATCTCTCTTCTCATTGGGAGATGCAATCTAATTTCCATATTTCTCCACTGTATCTTATTTCACAATTTGACTTCAAGTTAGATGTACTCTTTTAGATTTCTGTGGTATTGCTACTTTCCTCTGCTGGATATATTAGTTTTATCATTTGTTACATTATGAAATATGATATAATTGTTATTAGAACAATTATGCTGTGAGACTGGATGAGTTTTTCTGCTTTTAGAGTGACAGGTGTGTTGTTTAAAGTACATTTAATGAGAAGATGCTTAACTAAAAGGGTGCAATTTTTCCTACCATACTGCACCATTTTTTATATTGGCAGATCCCTAATTTTTGGAGTAAAAAGATTGTAAAGTAAAATAAAAAATATTTTAAATGCTGGATAAAAAGCTGAATAAATACTTGAAAACTTTAATACATTCATATTTGATATCCCATTTATCTCATTTCTTCTCATTCAGCAAAGAATAAATACAGGACAAAAAACCCTCTTCTCATGAATGATATTCTTTGGGTTAATAGAAGATTGTATGCCAAAATATTATACTTTCCACATTAATGAATGAAATTGGTGTAGATGAAGATTTTTCTATATGTTGTATTATTTTCTGTAAAATTTTAATTCATGTGGTGTTTAGCCATCACATTTCTTTAACTTGTCTTAATTGGACACATACTCTCTTATATCTTGCGAAAAATTAGACCTATGGGCTTTTGTTGTTTCCTCATTCTTGTTCTGGTCTTCTGTAATACTGTTCCTCATGTTGTGTGTTCTAGTAGAGATTAATCCTCTGTAGCTACATGCCAATCCCTCTTGAAGAACCTGCCAGCTTGGGAATGGGGGTGTTCAATGTGATGTGGTTCACCCTACTTAATTCACGGTAAGTTCTGAGTCTGATTTCTGTCTCAAACTTGGGCCACCCTAGTTCGCAGTGGGTTGAGTTGCTGCCAAACAGCTGGATCAGGTTAGGTCTAGATGTGGCAGTTTTACTTCTCTTGGTGTCTGAGCCTGTTTCTTTGGCTGTTCTCATCTCCTTAATTTAGTTCATATTATGGCAACATAGGAGGGCAAATTTTTATGAAAGAGTCAGTTAATAGAGTAAAACATTTGAGGTATCATCTAAATGGAGCAGAAATCATACCATAAACAATTTTGGAACTTGTTTTTTCAAATGTTTCTTATGGGCAGTAATTGGTATACAGCATAAGGTTGCAAGACAATAAAGACACATTTTTATACATCACATTTGTGAAAATCTGTACATACTAGTTCCTCAGATTGTGCAAATTCAAAGATTATATGATGGGGTTTTTTTTCTTCCTGGCTAGCAATGTGGTGCAGGTTCTGCTTGTTCACAAGGGGTTATTCTCCACAATACATGTTCCCTGCAATTAGTGAACATATTTTTTCCCCACACTAAGCTAGTTTTTGACGATGTTAATTTACTAGTGACAGCTGATCTATAACTAGCAAGATATATGTATATTAAAAACAGTGATACCAGTATCTTTCTGAACACTTACATCATACATTCCTTACAAGGCCTGTGATTATTGTGGTAGCATCGGAGGCCCCAGTCACGACTGAGGCCCCATTGCATTAGACATATATAAACACATAGGAAGTCTCTTTCCTGAAGAGCTTAAAATATAATGAAAGGGTTTTGATGCCAATCAAAACCTTATATTAGAACACACAATGCTGAATCTTAGTAAAGAGCTAACACAAATGAGTCTTACTACTGAAAGGTTACAACATAAAAAAAATGACATTTTAGTAAAAACATAAACAATTTAGTATCTTTCACATCAGTATTTTATTTCCTGATGTAGTTATGTATGTAGTTATCTGGTCAGCTGTGCTACACTACATCTTATCGTTTTATCTCTGTTTTCTACAAAAGGGAACTGCTTATCTTACATTCCAATAAATGTATATTTTAGGTCTATAATTAGCTCATAGTTTTGCCACCAAAAGCAAAGAAACTTCAGTACCCTCAGTGTGAAATTCTCTTTTGTGTTGTTAGTTCCCTCCTCCCGGCTTGGGTTGAGCTGAAGTCTGGGAGAAACAGGATTTTCCTCTGTTTAAATTGTAAATCTGTCATAGCTCTCGCTTCTCTCTTAAAATGCATTTGTGATCCCTTAAATCCAACTATGTCACTATTAAAGTGCCTTCACTCAGTTTTCTTGACCTACTGTGAATCCAGTAATATCTTCTGACATATACTGTACAAGAACTTCTTCGAACTTTATTTTCAGGAGATGTGCTTTACCTTTTTTCTACACAACTCTTAGTATGTTTGGAACCCTGTTTAATTCTCTAGTTTTTCATTTATGTGTCCATAAGCAGGTAACTTTTCATGAGCAAGGATAACACTTGCAAGGATAACACTTCCAGTATTTCTTAATTATTATTGTTTTTTAAGCTATCAGTCCACATTGTTTTTGGCAGATAATATTGCAAACTTTCCTTCTAATGAAGTTAAGTTTTGTAGTGTCATAAACTTAGGGCTTATCTGTATGGAAGCTGGACCCAAAATATCTAAATGGTTTGTAATTCACTCCTTTAGTTATTTTGGTGCAAGTCTGTGTGGGACACACTTATTTTGGAATAAGAGTGCCCTAATTGAACATAACTTAAGTTGATTTTTTTTTTTTACCAACAGTTTATTTCTGTTTCAGTTTCTATGTAACAAGCCTTTAGTTCTTCTAGGAATTCTTCAGTCAATATATCTTTCCTGCTTGCCAGTGCATAATGTCATCTGAGTTCCAAGGTGCAGGTCTTTGTGGGTAAGTGAGTGATTCCATTTGAGTCAGTTTTACTTTTTTTAATATTGTGCTGTGAGGTAATATTTTTATTCAGTTAGTCAGTGCTTTATATTCCTCTCTCTGATCAGGACAGGCAGATCACATGGGAGATCAGTAAAATGCTGTAGTAAAGGTATGAAAATAGTGCAACTATGGATAAATGAAAAAGTTGTGATCTACACATTGAGTACAACAGCTGAGGTTCAGTTGATAGTCATTTTGGCAGTATACAGGGTTTATATAGTTCACATCTTAGACATCTTTCCTATCATTTTTACATTACGTGTATTAGTCAAATTACAACTTTGCTGTATTCGCAAAAAGAAAAGGAGTACTTGTGGCACCTTAGAGACTAACCAATTTATTTGAGCATGAGCTTTCGTGAGCTACAGCTCACTTCATCACTTCATCACTGCATCTGATGAAGTGAGCTGTAGCTCACGAAAGCTCATGCTCAAATAAATTGGTTAGTCTCTAAGGTGCCACAAGTACTCCTTTTCTTTTTGCGAATACAGACTAACACGGCTGTTACTCTGAAACTTTGCTGTATGCTTCCTTAAAGTAGTATCCTAGCTTATGCCAACTCTTCCTCCAATTCAAGTGGTCTTAACTGTTTTTGTGAGCTATATTGCTCTTCATATCTGCTTGATAAATGCAAGTCTAAAATTTTGTTTGTATTGCAGCTTAAAATATGCATACTGTAAAGCTGTTCAGAAGTAAGGAGTTGAACCTGCACTTTGGGTTTCAGCCATTCAACCAAAGACAGAAAGATGATTGAATTCAGTCTTAAATTTCATAGAACTAAATTTAATAGTGAGTGCAATCACGCTCTGTGGTGATTGTTTTCAGTGCTGCTTTATTAAGTTGTGTAATGGCAAGAGTTCAAACTCTAGCAATTGTTGAAATGGTAAATTTAGGGAAGGTGTTAGAATTCTTGCTCATAACAAGTAAAAGGGTTTTCAAAGTGCAGAGAGTATTATTTTTACCTTGATGTTCCTTTGGCTTGTGATTCATATTTAAATAATTTGGAAGTTTTAAACTTAATACCCTGCTTTTAAAAAATGTTTTAAAATCTTGTTTTATTCCCCAAAGATTGGTTTTCCGCTGTTGCGATTAGATGATGACAGCTCGCTGGCTTTTAAAATTGATCAGGAAGTATTCTGGCAGTCATTCAGTGTTGTAATAGCACTTTAATGGATATGAGCTATTCACCCAGATCAGACTCAATGTCAAAACAGGCGAAAATACAGCTGTCACTCTGGACAACAGGTTACACATATGCAAGCAGCTCCTAATACATTGTAGAAAGGCAGCCTTGTAATCATGCTTTAAAAGTGTAGGTGTGTTCATGCATATATATTATATATACGCTACAGGTACATGTGTATGTGCTCTATAATATGTATGCGTGTGTATTTATATATGTGTGTATATATATATAGTACAGAAAGCGAACTCTATATATATACATACACACAGGTGCGACAATCTCACCATACAGCATGAGAATTTTGCTGTTTCAATTGTGTGCAGGGGGATGGCTCTGTTCTTAAAAGTCAAAGTATTTGGACGTGTTTTGAATTCTGATGCACATTTTAAAGAGGGAGTTTTTAATGTAATTAAGGCTCAGGGCTGGATCTTCTTTTGGTATGTACATTTTTGTAGTTCCTCTGCCGTGGTGACTGAGAAATTAAAAAAAATCATTGAGTTTTGCCTGGTGTACTAAAAACCCTTTTCCACCACCACCCCACCCAAATAAATAAGTAAATAACTTGTTATGAGCCAAGAATGACAGTCATCCTTGGCATGGAGATAAACTCCATCAGGGATAGAGACATCTTTTTCCTTCTCCCATTCCCCTACTTATTCAAATAATGTTGAATAGATATTAGTATCTCTATGCATCTCAGAGTGTAAGTTCCTTTTTCATTGTTTTTGTTATTCTTCAAGTGCATTTTACAGGACTAGATAAACCTATAATGCTTGGTCTATATTATAGGGAGAGCTGGTGATGACCTGTATATTTTAGCGTGCCTGATACTTTCCATTGTAAGTGGTCTTCCAACCTTATTTTGAGAAGCTCTTTCACCTCCATTGTTTGTAGCAGGCCTGTGAAATTTGACATGGAAAAGCCCTGGAGACAGAGAAGGGCCTTTTCTTCGTCCTATGAATGTTCTTGCCCATACTCCCTCACTTCTGTTGTTTATTTTTTCCTTTCATTAGCTCCCCTTTTTTTTTTCACTTTCATATCCTGTGTACATTTTCAGTGTTGGTTCCCTTCTTGCTTCTTTCCTGCTTCCCTTCCTCTTCCTTTCCTTGTGTTGTGTTCTTTTTCTGATGTTTTCAGTCTGTCCCTAAGTCTCCTTTTCTCTCATCTCAGCAACTTCCTCCACCTTCTCATGTTTCCTTTAACCTGTTGCATCTCTCACTACCTCTTTGATATAAGTTAAACCCTCAGTTCCTCCCCTGAAAATTTATTCACCATTTATTCCACTCTCTCTTCTGACATATCCATCCAAACCACTCTCACAGTCAGTTAAGGCTGCCAAGAGAGACACGGGTCTTGTGTGATGTGCATTTTGTAGCCCTGTCACATATTCACACAACTCAGCCAGAAACACATGCACTTTGCTACAGTTCCACCTCTGGGCCACTGAGCACTGCTGTGGCACTGTTGAGCAGGCAGCACAGAACCTCCTCATTCTGCTGTTTTTGCTGGATCCCAGTCAGCAAAGAGCACTTAAGTGGAAGAGGTGGCACCTGCATCACGAGTGTCCTAATGCTTCCTCCCTTCCCCTTAGAGCCATCTGTACCAAGCTCCCTCCAGCAACCACTCCAACATATGGTTGGCCCCAGATAACCAAACCGTCCCCAGGAGCCCCAGCACCACCATCCCAGCTACACACGCAGATCCACTCGAGCATCCAGCTACCCCATCCAGCACTGCCAGATCTTGTGCAGCTCCATGCCCTTCCCCCATCTTTGCTTGGCGCAGACTGTGTTGACAGTAAGCTTAAAGTCATATGCAAATTGGCTTATTAAATAATTTGCATAAAAAGTGACACATGGAGCAGCACAGAACTTGACCATTATTGTCAATCACCATTTTTCCTCTCTCTCTGTCTTTTGCGCCCGCTCACACGCATGCGCACACACACACATGGTCACCTCTCTTTCACTCATACTCACCCGCATGTTCAGGCACCTCTCCCGCGCACATGCTCATTCACACTCTGGTTGGGTGGGATCAGTGGAGCTGAAGAATCTGAAGAGGCACTCCCCCCTGGGCACAAGTGGCCTGAAATGTCTCTGCTTTCTGGTAGGGAAGAAGAAGGGCACCCAGAACAGGAGCTTCTTTGCTGGTCTTGAGGTCCCCAGATAGAATGCTACCTGCCTAGGATAGGTACATCAGTGGATAGGTGGAGCTGTTCTTAGTGGCAGTTAGAGGGGGCACAGGCCAGTTCAGCTCAGCAGTACCTAAAAGCATGATCACAGCTATGGGAGAGGAGGGAATGAACTGTCCCTACAGTCCATGCAGGGAAACTGGTTCACCTGGCAAGTGCTCAGTTCTTGTCGGCTCAGGCTGGACCTTAAAAAGGACATTTTTGGTTGTCATTTCTAATTAAGCTGAAAATAATATTAGCTTTTATGTAGTGCTATTACATGCCATATACATATCAGAAATACATACTTTATAGGCCCCATACTGCACTGTCCTCTCTGCTCAGGTAAGACTCCATTTGACTCCAGTAGGAGTTGTGCCTGGGTAAAGGTATAGCATCAGGCCCCATATAAACACACCTCAGATCTGCACAATGTATTTTCTTGTTGGGTTTGCTATGTATCTTAAGGTTAGAATTCAGCCCAATGCCATTCTGTTGTCACTTGTTCTTATTAAGGGGAGTTTTTTGCAAGCTCACGCCAAATGACTCTTGAATTCATGGGTTTTTATGAACTACTGAGATTTCAAACTACAAGTGCGTGCAAAGTACAGTTTAGTGATTGTTGTTAGCTATTTAGAACGTAGATCTCTTTGCCCTGGAGATAGCTTTTAAAAGAAAATAGCATTTACTAACATACTGTTGTTTTAAAAAAAGTTGCCAGGCAGAAACAAGACAAGAATTCTGTTTAACTATCGCCTGTTTAACTATTGAAAGAGAAGATACTTGTCGTTATAAATTGCTTCTTCTTCACAATCACTCTGATATCCCTCATGTCCCTGATACAAAACAATAAATATCTTCCATACTAATGTCCGTTGCTTATTTGCTTTCTTTGCGTCTTTTCTGTTCTTACATGAAGATTGACAATATGTTTATAGCTATTCAGCACCTTGAGAAGGAAAATAGACCTCTGTGCTTTTTTGACCTTTTAGACTTTAGAACTAGTTTCCACCATGACAACCATGCATGGCTGTGAAAAAGGGATCATGGGAGGCTTGCAACAGAGGCCTGCAATGGTGACCATCATCTAATGACTTGCTGTGCCTGGTATAAATTGCTCAAACAGCGTCCTTCTAGGCTTTCCTCTCAAGGGAGCAAATGCTTTAAAGAGTGACCTTCCTCTGCCCCAGCACGTCAACCTGGAAAGTTTCTACTTGCTGTTGAATTCTTGACAAGTAATAGGCAATACTTCTAACCTTCTTGAGACATAAAATGTGAAAGATATGCTGCATTCTTGTTTTGAAAACCTGAATCGGGTTTTTTAATATTGCATAATAAAACAGGGTGCTTGTCTCACATTTTGTTCACTTTTATGCCTTTGCATTTAAAAAGACACCTTCTTTAAACATCTTTTCTAAAATCAGTCCTCAATCGAGATGAAATATTTCCAGAATCATTGTTTACAACTTTCTTATCCTG
Organism: Eretmochelys imbricata; assembly: GCF_965152235.1. Classification (NCBI taxonomy): domain Eukaryota; kingdom Metazoa; phylum Chordata; order Testudines; family Cheloniidae; genus Eretmochelys; species Eretmochelys imbricata. Next base: position 84,751,951 of record NC_135577.1, read on the forward strand.
ATTTACACAGTAATGAAGTGTACATCCCTCAAAATTAGATGGGGTTAGACACACAAAGTCAACAGTTTTCAGTAAATGATGAGACCAAAAAATCAACAGTCATACAGACCTCTTTCTGAAACATTAAATTCATGTGCTTTTTTGTCTTCATTGAACCAGTTGTTCTCTTAGTTCCAGTCATCATTAAACAAGGGAACAGGCTTTACACCTTTGTATTTTTGTTCCAGGGGTTCATATATTGTTCCTGGTACCAATTTGAGAATTGTACTTCTTCCATTCAGTATAAATCCCAGAACTTTTCTAGGAATTTATTTTTTACGCACACAAATTTGGAAATTGTTGTTAAAATACAAAAGACAAATGCTCATGAGACACTGGAAAAATATCCCTATCAGTTGCCCTTCTTTTTAAAGTAGGGAAAATATAATGCACAATTCTAGCTAATACATGTAATCCTCCACAGAAATAGCAAAACAGCAGGGCACACAGGTCTCTTCAGAACTTGATTTACCTTCATATGAATCAGTTTTTGAAAGGTGTGAAGAGATTCAATGCTCATTTTTTCAACTGTCCTGTTCATGAATTAATATAAATTGTTTATTAATGGAAATAAAACTGAATCCAATAAAGCAATTAAAAAATTAATTAAAATACAGATTGTTGCTCTTGTTTAGAAAAATTAACACTTGAGTTTTGCCTGGTTTACATATCTTGTCAATGGAGTTTTCCTCACCTATTTATTACAAATAGTTCATTTGTTTTTGCAAATACTTCAGCCAGCTAACAAACATCTGTGGATATGCTGCAAATGCATTTTTGCTTTTATGGCAGGGTAATGGTTGTTTTTTCTTCCCCCTTTGGTCACTGAAGAGGAAATGAGAGTGCTTAGATGTAAATAGAAAATTATGTCCTCTTCACAGAATATATCTGGGTACATTGTTTTGGCATCCTAGAGGAAAGGGTGACAGAATCACATTTTTATGGATTAGGAGGTGGTGTAATAAAGGTGTTCTTGTAGCAGGTTTTACATCTCCTCTAGGGATTAAGTTGACTGTGCAGAAGCTAACTGTGTTTTAGGCCAATCTGTGAAAATGTCTAGTATAGAACTGAGAGTTTCTATTCACACCATTTACTCCAAATATTGTAGTTTGGATGAGATTGTTGCTGAAGTGGCTGCATGTTTTGGTAAAAGCATCTTACAAGTAGAAGATGCAATTTAATGCTGTGCGCTTGATTGAGCTTCATTTTTTGAGGTTGTTCTTTCTGTAGAGAAAGCGAACTGCAGTGTATGTCCCATGGAACACAGTCACCTGCCAGCCTGCTTTCACTAATAGCATGTCTGTAGTCCCTATAAAGGTATTTAGAAAGAAAGGCTAGCATAAATTAGCACGCAAGTAGTTTTACCATATATAATTTTCATTGTGAGGATCTAAGAATTATTCTTTTTCAGTTGAATAAATATTCTGAAAGAAGAAAAAAGGGTATACAAGAGGATGGTATGAGTCCTGAAACTTAGTTTATCTGTTTACAGATGTTGCTCATTTGAAATGTGTATTTTATGCATCTGTCCCTTTATTGTAAAACTCCCAGAATACTGGTGTCTTAACTCTTTGCAAGTAGATATCTCTAAAGTTACTCTCATAGTGCACACCTTTCTAGAACAACTGTTCATTTGAGGTCAAATCACCCTCTTCTCTCCCCTCCACCCCCCCTTCTGTTGAAGGGGAGTGATGTACTCAGAATAGTTTGGTATTCTTTTAGCCACATCTCCACTGCTGTGTTTCCTAAGGCAGGGGAGGTGGCTTCAGTATGGGATGTGGCCTCTGCCCCAAGGCCCATAAATCCTGGCCCTACTCTGGGGAGTGGAAGATTCTTTATTGCTCCCCGTCCCTCTCAATACAGCAGTTCCAGCTTAAGATGCTGCGGACTCCCCAGCCATGTTTTCACCCTGTTGCTTACTGGGCAGAGGAAGGTGGCATGACTGTTATGTGCATTTCTAAAAACCATTGCTGTGTTGCAGTGATCTAACGTGTTTTATGTTCAAGGCGCGCCCCCAATGGGCACAAACCTCTTTAATTTCTCCTCCTTTGTCACCTTTATTTTGAATAATTAGACTCCTAGTGGATTTGGGTGGACTATTCCTGTCTAATAGGAAATGCCTTTATGAATAGGTGAATCTTGCAAAACTTGGGCTCAACCTAAATTCTGATGGAAGCAAAGTCTCACAGCTGTGGACCTTCCATTGAGACAACACTGACCCTGATTCCATATCCTAGTACATACGTTCTGTCAGTTGAACAGTCACAGGTGAGCATAGATGTGATAGTGATGCTCAGAGAGAAAGACAGCTACCAATAGACCTGAGACCCAGCTTGCTTAGGTCGTTGAGCTTCCAGTTAGATTTGAAACTTGGATTGGACCTGAAATTTGATAGGCAGTACTTTATAGAGCATGCCATGCTGCTATACTTTGTACTTTTTGCACCCTAAACTATTTGTGCATTGCAAGCTGTACCTTGTGGTTGGCTTTCACGATCAGCTCCAGATATATTATATTAGAAAAACCTAACCTAGAGGTAACAAAGAAATAAATCACTGTGACTAGTTCCTTGCCCATTTGGAAATAAAGCAATCCCCTTTCCAGCTGTAAATGAAAAAAAAAAAAAAAAAGGCATTTTTGGCTACGAGTGCTATTTTGTAATCCAGTAATAGATGAGAGTCCAACATGATCCTGCGGTGATAGTCAAGAAGAAATTACCTGAATTGAGAGGGTTGGTCATAGACCCCATATTTCACAAAAATATAGAGATATCTATGTCTTGGAGATCATATTGTGTGCACTTAACAAGAAGGTGGTGTAGAACTGGATATGCTGAGCATATGGCTGGAAATATAGACAATGGCATTATATCTCCTGTTAGCCTCAGGTGGAGGGATTGATTCTGAGAGAAACCAGTAGAACAAGCTTGACAGCACTTGACCTACCGGAGCCAGGTCCCTCAGAAAAGCTAACAGAACATTGTGATCCATGATGTCAAAGAAATCTTATAAATCTAATAGTATTAAAGTGAATATTAGACTTCTGTCCATAGCCAGAAAATGCTAATGCACCATCTCTGTGCAGCATCTAAATCTGAAGTTTATTCTGTAGGTTATGTGGGATTATTGTTCTTCAGGGGAGTTAAAAGTTGCTCTGAGCAGGATTAGCCTCCATGGCATTTTGCAGTTGAAACTGGTGGCATTTCCTGTTAGAGCATACCACATAAGTGACTGATCTCTGGCTCCATGCACGCCCATCATTTCCCAAATGTGCGCTGTTCACCCATAGCGGTGTCAGGTGTTTAGGGTAGAATGCATGTTGCACAGCTTTCTTTCTCCCTCCTATAGTGAGGGGGGCCTTCTGCCCAGTTGTAACATGCAGCGCAGTGGAGCATCTGGCCCTTTGTGATTGGAAACTTGCTGTGTAACTGATTCCTTATGCAGAATTAAGGATTCTTAAATAGACCCCAATGACATAAAAGCTTTTATGAGAAGGTTCATGAAGTTGACATTGATGCCTTAGAACAGTTTAAAAGAAATAATAATGTGACAGTGAAGTAATATAAATAATTTAAGAGGAAATCTCTGTGCAATCTCACAGTTTTCTTTTGTTCTGAAATATGTCAGTGTCTGACTATTTTGCCAATATTCTTGAGCCAGTGAAGAGATGTAGAGAAGTTATAAAAATATTGTCACCAAGTGGCACAGTTGGTTCAACACATTTCAAAGAACAGCAATTCTTCAAAGAACAAATTATGTGGAGTGGGGGGGAAGAACAGTGGTTTATCCTGGCAGAGATACCATTTTATTGTCATCCCACACACTTAAGGTACTGAAGATTTACCATCTGGGTTTGTAAGGCCCAATAATACTTTTTCAGATATTAGAATGTTTGCATACTGTGGTCTTTCACAACATGCTGAATACTGGAACAAAGTACAGATTTGTCACCTGTGACAGAATGCTTCGTTTTTAACAATTTTCTATATCTGAGGTAACATTTCTATATACTGTCTTCTGAGGAAATGGACACAATATAAAATAGTTGCATTTTTGCTATCTGGCTGCAGTCTAATTTCCATTGTATTCACTCTGCTATAGAAATACTTAATGTCAGGAAGGAGATATTTACTGGAATACACAAGTCCAGAATTCATCATGATTCAGTGTGAAATCCACTCGCCCTTTACTCCCCACCCCCTCTTGAATTGGAATGAAATGTGCCTTAAACTGAAGTGAAATACATCACATGCAGCAACAGTGGGCCCTCGCTTCGCCTCTGTTCCTGGTGTGAAATCGATACACTATCTTTCCTTCTGACCTGTTCTGTGACCTCCATTGCAGCTTTCATGCTGAACAGCAATTGCTTTGAACAGTCTGGGTCTGCCACAGCTCACAAATGATTTTCAGCTTCTGTCTAAAACTGGTGCTGATAACAAAGGCTTGATTTTAAACAATGCAGTTGTAGTCGTCTTCTAATTATGAATTACATGAAGTGCCTGCTCTTCTCATATTAAACATTTTCAATAGCAGGTACAGTACATGTGTAGGCAGAATTATTCCATACTCAGAAGATATAGGAGTTCTGTTCCTAAATATATGTGGTAAACTTTATGCTGACTGGAAAGAAAGAGATGTAGTGTATACTTAAAAAGAATGTTCATGGTATTTTGAAGTGGAAATGTAATTTCCTTTAATATTTTCATCACCATTAGCTAATTTTTGTAGTGTTTTTTAACATTAAATTATGAGTTTTTAAAAGAAAAACATCACTGACATGTTTATTTCCTAACAAGGGGGACAGTCTCTTGAAATGTGACGTTAAAGCTGTTACAAAAGTCAGCCCCCGCCCCAAAGCTGAGTATAGTAAAAGAGAGATAATTACATTCCTTATGATTAACTAATGATGAATTTGGAAATATCAGCATTTTGAGGATTTTTTTGAGCCGTTTACTAGAAAATTATTGAAAGGAGAGGCTTATTGAAGATATAATGGGCATTTATGTTTGCACCAAGACATCTATTGTGCAATTAGCTAGATTACTCTAATAGTCTATACTGGCTTTGAAATCAAGGAGATGCCTGAATTGTTGGCTTTTGGTTATTCCAAAATTTCTTGGTAGAAAATAAGATAGTTACAGATGGTTGGTATTAAATTATTTTTCTTTTTTAAGATACTGTTTCTCCACCTTCCTTCTCCCCCAAATAAAAGCATTTAATATTGGTGTGGATGTTTTTTTGTAGTTTTCAAGTAAATGTTAATAACAAAGTGTACTTTACTAAAAATGTAATGATAAATGTTCTATCAGATTTTTGCTTTTTATTTATGAAATCGTGTACAATGAAATTATCTTTAAGATAGGGAGACAGAATATTGCTCCACCATAATACTTTATTATATAAATCATGTACTACTTTGATTTCTCCTCCATTTATTCATTCCAGCTGTTATCAGTTCAGGTCTGTTCTTCTAGTGCTAGAACTTAGGAAAAGAGAGACTTATAATAACGGAGACTGTATAATGTAAAGAAACTCCAAGGTGGTTGTGAATCACTGGTGGCAGGCTAAGTAATGTGTTACAAAAGTAATATCCCCTTCTTTGTGACTTGATAAACGTTTGAAAATGTTTTCCAGTGATTCTCATGCAATTAATATCTTACAATATTAATGCCTTTCACTGGGAAAGCTGCAGGTTAGTTATTTTTACAACATCCATTGTATTTATAAAATATACATAAACATATAATAAAACAAGGAGTTCAGAAAATATTTATTAATCCAGTATCATCATCCAGTAAAACCTTAAAAATCCAATTTTTGTGACAGTTCTCAAAATGTGAGTGCATCCTGACAGCAAAGGATCAGAAAAATGAGACTCCAGAATAAACAGGTGATGCTGCTGAGAAACATTTTTCCTTCTTTCCTCCCTCTAAACAAGGTGACATGGTTCTTAGAAAATGTGAAAGAAGTTCTTCCACATTTTTCTCTGAGGCATTCAACACCAGCAACTGTTTTTACTGCATTACTGAGTTTACATTTACAAGTTTTTACTTATTGTTTCTGAAGGGGTGTATCTGAAGAATGTTCCTTCCATAATATTACATTTTTGTAAATGTCCATTTTATTTTCTTATAATGGACTTATTCAAGTCACTGCGTTATTTAAAAAATATGTGCAGTTATGTGGGGAAAATTTTCAGTTTCCAGCATTTATGTGTATACCTATGCAGACAAATGCTCGGACAGGTGTGAACACTTTTACACGGATTTCAAAAATTGTAACAATCACACACAGATGTTAAAAATTGCATCAGCAAAAGGCAAAAAGAAAAATATGTTTTGTGGGTGCAAATTACAACCCATGTATGTGCATGAAGTTGTGAAAAGTGTGCACATGAATGTGCATGCATGGAGGCTCAGGGTGAGCTGCTGATGAAATGTATGCCCCAACTAGACCAAGGAAAAAGTACCTCATATTTCCAAAGGGCTGCTGCTGCTGTTCCTACTTCATAAATGTAGTGTTAGTTTAATGTAATCTCTTCCGTGAGAATGTATTTTTGAGGAATTGCCACACAGCGACTTGAGAACCATTCTTGTCACTCAAAAGAAGTGGACAATCAATACTGATGCCCTCCCATCTGCAGGAACAATCCACTTTAATGGTAAAAGATTTATGATAAGACTTTATCTTGCTTAAAATCTTTTCAAAGCAGTCTGATCACATGCTAAACCACAAATAAAATGGAAATTATTTTAATCTTTTCATTAGTAAAATACTTCCCCAAACAACATATTCCAAACATTTTATTAAAATTAAATTCCCCTAAGCCATATTATCTTTTTGTTGTTGTTGTTGTAAGCATGAGTGAGTAATACAGGGTATGTTCCCTCCAATGAATTGTTGTGCAACAAGAATTGATGGTAATTCTAACTTTCCCAAAATCTGATATCAGGCAATTTGTCTTCTAAATAATACTCCCGAGTACTAAATCTGAAATGTTTTGGCTTCAACCCAAGTCAAACTTCAGGAAGCTGAAGCTCAGGAGCATTTCCCTAATTCTGTAAATTTAATTGTTAAAATGAGTAGAATGCATGTGTCAAGAGTACTTGCAATTTTACCTGTTTACTTCTATTCCTGAAACAGAAATATCAAAATGACAGACCAGAGTTTATATAAAGGTTTGAGACACTCAGTAATTTAAATAAATAAATCCCTAAAAATGTACATGTGGTAGTCTTTAAATACTAGAAGGCTATTTTAAGTTTCATAAACCTGCAGGATTGGACAAACCTGCCCCACTCCACTTCTGGCGGTAGAGAGCCTCAACACTGGTGCAGATCAATTCATGAGGGAGGACTGGGGGATCCTGCAAAAGGTATCCCTTTGCCCTTTGCTTCCTGCAGAGCTGTGCTGTTTACAATGTTCCCTGCATTATAGTACACTGTGGGATTTTGAAGGTAGGAAGAGATGGAAGATATGTAGCTACACAGATCCGCCAAATATTTCACCTTCAAGGGGCAGAACAACTGCAGGGAATCATTGACCTTGAGCCTGCATTAGTGTCTGCAATGTGGCTTCACTCTGGGGCTGAGGATTCTAACACCTGCTATCTTGTCCAGGGCACTGCTTGTTTATTCAGCCTGTGTGCTGGAAATTGGAGTTGGTCCTAAGGCTCTGATCCTACTCCCACTGAAATCAGTGACAAAACTCCCATTGACTCCCATGGGAAGGATAGGGTGACCAGGAACAATCAGTTAAGCTCGCTAGTTACAGATAATACTTCCTTTTTAAAATAAATCAGTTATAAATCCAAAATATTTTGGATTTAAAACTAAGCTTTTTCTTATGTGTCCAGCACATTTCAGGTAGCTTTTAATTTTAAAAAAATGATGTTATAATGTATTTTAATTGAATTTGAAATTAAATTGCAAATAAAACTTGACACACGTCACAAGTAAAATATTAATTATTATCTAATAAATAAGAAATTCATCATTCACCGTTTCCTAACATAAAAAATGTAAATATTAAGAATCTGAATAAATTTATATTAAGCTATATTATTGCTTAAATAAATGTGTATAGATATAATGTATCCTCCTGTGAAGCAAAAAAGCACCAAATTTAGTGTAAAAGCTGTATTTAGTTGCTAATCAACATGTTTTAATGATCACCAACCAGTGAGAATAAATATTTCCTTAGGAAAAGAGCTAAAAAGTACAAATGCAAAACATAATTAAAATCAGTGATTTTAAATTGCTTTGATTTAAATCATTTCACTCTGTTAAAAGCACTTTACTTGTTAATAAGAATAAAATGAAATAAAAAGTATCCTTTTTATCTATTTCAGCACAAGGTTAATTGATTTGAAATTAAAAATAAAATGATAGAACACCTACGTGAAAATTGTATGTTAGGAAGAAACCAGCCTGGCTTCTGCCCAGGAAAATTGCACCTTTCTAATCTACTATAGTTCACTTAGCATGTCAACAAAATGGCTGATAAAACTATTTTGACTATCAAAATCTTTTGACAGTGTACCTCACAAGAGGTCGTACCAGTACACATATTATTTAATACACTTTATAAATGGTCCAGAAAAGGGGGTAAAGCAGTACAGAGGTGAGTTTTGCACATGGCCAAAAATTATTTAGGTTAGTCAAGTTTAGAGAAGATTGTGAGGAATTTCAGAGGCACTTCAAAAAGCAAACAGGCAGCATGATTGCAGAGGAATTTCATTGTTGACAAATTCAAGTTGGTACATGTTGGATTAAGAAAGAATGAATAACTCATACACATTACTGGGTTACTAATGATCTATAATCTAAGGGGAAAGACCTGAGTGTCATTGGAGACAGCTCAGGGTAAGTTTATACTTTGAACTGGCTTGGGGGTATGATTCCCAGCTTGAGGAGACATAATTACCCTAAAATTATCATCCTAGAATGTGCAAGTAGCGGGGCAGGCTAACCGCCCTGAGGTCATGTGTAGGGTGTTGGATGGGTACGCACTTCGAGTGTCTAGCCTCTCCAGCAGCTTGCAGTGCTATGGCTACGTTCTGTTCATAGTGCACTCTATCGCAAGTATGTCTCCTTGAACTTGAAGTCACACCCCCAGCTGAAAGTGTAAACAAACCCTGAAAGAAAACCTCTCCTTGATGTGCAGACCTGGATGTAAAAGCAAACAAAACGTTAGGCTGTATAATGAATGGGATGGAAAATAATCCTGAACATATTATAACATCAGAAAAACACATGGTAAAAATGTGCCATTGATTTATATACCATTGTATATTTAATGTTATGTCTTCACCTGAAATAATGGTGATCAGTTCTGATCACTGTAGAAAAGATTCAGGAGAAATAGAGCTGATTTAGAGACAGGTGATAAAATGAGTAGAGGCATGAAGAGGCTGAAAAGATTAGCACTATTTTGAGAGGAGATCAATAAGGAGGACATACAGAGGTGTACAAAAGAATGAATAGTAAAGAGAATGTAAATTGAATTGAAGAACAAGTGGACATTCTGTAAAATTGAAAGGCAACAAATATAAAATCTCTAAAAGGAAATATTTTTATACAATGTATGATTGACCTGTGAAACTCATTGTCAAAAGATGTCATTAAGGCCTAAAACTTAGGAGGATTCAAAAACGATTATAAATGTATTTGGCTACGTAGAACATTATAAGTTACCCCAATGGATACAGTGGTTAAAACATTGAGCTTGGAGTCAGGAGACCTCATTTCTATTCTTAGGTTTGACACTGACCTGCTGTGAAACCTTGGCAAGTTACTTCACCTCCGCCTCAGTTTTTTCATCTACAAAATAGTATTTACTGTATGCTTCTTTAGAGCACTTACAGTTAAACCTATTGAGGATACTATATTAAAACTGCTAAGTGTTAGGATAAAAAAACACTTTTTAAAAAAAACCTTTATCTCTAGGTAAGTTTTTCTGTAGCTGTTCATGCTTCACAAATGAATGAAATATTTAGTGAAAAACATGAAGTGAAAAACCCTGATGTATAAGTGCAGTCTGCTCTGAGGCCCTGTGCCCTTGCACTGACTTGAAGTCTTTCAGCTGTGAGAGACTCCAAGGAACTGTGCTGTCCGGAGTTCCCCAGCATGAGGCTGCCCCTTTTAAAGTGGGTTTTGTACAAGAAGGGGATGGTATTATGAATACCCCCAAATAATACCACCTAATCTGAACTGTATTAGCCTTCTTTGCAGATTCCCTGTGAATGTTGGGGTGCGGAAAGGGTGTGTACATATAGTACATTCTCTGTGGGTCAGGCTACGTTCTCTCAAGTGTGGTTCATGAGAGGATGATTCTTCCTATAGATAAACCAAGTGCCCAGCCCTGCAGTCCAGTGGGGCAAAACTCTGGTGAGGATTTTGCCTCTTATACACTATAGAAACAGGCCCTAAAACAGCAACTAGAAAACTTTTTCTTAAATAGACACTTAAATGTTACAGTAGAAAACTTCAGTTTGGAACAGAAACAAATAATAAGCAGTGTATCCCAGCATGAGGCTGCCCCTTTTAAAGTGGGTTTTGTACAAGAAGGGGATGGTATTATGAATACCCCCAAATAATACCACCTAATCTGAACTGTATTAGCCTTCTTTGCAGATTCCCTGTGAATGTTGGGGTGCGGAAAGGGTGTGTACATATAGTACATTCTCTGTGGGTCAGGCTACGTTCTCTCAAGTGTGGTTCATGAGAGGATGATTCTTCCTATAGATAAACCAAGTGCCCAGCCCTGCAGTCCAGTGGGGCAAAACTCTGGTGAGGATTTTGCCTCTTATACACTATAGAAACAGGCCCTAAAACAGCAACTAGAAAACTTTTTCTTAAATAGACACTTAAATGTTACAGTAGAAAACTTCAGTTTGGAACAGAAACAAATAATAAGCAGTGTATCCATGCTAAAGGACAGATCCTCGCACATGCCTGTGCTGTGCTTGACAGAGTAAAGGTGGGGTGGGGAAGTAGAGATGGCTGTTTGTCACCTTTACACTCCATTCTCATTATCGTGGGTTCCACTTGGGGTCAATTCAGCCCCTGTCACAGTGTGAGACTGCTCCAAGCTACATCTGGCTGCCTGTAGTCTCAAAGGACCATTCTGGCAGTGGGGATTGCCAAAGTGCAGCAGTGTTCCAGCCATGCCCCCTCTTTCCTTGCCACATTCCCAATGTGCCCTGCATACTGCAAGCTTTGAGGGAGAAGCTGGTATAGGGACCAGTGTTACCAGATTTTCCCTACCTAGAAATACCTCTTGCACTGCAAGGATACCCCTTATACTAAGCTTGCTGCCAGGAGCTTTCTAGCTGCTTTGTGCTCATGGAATGGTTCAGAGCATCAGGAGAGGGGGGCTGAAGATCTGACCCTATGACTTCCAGATGATATAATAGAATTCTCTTGCATGAGGATACCTCTCTGTGGAAGGGTATCCCAGTTATTAGGAAAATACAGGTAATAGTAATGGGGGTTTGATTGTCAGAAATATAGACAGGTGGATTTGTGATGACTGGGAGAACCCCATTGTGAATTGCTTGCTGGGAGGGAAGGTTGCACACCTCTTAAGACGTCTAGATAGATCCACATGCAGTGCTGAGGAGGAGCTGGTGTTTGTAGTACATGGAGATACCAGTGACATAGGGAAAGGTAAGAGAGATGTCCTGAAAGCCAAATCTAGGCTGCTAAGTAAGAGATTAGGGGAGGATTTATTAAAAGGAATACTATATATCCTAGTAAAGAGGACAGGATAGACGTTGAGAAAATACAGGCAGGAACTGAAGAGAAAAAGTCAAATGAAAAATAGTCCCATTTAGTTGCATGATATGAAGGCCGAGAACTAAATATTGACAAATTTTATAAGTGCAGGTATACAAATGCTAGAAGTTTAGCACTGAGATGGGTGAACTTGCCTGCCTGGTATTAAATGAGGATATTGATATAATAAGCATCACATATATTTGGTGGAATGATGATAATCAATATGAAATGGTGTAGAGAGGCTAGCTGGGGCTCGTCTCTCTTAGGGGCAGCAGGGAACCACACCGCGTCACTACCTTGGGGAATTGCTCTTGTGGGGAATTAGTCTGGCTGCGGGAGTCTTCCTCTACGGCCTTTGTGAAGGTACACACAAACACAGTGAGCCCAGGCCCTGGGTCAGGGCGGGGCATTGGTGAGTTAGGTGCTCAGGCCCTCAGGCAGGGGCTGAGCAATAACAGTATATGACAACCAGCCCAGGCCCTCGGTCAGGGCGGGGCAATGGTGAGTCAGGCACTCAGGCCCTCAGGCAGAGACCGAGCAACAACAGTGTATAGTAACAGCAGGTCCGGGCCCTAGGTTCCAATGGGCCTGGGAAAGGGGGAGACTGCCACCCACAAGTTGGGTGGCAGAGGGGACGCAGGCCCTCCCACTCCACTGAGTCCCAGCCCGGGGCCCTCGTCAGTGGGGATCCTGGCCGCAACACACTGACATGGGTTCTGGCAGTGCTGCAGCCAGACTAGGGTTGGCTGCCCCCAGGCTACTTCCAGACTCCCGCTCTTGAGGTACCTGGGTCAGGGTGGTATTCTCAGGGGGGTCCAGCACCATGGATTCCTCAGGATAGCTGGCCAGGGGTAGACTTGGCAACTCCTTCTGGTAGCTGGCGCGGGGCAGGCTCGGCAACTCCTCTGGGTAACTGGCGCAGGGCAGGTTGGGCCAGTCTCTGGGTTTTCCTCAGGCTGCTGGGCTTTCCCAAACGCGAGCTAGGCCGGAGGTGTCTGCTTCCCCAGTGAGCCCTGAGGTCAGGCCTTTATACTTCTGGGGCAATGCCTGACCCTCTGGGGGGCGGCCTCAGAGTTCCCTGCCACCACCCACTCTGGTGTCCAGAGGGGCTCGTCTCCGGGGTGGCAGGGAACCACACCCATGGTAATAGCAGGGTACAAAATACATAGGAATGACAGAGTAGGTTGTGCTGGTGGAGGAGTGGTATGATCTGTGAAAGAAAGCATAGAGTCAAATACAATAAAAATCTTAAATGAATCAAACTGTACAATAGAATCTCTATGGATAGAAATCCCATGCTTGAATAATAAGAGTATAGCAGTAGGAATGTACTACTGACCACCTAACCAGGATCGTGATGGTGGCTGTGGAATTCCTAGGGAGATTAGAGAGGCTATAAAAACAGAAAACTCAATAATAATGGGGGATTTCAACTATCCCCATATTGGGTACTTGTCACTTCAGGATGGGATGCAGAGATAAAATTTCTAGACACCATGAATTACTGCTTCTTGGAGCAACTAGTCCTAGAACTCACAAGGGGAGAAGCTATTCTTGCTTTAACCCTAAGTGCCACACAGGATCTGGTCCAAGAGGTGAACATAGCTGAACCACTGAGTAATAGCAACCATAATGTAAGCAAATTTAACATCTTTGTAGGGGGGAAAATATCAAAGAAACCCATCACTATAGCATTTCATTTCAGAAACGGAAACCATACAAAAACGAGGAAGCTATTTAAATGGAAATTAAAAGGAACAGTTACAAGAGTGAAATGCCAGCAAGTTGCATGGAAAATATTTAAAAACACCATAATAGAGGTTCAAACTAAATGTATACCTCAAATAAAAAAATCAGTGAGAGGACCAAAAAAAAAAAAAATTCCACCATGGCTAAACAACATAAAAAAGGTGAGTAGAGGCAAAAAGGAATTGTGAGGAGAACTTGATCCTTCAGGTCTCGTATGCACGAAAATGGGGGAAAAGGGAAAATAACATAGTATGTAGATTGATAGAAACTGCAGGAGATGAACTCAAAACTGGGGAGATAAAGTAATGGAAGAATCAAGGAAAGTCATGGATAACTTTTAGTTTGGAGAATTTAAATGTATTTATTTCTATATTTTACTGTATTTCCCTTGCAGATGTCCTGTATCTCTTTTTATGTTTTGGGGAATGATAATATTCCCAACTACTCAGGATTCTGTAGTTAAATACACAGAGGAAAAAGCAAAGTGACTTAAAATTAATCAGAATTCACATGAAACCCTTGAGTAGCTGTGGACCTAGTACGCCTCCTCTTTAAACTTTGTATGCAAATTGTCCTTAGGAAACAATGTTAACACTTTGGTATTTACACCTGGATCCTGCTACAAGAGCAGAAGAAGCTAGTGGCAGCATGAATACTAACACTTTCATTCTTAATAAAATAATTTCACAATTTTGAGTGACGAAGGGAAAAACTGTTTCTGAAGGGCATGTTCAGGCAGTATTGGTCTGAATGTGGAGTGAATTTCGGAGTGTAGGAATTACTCTACTGAGAAAACATTGTGCTCCCCGCCCCATGATGTACTAATACAGTAAGCTCAAGGATCCTTACTGAAGCTCCATAGTGTGCATAAGACATTAAAAAGAAGTAATCTCTGTGATACACAGGATCAAAACGAGCACCATGAATTGTACTAGAAATTAATTGGAAACCCGTACACCCTCAGGAGCATAGGTATAATATAAATATTTGAGTTGAAAAGCAATGTTAGGCAAAAGATCAGCATTTTGTGCTAGTTGAAGCTTCTCTATGGTCTTCAAGTGTTGTCCCAAGTAGAGTGCATTGTAGTCAGTTTATCTGGAGGTAAGGGCCATGTCTGAAAGAAAAGTTCATATCCTTTTGCCAGGTTTACGTAGAGGGAGTACTCTTGTCCGCCATGGCTATTTGAAGATCCAGAAATGGTCAAGGAACCAGCAAACTCCCCAAATTGCTAACTTGAGTAATAACATGCTGGCAAATCCCTCATTAGAGCCGGGCAGATAGAACCACTGCCATTTCTTCTTGTTGTTTCCCCAGCCACTCAATATTTCCTCTGTCATATCCATATTGCTCTTCAGTCAGCTAGCACTCACCCAGGCAACACTTTTGTGTAGACAGTGGAAACGCTAATTGATCACACTATCTGGGTCCAGTGGACTGGAGATGTAGCACTTAGTGTCACTTGGTCAGTATCCCTCCTTCTGGTCGCTTTACATATTGAACAGGAAGTGTGATCAAATAAAGCCCTGTGGCAGTCTCACCAGAGTGAGTTCCCCAAGCAGATGAGTAACCATCCAAAACTACTCTCCGGTCCTTCCAGAGAAAGATGAAAGGAGTTATTCAAGCTCTGCTCAGTCTGTCCCTGACAGGGTGCACAGGCATGTCAACAATGCCTTACAGTCAATGGAAAAAAGGCATGATAGATCTAAAAGTATGACCATGTTTTCTCATTTAAAACAAAGTACAATGGACAAATTATTGTTCGTATTCCATTAGGTGTTCCGTACGTGGTGATGAGCATGGTATAAATGTCTGAAATTCTCAAAGGTAGGTTTTAATATTGTTACAAATGTGCAGAATTAAGAAACGAGGAGTAAAAGAAATCTCATTTCTGATCTTTTTTTTAATATACATCGTATCACATCTTTTCAAAATGTTTTCAGGCAAGACTGTGACATATGTATTCGGGTACCATCTTGGAACATATATTTCTGATAGAGAAGGAGAATGTGGAACTTAAAACAAGCTCATCTTCATGGAGTTTTAGATTCCCATTGCAAAACAGTGGTAAAAATAATCTAAATTTGCTGTTATTCACATTTTAACAAGTGTACAAGCCTCTGACCAAGCTGAATCATTAGGAACAATATTAAAAACTTAGGGCCAACTTTAGAAAACAATGGAAATTAGGTACAAATATATCTTTTAAAATCGGAACCTTAGGCTCACATTTCTTTAACCCTTTGGGCAGATCCTTAGCTGATCTTCTGGGGGCTCAGGACAAAGCCAGACTGACAAAAAAAATAGAGATTTAATTGTATTTGTGCCATATTTTTAAAATATTTGTCCATATGGTTACAGCACATTTAATCATGTACACTAACTATTCCCTTCAACTTCCTACTGTCAAATTACAAAATCTTCAACTAAATCTCGGTAAATTCCCTATTGAAGAAGCTAGCTCTAGCTGAATGCTCCAGGGGAAACCAAGGGACTAAACCTTGCCCCAGGAAAATCAAATAACCACAAAAAATCTGGAAGAGCAAGGACACCATCCTCCATAAGGAATTGTAACATTTTAAACTAGAATACTAAAGTATTAAATTAAACCTCAACATTGATTAAAAAAAACTAGTAATGCATACAGTAAGTGTTTTTTTTTTTTAAATCACTTTGGAATAACTGTAACATAATCTGTTAATTTAAAATTCCATCTGTTCTACAGGAGGTTGGTATCATTTTCTACAGGAACTCAGTTACTTAATGGAGTTGTCCCTGCAGGACTGGTGGAATTCTAAGGGTCCAGGACCATACTGTGAAAGAGCTACAGTTCTGGGCCTACAATTCAGATTACTAATGAGACCTGCCAGCCAGGGTGCTAAGTTTGACCCCGCACAGAACAATAACTTTTTTAAGGTTTTAACAGTACCCATGCAAATAGGATATGCTAAAGGCGGAAGGTCTGTGTAGGGTTTCAGCCTTAATTCTACGCTTCCTTGCTTTTGTGAGGTTGTCAGCTATTTGCATTACTACAGCAAATAATTTTTTTTAGTTTAATATCTTACTTATCACAGAAAACCAGGGTCCAGTTAGTTAAGGTTTCAGTTGGACGTGGCATCTGACTTCCTACACTTGTCATGCATCAAACTGTTATGGCTGGCAATTGTTTAAAAAAATTCATTTTGTTATGAACTAGGCTGTTTTCAACTGGGCTGTTCAGAGATGGATTGCTTTCTGGAGTTTTTGACAGGTGTAATTGTTAAGGCGTCATCTGTTCTTGTTTGCACAAAATACATTTTAGCCAACTGTAGGACTTGCCCGCTAATCTTTCTCACATCATTCCATTCTTTGCTTGCCACTAGACAAATCCCCTGTTATTTGACCAGATGGTGGAAAATCCATTCTCATGATAAGTTGCTTCTAGTTTGCATTTAGATTACCTGCAAAAATGGAACAATTTACTACTCTGCCTCTAACCATCTCTTTCCTCCTTTTTTCCCTTAGTTTGACTTCTTGTAACTAATTATTTAAATTCTGCCCTGTGAGTTAAAATTAGTCATAGCTTACATGTTTCACATATATGTAAATGTACTTAAGTTCTATCTCCAGTTGTATGATGGGTCCATCTAGAGTTTAAGTGACATATAGAGTTGGGAGGATGGGCTGTCTGATGTGCAAACACAGTAGTTTATAATCATTTCCCAATTGAAAGGGTACTTTTGAACTTTTTAGTGTAAGTATGCAACCTTTTAAAAACAAAATAAGATGAAGGAATGCATGTAGCTTTTTTGATACCACACATAGCAAGAAAAGGTTACAAATATTAAGTGAAATGTGACTTTTGGTTTGATTCTTAGGCATACTGTTGGCTCTGTTTCTAGTATCTTTGGAAAACAACCTTCTATTGTAGCTATATTCTTGATAACATTTCATGTTGATTTTTTTGCTGTCATGAATAAAGTGGCAAATGTACTCTGTCAAAAAGCTTATATAGAAATAAGTGTTTGTTTTTAAAATCATTCAAAACTCAGCTAATGTTTGGTTGAGCTAAGCACTGCAAATTGATTGGACTCAAATATTCCTCAGTGCTTTAATTTTTAATTCAGGAAAAAATACAAAAAATCAATTTTCAAAGCCTAAAACAGAACAGGAGTATGCAGTACCCAGAGTAAATACCTAAAATACAATTTGATCTTGGGCAAAATCAATTTTTTTATGTGGAACCTGTGAGATCTACTATCCCTGCTGACATATTGTGTTAAAGAACGAGTTTTCAAAATTAATTTTGGGAAAATTGTCTAAAAGTCATTTTTAGAGTTAAAATATAGGGCTGACTGTCTCAGAATACCTGCCTGGACCCTATTAAGCAATCTTTACTTACTGCTTACTTTGACTGGGAGATTTGACTGGGTAAGGAGTGATGAATAAGTCCCTGTATGAGGCAGTCCTTATTTCTGACACATTTCTGACCCACATTATCTTAATGGTTAGTTTATAATTATTTAAATATAAATATGTGAAATGCCAGTTAAAGTAGTTAGCATAGGGCACATAGATACCGTGGTGATGGGCTTATTATAAATACCTACAATATATATAGTTTTATTCACTATCGCATTTCATTTATGTAGTGCAACCAACATCTTAAAATCTTAATAATAATAGACAAACATCATACAAGGAGATATGGGGAATTTTTCAAAGCATTGCTCTGGGTGTGAGATACATGACTCCTGTGTGACTAAAAACCTGCTCTGGACTGGAAAATGCATTCCATAGCATTTCAGAAATATTTTCTTCTTCAGTTTAAACATAGTGGGCCAATTTCTGTGCTAATTTAGGTGCCATGCAATCTCATTGAAGTCAGTAGGATTGGGAGATGTATGTTGATTCATTATTTGGCCCAATGTTTTCACAGCAGGATTTTTCTTTTTTTTCAGTGTTTATTTTTAAATAACAGAAAAAGGAGAGAAATAACTCTGCTCTTAAAAATATTGGGCAAGGATGTGGACACGCTGAAGTTTAGAACTATGGATACAGTGTATTTGTAACTGAGTTTCTTCTATCGCCTTGCCTGGGTTTCTGCAGTGCTACAATAACCAGCTTTTTTGGGAGACCTATAATCAAGGTGCTATTAAAACAAATATTCTGCGTAGAGAATTTTCAGTTGCAAGATCGGCTCAGAGATATTAAGATAACAATGGTCAGAAATTACATATAGATACTGTCTATGAAAGGTTTTAGAATGATATTTTTCACAGGATACTACTCTGTTGATTAAACTTTTTTTTTTAGTTGTATTCTTTACAAAGATAAAACAAATTGTCTCATTTTGAGGTAGCTACTACTAAATTTCATTTTTTTTAAAAAAGGGGAAATAGTTTTTAATTTTGTGGGAGACACAAAAACACCTAAAAGTTAATTATATGTCAGAAAAGTTAAGAAAAAAGTAATCAGTTGGATATTATTTTGAATGCAGTTCGTTTATTTTTTAAAATGATGTTGAACTTTTATAGATAAATTATAACTTGTTGGTTATAAGTAAAGGGGGTTGCAATGGAATGAATGGCAAATCTTTCAGAGATTTTAAGGGCCTGATTTCACAAGGTGCTGAGCAGTTTGTGATTGGTGCCAAGTGCTTTCACCATCCCTTGATGTCAATGTAAGTTGAGGACATAGAGCCCTATTTAAAAGGTGATCAGCACCTTTAAGATCAGACCCTAAAATGCTGCTGTATCCCTGATCCTTTGTTACTGAAGTCAATGGGAGATTTGCTGTTGACTTCAGTGGGAGCAGGCTCAGGGTTTTAATTAGCTGGGTTTTTTAGTCCTTATTCAGGCAGAACTCCCATTTCTGTCAGTGGGAGTTCTGCCTGAGTAAAGATTGCCACAACCAGCAAAGTATGTCAATGAGATAAGCAGTATTTTATTTACCCAAAATGTGTAAAGAATGTATTCAGTTTTGTATCTATAAAATTCTTTACCTCTTCCACATTTGTTGCTTTGAGAAGGGAAACATTGCTCTCGTGGAGAATTGACATTTTGTTTATTCTCATTGCAAATTTCAAAAGAAGCGGAAACTGCTGGGTGTGTGTGCACAATGCAATTATGTAAAGAGATCAGACAGATGTTAAAATTCAACATACTTATTGTCCTGCATTACAGTTGACTGTAGAGAATCTCTAGTCATGTATATCTGTTTTTGATACCTCTACAGAATAACTGTCCAGCATCCTCTGCCCAACCAATCAGAATGTAGGAAAATCTACAGATATGACGGAATCTACTGTGAATCTACCTACCAAAAGTATGTTGAAATCTGTGTGAGTCTTACCTCTGGCTCGTGCATTAGTGCTCGTGCTCTCCCGCTATCAGAAATTAAACCTGTATTGAAACCTTATACTTCTATTTAAATGAAAAACCACTAAAACAGGGACAGAACATTGTTGTTTAATTCTTTGGAATTGTGCTCTAAAAGTTAAAAAGGAGATTAAAAAAATCTTGTGACTTTATTAAATCTCTTCTGTATATTGCAATAAACAAGCACTTATACAGTACAAAATCTAGGCAAAGTATATTGCACAGGTGTTTCACATCTTAGGGATTTGAAAGGTGTGTTATGTATAAATTAGCTGTCACTTTTTTCAGTCATGTAATGGAATGATGAGTTATAATTTGCATAATCCTTTAAGAAGTCAAATTATACTGTCATGTAGCAGATTTAACATGCTAGCTAGGATTTCATAGCTTTGCAGCTAATTAGTATGTACCTTACGGGACTGTTAAATTGGAGTTGTCCTCTGGCTTTGTCGGTTGCCTTTGTCCATTGCCTAATGGTACCTGCATTTGTGGCTAACTACAAAATGTTACTAGTCCTTCTGATGAAAGTACTGTAGATGTCTATTAATATGGGCAAGCAAATGTAACATGATTTGGACAGTCCGCAGAGTTTCTTTTTGAATATTTTAAGAATTATAATCTTTCATGATTAGATTCAATAATCCATTTCCAGTAAGAAATGAGAGAGATGACATTTTATAACTATATTACAGATGATTGTGTTAATATTTTGCAAATGCATTACCACTTTTCTGATTATTTTTATTGAATTTCCAAACTGTTTACTTTCCCTTAATGTTTAATTTTTATATTCTAACTATATTCCTGTTTTGTGGCATATTATATCAGTTATCTACAAGGAGATAAAGAAATACTACAGTTTGCTCAATAGAAATTAATTTCTAGAAAAAATAGTGTTTACATTGTAGCTAGAGGTTTCTTTAGCAAGAAAGCAATATTTGTTGTTTCTTCAGTTCATATTACCCTCCAATTATTCTATAGCTTGTTGTCAATTTGATTAATTAATTTAGTAAATGGAGAAACCACCACAGTAGTAAAAGTTGTAGCTATAGAGTGGATGAAGAATAGAATTAAAGTTTGTAAGAGAAGAATACAAACAAGAATTAAAGTTTGCGATATTAGAACATAAAGAGAAATCAAGACCGAACCAAAGATTTCCAAAGTGTTAATTTGCTTGTTGAGCCACGATGGTAGCCTGATTTACTGCTGAGTCATCTGGTCATCCTCCATTTTTCTGTTTTTAGAGTTAAATTATTTTCTTTTTATTCATGGTTTACATTGATTTATTGATCATTCTGTAGATGATTTTTTAATCTGTGATAATTTTATAAGCCATCCATCCAGATATGACACTGTATACGAGGGTAATCAATTATTTTTTGTCAAGGTCCATTATTATTATGATAATAATAACTAAATCAAAAGATTTTGGGGTTCATTCAAAAGTGTCTGACTGTCCAGATTTGGCCCGTGGTCTGCCTATTGACTACCCCTGTTGTATAGTGTTGTCTGTCTCTGGGAAGAATTTGAAGAACCATGAGCATTCTGTTCGGAAAGGTGACTTTAGATGGATGTACTGTACTTATCTTTGAGCAGTAGTTTTATTTGTTATACACCAGTTCAGTAACTATAAATGCTCAATGATTTCTTTAAGCATAATGTTAGATTTGCCATCAGTGGTTCATGTCAGTTTGTAAAACTGACTTCATGACTCTGGAAACTGGCTGTGGAGATACAACTCTTGGCAGAAGGTAGTGGACAGTTGTCTGGCCAACTTTGCTGGGGGTTGCAAGCACAGTGATGGCTTCATTCAAAACGCTCACGAATACTTTGATAGGCATAGTTTTTAATAATAGATATCATTTGCAGTCAGTGAAGTTGCAGTAGATAGCAGACGTGACAGCAAGAAAAGTGTTCTGGGTGTGTATTAATTAAAGGCAAATATTGGCAAAATAGTCTCAAAAATTTTAAGTTTGATGCAACAGTCAACATTATAATTAGTCTTGAAAGGATTAGATTTTTATCAATAAATGTCGATAAGCATTGATGTAGGCATTTACACACAAACTATCAGAAAAATATTTCCCTTGATAATAGAAATTTACGGATTAGGAAGGTAAGAAAACTGCTGCTTGAGAAATTATTAGAGTTTAAGGATATTTGTATTTTGACATGCAATGTTGATAATTTGTATGTTAAGAGTTATAAATCTTTAATTTTTGAATCTCAATGACTACTATCATTAAATAATTATTGTTTGACCCCAGCATAATTTCACACAACTGTGAAAATGTAAATAGATAAAAATAGAAAGAATGTTTAAAACCCATAATTTTGTGCAGTTGTGAAAATTTACATCAATAAAATCCCCAAAATGTTTAAAAACAAAAATTGGTGTTATCCATCAAAATGATCAAAAATATAATTTGAATTCTGCCAAGCCTAAATATAATTATTTAATTTAATATGGCTGATTTTGCTTATCTGAATTGTTATAAACCTTATCTGCTATTAATGTCACATAATAAGCATAGATTGTTTGGGAAGAATGTAATATATTTCTCTCTAAAGAAGTTATGTAGCAGGTTTTGACTTTCCTCTATGTGCCCGCAAGGGCAGGGCGGGGGGGAAGGGAGAGATACCAGCGAAAGGAGGACACTCAGGCCTAAGAATAGTAAACTACGCTTTATTGACGGAAGGAAGGAAGAACTTATGCTCCAATCTGCGTGGGGAGCCCCTAGGGCACGCGGAGGGGCTGCAGGGGACTCTGGCCGTTCGGGACAGCTGACCAGGCAGGACTCCACCGTGGGGGAATCCTCTGCGGCGCTATATTCTCTGTGCTTATCTCGGGGTTACATGGGGTCAACAGCTGGTTACAGTCTTATATGTACGATTTATGCTTATTACATAAACTAACTTGTTTATAGGCAAAAATATTCTGAGCTATGCTACAGTATCTTTTGGCAGGGTCTGTCAGACAAAGTTCATTGAAACTGCCTGCATCCTCCACTTACATCCAGTCACATACTCAGTCCACCACTTAGCTCCTCGCCAATTTTCTGTAACCTTGCCCCTACACTCCACCCCTTGGCAGACTGAGGTGTATTAGTTACTGCCACCAGCGCTCGGCGAGTGTGCGCACTGATTTGGGGGTTGCTAGTCGGGCCAGGAGGGTGGAGGAGCAATTCATGGAACACTGAACAATGACAGACACAAATACAAAGCCCAGTAGTCCAATCAATAGCAGGAGCCCGATGCATCTCCCCCAGGCGCCGAGATCTGGAAGGCAGGAGGTTAGCCACCGCCAAGGGTCATCCCATACAGAAATCTCAGAGCCCACGTCATGTAACACTTTCAAATGGTCCATCATATTTTGAACATCAGCCTCAATGCACTTATCCTGCTAGTGCCACCGATTGCATCCACTGGACAGCCGAGTTGTGGTGCCATGTGGCTTGGGCACCTATTGCAGCTAAAATTAGTAGGAGGAATATGCCGTAGAGAACACGCCATAGGGCCATCACAGGTGTCAGCCTTCGGGTGGCATGACTGGGACACTCCACAGAGCTGCCCGAACTGCAATGCGGCGGCTATGCTTGCCTGGAAGAAAGACGCTTAGAAGGCACATAAATTGGGGCGTCTTCCCCTTTTAGCAGTAAGAGATGAGTGTCCCCGGGACCATCAGCTAGGATTTCCTCTTCGAGTGGGTTATGTTTGGTGGGGTCATGAACCCAAACTGCACGTCCAGTTGAGCTGAACCCTCCCACTCAGGTGGTGGGTGCAAGCGCATCCACTTCCTGGACATCAGGCAACCCAATGCGCTCGCAAATCAATTGCACAATATGTTCGCCTTGGGGAAGGGTTACTGCCTGCGGGCCATTGTGAACCAAGAGCGCCTTAACCTCCCCGGTATAATCAGCGTTGATTACTTCCGCCACAACATCTGTGCCCTTAACGGCCAGACTGCTGCCTGGGGCAATGTGCCCATAATAGCCTTGTGGGAGTCCTATGGCTAAGCTAGTACTTACAAGGTTCAGGCTATTGGGCTGTAGATCGAGACCAGCACTTCCTGGGGTGGCCCGAATGGGGAAGTGGGCTTGTGGGTGCAGGTGCTGCACTCACAACACACGGGGGGCGATCATGGAGCGCAGCTGTGGCTTGGTGAAGATTATGGCTCCACCCGGCCAGGGACTTGGTGGGAGATAGTTTGCGTAACTGTTCTTTAAGCAAGCCGTTCATGCATTCAGTAAGCCCGGCGCCCTGCGGGTGGTGTGCGATGTGGAACATCCGCGCAATCCCCCATCCCCTAGGCCATTTTCTTACTTCCATTCCCGTAAAATGGGTTCCCTGGTCACTTTGCACCTCGAGGGGGGATCCATAATAGCGGATGAGTTCCTCCAACCCCTTTATAGTCTGCTCCTGTGTGGCGCTTGCGCACAGATATGCAAAGAGCAGACCTGAATATGTGAGCCTAGGATAAGGGGGAGGGAGAGAACTGCATCCCCGGGTGGCCCTCCATGGGACGGTGGGCACTGGTGGTTTGCAAGCTGGCGGGGTTGGTTGCCCCCACTGCATGGAAAGAGCTTGAGCTGGAGCCGGGGTTTACTGGCTCTCTCCCTCCCCCTTATCCTTCCTTCCCCAAAGAGGCATCCCTCCGCTGGTATCCTGTTCGTGATGCCAGTTGTGCCCGCAAGGGCCGGGGGGGGGGGAGGGTGGATAACAGCGAAAGGAGGACGCTGAGGCCTAAGAATAGTAAACTACGCTTTATTGAAGGAAGGAAGGAAGGAAGGAAGGAAGGAAGGAAGAACTTACGCTCCAATCTGCACGGGGAACCCCTCGGATGCACAGAGGGGCTGCAGGGCACTCTGGCCATTCGGGACAGCTGACCAGGCAGGACTCTGCTGTGGGGGAGTCCTCTGCAGCGCTATATTCTCTGTGCTTATCTCAGGGTTACATCGGGTCAACAGCTGGTTACAGTCTTATATGTATGATTTATGCTTATTACATAAACTAATTTGTTTACAGGCAAAAATATGCTGAGCTATGCTACAGTATCTTTTGGCAGGGTCTGTCGGACAAAGTTCATTGAAACTGCTTGCATCCTCCACTTACATCCAGTCACATACTCAGTCCACCACTTAGCTCCTCACCAATCTTCTGCAACCTTGCCCCTACACTCTAACATTGATAGAATTTTTTCTGTGGTTCTTTGGAGTTGCGCTACTGTTGAGGATAGTTCATATACAGCATATTTAATTGCTGTGTGCTGTAATTTATATCTTTTTCATTGTTGATGCTATTGAAAATTCTTTCTTCAGATCCTATGGTCATGTGTTTCCATTGACATTAAAATTTAACTACAACCATGGAAAACCTTTCAGTAAAAATGACAAAAGTTTAGACGTGAAAGCCAAATTTGAACTTCTGGTACTGTGCAGGCATACATTTTATGAGAGGTAGAATTTGGTTATTTATAGAGCACTATTAAAATGTTCTGCCATAAACATTTATAAATCTTTCCATTGTCATACTTGCTGGTTTACTTTTTTTGCTAAATTTCAGTTACACTCCGATAGTGTGATTACTTTCTATAGCCCTGATTCTGTGCACCTTTCATATCACAAAGAGTTAGGCCACTTGTGCAGAACTTTCAGTGAGCAAGAGGCCACTCACTGGTGGAGCTAATTCAGAAACTATATTGGGTAGCACAGGGCTTGCTCATCCCTTATGCAGCCTTCACCTTTTTAGCATTCAGGAAAAAAAGGATTTGGGGAAGGACACTGGATGTGTGAGGGGTCAAGACCATCACTTTCTACATGCTGTTTAACCAGAATAGCTACACAGTGGTCCCTCTGATTTACTTCTGATGACAGCAGTACTTACTATTGTAGGTACTGCAGTCTTGTCACCAAGCAGTGTTGCTTAAAACTACAAGAGTACTACGGGCCAGTGCAGAATAGGACAGGACAGGAACCAGAGTGGTGTTTGGAGACTTACTAATGTAAATAGAATTTTTCCATCCCCTAAATGTGAAAAAAAAATACAATGAGGTCCTGAGCGCTGAGGTTTACATTGTACCATTAGAGTTTTCAACTTTCTAATCTCACAAAACCGAACACCTCTGCCCTGCCCCTTCTCCAAGGCTCCGCCCCTACTCCATCCCCCCTCTCTCCGTTGCTGACTCTCACTCACTTTCACTGTGCTGGGTCAGGGGGTTGGGGTGCAGGAGCGGGTGAGGGCTCTGGCTGGGGATGCGGACTCTGGGGTAGGGCCAGAAATGAGTTCAAGGTGTGGGAGGGGGCTCCACGCTGGGGCAGGGAGTTGGGGTGCAGGAAGGGGTGTGGGCTCTGGCTGGGGATGTGGGCTCTGGTGTGGGGCTAGGGATGAGGGGTTAAGGATTCAGGAGGAGGCTCAGGACTGGGGAAGGGGGCTTGGGTGCCGGAGGGGGTTCAGGGCTGGGGTAAGGGGTTGGGATGTGAGGTGCAGGCTCTGGGAGGGGACTGGGGCAGGGGGTTGAGGTGTGGGCTCTGGGAGGGAGTTAGGGTGCAGGAGGGGGTTCTGACCTGTGGCAGAGGGTTTGGGTGCAGGAGGGGGTTCAGGCTCCAACCGGGCGGCACTTTTACCTGAGGCGGCTCACGGTCAGTTGTGCAGTGGGGCTGAGGCAGGCTCCGTACCTGCTCTGATGCCACACTGCAGCTGTAAGCAGATGGAATGTCTGGCCCCCAGGCGGAGGCGCGGCCAGGTAGCTCTGGTTCCTGGCCAATGGGAGTTGTGGAGCCAGTGCTAGGGGCAGGGACAGCGCGCGGAGCTTCCCTGATCACCCCTGTGCCTCACTTCTGGGAGCTTAGCGGAACCAGGGCTGGCAAGCCCCACTACACTGCCGACTGGACTTTTAACAGCCCGGTCAGTGGTGCTGACCGGAGCCACCAGGGTCCATTTTCACCTGGGTGTTCTGGTTGAAAACCAGACACCTGGCAACCCTATGTATCATGAACCTAAAAAAAATCATTTTCCATAAAGATACACAATACCTGGAGCCTTAAGTAGTCCAAGATTTATTGTAAGAGGTTATTGAAAAGGGTTGTAGCCCTATTGGACAATGCATGTGATTACATTTACTAAAGTCCAAGTGCATAACACCGAGTGTCTATGGTTCAAGGGATTACTTGAATAAGAGATCTGTGTATAGTGAATATGCAGAATAACCTTTTCTAACCTAAATCCAGTACTAGTGTGTGTGAATTACTGACTGTCCTTTTTACTCAGGTTTCTTTCACTGGTGTCTTGTGCCTAACTTTGACAAAAGCAACAATTTGTGATATTGTGTTTAAAGATGTGTGGTGATATTGTGCAAAATGATTTTGCACAATAAGGATGTTGCAGCACAAATTTCTGAGAGGAGTTGCACCATGCAGTGATCATTATTAAAGTCTTTACAAGTACTGCAATTAATAGTATTAAGAAAGACGGTAAATACCACAGTAACAGTAGTTACGTAGGCAAAACTTTAAATATTTAGAATGGTGACTGTTGTATGCTGCCTATAACCCCTGTGAATATTACTCCAATTAATGTTATTGGAAGTTCCACCAGGGATTAAGGGGAATATACCTAATCCTAAAAGCTAGTGCAAAATGCCTGTATTGCCCTGCTGTCTGCCAAAAGTTCATGTTTTGCTGGCACACTAAAATAAAATTAGAAAGTGATCATGGAGTTTGTTTTCATATTCAATGGAGGTTTCAAAGAACTAAATATGTAGTAGTCATTTAAAACTTTACAATTTTGCCTCTGCAACTAAATATGTAGGGAACAAATATTAGATAATGGGGCCTTCAATCTAGCAGAGAAAGGTATAACATGATCCAGTGGCTGGTAGTTGAAGCTAGACAAATTCAGACTGGAAATAAGGTGTACATTTTTAACAGTGACGGTAATTAGAACATAAGAATGGCCATTCTGGCCCAGTATCCTGTCTTCTGGCAGTGGCCAGTGCAGAGATGCTTCAGGGGGAATGAACAGAACAGGTAATCATTGAGTGATTAACCATTTGAACAGTTTACCAAGGGTTGTGGTGGATTCTCTTTCAACGGAAAATTTTTAAATCAAGTTTGGATATATTTTAAAAGATATACTCTAGTTCAAAAGGCATTATTTGGGGGGAATTCTATGGTCTTTGTTATACAGGAGGTCAGACTAGGTATTCACAATGGTCCCTTCTAGCCTTGGAATCTATGAATTGCGGTATTTACAGTGTGT
Source organism: Eretmochelys imbricata (assembly GCF_965152235.1). NCBI lineage: Eukaryota > Metazoa > Chordata > Testudines > Cheloniidae > Eretmochelys > Eretmochelys imbricata. The sequence goes on from NC_135577.1 coordinate 84,780,130, forward strand.
TCCACATAATTAGTTGAGGAGATGCTGTGGTAATATTCTTTAGTTCAGGTTCTGAAGTGTGGCTACTGTAATACAGGAAAACTAAGTGAAGGAGAGTTTAGGTTGGAAAACAGGAAACCATGCTCTAAGCTTACCAAGCTCTTTCTGAGGAATCTTTTTTGGAGGTCAGCTAGAAAGAAGAGAGTGTCAGACACACACCCAAAGATTAATTTTTAGTTTTCCCACCAAAAAAATGTGATGGCAGGAGGATAATGCCCTCCCATGCTGTAAAGCAGACTGGTAAGAGGTTTGGGGTGAGGGATTCCTTCAGCAATCCTTTTATGGGTGTGGGCACACATAGCTGCCTAATTCTGATATGACCAGGTAACTAGAAACAACTTTTTTAAAGAGTCTAACTGACTGTAGGCCAATGTAATGCTATCTGTTCCTGCATCCACAAGTGTTCTAGGATCATGGTTGGACTTGATGTTGTTGGATCTTAGGAAAGGTCGCTCAAAGAGTATAGGAGCCAAGGAGATAATTTACATTTCTCTGTCATACTAAAATCCACAGTCTTGTTACAGATGGCCTGTCTATAGCTTTCGAGGTATAACCAGACCTGTCAGGAAAGGGTGTGGGTTTGGCCCAGTTCCTAAAGACTCACCCAGTTTTTTTTCTGTCTCCACAGCTGGTTAGTTAGTTCCAGATTCTCCCTGTTGCAGAGTAGGAAATGACAATTAAACCCCAAAGAAACCTCAGTTCACTTCCAGAATCATCCCTTTTTGACGTGAGAAGCCCTCTTTTTTATTTGCCTAAAACTCTGGGGGCTTGTGCCCTGGCTCACCTTCATAGAGTGCTGCATTGCAGTCAAAGATAGGAAGAAGACAGAGATATAGGACTTTTGGAGGCAGCCAGCATGGTGGGAGTATCCTGTGCTCTTCTCCCCTGGATACAAAAGCCCTTGGGCAGCATCAGATTGGCAAAGAAGCTCACTGTCTGGTAGCCCTGCTCATCTTCACAGAGTGCTGTATGGCAGAACAACAGCATCTTATATCACTCCTCATCTTCATGGAGCACAACATGGCGGATAAATCTATGTTTGGTACCTCTGCTCATCCTCTACGAGTGCAGCATAGTGAATAAACCTCGAAAGAAAACCCGGCTATGGGTCTGAGTCCTCGTCACGCACCTCAGAATATACAGATGGAGAAGATTTTCCTTCTCACAGGTCCTTCACAGGAAATCCCTCCAGTTTAGGGTTCATCTCTGGTCCTCTTTGTGTCACAGAGTGCAATGCAGATAAGCAACCTTTGACAAGCTCCTCCTAACTCTCTACGTGGGGAGCAAAACTGCCTAACCTACCTCACAAGAGCCAGAGCATACCCAGCTCTCGGCTGCTTGGGTCTGCTCTCACTGTGATTTCCCTGATGGTCACAGAGCACATTTCCTCCCTACCCTACCTTCTTACAAATGAATGAAAAGGCTCAGAGGAGCCAGACGGAGACCCAAATCTCCTCAGACAGTCTCTGTGAATAATTACATACTCCTCCAGAGTCTTCTTCAGCTCTTTGAACCCCCGGATTCCTCTTTATTGGGTCTCCTCTGCAGCAGAGCCCCCGAGGTTATCCATTAGAAGAGCTCATATGTCTTCATCCCCTTGGCTCTTTGATCCTGCAAAGAATGGGTTCATGGGATCACTCCTCAGTACGGCCTTCCTTACTAATACAACTTGCAGGTTGTAGTACAATTCCTTACTAATACAGTGTCATCCTCACCCCAGTCCAAAAGGGGAAACAAAAGGAGTAATGGAGAGCTAGTAATAGTTCTCTCCCCTCTAAGGTGAAACACTATGAGAGTGCCTCCAAAGGACAGGGAAAGAACATAAGAATGGCCATACTGGATCAGACCAATTATCTGTTTAGCCCAGTATCCTGTCTTCCAGCAGTGGCCAATGCCAGGTGCTTTGGAGGGAATGAACAGAACAGGCAATTATCAAGTGATCTATCCCCTTGCCCATTCCTAGCTTCTGGCAAACAGAGGCTGGGGACACCAACCCTGCCCATCCTGGCTAATAGCCGTTAATGGACCTATCCTCCATGAATGTATCTAGTTCTTTTTTGAATTTGCTCCAACCCCTCAGACAGAGACAAACACCTACAAGATCTCTATCAAGCATTCTTACAATTATAATACCCACCTGCGGAAGTGAAGAAACAGATTGATAGAGCCAGAAGAGTTCCCAGAAGTCACCTACTACAGGAGAGGCCTAACAAAGAAAATAACAGAACGCCACTAGCCGTCACCTTCAGCCCCCAACTAAAACCTCTCCAATGCATTATTAAGGATCTACAACCTATCCTGAAGGGTGACCCAACACTCTCACAAATCTTGGGAGACAGGCCAGTCCTTGCCTACAGACAGCCCCAACCTGAAGCAAATACTCACCAACAAGCACATACCACACAACAGAACCACTAACCCGGGAACCTATCCTTGCAGCAAAGCCCGTTGCCAACTGTGCCCACATATCTATTCAGGGGACACCATCACAGGGCCTAATAACATCAGCCACACTATCAGAGGCTCGTTCACCTGCACATCCACCAATGTGATATATGCCATCTTGTGCCAGCAATGGCTCTCTGCCATGTACATTGGTCAAACTGGACAGTCTCTACGTAAAAGAATAAATGGACACAAATCAGATGTCAAGAATTATAACATTCATAAACCAGTCGGAGAACACTTCGATCTCTCTGGTCATGCGATTATAGACATGAAAGTTGCGATATTACAACAAAAAAACTTCAAATCCAGACTCCAGCGAGAGGCTGTTTGAATTGGAATTCATTTGCAAATTGGATACAATTAACTTAGGCTTGAATAGAGACTGGGAGTGGCTAAGTCATTATGCAAGGTAACCTATTTCCCCTTCTTCCCCCCCCCCCCCGAACGTTCTTGTTAAACCCAGGATTTGTGCTGGAAATGGCCCACCTTGATTATCATACACATTGTAAGGAGAGTGGTCACTTTAGATAACCTATTACCAGCAGGCGAGTGGGTTTGTGTGGGGGAGGGGGGATAAAACCTGGATTTGTGCTGGAAATGGCCCAACTTGATTATCATACACATTGTAAGGAGGGTGATCACTTTAGATAAACTATTACCAGCAGGAGAGTGGGGTGGGGGGAGATATTTTTTCATGTGTTGTGTGTATAAAAAGATCTTCTACGCTTTCCACAGTATGCATCCGATGAAGTGAGCTGTAGCTCACGAAAGCTTATGCTCAAATAAATTGGTTAGTCTCTAAGGTGCCATAAGTACTCCTTTTCTTTTTGTGAATACAGACTAACACGGCTGTTACTCTGAAACCTTTTTGAACCCTGTTATAGTCTTGGCTTCACAACATCCTCTGGCAAAGATTTCCACAGGTTGACTGTGTGTTATGTGAAAAAATGCTTGCTTTTGTTTGTTTTAAACTTGCTGTCTATTAATTTCACTTGGTGACCTCTAGTTCTTGTGTTATGAGGAGGAGTAAATAACACTGCCTTATTTACTTTCTCCACACCCGTCATGATTTTATAAACCTCTATCATATCCCCCTTAATCATCTCTTTTTTAAGCTGAAAAGTCCCAGTCTAATTAATCTCTCCTCATATGGAAGCTATTCCATACCCCTGATAATTTTTGTTGTCCTTTTCTAAACCTTTTCCAATTCCAATATATCTTTTTTGAGATGGGGCAGCCACATCTGCATGCAGTATTCAAGATGTGGGCATACCATGGATTTATATAGAGGCAATATATTTTCTGTCTTATTATCTATCCCTTTCTTAATGATTCCCAACATTCTGTTCATGTTTTTGACTGCCGCCGCACATTGAGTGGATGTTTCCAGAGAACTACTGGGGGAGCTGATGGACAAGGAAATAGCAGAATTACCAGGTAAATTTAGGAAGTCTGTGGGCCTTGCCAGAGAATATAGGAGAAAATAGAAACCTTATGCCTGGGCCAAACACCCTCTCTGGGTTTCCAGTCAGGATATTCAACTGGAAAGAGAACCCTCCAGGGGTCAGGTAAGGATAGAGACAACTCTCTTGTGGAAACTTTAAGCAGTCTGCAGTGCTCTAGCCTAATCTGTACTGGCACCCCAAATGGGCAGCCATCTTCTCCAGTATACAGATCGCTAGTTGCTCTCCTGTTCAGACAAGTAGTTTTTGGAGGTCATTCAAAGGAGTTATTCAGTAGATTTACTCCAGCTCCTGAGGTATAGATTCATTTAATTTCCACCATTATCCAAACCAGGGAAGCATTGGGACGGGCACTGGGATAACTGCTACCTTTTGTGGAATGAGATAATAGATCTAGGCCCTCTGCTTCATCCTGTTCCTAGTCACAAAGAAATCTGGTGGAAACAGGTGCTTGACTTAGAATACCTCAGTATGTTCTCAGTAGAGATCAAGACCAAGATCGAAAAGGCCATATCCATTCAATCAATATAGGGGATTTTCTTATTCCCTGTAGATCAGAAGGATACCTTCTCCATATTCTCATTTATAGGGTCTCACAGGAGGAGCATATACTTTACCTTGTGGGATGACAGCATTTACAGCACAGATTTTTTGGCTAGGCTATTGCTCCCAGAGTACTCACAGAGGTAGTTGTCATGGCAGTAGGAGCCCTTGGGACAATGAGGGGATCCCTTTTGTCCTTTCTTAGATAACTCTGTATTCAGTTTACCATACAAAGACAAAGCAGTAGAAGACATCCACAGAAATTAGCAGTTCAGATTGGAGAATCACCGCTTGGTTCTAGATTGGGAAACGAGCCAAGTGGCCCCTCTGTAGACAGCTATAAACCCAAGTAAAAAGTAATGACATTGCTGTCAAATTCAGGAGAGACGGGAAGAATTATGACAATATCAAAGAGGTTGACAATCTCAGAGATGTTGCCATCCTTTCCCCTCATTTCATTTCTAAATGATGGTACCACATATAATTTTTTCCATTGGCCTGAGCTCACATGAGACCTGTAGATCTTCCTTTCACATCTTCAATACAGTCTTATGTCTCACCTGACATCGGATGACTGAGGAACAAAAGACAGAATTTTTCCACTATGCAAGCTTCTGAGAGTAGATATTATGGCTCATGGCAGCCTACAAGGTTGCATCACCCACTCAGGGATAAGAACAATCCTAGGGGCTTGGTCCTCAGAGAGGATGCACAATACGGATGTCTGGAGCTCAAAGTGATCCCTTTCGGACATTTTAGAACAGATTTGCTATTAATTTATGTAATCTGATGTGTGGGAACAGGCGTCCATCCTTCCACAAGGAGCTGCAAATGCAGTTGTCCTGGGCAGAATGATCCTGCTGTCTGTCCACCATCTCTACACTGAAAGCAATTTTAAAGGTCACTGTAGAGTGGCTCAGCAGGAGAAATATTTGGCAAATTGAGTAGGGGCTTCTCCTGCAGGTTAGACTCCTGACAAGGACTTTGGCTCCCCAGTGTTGGTCCTGTTTGTTTCTCTTCATTCTCAAGGTAGTCATCAATTTTCCCTGTCAGTGAGCCAAGGGTCAAAGTAACAAATGCCCTGGCTCAGAACTGGACATGAGCTCTATATGCCTTGCCTTCCATTTCCTACTGAGGGCAATTCAGACGCTCAAAAAGCAGAAAACATTAGTAGTCCCAAATGGTACTTCACTGGGTACTATTTGACCTACTAATCCCAACAGTGAGACCTTCCTTGCTCCACCAATGCCAGGAATCTTTTGTTTCAAGGTCCGTCAGGAGCCAGACAGCTTAAACGCAGCTGCCTGGCAATTGAGAGTCACCTGACATAAGATAAGATATTCTGAAAGTATCATTTGTATTCTTCTAGCCTCAAGAAAAACATTCTCCTATGTGAAGTACATGAGAGCAAGGCTAGCATTTAAAGTAACAGTGTAGAGTCCATAATGCTTCTCTAATATCAGCTTCAATATTCCATGTTTTGGAATTCCTGTAGGAAGGCCTTGACAGGGGCGTCAGGGAATCCATACTGAAGAGCAAGTAGCTACTTCATCAGCCGTCCCTTGTACAGCACGCAAGAGGAGGACCATGTCTCCTGAACATTAGATGTCTTCTCAGGACAACCTCTCTCTTCCACTTCAGATTTTGAGACCCTCTCTGGTACTTGAGTCTGGTCCCTAATGCTCTCCCATCGTATGAATTTGAAGAAAGTCTGCATATCTCCTCTCCATTAATTTTTCCTCTCCTAGAAGAATATTAGGCTGGAAGCAATGCTCAAGATTTGAAACTCAACTCACTAGGCAGTCCTGCAAATAAATAGCCCTCTTCATGCTTGACTACCCAGTGCCATAGGGGAAGTAAGCCAACAAGTCTACCATTTCAGAATGACTGGCAACCAGATGGTCATCTGTTTGCCCATATTCAGTTATCCAAGTTGAACATCCAGTGCTTGGCCGATGCAGCATTTGGGAGAATGATGCTCCAGTGTGTAATCCCTCAATAACAGAGAATGGAGGTTGTATCTGTTTATAAATTATACTATAGTTATCTCCCTCCCTGAACGCATACTGTTATTAAAATTCCACTGTAATAGATCAGTGGACCATAGCATAATGGAGAATAAGAAAATGTATATTTTTCTGAATAATAAGCAGTCACGATCTGTCTGATGCTAGGCAGATTGTTTTGTATTACAATACAGGATCCAATATGACTTATGGTTCAATGAGAAATTCTGAAGTTTTATTTAATCTCTACAGTACCTCATTGTAATATCTACCTTGAGTTAATCTTGAAATGAATTTGGCATTGGTCAGTTGACCTACTTAGCAGTTATCCTTTGCTGTGGAAATTATCTGAAACAGGTTTAGATGGACCACATCCTTTCAGAAAAGTATTAATCACAGTCTAATGATTCTGCGTTAGGAAGCGTTTCCTGGTATTTTGCCTAAATTGTTCTCACGTTCTATTTTCACTTCATAAATGTTTCCTATAGGTTCATGTTCCTGTTTTCTGAGATGGAAAGGTCAATTCATGTGTTTGTGACTGAGCTGCTCTTATGTGCTTGGCAAAGTTTCGCTTTGCCCCCCACTTAAATAACAACCACTCTTACAAAATCAAGAAATATTAGTACCAAAGGGACCAAAAATATCAGTTATGGACAACATAACTGAGCAAGAAAACAAATTAATTGGCTTCACTAAAGTGTAATTTGCATTACGTGATTGAAACTAGCACCTAATATTTTTTCATAGAGGTAGTTAGCAAAATACCTGCAGTAAAATATGTATGAGAACTGTGGGAACTTGAGCACATAAGTAATGGTCAAATTAAGAGTAATAGAGCTACCCTGCACCTTTTGTAGGCGTGCTGTTGAAGGTTAGAGACCTGCATGTCTACCAGCTGATTTAAAAGAGGTATATATGTGCCCAAAGTTGCACTATATTATACAAGGGACAGAGAATTGCTGTACTGAATGAGCTAATGTATGAAGGTGAAACAATGGTTAAGTAAATTTACCTCATGTAAAATGGTAAGGGCTTAAGTGTATTTTATCATGTATTTAATGGATCATTTATTTATTTATATATAGTTGTGACAGGGTCGGGCCAAATGGCTATAGGAGAGTAATTTTTGAAGCAAAAAAGAATTTTATTTGTGTAACACTTACAAAGAATCACCAAAGAGGATAAAGCAAAACTATGCAACAAAACAAAAGCAAACAGAAGGTATGACACAGCAGCCTTCAGGAGGGAGAAGTGTTCAGGCTATCCTGGGCCCAGAGCAGGGGGGCTTCCTCGACACTTGTGGTCTTCCACCCCCTCAAGTTACCTAGTGCCATGCCCAGTGTCACCGATTATTCCTCTCCTGAGAGTGCCCGACAAGATGGGCGTGGCTGTGGGGTGGGCAGTCTGGGGTGGGGGGGGATTACACCCACGGGTTATAGGACCCCTCCTAGGTGACAATGATGATGGTATCCACAGCGGCAACGGCTGGGGCTGGGGTCTCTCGCTCTTCCCCTCAATCAAAGGGTCAGACGGAGGGAACCGGGCGGGGTCACTGAGCAGAGAACCTCGGACAGCGCCCACCGCTCCTCGAAGGTGTCAAGGGAGTCGGTGGACGTCGCCCAGAGGAGCTCCGCCCAGATACGTGAATGTACTGAGGATCGGAAAACGGCCCTACAATCGCAGGACGCTTCATTAGCCAACCTCCCCTCTCTGGTTTTATAAATGGTTGTTTTAGCTAGGGCTAGGAGGAGGTTAACCAGGAGATCTCGCGATTTTGTGGGGCCACGGATGGGGAGTGTGTAGATAAAAAAGTGGAGCCAAAAGCGTAGTAAAATATTTGTGAGGAGCCGGAAAAGGGGCTGCAATATGGCACACTCTAAATATATGTGCGCCAGGGTTTCCCTCACGTTGCAAAAAGGGCAAGTATCCAGGATGGGGGTGAACCGTGTCAAAAACACGCTCGTGCTCACAGCTCCGTGAAGGAGCCGCCAACTAATGTCTCCGACGGGCCTCGGGACCAAGGCGGAATACAGGCTGGTCCACCAAGTTTGCTCACCCTCCAAAGGTGGCAGGAGGTCCCGCCACTTTGTATCGGGGTGGGACACCAGGGTGTGGGCGTGAAGGGTGTGAAGTGTGAGTGTGTATAAATATTTCCGTGGCGCGATTTTGGAAGCTAACCGGCTGCAGTTCGTGCAGCCGGCTTGCAGTGAAAGGGTGAGGGGTTTGTTGGGATCTACGGGGTAGGGGCCCGATGGAAAGGTCCGGCGGGCCTGGGGTAAGGGATGGGCGGGGTGCGCCCTCGCACAAGGCTTGGCTAACATAAGCCCGAGCAGCGGGGGTCAAGGCGGCCTTCACCTCCTGAAGTACGCGCCGGGGGGTACGGAGGCTGGAGAGCCCCATGCGCCGAGCGAGCGTCAGGGGATCCAGCCAGTCTCTCCAGTCGTAGTCCAGGAGGTCTCCGACCCTCGTGATTTCCGCCAGGACCAACCTCTGGCGCACCGAGCGGGACTCCGCCACCTGCACACAGAGCTGGGGGTTGTGTAGCAGGGGCTCCGTGAGGAGATCTGCTCCCACGGTGGCCGCCACGGACCTGGTTGTTAGAAACAGTTTCCAGGTCCGGAGGAGGTCCTGGTAGAAGACCGGCAGCCCAGAGAGGTCTCACGGAAAACCTCTCGGACAAAGATAAAAGAGCTGCAGGTCGTATCGGAGCCCTTGGAAGCAGCACAAGAAGGCGTGCGCCAATATGCTCCACGTCGAACTACCTGCACTATAAAGGAGCCTCTGCAGGGCCTGGAGGCGGAAAACGCGGACCTGAGTGTACAGACGCTTCAGGCCCTGCCCTCCTTCCTTCAGGGGTAGATGAAGAACTCCAATAGGGGCCCAGTGCATTCCTGACCAGAAGAACTCTAGAATCAATCTCCGGAGGTGGGTCAGGAAACCCGGTACCAGAGCGTGGACAGGACTAGTTGGTTAAGCACCAGTGCTCTCCCTCGGAGGGAGAGACATCGGAGTAGCCTCGTCCATCTCCGGATCCACTCTATCACCCCGCCCTCTAAATTTTGCCAGTTCTCCGGCGGGGAAGGGTGCGTGGCGGAAAGGTAAACGCCGAGATAAAGCAGTGGACCCGCACTCCACCGGATGGTCTGAAGTGCGGGTGGGAGGGAGCCCACCTGCCGCCAGTCCCCTACCGCCAAGCCAGAGCTCTTGACCCAGTTGACTCGGGTGGAGGAGGCTGCCGAATAGATGGCCTGGCAAGCCTCCACCCGTGCCAAGTCGCCCGGGTCCTGGACCACGAGGAGCACGTCATCGGCGTACGCCGACAGGACCAGCCGCAGCTCCGGCTCCTGCAGCACCAACCCTGTCAGCCTCCTGCGGAGGAGACAGAGGAAAGGCTCAATCGCCAGAGCGTACAGCTGGCCTGAGAGGGGGCACCCCGGCCGCACTCCTCGCCCGAAGCTGACCGGTTCGGTCAAGGTCCAGTTGAGCCTAACCAGATACTCCGCGGAGGCATACAGCACCCGGAGAAAACTCACAAACTGAGGTCCGAATCCAAACGCCTGCAGAGTGTTCAGGAGGTACCCATGGTCTACTCTATCAAACGCCTTCTCCTGATCGAGAGACAGGAGGGCGAACGACAGACCGTCTCTACGCCTGAGCTCCAAAAGGTCTTGGACTAGAAATAGGTTGTCAAAAATGCTGCGACCCGGGACAGTATAGGTCTGGTCTGGGTGGATCACGTCTGCCATCACGGACCCTAGCCGCAGCGAGATTGCTTTCGCTACAATTTTGTAGTCCGTGCTAAGGAGTGAGACGGGACGCCAGTTTCGTAAATTGCGGAGGTCCCCCTTCTTCGGTAACAAGGCGAGCACCGCTCGCCTGCACGAAAGAGGGAGGACCCCGCCCTGCAAAGACTCAGCCCAGGCAGTGGCTAGGTCTGGGCCAAGGGTGTCCCAGAACGTGTGGTAGAACTCCCCGGCCAGCCCGCCCATGCCCGGAGATTTATTGGTGGGCATGCGACGGAGGGCTTCCGAGAACTCGGCCAGGGTGAGAGGCAGCTCTAGCCGGTCTCGGTCGCCCACGCTGACCATGGGGAGTTCCTCCCAGAGCACCCTGCAAGCGCCAGGATTGGTCGGATCCGGGGAGAAAAGGCTTGTGTAGAAGTCACGGGCCCTCCCACACATCTCCACCGGATCCGTGAGGGGGGCGCTGTCTTCTGCTAGAAGGCAGGTGACGTGTTTCTTGGCCCCCCTCGTTTTCTCCAGGGCGTAGAAGAAACGGGAGCCGCGATCCATCTCCCGAAGGAGGCGGATGCGGGATCGAACAAAGGCACCTCGGGCCCGATGGTCCTCGAGGGCCCGGAGCTCCTCCCGCTTCTCCCAGCACGCTCCGCAGAGGAATGGGTCCTCGGGGCTGGTGGCCAGACGCCTCTCCATCTCTAAGACTTCCCGTTCCAACTGCTCTATCGCTGCATTTCTCCGTCGGCTGGTGCCCCGGGTGTAGTCACGGCAGAAGAGCTTGGCGCGCACCTTCTCTAGATCCCACCATCGCCGCGCCGAGGGAAAGGCACGCCGCTGCTCTCGCCAGGCCAGCCAAAACTCCCGGAAGGACGTCACAAAGCTCTCATCCTCCAACAGGCTGTTGTTAAAGTGCCAATAGGCCGGCCCCGGCCTCTCTGCACGGAGGGAGGCTGTTATGGTGGCTAGATGATGGTCGGAAAATGGGGCTGGCCGAATGTTGGAGGAGTGGGCCTGTGAAAGATGGAAACGGGATAAATAAATACGGTCCAAACGAGAGTGCTGTGACCGATGGGCCTCCACCCGGACAAAGGTGAACGTGGAAGTGTTATCTGGGTGGTGGTCATGCCAGACGTCTACTAGGGAGTGATCAGCTTGGCCCCTGAGCGGTCCTGTTCCTTGAGGGTGGTGTTAAAGTCCCCTCCCAGGGCTAAGCACTCGTGAGAATCTAGGGTGCCGAGGAAGTTGGACACCCGCTGATAGAATTGCGGCCGCTTCAGGCTCGTTGTCGGGGCATAGATGTTAATGAGGTTGACCACGAGCCCCTCCATACGGACTCGGAGATGCAGCAGGTGGCCCGGCACAGCCTCAGTGACCCCTAGCACCTCGGGCCGTAGGTTGGGGGAGAACAGGGTCGCCACTCCAGCTTGTCGAATCGTGAAGTGGCTAAAGTAGACCTTGTCCCCCCACTCCAGCCGCCAGCTATCCTCGGCGGTCGGATCTGTATGAGTCTCCTGCAGGAAAACTACAGAGTACCCCCCTTCGTGAAGGTAAGAGAGCACCTGGGACCTGCGGAGAGCCATCCTACAGCCCCTAGTGTTCAAAGTTACGATAATGAGAGGCGTCATGCGCAGGGCTTGGGGGGGTGGCGGTTCCTTATTGGCGGGGGTATTCGCAGCCCTTGATGGGTCGCACAAAAATCCGTGACCTATCCCGTAAGTGAGTAAATCATCACGGAAGCCGCGGGCCCGCCCGTAGGCCACGGCACTGTGCCTTCCTTTCCCTCTACCCTCCTTTATAAGGGCCCTTGTGGCCTGGAGGAGTTGATCAAAGTCCCCCCATAGCTGGAGAGCCAGCTGTACCCTGTTGGAGGAGCCACGGATGTTTTCTAAAAACTCCCGCAATGCTTTTCGCAGCTTATGGCAGGGTGTGGTTACGATTTCCGGGTTATTCCCTGGTGGGGCTCTTAATGCAGCCTCGTGGTCCGCTGAGGCGGGCAGGCAGGGTGCGGACCACCGACGGGGCGTCTGACAGGCTAAAGTTATTAGGACCATCTCACACCTTGGGGTAGAAGGGGATGGCAGAGGGAAAATTGCAGTTCCTAATGGGTCGCGGCAAGAAAATACAAAGGCTGCTCCCTGGGGGGAATCCACAAAAAATGGGAAGGAAATAACCCAAGGGGCGGCAATAGCATTGCAGGAGGAGGTGGATTGGGCAGGGACAGGTGTGGGGAGGGGGCAGAGGCAAAGCTCTGGGCTTCGGGAGGCAAGCAATTGAGAGGTGGTGTCTCCTGAGCAGATTCGAGGGTTGAGGGGTGTGGGAGGGGGCTCCCAGCGATGCTAGGCGCAGGCTCTGTGGTGGATTTGGCGGCCATGGCATCAGGTGGTAGACCACCTTCTGCAGGGTGCCCGCCCGGGAAGGCTGTTAGGGGGAGGGAGCATGGGGAAAGGGGTCTGGGGTGAGGTTGCCCAGATCGAGGCCAGCCGGCAGTAGATCATCCTCTCCCTGGGTGACCGGGGTCAAACCTAGGGCCTCAATCTCCTCATTCATGGGGGAGAGGTCGTCTGCTGCTACCCCGAGGGCTTCTCCTCTGGGGCCCGCCTCGACGGTCGCTTCGGGGTTCGTGGGGGGTTCGGGTGGTATCCGGGTAGAAGGGGCTTCCTCAGGGGTCTCGAAGGGGAGGGTCTCCCGTGGAGGGGAGATTCTACCTTCCAATGCCATTCTGTCTTCCCCTCCCGACACCGGCGGATGGATCTGATTCATGGGCATAGCGGAAGGCTCAGTATCAGTGCCTCCCTTCCTGATCTTCCGGGGGGCCTCCGCATCGGATGTGTGCAGCAGAGCTCGAGCCTTCCGCTTGCCTCGCTTCCCCTGGACTAGGGTCCAGCCCTCCATAGCGTCGTCTGGGGTTTGGTTAGCAGGGGTCGTGTCGGGGGGCAGAGGCGATGGTTCAAGGGTTTGGGGGGTAATGGTGAGGCAGCATGAGAGGCGGGGGGTTCTCCTTGGGGCGGGCCCTCTCCTATACCCGCTAATATCTTCACTGCACCCTCCTCCATAGGCTCTGCTGGATTGTTGATAGCAAGGGTGGGACTCCCTTGCTCGTCTGGGCGTTGTAGGGGATGTATCTCTTGGTCCCGGACGGGAGCAGCGGTGGATCGAGCAGGAGGAGAGGTGGTTTCAGGTGCTGGGCGGCCAGGGGTGTCGGCAATGATGGAGCCGACGTCCTGCCGGGTCTCAGGGGTCTCGGGTGCCCCTCCCCGCTGGGTCAAAGGGCAGTCTCTTCGGACATGCCCCCCTGATCGGCAGAGGTAGCACTGGGCCTCTCCAGTGGAGTAAAAGACCCGATAGCGGGCTCCCTGGTAGGGGACTAGGAATGGCCCCTCGAGCGCCTCTCTGTCACGCGCCGCCGGTAGAAGCCGCACTTGCCGGCGGAACGAGAGGACGTGACGGAGGGTGGGGTCCTTGCAGCCCAACGGGAGAGGGCTGATGACAGAAACAAGTTTCCCCAGGGGGTGGAGAGAGCGGGTAACAGGGCGGCATTGGGTAGAAAGGGAGGGACGGAGGTGAGGACTAGGCGAACGCCCAGGTCCTCTAGCGGCTCCAGGGGGACAAACACCCCCCCCACCGCCAGGCCCTTCTCTACCGCCTCCTGGGCGGCAGCCTTCGATGCTAAGAAAAAGACGACCTTCCCGTACATTTTGGAGGCTGCCACAATAGCCGTGGGTCCTACCACCCTCGCCAACGCCTGCACGTAGATCTCCACGTGGGGCGAGGCAGGCACCAGGAGGCAACGGACGCTGTGCTTCCTGGTCATGGTGGGAAAGGTGCCCCGGCCGCTATTGATGGTAGCGGAGGCGGTGGGTGGGCGAGGTGACGAGGCGGCAGGCGGGGGGTGGGGTGCCACCGCCCGGGCATACGTCCTGGGGGCCGGGGGAGGGACGCTCGCAGAGCTGGTGGAGGGAACAGCGGGGAGGGACGCCATGGTCGATGACGAGGCCACAGTGGTGGGGGCAGCCCCTGCCGTGAAGGGCTTGGTGGTTTTGGCGGGGCCCTTTCCTTTCTTCACACCCTGGCCTTTCCGGCCAACTGGGGGGGGTTGCTAGAATCTGGGGGGGCGGTGGACGTAGCAGCGGCAGTAATCACCCCAGAGCCTCCTGCTGCAGATGCCCCAGCGGGGGGGTGGCAGGTGTTTTGACAGCAGTGGTGGGGGGGAGGGCTTGGGGGTTGGGCAGGGGGATAGGTGGGGGAGGGGCAACTGAGGTTGTTAGAGGGGTCTCATCCTTCTCATTTCCCGCCATTGTGAGCAGGGAGAGACGGAGAGACACCAGAAGGAGGAGGGGGGAGGGGGAAGCAGGTTAACCACTCCTCCCTGCTGGGCTGCAGGCGGGGGGGGGTGCCAAATGGGTCGGACTGGATGGGGGAAGAAAACAGGAATTGGGGTCCGGTAATAGGGGCAAACTGTGGGGTAAACAGTCTGGGGTGGGGTGGGTGGGACGTGGACCCACGCATGTTTCTCCAAAGAGTCTTGTTTGGTCGGCTGTTATGTCTGGTCTGAACGGCAAAATTCAAAGCAAACAGCTGAATCCAAAGGCAGATGGCAAGTTGCCAGCAGGGACGGACGGCTGGGGGCGGCCATGACAGTCGTAGTAGTGATGGGGGGGGGGCACCGATGGCTCGAGGGGCAGCTCCGTGCCACACCCTCGTGCCCCTACGAACGCAATTAAAACACAGTCAAACTCCCCCCACACGAGAGTACAATTCAAATATTACTCAGTCTTACGGCCCCCTCCACGATGGTTCGTAGCTTCCTTGGGTGATTTTTTTCTGTCTGCTATCTTCTGTTCTGGCTTTGTAATGAGGCTTTCAGCAGGCCAAGAATGTTGCAAAGATAAGAAGAATCTTCCTAGCTTGGTACGGTTTTAGAAATAACAGCAAAACGGCTGGGTCTGGGGGCTTCCACTCCCCTCCTCCGGGTAGCGGGTCAGCAGTCCTCCCTCCCCCCCGGGGGTTTCAGCTGGAGCAAATAGCAGTGTCCGAGAGCAGGCGTGGGGGGGGCTGGCAGCAAGCTGGCAACCGACCAGCACTCGAACGGCAGCAAAAAACAGCAAAAAAAACGAACAAACAAAAAAGCGTCTGGCCCGGTCGTGGGGGTGGTGGGAGAACTAAAGCAGGGTCAAAAAGTAAGAAAAATCCAGGCCAGGGGGCTTTAGGAGAGAATAGAAAGTGAATAGAGTAGCAGTAAGCGAAGGAGGTCCCTTTTTTCCTGGGTAAGGTAACAGGGGCAGTTCCAGAACAATCAGGAACCTTCTGGAGACAGTTAAGACAGGCTTATTAGAACACCTGCAGCCAATCCAGAAGCTACTAGAATCAATTAAGGAGCTCACTTGAGTTTGTGGTGTGCGTGTGAGGAGCTAGGAGCAAGAGGCACTAGGAGCTGAGAGTGAGAATGTGGACTGTTGGAGGACTGAGGTGTACAAGCATTATCAGACACCAGGAGAAAGGTCCTATGGTGAGGATAAAGAAGGTGTTGGGAGGAGGCCATGGGGAAGTAGCCCAGGGAGTTGTAGCTGTCGCACAGCTGTTCCAGGAGGCACTGTAGACAGCTGCATTCCACAGGGCCCTGGGCTGGAACCCGGAGTAGAGGGCGGGCCCGGCTTCCCCCCAAATCCTCCCAACTCATGGTCAGACACAGGAGGAGTCGACCTGGACTGTGGGTTCAGAAAAACGGCCAAGCTGCGGGCTGCCGTGAATCTCCAAGGCGAGCAAATCCGCCAATAAGCGCAAGACCCACCAAGGTAGAGAAGGAACGTTGTCACAGTGTGTATATGTACGTGTGTGTGCATAATTGTAACTTTACTTATTGCTTTAATAAAACTTGCAGTACAGCTAAAACTTTGTACTTGTGATTGTGTCTGTGGTCACTATCCTTGGTCTTAATGTGTTCCTAGAGTCTACAAATCTGATAAAAGCACCCGAGGTAATTTTTAAGGTAGAGCAGGAACTTTGTCAAAATAAATAAATACATATATAAACTTAGAAATATATATAAGCAGCTATATAATCAGTGTAAATATAGGCCTAGTTTAGTTTGGTTCATCAGACCTTTGAAAAAGCTTTTTTTGGGAAGGAGTGCAAAACAACATTTTTGTTTTACTTGGTATCCTGTTATTCAACACTTGAATTGTCCCTGGTTTGGGTACAGGACAAGGATGACATTACAATGAAACGTCACAGTGATGTAGCAAAATATAATCAGGTTAAACAAGGAAAGTTTCCAAAATCGCTGTCAAATATTATCATTGATAGTTTTGTTATTGCTAATCAATCAATATACTTGTATAACTGAGTGTGTAATGCGGAATCTTATATTTGGTCATAGATATTGTTAATCATTATCAAATTGAATAAATTGAATCAGAAAAGAGAGGTGCTGATAGAATGTAGGGTGTCAGCTTGGGAATAAAAGAGTATATGGAGACTTAAGTCTTTATCTTTGTTTGTTAACAGCCTTGTCTGTGTATATTCAGCCAGATCATTGGCCAGATGTATCTCAACTGTTCAGTCGGGTGTGGCACTTTGTACTATGCTGAAATAAATCAGTGCCTTGGATCTGAAATCTGGAGTTAGAAGTAATTTTATCTGCTACAGCAAGTAGTGGTTGTCTGTTTTGGTAGGTTCGTTAGGTAACTTGTGAGCCTGGGTGGTGATCCTGAAAACATTCTCACATGCTGAATACTTTTATAGGTTCATATTAATAGATTTTAAGGCCATACGGGCCATCATGATCATCTAGTCTGACCTGCATAACACAGACAGTAGTATTTCAACAAGTGATTCTGGCATCAAGCCCATAACTTCTGATTGAATGATGGCATATATTTTAGAAAGAAAACCTAGATTTAAAGAGTTCAAGTGATGATCGATCCAACACATCCCTATATATGCTCATATAGTTAGTTGCCCTCACTGTTAAAAATGTGCCCCTTATTTCTAGTCTGACTTTGTTTAACTTCAGGGTCCATCCATTGGATGTTGTTATGCTTTGTCTGCTAGATAAAAGAGCCCTTTATTATCAGAACAGTTTTTCCCCATGTAGGTACTTGTAGACCATGGTCAAGTTACTTCTTAACCGTCTCTTTGGTAAACTAAGTAGATTGAGCTACTTTACTTTCTCACTGTAAAGCGTGTTTCCCAGGCCTCAGATCATTCTTGTAGATCTTTTCTGAACTCTTTTTTAGTTTGTCAGCATCCATTCTGAAGTGTGGATACAAGAACTGGACACAGTTCCAGTAATGATCTCACCAATGCCTTTATCAGTGGTATTATAATTTATTATAAGTATTTTGCTATAGTACTGAGACCCCAATCGTGGGCTGGGATGCCATTGTGCTGGACCTGTACAAAATAGAAAGATGGCCCTGGCCCACCATAACCCCAAAGTCCTTTCCCGAGTCACTACTCCAAAATAAAATCCCCCATCCTATAAGTGTAACCTGTGTCCTTCGTTCCTCGATGTATGATCTTGAATTTAGATGTATTCATATGTTGTTCAAGCGAGCCCAGTTTACCATGAAATCTAGATTGCTCCGTAGAAGTGACCTGTCCATATCATTGTTTACCACTTCATCAGTTTTTGTGTCATCTGCAAATTGTACCAGCAGGGGTTTTGTTTTCTTCCAGATCATTGATTTATCCATCTGATCAGGTACACTAGAGAGGATAAAGAGCTCTTCTGCATAGCATGCTAGGGGTAGGCATAATCCATCTTTCAGAGCTGTTGTACACAATGGCTTGGAGCAGACTAGTAATGCCTGCTGTAAAGTCTTGGCTTCACAAGGTTATAGCAAGTTGTGGGGAGGGGTATAGCCCTAATCTCTCCATTCCTAACCCTGGGAGTGGGTTACAGTTGGGAGCAGCGCTTGCTACACCCTTTTAAATGGGTTGAGGTTTCCTTCAGTATCCTGAAGGTATTGTACCCTTAAAGATGATTCTATTCAGTCATTTACTTTCTCGCGTCCCTTCATATGGCTTACCCTCATTGAGAGCACAATTAAATCCTGTGTATTTAGGGTTTAAGTTAACACCCTCTTGTTGTTTCGCAATGTAACTCTTTTTAGCTTTGCCGTGATTAAAAGTGATACAGATTTTGTTCCACACACAGCCTGACAAATATCATTGAACATATGATATAAGGAAAATTCTGACTGTTTCTTTTAGTTAACTACTTTTACAATAGCAACAGACTTCCTCAATTTAAAGCAAGTCTTCATTTGGAGTCATTTAAATTTTCCCTATAAGAGAGAGATTGCTCAGATGGAGAAAATTAAGAATTAAGGAAATTCTGCATCTTTTCAAATTGGGATACAGGAAGCACAAGTCTTATTTTAAATCTTAACTGTGAGAAGACTGTGTACACCTACTTAAAATTGAACAATTACATGACTTCTGAAAATTAAAGAAGAAAGCAAATACGAGTGTTTTAATGAAATTTTGAGCTAGGAAGATGAACCATAATTTTATCTGTGGTGAGTGTAACAAAATAGTGATAAATTCACACACTGTCAAAAAAGAATGCTGCATTAATATATAGAACTTCCCCATATCTTCTGAAAACAGGTAAACCAAAGGGAAAAATCTGGCCAACAGTGAGGGAAGACATGATGTTTTCAAACTTCATCTTTCCCAGTGTGTTGTACTATGAGAGACTGGTTAGATTAGATACCTTTTGCCATCATAGTTTCACTGAACTTTGTGGACTCAGTATTTCAAGAAATGACAGTGGGTTTGTGCCATCTCTCAGGTTGCAGATTGTGGTGCAGAGCAACCTGAAGTGCTGTATCATGCAGCGTTTATTAGAGAGATGCTTGCCATTTACAGTAAATATGATATATTTGGGAATTAGTTCCTTGTTTATAACCTCTTTTTAGCTGAATGTATTAAGGGTGAAATTCACCTCTTCCTGCACAAATGTCAATGAAATGGACTTTGTGAGACACTAGCCAGTGCGTGAGTGGGTTAAAATTCATCCTCCTGTCCACGGGCTGGCTATTGCACTGTAGCACAGACCCCACCACAGATGAATAGCAGCTGCTGCCCATCAAAGTCTTTGTGGAGTTTTTAGGCCACACAGTCTGCATAAACGCAGCCTTCGCCAGCTGGCATCCAACATTCCTCTCCATCCTGGCTTGTTTTTAGAGATGGTGTGGAGCAGGCCCATCCCTAGCGAGGTGTGGGGCCTGGGATATAGGCGCTGAGTTTCTAATCTGCTGGGGGGTGCTCCCCCAGCTCCGCCCAGGCCCCGCCCCCATTCCACCCCTTTCCCCAAGGTCCCACTCCTACCCTGCTTCTTCCCACCTTTGCCCTGCCTCTTCCTGCCCCTGCCTCTTCCCACTCAGTTCTGCCCCCTTCCATGAGTGTGCTGCACCCTCTGCCCTCTCCCCTCCCCCTACAGCGCCTCCTGTTGGCGTGAAACATCTGATCCGTGGCAGGCAGTAGGTGCTGGGGGCAGGGGGAGGTTCTGGTAGGGAGGCTCCTCCTAGCCTTGCCCGCCTGCCACTCGCCTCCCTGTTCTCCTCCTCACCCTGCTCGCCTGCCCGCCTCCTGCCTCACCTCCCTGTCTGCCTCCTCACGATTTTATCGAAGCGCAGGGCCCCCCAAAGTGCAGGGCCCGGGGTGGTCACCCCGATTCGCCATACCCAAGGGACGACTCTGGTGTGGAGTCCCTCCTGTATACACACATTAACTAATCTGCACCCTCTGGTCAGGTTTCAGAGTAACAGCCATGTTAGTCTGTATTCGCAAAAAGAAAAGGAGTACTTGTGGCACCTTAGAGACTAACCAATTTATTTGAGCATAAGCTTTCGTGAGCTACAGCTCACTTCATCGGATGCATACTGTGGAAAATACAAAAGATGTTTTTATACATACAGACCATGAAAAAATGGGTGTTTATCACTACTAAAGGTTTTCTCTCCCCCCACCCCACTCTCCTGCTGGTAATAGCTTATCTAAAGTGATCACTCTCCTTACAATGTGTATGATAATCAAGGTGGGCCATTTCCAGCACAAATCCAGGTTTTCTCCCCCCCCCAACCCCACCCCACTCTCCTGTTGGTAATTATTAGCACTGTACTGTCCAGGAAGTGGATCTCTTGTGTGGACTGGACCAGGCTAAGGTTGATGGTGGGATGGAAATTGTTGAAATCATGGTGGAATTCCTCAAGAGCTTCTTTTCCATGGGTCCAGATGATGAAGATGTCATCAATATAGTGCAAGTAGAGTAGGGGCGTTAGGGGACGAGAGCTGAGGAAGTGTTGTTCTAAGTCAGCCATAAAAATGTTGGCATACTGTGGGGCCATGTGGGTACCCATAGCAGTGCCGCTGATTTGAAGGTATACATTGTCCCCAAATGTAAAATAGTTATGGGTAAGTACAAAGTCACAAAGTTCAGCCACCAGGTTAGCCGTGACATTATCGGGGATAGTGTTCTTGACGGCTTGTAGTCCATCTTTGTGTGGAATGTTGGTGTAGAGGGCTTCTACATCCATAGTGACCAGGATGGTGTTATCAGGAAGATCACCGATGGATTGTAGTTTCCTCAGGAAGTCAGTGATGTCTCGAAGGTAGCTGGGAGTGCTGGTAGGTAGGGCCTGAGGAAGGAGTCTACATAGCCAGACAATCCTGCTGTCAGGGTGCCAATGCCTGAGATGATGGGGCGCCCAGGATTTCCAGGTTTATGGATCTTGGGTAGTAGATAGAATATCCCAGGTTGGGGTTCCAGGGGTGTGTCTGTGTGGATTTGATCTTGTGCTTTTTCAGGGAGTTTCTTGAGCAAATGCTGTAGTTTCTTTTGGTAACTCTCAGTGGGATCATAGGGTAATGGCTTGTAGAAAGTGGTGTTGGAGAGCTGCTGAGCAGCCTCTTGTTCATATTGTGACCTATTCATGATGACAACAGCACCTTCTTTGTCAGCCTTTTTGATGATGATGTCAAGAGTTGTTTCTGAGGCTGTGGATGGCGTTGTGTTCAGCATGGCTGAGGTTATGGGGCAAGTGATGCTGCTTTTCCACAATTTCAGCCTGTGCACGTCGGCGGAAGCACTCTATGTAGAAGTCCAGTCTGCTGTCTCGACCTTCAGGAGGAGTCCACCTAGAATCCTTCTTTTTGTAGTGTTGGTAGGGAGGTCTCTGTGGATTAGTATATTGTTCAGAGGTGTGTTGGAAATATTCCTTGAGTCGGAGACGTCGAAAATAGGATTCTAGGTCACCACAGAACTGTATCATGTTCGTGGGGGTAGAGGGGCAGAAGGAGAGGCCCCGAGACAGGACAGCTGCTTCTGCTGGGCTAAGAGTATAGTTGGATAGGTTAACAATATTGCTGGATGGGTTGAGGGAACCATTGCTGGGGCCCCTTGTGGCATGTAGTAGTTTAGAAAGTTCAGTGTCCTTTTTCTTTTGTAGAGAAGCAAAGTGTGTGTTGTAAATGGCTTGTCTAGTTTTAGTAAAGTCCAGCCACGAGGAAGTTTGTGTGGAAGGTTGTTTTTTTATAAGAGTATCCATTTTTGAGAGCTCATTCTTTATCTTTCCCTGTTTGTAATGCCCCTCTGCCATGTACAGTGGGCAAACTGGACAGTCCCTACGTAAAAGAATAAATGGATACAAATCAGATGTCAAGAATTATATAACATTCATTAACCAGTCAGAGAACACTTCAATCTCTCTGGTCACTCGATTTCTGATCTCAAAGTGACTATCCTTCAACAAAAAAACTTCGAAAACAGACTCCAACGAGAGACTGCTGAATTGGAATTAATTTGCAAATTGGATACAATTAACTTAGGCTTGAATAGAGACTGGGAATAGTTGATTCATTATAAAAAAAAAACCTATTTCCCTTTGTTTATTCCTTTCTCCCCCCTCCACTGTTCCTCAGACGTTCTTGTTAAACCCTGAATTTGTGCTGGAAATGGCCCACCTTGATTATCATACACATTGTAAGGAGAGTGATCACTTTAGATAAGCTATTACCAGCAGAAGAGTGGGGTGGGGGGAGAGAAAACCTTTAGTAGTGATAAACACCCATTTTTTCATGGTCTGTGTGTATAAAAACATCTGTATTTTCCACAGTTTGCATCTGATGAAGTGAGCTGTAGCTCACGAAAGCTTATGCTCAAATAAATTGGTTAGTCTCTAAGGTGCCACAAGTACTCCTACCCTCTGGTCAGTGGCTCAGTAGAGCCTCAGTGGTGTGGACACATCTTCACTGTGGTAAATTTCACCCGTTATGCCTTTTTATGTGTTTATTATGAGTGACTTATATGTGAAATTCCTAGAGTCGGGAAAGCCACACAGAGATTGTCAAATTTCAGAGCAAAGCAAATGGTGTAACAAACCCCACTCACTACAGAGTGGTATGGGTTTGGTGGTAGACTAGTCCTATAGGTGTTTGATAGTAGGCTGGGTATACCACAAGCTCAAAGGCAAGTGCTCTAGGCATTCCGAGCGCTAGCCCTTCAGGCTGAAGCCCTCAGCATGTTCCCAGAAACACTTACACCTTTGTGTAACTGAGAGTTCCTTTAGTAAGGCTGCCAGGAAAAAAACATTCAAATACTCATGTCACAATTTCTGTAATGGGTTACAGTAAACAAACAAAGCAAGTTTCTAACAAAGCCCCTCAGGGAAAGTTAGTACATGGGTATAAAGGTAACTGTCATTATAACTTGTTATATGCAGTGTTGTTGTTGCTGTGTTGGTCCCAGAATATTAGAGAGAGAGTAGATGAGGTAATATCTTTTATTGGCCCACCTTCTGCTGGTGAGAGAGAGAAGCTTTTGAGGTTACACAGAGATGAAAAAGAGCTGAATAAGAGCCATATGGAAGCTAAAAAGCTTGTCTCTCTCACCAACAGAAGGTGGGCCAATAAAAATATTTTCTCACACACCTCATAACCCTTCACTCTTTCTTTTGGCCTGAAGTCAGTAGCCCGGTGTCCTGCTGTGGCTACTGCTGTCCCCTGCCAGCTCTCAGGCTTTCCAGCTCACCTCCCAGTCTGCCTGTCTGACCTTATCTCTACAGATAGCTCCCAGGCTGTTCCTGTTCTCCCTCGTCCCCGAGCTTCCTCCTGAACCTGAACTCCTCAGACATCAAGCTGTACATACGTCTCTTTCCTTATGCAGGAAAGAGAAGTTATTCAGTCCTCTGCTGAGTGGATGTTGAATTGGGGGTTAACACAGTGTTCAGTAATGAGCTATTAGATTCATTACAACATTGTGATATGTATTTAAAAATGATGATGAAAACCACAGAAAAACACATAACACACTTTCTGTTTGGAACTTATTGAATGTATAGAGCCATAGAAATATAATCAGGTTTTACCCTTTTACACATAATCATTGGTTCACAGGTTTCATTACTATACAGTGGAATGAGAAGTACTGTTGCTTTGTAGGGTTGTATTTTCATTGTCCCAAGGGAGTTACCTGCCTCATTGTCTTTTTTTGTCCGGGTATCATGCTAACAGAGGCATTCAGGATTAGCTGACTTGTTCTCTGAAGTGAAATTGTTGTTGTTGTTTAAGAGAGATATGAAATAGACAAAATACTTAACATGTTCAATATCCAGGTTATTGACTTAGGTCTGGGGAAAAAAGCAAGATTGATTTTGGTCCTTTGTGTCAGTTGATTTCAAAGTCTACCACAATGAGGCTTCCACTCTGAAAAATTGAAGAAACATTAGTTGTTCCAGGATCCTTAGGAAGAATGTACAAAATACTTATTGGGATAAAGAGGCCCAAAGAGCTGCATTGCATTTAAAAATCAATCCTCTTTTTCGTAATATAATTAAATCTCTGTCGTATGAGAAATTCTTGTATAGTTGAATTATGGGTGAGAAACCTAATCTTCTGAGTTGCTTTACATATTTCACTTAGCCCTTCTTAGAAACCTGCATGATGGTGTGATTTTCTTGATTAAGCATGACAATGCAACCCATACGAAATCTGAGATGTTTGAATTATAAAACAAAACGGTATAAACAAAGACTTTTGCTTGACATTCTCAGATTTCCTTCCCCCGCTCCTCACCCCCCAAACTCCAAAGATGCTTGGAATGAAAAATCTAGCTAACATGGCTTAGTCAGGCACAATGGCTTGCTGCTTGCCCTAGGCAATGCATAGATCTCATAACTAAGAAACCATGTTATGATTATCATAGCAAGAGGCTTGCTTGTTTCTAGGGGTACTAGTAGCTTTTAGAGTTGTTGCATTACTTCTTGATTACTACTGATAGTTATTTGGCAGGCAAACCCTGTAAAGGGACAGAGACATATCTAATTCATATCAACCGGGATAGTTTTCAGAGTAGCAGCCGTGTTAGTCTGTATTCGCAAAAAGGAGTATTTGTGGCACCTTAAAGACTAACAAATAAATTTGTTAGTCTCTAAGGTGCCACAAGTACTCCAACCTGGATAGTATCAGCCTTGTATCCAGGCCATGCATCAGCACTGGTGATAACTGTGGGATTGAATTGCTATAGCATCAGGTAGTCATCCATTAAAAAGTGCTACTGAGCTGCTGTAAAATTCAGTTTGCGGATTCATCTGGTGGAGGTACAGTACTATAAACCAAATGTAAACCATTAAGTTTGCCAAACAGATTAAGGCAACTTCATTAGTCTTTCCATGAAGTGTCTGCAGGATGACAGAGATCTTCTGTGGTTTGTGGGGAGAAGCAGCAAGCCAGCCACTCCTGACATAGAATGCTCCTTGGAGTCTTAAACCAAGCTGTTAAATTAATTTCAGAGTATTAACATTTATATTAAATATTCTGATTTGTGTGTGTCCACAATTTCCTTAACAGTATGCTGGTAGGAGATACTGATGTCTTGCAACAGCGGTCATGTCACAAGAGGGACAAAAAAAGTTCTAGGCAGTATTATTCATTAACAGGCTAGGTTACTAGGTTATTCATGATGGTGTTCTAGTTAATTGAAAACCATTAGTACAGCTCCTCTCCCAGAGTGACCTTTTGAGAGTTACACAGGAAAGGTGAATTAAGGCAACCTTTCACAATCAGTAAGGAGACCTATCAGTTAGGCCTTCAGTGCAGCGGGCCATGTGTGGGAGAGATGTTGAGATGTCCCACCTCGACAGTAGTTTCAGAAGGCACAATCCTTTGTAGAGCTCCCAGGTTTGCAGAGGTAGTATGCTCAGTGCTATATCTTGTAAGGGAACAAAGCCATTGTCCTTTGTCCTCCCACCCCTTTTGTGTGTGGCTGTTAACACTAGTCCTTGCAATCAGGTGAATACAAGGATTGCAATTGGGGTTGGTCTTGAGGTCGCAGGTGGGGAGGCTCCTTGCAACCTCTTCTCACTTGCTTCCAGAGAAGATGACCATGGTCCTGAGCCATGGTGCAGGTCCTGGTTACCTATGAGACCACTTGGATTATGTGCTGTTGTGACAGTTCAGATAAGATGGTGCATTTTTGCTAAATGTTCATGGATTTCAGTGTCTGGGGACAGGAGCCAGAACATGTGGAGGTCCTGCAGCTCTGGAATTTTCTTTCTTTGTTGTTCCAGCAGATTCTAAGCTTGTTTACTTTCAGGTCATGGTGTAAGTCTCAACTGTGCACTCATACTTTTGCCTGAAAGACATGATCGTGAGGAATATATTAAAATTCATTCTGGGGTAGGACTCCATCTGGGTTGACATTTGTATATTGCTTATTAGAGTCACTGTGGATAGTTCTCTGAAAACATCCGCTCAATGTGCAGTGGTACTTAAAAAAGCTAACCATGTTAAGAACCATTAGGAAAGGGATAGATAATAAGACAGTAAATATCATAATGCCACTATATAAATCCATGATATGCCCACAGCTTGATTATTGCATGCAGTTCTGGTTGCCTTATCTCAACTAAGATATATTAGAATTGAAAAATGGACAGAGAAGGGTAATACAAGTTATTAAGGGTATGGAATAGCTTCCATATGAGGAAAGATTAAAAAGACTGGGACTTTTCAGCTTGGAAAAGAGATGGCTAAAGGGGCGTTTGATAGAGGTCTATAAAATCATGAATGGTATGGAGAAAGTGAAAACAAGAACCAGGCATCACCCAATGAAATGAATAGGCAGTAGGTTTAAAACAAACAAAATGAAGTACTACTTCACACAACGCACAGTCAACCTGTGGAACTTGTTGCCAGGGGATGCTATGAAGGCCAAAAGTATAAATGGGTTTGAAAAAGAATTATATAAATTCATGGAGGGTAGGTCCATCAATGTCTATTAGCCAAGATAGTCAGGGATGCACCCTCATGTAGTAGATGTCCCTAAATCTCTGACTGCCAGAGGCTGGGAGTGGATGAATCACTCAATAAATTGCCCTGTTCTGCTCATTCCCTTTGAAGCATCTCTTACTGGCCAATGTCAGAAGACAGGATATAGGGCTAGATAGACCATTGGTCTGACTCATTATGGCCATTCTTACATAATTTTTACATGTGCTTCCTGAGACTGATTTTGTAAATCTGAATTTAAATGAAATTGCTAGCTGTTGGTCACTATGCCTCTCATATTTATACCCATTCTGCCATGCCTGTGGTTTTACAGGGAAGAATGATGGGATTGCTGTTGTGCACATTTATTTTCGATTAACAGATTAGTAAATTCAACTCTCAGACCATCCAAAACAGGGAAATACTATTTGTTGTTGTTTTTAGGCAAAAATTTACATCTCCATTAAAAGGAAAAACATAATTCTGAGAGTTGATATGAATGCACATATTGTTTAAAGGCAGCGAAATCACATCAAGAACAGAAACTTATTATTTTTTAAGTAAATAGCCATAAACAGGAAATTACTGTTTTCCCCCTTCATGTTTGTTTTTGATACTGAATATCTCCCCCTTTCTATTTATTATTATTACTACTGTTATTATTCTAGCGTCCTTTATTATCAGTGATTTTCACTGTTACTTAACCTCAGCCAAAGAAGGAATGGCATGTAGTTCCTTATGGAACTCATGTGAATGCTTCTTTGTAGATCTGTGCCAGCTTGGGTCAAGAACAATACTCAGTATGCTTTTAAGGTGTACCACTGTCCATCACTTCCAACGATGTACTTTGTTTCCACTGGTTTGAGGTCTGTGTTCTAAAGGCCACAGCATGCATTCCAGATGGCAATGCAAACAATGTCTGTCAGTGAAAAACAGGTAACAATAACAAACCAAGAAGGTAATCTGAGAACTGCTACATACAGTCTAAATATGGTCTAAAATGCAAAAGAGTCAAACATATTGGTTAAAATGTATAAATGAATGATAAAATATTTATTATATAGAAATAAAACAATGCCAGTTTAATTTAGAATGATAATGTATCATGTTTGTGAAAAAAAAATTGCATTGAGATGGATCTTCCACTTTGTAGCTTACAAATTTCGGCATGGGACTTTCTCAGTGATGCATTTGAAAGCAGATTTTAGATGTGGGCATAAAGATTCTTTTTTTTTTTTGTCTTAGATTTTAGTTACATAAAAGACTATTGTTATTTTTACAAGTAATACTTGAGCTTTTTACACACATTCTGCCAGTGATGGTGGCTTTAACAAGTGAGCAAGGCATGGGATTTCTACACTGTTTGGCATTTTGCTTCCTTCTATGGATGTTAGAGAAAATTCTTGGAAAACAACATTTTTGAAGTTTTAGAAAACATGGGACATATTTCTGCATCATTAAAATTTCTCCTGGTATTTCACGAGAATGAAAAGTAGTTTAATAAAAAAAGCCGTTTTCTTCCAAAGCTCTGAAAATGTTTCTGTTTTTTCTATCCATATTGGAATAAATGCTGGTTTCCCAAAATTGCACCAAATTGTAAGAGGGTAAATTAACTTGAATATAGAAGCTGCCTTACTTGAGATATATTGGGCATAAATGAGAATGGTGTATGCTGGTAGTGTCAGATGCCATAATTACCATCAGTCAAATTGTCAATTGCCTCACACCTTGTGTAGTCATTTACACCTGTGCAAAGTGAGCATAAAACCCTAATAGATCAGAATGGTAGGAATTTACTCCTAGTTTACACTTGCTACACTTAGCCATAAATGATAATACAAGGTGCAAGTAAGTGTAGAATAAGTCCTAATCTATGTAGAACATCTACAGAATTGACCCAAAATAGCGTATGTGATGGAAGTGGAGCTACTCTGTAGTAACTTATGAATACTGTCTGTTGACCTAGTTGTTTGGGATGTTTACTGTGGAAATATGTTGATTTACTAATATGGGCAGTTGCTGGGAAAAACAAGGGAGGGGGGGACAATGACTCAAGATTAAGCCACCTCTCCGCAAACACGTAGGGGTTGTTGGGGGTGGGGGACCCAGGAACACAAGCAGCTCAAAAGGTCTGTAACAGTTTAAAAAGGGACTTGAGAAGGAGAAAGAGAGAGAGGTTTTTGGGGATCTGTTCCAGGAAACCTGACTGACCTAAAGACACATGCTGGAGTATCTGAAGAAGCTAGGCCTGCTTTGGTTAACAGCAAGCCTTAGATAAGGTAGACATGCGTGTAGATTGTTTTAAAGTCTTGTGAATTTGGTCCTACTGTGGTAAATAAACACTACTTTGGTTTTACGGAGGCTGTTGGGTCATTACATCCACTAATGGTCACAGACTCAGAAAGGGAAGAATTTCAGGTACCAAACCTAGACACAGCTGCTCAGTAAGTACGGTTAATACACACGCTACTGTAGCCTAGGGCTCAGTCCAAGAGTGGGGAAACTAAGGCATTGTATCCCAGGATAGGTAAAGGCCTGAGGCCTGACTCCTGACTGTTGATTTTCAAGTCTAAGGCTTGGTCCCTACTACAGAGTTAGGTCGATGCAAGGCAACTTATGTTGACCTAGTTATGATAGTGTACACACTACAGCCATGTTCCCACCGATGTAAGTGCCCTACTACACCAACATAATAACTCCACCTCCATGAGAGGTGTAGGGCTTATGACAGTGTAGTTAGGGTGATGCAGTGTCTGTGTAGACACTGCATTACTTACATTGGCTGTTGGCTGTCATTCTTGTCAATTTCCCACCTCCATGCTTAAAGCAGGGCTGTCACTGAGGCAGGTGAGGGGGCTCCCCACTCCCAGCCAGGCTGTGCTTGTCTTGATCAGAACCTGGCTGCCTTCTGGCTCCCCGCTCCCAGCCCACCTCCTCCCTCTGATCCAAGCTGTGCCTGCCTGGCTCCCTGCTGCCAGCTGGGTTGCTGCCCAGGGGCTCCCTGCGGGGAGCCCTGGTGCTGCCAAGGGACTCCTGGCTCCTCACTCTCTGCTGCCGGGAGCCCGACTGCCCCCCCTGGGCTCTTTGCTCCTTTCTGTACCTGGGCGCCCAGCTGTAAGCTCAAAGTGGGGAGCGGGGCAGTTGTAACAGGGCGGGGAGCCGAGAGCCTGGGGGTTAGCCAGGCTGCTGCGGGGTGGGCAGCCAGGCTCCTGGCAGCAGGGAACTGAGAGCTGGGGGGTGGGCAGCTGGACTACTGAGGACAGGGAGCCGTGAGCCGGGGGGCAGGCAGTTTGGTTCCTGGGAGCGGGGAACTGCGTGTGGAGCCAAGAGCCCAGGCTTTCAGTCCCCACCACTGCCCCTCTTAACTCGGTGGAAGCATTCCTGGTGAGGACGCGCACCATCGACAGAAGGAGGGTAGTGTGGGCATGAACCACCTCGGTAATTATATAGGTTGATTTACCTTTCTAATGTAGACAAGCTCTCAGATTTTTCCAAGGTTGGAAGTGGGTCCTGGGTCCCATTGGGAAGATGGGAACCTTTCCCTTTCCAGTATTGTAAAATTCCCATTTCTAGTCCTAGATGGCTATGAGATAACTGATCTAAAATTGGCAACATTTTTAAGTTTGGAAAAGCTGACACTGGCCTGCATGTGAATCTTCCCACCTTGCCTCAGACAGATGTGATGGGGCGGCAGGAAACTAAACATCTGGAGGAAACTTTTCTCTTGGATGTTAATTTTTAAAATAATCACAGCTCTTTCAAAGTGCTCAAGGATTTGAAATATTAGAATAAGGTGTGGGGAGATGTATTAGTGAGCACAGGGCAGGTAGTGTGATCCAAGGAGAGTGATAAATATATTTGTCACGTAACTCTGCAACTTACCACATGGGTCATTGATTTCACAACTACTTGTATGGATGGGTGTATATACACGCCAATACGCGCACGCACACACACAAATGTGTTCACACACACTATATTTTCCAAATATGGAAACTTGTCTGTTAAAATATTTCATTATTCAAAGGGGAGGCTCTATTCTGCAGTTTTTTGTGTTGCTCAAGTTTTATGGGTCTAATTTTTACTTCAGCTGGAATTTTGAGAGCTCAGCACTTCTGAAAAATTAGGCCCTACAGTTTTACAGTCATCTAGCAAATTTATATAAAAGTGATGTAGCCAGTCCCAGTTTACAAGCAGCTACTGCCAGATTACATATTAATTAAAAAATTAAGTGTTTTACTAAAGTATTCATATGTTCCAACTACATATTAAAGATGTAGTTGGAACATATGAATACTTCAGTAAAACACTTAATTTAATACAGTTCTTCTTTCCCCATCCATAAATGAAACATTGCTGTGTGGCTTCTATGCTATTTCCTTTTGTTGGGTTCTCCTACATGGGGAACTGACTTCCTCATTCGTTAATATAGCTAGCCTTTTGCTTTTAAAAAAAGATGATGCTCAAATGTGACCCCAGGTTGGAGTTATGCACTTGTATATACTAGCAAGTACCCTTATTTTTTTGGATGGATATATCAGGATTTTTAAAACCCCATTGTCAAGTCATGGGTTAGAATTGGATAAAACTCTTTAAAACAGAATATTTCTTCGGTTTAAAAATTGGGACCACGTTGATGCATGGACAGGAAAAGTGAACCCTCATGTGGTTTCACAATTTAGATCCCATATATTCTAGTAACATGGAAGATGTAGAGATTTTAAGATCCTGAAAATGAGTTTGCTTCTATTGCTGCTAAAACATTTTATAAAATGAGGATGGAATCTTTTTAACCTTTTCCTGCTTTTTATCTGTTTTGCAGTTCTAGAATTTCCTTTTAATGTCATGCCCATTATTGCATCGTTACTGTTCTTTTATTCTTTTGTCTCAGAAATATGTCCTGAACATGCTTTTATCTCTCTCTCCATTCCTGCTCATAAGGCTGATACTACTTCACCACTGTGGCACAGCTAATGCTCCTTCCCCTTCCTTAAGCCACCTGCAGTTTCACTGGCCCCACTGTCAATCACCAGCTGGATCCTGAGACAAATTTTTTATAGCAACCTCTGTCAGTAAACAGAAAATATTTTGAAAAATACAGATCAGAAGCTGAATGTCAGCCTGCTGAGTGGCCTGCTTAAACAGGAGAATTGACACTGCTGAGGTTTTGTTGTTTAGCTTTTTTTTTGTTTTTGTTTTTTTAATTCAAAAATAGTGGTTTGGGGTCTAGCCCAAATAATAAACAAAATGAGACTTTGCTAGCTGACTAGAAATACTTTAAGGTGTCAGTACTACTGTTTCTGTCTTCACCTTTTAGTTCTTTGTAAATCAGGAAGGGCCAATGTCTGTTGAGTGCAATGCAGGAGCCCCCACAAAATAACAAGGGAGACAGAATGTTCTGAACACATTGGTAGATCCTCCATTTGTCTCGTGTGCCTCAGTAAGGTTAAAGGATTATAAAAAGTATGTTGTTTTTTGCAGTTCAAAATAGTACAACAAACAATACTGTATATCTTTATATGTAGTAATCCAAAAGAGATTTTGGACGTCCTGGAATAGTGGTAGTTAGTCTTTATGACTAGTGGAAACCACACTCACAAGACTTAGGCAAAAAGCCACACATGTTTTTTTAAAACCACTTTGTAAGGGGATTGTGGAAGTACATGGCATATTGCGTAGTAAATCTTATATTAGAATGCAGCAAACCCCTTGTTGAAGAGTTGCATGGGTCTCTCGAGCCAGAGAATATTGCTGTCCTACAGATATATTGTTGGAAGATGCACTGAAGTGCAGCCTTCTTGTTGGTTGATAAATGGAGATTAGAATCATCTACTAGGCTATTTTATGGTACTTGTTTACAATATTTACCTTCCTAAATTGATTCAGTATAATCCTTGCTATGGCTTTGACTCATTTCTAGAAGACATACAGATAATGTGGTACTTATATGAAGTCTTACATGTCACTGAAGAACTGCTTTTTTCCTCCGTTAGTTGAATTGTGCAGCAGGATTGTATTAACATAGACTTCGGAACATTTGAGCTCCCATAGGGTATGGTGTGTGGTTGATATGATATAATTTGCCTTCAACAGTTGTTTTAACAAGATATCCTTCATAGAAAATATACCAAGCTGAAAGGCATAAGTGAGCGACGTTAGTAAGAAACACTGTTGGCAAAATTCTCCACTTTCATCTTTATCTGATTAATTCAAGGTTGAATGTTACATTGAAAGACAGTATTTTTAACTTAATACAGTATAAAGTATGTTTATTTCTTAAAAAATACCTTTTATATTTTACAGGAGATGGTTTCTTGTAACTTAAGTTAAACACATTCCAAATATATAAGCATTTAGTCATTTTGTTTTTGGCAGACATATAGTTCAAACCCAAACTGTTACTGTTTAAAATTAGTTTCTCCTCTCCCAGCTCCCCATAAAACTGTTTTAATAATATACTAATTAACACTTTTGTAGTACTTGACACATTTAACACAGAAGTTAATTTACTGTTCCTGATACTTAAAACTGTGGTTTAAAAACAGATCAGCACTACTGAGTACAAAACAATTTCTCAGTTTGTGCAAATACAACACAAGATTTGCATATAATGCTGATATTAAAACTATCAAAAATGCATATACTTCAGTAGCTTGGTGGAAGTGTAAATAATGTTTGGACTATTATATGAACATTTTTTTCAAATTCTTGTTGATAGTGGCTAATTCTTTTTTCCTAGTAATGTGCAGAGAGTTTGGGATCTTAATTTTGGACTCTGTTGAGAAATACTTTACTTACATTTTCTATCTTCATTTTTATGTGGTTTTTCCTTGCTCGGGGTTATTGTGTTGGCTGAAAAATATTCAACACAAACAATATCTGAAGTACATATCGGTGTGCATCAGAATGGTTTGACTGACCATAAACTTGAGAACAGATTTCAGATAGACAAATTTCACTGTCTCTTGACTTTATACTGTAGAGAAACACTTACTGCACAGGGAGACTACAGACTGGAGGGTCTGGTAATGGGATATCGAGACCTTCACCTCTAGGTCACCAGTTTGAATGTAGCACAGGTGGGTAGAAACCAAAAGTCATTATTATATGATGGCTCTTGCTGGCCTATGTGAAATGAGTTGGTGGTCTCAGTCAACTTCCAAGCAGAAAAATGTCAGTATCACAAAACCATCATCACAGGTCTCACAAATTGGCTGCCTTGCTGGATGTCTTGGTAGAAAAAACAGTGACGGAATGGGTGTGGTTACTGAATTACCCCCAGGCACTAAAGTGGTTCCTCCGGGTCAGGGTGTGGAGAAACGAACCATTCTGGCTTGTTAAGCAGGATCTATTTTGTAAATACATTTTTAGTACTGTGCATTTTTGATTCTTACTGTTCTCACTTGTGAGGTACTTCAAGCAGGTGAAAATGCCGCCTTAAATCTTCCCTATTGCTTAACTTCCTCTAATGTGGCTTGCATAAAAAAATTAGAACAAGACCTAGGAAATGGAGAAAGAAGAGAGGAATTCTTACATTTTCAAATGTTAGCCATGGAAAAAGGTCTGGTAGATTTATCTAGTGTGTTCCTCTGTTAGTGCAGGGGAGAATATATTATTTATTTATACAACAGACAGATAAATAGTATATTCAGTCAGTTCGTGTTACTACTTGTATTTGCACCAGCTGTGTTGACTGTATGGAATAGCATAAAGCACTGATCTATAGATGAAATTCACTTACTACTGCTGCTGCTACTACTACTATTATTATTGCCGGGGTGATGTTAATTGCTTGCAGATGACAAAATATAACACTTTTAATTGTGATCATGACATAAATACCAACTCACAAACCAGTTGTTTGGCCTGGGGATTGATAATGTATACACTCTTCTGAGGTGTGGAGAATTTTTCTCTGTTTGCAGATTTTCTGTTCAGGGTCTTTCTGTTTCCCTTCCTGAGAGAAAACCAGCCCTTTTATAAACTCCTGATTAGATAATGAGGCTCACTTGCCCTGATGAATGCAGATTTATCAAGGATCCCAGCTGCTTTTCCTTAACTTCAAACAGTTGTAGGAGGCATTCTTGTCCATATGCTTCAGGAGTTCCAATTCTCAGATCTAGTCCAATCTACTACCAGACCTAGTCGTGATCTGAAGTATGGAAAAATAAATGTAGTTCCATAGTATCTCTGGGAATAGCCTTTGGTTCCTTACAGTTGGCGTCTGGAATTGGCCCTACACATCTGTCTGAGTCAGCGGAGATTTCCTTAATGGGAAAATCAGATAGGAGAAGCCTTCTTTCCAAAAGGGTGACCTGGAGTGGCTCTAGATGTGCCACTGTTCCCTCTCCCGCCTGAAGTGGCCAACCATGGTTATTTTTTCCCCTCAGCTGCTTGGGTGGAGGTCAAAAACGTTTGCTTGGTGCTCTCCTCCTCAGCAGCTGAGAAAAAAAATTAAACAGCTGGTGAATCAGCAGAGCAAAAACCAAAACCCTCAGTTGTATGGCACCCAAGGCAACCATCCTGCTCACCCACCCATAGAAACAGTCCTGAGCATGGCCCCACGAGGCTCTGAGTACAGCCCATCACTGTAAGCTATCTGTAAGTTCATTATGCAGTAATGCTAACCCCAGCAATGTGGAGGTAGCCATTTTTGGAGAATCAAGAGGCTTTGAGTTACCAGAAGATGGCTGATGAGGTTACCCTTTTACTGTTTTTGAGCAAGTTACACTGATGCAGTATGCTGCTTAATTTTTCTGTGTTCCCTACATGACAGTCACTCTTGCATAGTGTCAGTCATTTGTGACTATTGCCCAGTGTTAACAGTATAAGAGGATGCTATGATAATTGTACAGGAAGATGTAAAGGGCAGTCTTCCTTCGGAATTGCTA
Organism: Eretmochelys imbricata; assembly: GCF_965152235.1. Classification (NCBI taxonomy): domain Eukaryota; kingdom Metazoa; phylum Chordata; order Testudines; family Cheloniidae; genus Eretmochelys; species Eretmochelys imbricata. Next base: position 84,815,529 of record NC_135577.1, read on the forward strand.
TTGAACGAATGTCCTTGAAAGGTCAAGTTTGGGGGAGATGCTGTCATTTGGCTGAGATTAAAACTGTGATCCTGATCACTTGTGTTCATTAAATGATTTCCTGGCATTTGTCACAAAACCAGGCATGTTAACTGCTGTTGGGTGAACCTCCAAAAGCTGGAAGGTTTGGTATGGATAAGCACTCAAAACGCTTTCTGAATGTATCTGCAAAATTAGGCTAAAAGTCTTGAGAGAAGTGACGTTCAAGATTTCTAATGCTGATTGTTTCCAGTCAGACCAGAAATAACACATTCTTCTTTGAGTAGTGTCCCCATGGGTGCTCCACTGTAGGGGCACTTGTGTCCCTGTGCTGCTGATCAGAGAACTTTGGTAGCAGTGTCCATTCGGCCCTCACATGCACTGTCGCCCTCTCATGCCCCACCACAAGGCTAACCAGTGCACACAGGTGAACCCCTCTCCAGTTCCTTTTCAAATGCTCCTGGCTAGAGACATTGTCATTAGCAGTCCATTTGTGGATCGTTAGGTCTACTCTCTTTCCTTAGCATTTTCAGTAGCTAGTTAATCTTCTCTCTTCGTTGTAGATTTTCTTTATTTTCTCTCTTTCTTTCTGTCTCAAAAAAAGGAGACTTTTAGTTTCTCCTTTGTCTGGGGCCGCTTTCCCCAGTGTGGGATATGCCCATCTCACTGAGCTTCAAGAAGTGCCCCTCATGTAAGGAGGCCATCCCTGCAGTGGATAAACATTCTCACTGTATCTACTGCCTTGGGGAAGGCCACATTCCTCAGAAGTGTGGTCTCTATCAACAACTCAAACTCGGGTCTCGGAAGGACAGGACATAAATCCTGAACTTCACAATTCTCAATCCAGTGTTTCTATGAGCCTCAGAGAAAAACTATGCAGATTTTCCAGTCATAAGCCATCAGGCTCACAGCCTTCTGCCTCACCACCATCTGCCTCAAAATATCAGTTCTGACATGTCGGTTGAGGCATCGACAGACCACTCCCCTCAACTCCAGCTGCAGCTGACCAACCCATTGCACCCAGCTGAATCTACCGCCTTGTTCCATTCCACAACAACTGGGAACGAATAACATCTGACTGATAGGACCCGGAAATCATCCGCAATGGGTACTCCATCCACTTCACCTCCCGCCCTTCCCAACACGAGGCAAAGGTTTCTACTCTCATTATTTTCTGATACCCAAAAAGAAGGGAGATTGGAGACCCACACTGGACTTCAGAGCTCTGAACAAATTTGTCAAAGCTCAAAAATTCAGGATGGTCACACTAGCAGTGATCATTCCATCTCTTTGGAACAGGGAGATTGGATTTTGGTCCTTGACCTACAGGATGTCTCTTTCCACATATCGATCCTACCTTCAGAGAGACAATTCCTCAGATTTACCATGGGCAGGACCACTACCAATACAGAGTCCTTCCCTTTGACCTCTCATTGGCTCTGAGACCATTCTCCAAGGTCCTATCCCTAGTGGCTGCTCACCTATGCTCCCAGGGGTTTATGATCTGCCCCTACCTGGATAATTGTCTACTCAGAGCCTGCTCCTTCAATGAGGCTCCTGGGTTACCAAAACTGCAGTCAACTTGTTCACGGAACTGGGTCTACAGATCAACATCCAACAATCAACTTTCATCCCTACATAGCACCTAGAATTTATAGGGGCTGACCTTGACTTGTTATAAGCCAAAGCACTCCTGTCATAGCAGAGGTTTCACATGTTGCCCCTGCTCATAAAGTCAGTACAAAACAGACCTCAAATGTCCGCCAGACACGGTCTCCAACTCCTGGGGCATATAGCGTTGGGAACAGCAGTGATACCTCATGCCAGACTTCACATACAGTGCCTCCAAATGTGGTTCAGCTTGGTCTACAGATGCAACAAAGACAGAGTAAACAAATCTCTGTCACTACTTACCAGGATCAAAAACTCCCTGCACTGGTGGAAAAATCCAGCAGATGTTTACAGAGGGATCCCCTTTTTGCAAACTTCTCCATCGTTACTTCTCACCACCAATGCATCCCTCATAGGATGGGGTGCATAGCTACATAGCCTTACATCGAAAGGCAAATGGTCATCCACTGACCTGTCCCTCCACATCAACCTCCTCAGACTCAGGAATGCTTATGCCCATTTCCTCCCACTGATCAAGGAAACACACACAAGAGTCTTAACAGACAACATAGCATGTATGTACTACATAAATCGGCAGGGAGGAGCCAGATCACCCTTCCTTTGCACAGAAGCACTAAAGCTGTAGAACTGGTGCATTTCCCACAACAGCACATTATCAGCAGCCTACCTGCCAGGAGTACAAAACTCAGTATCAGACAGTCTGTCGCAAATTCCCACACAACCACGAATGGGAGATAAACCCAGCAGTGCTTCACATCCTATTCAGGCAGTGGGGGACACCAACCACAGACCAGTTTTCCACTTACCTGAACAAGAAATGCCCACCTTTCTTCTTCAGGGCAGGGATAGTACAACACTCCTTAAGGGATGCTCTCCCTCTTCCCGTGGAACAAAGACCTTCTCTATGCCTTTCCCCTGTGTCCGCTACTGTTGAAAGTCCTATTAAAAATAAAAAGAGAAGGAGCACACATCATACTGATTGCTCCCACCTGGCCAAGACAGACTTGGTACCCATACCTGTCACAACTGGCGACATGCCCACTGATCTCTCTCCAACCCATGCCATAGCTCCTATCATGGAATGAAGGACGTGCTCTACATCCCAACTTGCAGATAGTGTGCCTCAAGGCTTGGCTCCTTCATGGTTCCAGAAATTAGAAAGGTCCTGTTTGGACTAAGTACAGGAAGTGTTACTGCACAGTAGAAAATCCACTACAAATCTGTCTTACTAGAAAAAGTGATCCAAGTTTCAGGTTTGGTATAATTCCCAACAAATTTACCCAACATCTGCTACCCTCCCAATGGTCCTAGACTATGTGCTGACTGTATAAAAAACCAGGGCTATCCATCAGTTCAGGGTTCTCCGTCAGAGTTCATCTAGTGGCTGTAGCAGCCTTCCATCAACAAGTAGAGGGATACTCCATGTTCTCACACCTGACAACAAAACAATTCCACAGGGTATAATAAACCTTTTATCCCCAACCCAGACATCCTACCCCAACATGGGACCTAAACCTAGTACTAAAAAGTCTGACTAGACCTCCCTTTGCTCACACACCTGTCGATGAAGATGGCCTTTCCGGTGGCGATCAGCTCAGTGAGGAGAATAGCGGCACTGATGGCACCGCCCTCCTCCCCCAATATTCTTTCAGGACAAGGTCACACTCAGACTGCACCCGAACGTCATCCCCAAGGTGACCTCCCCCTTTCACATAAACCAACTGATTCACCTCCTGACCTTTTACCTCAAGCCTGACCATAATAACAGGAAGGCTAAATTGCACATGCTAGATGTTAGGAGAGCCCTGGCCTTTTACTTGGATAGGACGAAGGCATTTAGGAAATCTCCTAAGCTTTTCTTTTCTATTGTGGAGAGATCTAAAGGCTTGGTCATATCAGCCCAGAGACTCTCCAAATGGGTCTCGAAATGTTTTAAACAATGCTATTAGATTTACATCATAACACCTCCATCTAGTATTTGCACTCACTCCACAAGGTCGGTTTCCTCCTACGTCTCCTTTCTCAATGATGTCCCTATCTCAGAAATCTGTAGAGAGGCAACCTGGGTGTCTGCACATACCTTTGCAGAAAATTATCTGATTACTGGAGACTCCACTTTCGATGCCATCTTCAGTTCCCTCTGTAACTGACTTGACTCTGAAACCCCAGCCCTACAGTGGGGATACTGCTCAGGAGTCCACAACCCACCCTCCTCGCCTCTACTTCGGAGTTCTTGTCAAGGACTCTGCAATAGAGAAGGAACTGAAGAGGATTCATTGTGCATTTTGGGTCACTTCTTCTCTTTCTCAGTCAGTTGGCTCATCCCTAATGTTAATCCCAGTGATCACAGGCTAAATTTCAATTGGGTAGTTACATTCAGTCTATATGCATTTCATCTGTCTTACCAAACCCCTTTGTTCTTTACTGGCTCGTCATTATATCATGAAGGTTCTGGTCTCTTAGCTCTGTGGTCAAAACCAAAGTTTAGAGTTCTTTTCTAGAGTGGAATTACTTAGTGTTAACTGTTAACGCTTAACCTCATTAATACGCTCATTTTAAAAAAAAATTCACCAAGTCTCCTAAGAATCATAGAATCATAGAATATGAGGGTTGGAAGGGACCTCAGGAAGTCATCTAGTCCAACCCCCTGCTCAAAAGCAGGACCCATCCCCAATTAAATCATCCCAGCCAGGGCTTTGTCAAGCCTGACCTTAAAAACTTCTAAGGAAGGAGATTCCACCACCTCCCTAGGCAACGCATTCCAGTGTTTCACCACCCTCCTAGTGAAAAAGTTTTTCCTAATATCCAACCTAAACCTCCCCCACTGCAACTTGAGACCATTACTCCTTGTCCTGTCCTCTTCCACCACTGAGAATAGTCTAGAACCATCCTCTCTGGAACCACCTCTCAGGTAGTTGAAAGCAGCTATCAAATCCCCCCTCATTCTTCTCTTCCGCAGACTAAACAATCCCAGTTCCCTCAGCCTCTCCTCATAAGTCATGTGTTCCAGACCCCTAATCATTTTTGTTGCCCTTCGCTGGACTCTTTCCAATTTATTCACATCCTTCTTGTAGTGTGGGGCCCAAAAGTGGACACAGTACTCCAGATGAGGCCTCACCAATGTCGAACAGAGGGGGACGATCACGTCCCTCGATCTGCTCGCTATGCCCCTACTTATACATCCCAAAATGCCATTGGCCTTCTTGGCAACAAGGGCACACTGCTGACTCATATCCAGCTTCTCGTCCACTGTCACCCCTAGGTCCTTTTCCACAGAGCTGCTGCCTAGCCATTCGGTCCCTAGTCTGTAGCTGTGCATTGGGTTCTTCCATCCTAAGTGCAGGACCCTGCACTTATCCTTATTGAACCTCATCAGATTTCTTTTGGCTCAATCCTCCAATTTGTTCAGGGGCAGGGAAGAGCATGGTGCCTTTGTAGTTTGGTATATTTTTATAAACATCCTGCCCCCTACTCTCAAAACAAGGTTAATAATAACCTTATTTTAATAGTAAGGAATAATAATTTATTCCTGTGACATCAAATGACAACGTATATAGAGATTCAGTTCTGTTGGGCCTCTCACTGTAAGCCCCCTTTTCCCAGATCAGGCGGAGAAGCACCCAGCCTCCTTCCCCTTGGGGGTGGCAAAATACCAGGTTTAGTGAGGACATGCGGTTGGCATCATCCTAGTCACACCTTTCTAGGAGGGCTACAAAGAAATTTTTCCCTCACCAACAGATTGGCCAAGGTGGAGTGAGTGAGAGGTTTTTCTCCTTCCCCACTATAGGTTTGGGGAGGGATTTGTTATGGTGAGTAATGAAGGGTGTTAGGCTGTGATATTGCAACTCATTATGTAAGTGTGGGGCGGCTGTCCAGTTCAGGTACTCCACAGGGAAGGGATACAGTGACCAGATAAATGCGTTGGTAAAGTACAAAAAAAGGAGGTGTTTATTAAAGGAGCACAAGGGGGTAGAGGGATCAGGGCTGCTGTGACTGGCACAGCAGGGAGGCAACCCCCATTCCTTATAGCCTACCTTAACACTCTTTCAGGGGTGGGGAAGATGGTAAGGTCCCAGCAATTGGTTGGCTGGGAACCTGCATGGAAAAAGAGGAGGGCTGGTGGAAGCCCCTCGGGTACAAATTGAATGATCACGGAGTTACCTGCATTGTACACTTTTATTTGCTGGGTAGTCCCAGACATCTAATAATAAAGTTGCGGCCTGATTAAAACCGTATCAAGTGTCTCCTGGCCTTCTTTTGGTATAGCTGGACAATGACTTTGTTTATTAATTGCTAGAATATTGTTCGCCCGAGAACAGTTATGGTAGGTAAAAAGATCTAAAGAAAAGAGTCTGTCATTAACTGTTTTAAACTGACATCAGCTTGTTATAATGCCTTGTAGTTGCATCCAGTTTGAGATCAAGCTATATTAAAAAAATCAGTGCTTCAGTGAATACATATATAGTGCTCGTTTATTGTCCCATGTAAAAATGCTCAATGACAATGAGTGGTGAAGTAAAAATACTATAATGTAAAGAAAATTTGGACTAACTGTGAAGTAGAAATGGTGTTTGTCTTTTACTCAGTAGTGAAAGGAATGTTAAGGTTTAATTTTCAATTAGCATTTTTTTCCTTTCTCATTTTTTTAAAATTAACAGTCAATGGGTTAGTTAACCGTCTGTCTCTCAATAGGTAGATAGATCAATAGATACTATTTAAGTTTATTTTTTTAAAAGTGGAAAAAAAATTAATAAATGTTATGTTAAATCCAGCAAAATGAATCAGCTGAAGTTTTGACTATCCAGTGATCGTAATTTAAATTCTTGTGCATGTTGTTGTTTTTCAGAAGTGGTAGTTACGATTCTGAGTTATACAACCTCTTCCTCCCACTCCCACCCAGAACACTTATATCTACAGTTGAAACTATGGATGGGAATCTTGGGGTAGAAATAGACAAATCATGGTGGAGGTTTGTGAAGTTTTTTAATTTGCTAATCCATGCATGGAACAACATTTTCAGCAATACCCAGAGATTAAGACCATGGGCCAAGGGCAGGGCCTCAATTTTAGTTTGCTAGTGGTCATCACACTGTGTTTAGAACTAGGTCTCTGCTCTGGACAATACTAAGTCTTTTCAATGTAAATTTCAGTAACAGAAACAAAATATTAAGCACGGAGAATATGGATTAAAAATTCTCAGTCAGTACATTAAATCATTTCCCAGTACAAACTATATATTATAATATTAGAGATTAAAAAACCCATTACCACTTTTTTCAGAAACAGAAGGAAAGCTAACTGAATACAGTATGTTAATTTGATGCAAAATATTTGTTTTCTGATGTGATTATTAATGAGCAAAGAACAAAAAAATAATGATTTTTGTGTAAATGATTGCATTAGTATTTAGTAATGAATAAATACAGCACCTCAATATAATTTTTAATAGATTTTTGTTTACTCTGATGATTAACTGGTACTTCATTCACATTAGGGTGACTATTTTAATGTAGGTCGCAGAAATAGTAATCACTTTATTTCTTGGTAGTACCTTTATGATAGCAGGAATACTTTGAAATCATACATTCAAAATGTAACCATATTTTAAGAAGTGACAAAGACAATGGCCTATCATAATATTTCATATACTGTGTTACAGCTAAAGAAGGGCCACTGATGTTGTATTCTCAAAGTGTTCAGGAATACTTTGATTCCCTGTCTAGAATTGCAAATCTGAGTTTTTCCTTATCTCTGTGTAGATCAGGGGTCAGTAGCCTTTCAGAAGACTCGGTGTGCCGAGTCTTCATTTATTCTCTCTAATTTAAGGTTTTGTGTGCCAGTAATACATTTTAACATTTTTAGAAGGTCTCTTCTATAAGTCTATAATATATAACTAAACTTATTGTTGTATGTAAAGTAAATAAGGTTTTTAAAATGCTTAAGAAGCTTCATTTAAAATTAAATTAAAATGCAGAGCCCCCTGGTCTGGTGACCAGGACCTGGGCAGTGTGAGTGCCACTGAAAATCAGCTCGCATGCCACCTTTGGCACGCGTGCCATAGTTTGCCTACCCCTGGTGTAGATTGTTCTGTATGTAAAGCTTCCAAGGAAAACCTGGTCACCATTTTTCACATTCATTACTACAGAAGGAATTCGTATCTTTATTACAAGCAGTAGCCAGGCTAACTATAAATAGAAGGTAACATTTTAAAAGAATGGTTTTCAATCATTAATGCCTTTGATATTTCTGTAATAACATTCATGATGGAATCATCTGGTATTATTGTAGGTCTCAAATACTTCCATAGGATTAGCACTTCAATTCTATGTTGATTAATTGGGCTATTTTCTTTAAATGGTACCAAATAAAGATTTGAGTACAAAGAACACATTTTCCTTTTCTCTTGTGAAAAGTGCGTCCATCACCAATATTATAGAAGATGAAAGAAGTGCTGATGTGACTATAACCAAAGGCAAGATGCCAGTTTGAGAGGGACACTGGAATGTTTGTCCAAAAGACACAAATGATTTTTCCTTTTAAGCCGCAGAATGTTAACCAGTAGGAATGGCTTAATCAGATAGAGTGGGCTTTTGAATGGTTACTGTTCTATGGCAATATTCTAACCCAGGAAAGAACAGGCAGAAAATCGGTTGTCTGCTTACATTGAAATCTTTCCTCTCCTTATATGAAAGGCTCTTTCAGGTTATTTACATGTCACTCCTATTGCCTTCAGTGCCAGTTCAGTGCACAGAGGGCTTCCAGAATCAGGTCCAAGCACTGGACTTGTGGATCCCTTTGAATTTAAGACTGTTGTCATAGATTCACTGCTGTGCTTACTTCGGTGTAACTCCTTATCGCTGTATAGAAGTGGGTATGTGCTGCTTCTGCCACGCTGTCCTTCTTTCCAGAGACCTTCATGGGTCTTCCTTCCTCTGGGCTTTAGGAACAGTGTGAGGTAGAAGGAGCATAGTCTGTAGCATTGTTCTCTGTTCAGCTTTCAGATTTTCATGTGGAAACTTGGTGGGAAAGTAGTTAGTTACTGAGCAGCTGCATGAGGACTCCTATGAGCTATGGAATTGGGCTTCTTAGAAGGGCCAGCATTACCATGTGGATGGATAGCAATCCAAGAAGGATGCTCTCCCATCTAGATCCCACAAATTTGCAGGTTTCGGAGGCCTCAACCTTTACTCACCCAACTCCCTTCGCTAGAGGAGGTAATTCCAGAAAACTCCACAAGATAAACCAACCACAAGCAGAGCTTCAGGTTAAGACTCTCATCAAACTTTGTGTGTGGTGGTGTTTTTAATTGCCATTTTCAACATATACAGTATATTTTTTCCATTGGAGATTTATTCGGTTTCTCAGAAATCCACTGATTTGTGGTGTGCATTGTCATGTTTTGTAGAAAGTGTAATATAATCTGATTTTTTTCCTTTTAACTCCTTGATTTCACTGTACACATGTAAAAATTAGGGGGGTAAGGATTGTAATTTTTAAAAGCATATAGTCACCCTTCATGTTTAAAAAAGTTCAATCATTTACAAACGTTGGCTTTTATATTAGATCTCTCAGTAATGAGGGGAATAGAACTAGTCAAGATTAACAAGGACAGAGCTACAATCAGGATTAACAATAATTTAAAGGAAGTATTATAAATGGCTTTTTTCCATTGCTAGCAGTGAGCAGAAGAGTTAGTCAATTGAGGACATACAGTAATTAATTATGTTAGTTGGATGTCATCAGAAATACTTGAGATTTATCAGAGATGTGACTTCATAATCATTAAGTTTTCAGTCACAACCAAGTTTGAGCACAGTAAAATTTATTTCTTTGCCTCTTAATGTTTGAAAGATTGTACTACAGTATGTGTGTGGTCTGAGTTTTTGCGGATGTGATCTGCATTTAATGTGTGAAAATTAATTCCCCAAACTGCTGGCAGGCAGCATGTACTAGTTAATTATTCAGGTGGATGACAAATGCAGAGCAGAGGTTCTTGCAAAGACAAAGTTTGTATGATGCATGTTTAGTAACTGATAGGCTTGACATTCTGTGGTGTCTTATTCAGTGCTAATCCTAATAAGCTGCCTGATGAGATGAACGCCTATCCTCCTGTCCTTTATAAAAGGAAAACAGAGATTTGAAAGGACTTCATTATAGCAATAAATCCCATATTTCCTGTTATTCTTGTTGAAAAGAGATCTTGTCCAGATGAATTTAAAAAAATACTAGTATGATACCGAGTACTGCAATGAATAGAAGAATACATTGTAAATGTCTCCTCTATGAAAGTAGCTGCAGTTTAACTTTAGTGGTAGGCCTATTTTTTGTACTATAATGCCCTTTAAATTGCTTAACTATGATCTACAGGTGATCTAATCCTATGGATGTATTATTACAGTTCCATGAATATTTGCAAATTGCACGAATAGAAACCTGAAAGCATTTTATTTATGGGGATGTGATTTTTGTCAGTGAAATACCACACACAAATTTATTATGCATATTCTCGAATCTCATTGGGCTGGGCAGGGTCATGGGCCAAAGTTGCCTCAAATTATCAGAGGTGCTAACAGAGTGAAGAGTTTACAAGTCCGAGTGGTAATCCTGAATTTTGCCTCTAACTTCCATTTTTCGGTTGCCTTTTTGTGGTTTTATCCTGCTTCTCTTCTCTGTTATCCTGCCTGCTGTATTTAGTATGGGACAAGAAACTGTTTTAAGTGTGGGTAACACATATCATTGGTCCTGTGCAGCAATTTTGTAGGTTGTTCCAGGGAACAATAACTATGGCTACGTCTTTTGCCCACTGATTATTTTACATGCGACAATGTGAGGAGTAGAAGTTCCAGTGATGTTTTTGAACTAGAATCTCTCATATTATTAACCAGGAGAATTCCATTTCAAACCTTGTAATTATTCTACATGCAAATTACATTATTTTGGACTGCTGTACATCAGTGAAGGATTCAGTTATTGTGTCCTGTGAAACCTAGTTCTCCTTTTAAACTGCCCAAACTCCAGTTTTTGGGATAATGCACATTGTTAGGTCCAAATGGAAATGAGCTTAATGATGGCAAAATAATCCTCAGTGGATCTATGTTTAGATTGTAACACTCTAGCACAATTGGCAGACTCCTTTCCACAGGGGTTTAGCATGCAAAAGTGATGCAGATCAGCATTCCAGTACATTGATAGAGGTATGTGGTGAAATAGAACAGTTGCTTGCCTCATGTGCATTCTCAAAGTACTGTTAGTCCTGTGGTCATAAGCATCACGTAATAAAATTTATTTAAAATTAAATTTAAAGTTCACACCTAAATGGACAATAATTCAGACAAGCAGCTGTGATCTTAAAAAGCTAAGCTTTCATCAGCATCAGTTCACATTTAATATTGCACAATGAGCTCTTTTTATTTATGGGGCATTTAATCAGGGGGCAGTATTTAAACATTTGAGGGGAATATATATGGTTGGTGAAGGCTGAAGAACTATAATAATTTAAGACATTTATTTATCTTTACTAAACATGTGGTGCATTGACTGCTGGCCAGTGATCTTGACCCTGGCTTTGAGTAATCTTCCTTTCTTGAGGTGAGAGGAATGTTAACATAGTTTACAAGTTATGTTAGTCCTAGGGCTCTCCAGATTAGGTTCTTTTAATCATTCTGAATTATAGGTAATAATTGAAACCAGTTTTCTGATGCTGACTGAGAAATTCAGCTGCGATCACTAACTTCATTTCCACTAGGATGTAAGAGCTGGCTGAAGTCAGTGTAGAGAGAAAACACATTTGTTCCACTTATTTAGGTGTCCTGTCTTCCTTTTTCTTGCACAAATTGTTGGGCATGGTGATTTCAATTCTGAGACCACCAAACTCACTTCCACTAAGATTTAAGAGCTGGCTGAAATCAGAAGCGTAGAGGCAAAACCTCTTTCGTTTGTTCCACTAATATATGTATTCTCTATTCCTTTTTTCTTGTGTAAATTGTTGGGCATAGTGGTTTCATTGCTAAGACTTAATTTTACCTCGCAGAAAAATGCATTATGTACTGTGTAAGTAATTGGTGTCTACAGAGTAATTTCATAAGGTACTTGATACATAATAGCGTGTACTGCCCTTTTCGGAATAGAAAAAAAGTTATTTTAGGAAGTTCAGCCCCATGGATAAGCTTATATTGCAAAGGATGGCAATAGCTTTTTGTGCTATTATCTTTTCCCCCTTATATTTACAAATGCAGGCAATAATATATATGTTTAACTAAGAAAAAGTATATATAATAAAAACCAACCTCTCCTTTTTCCTAAGTCATTTAGGGCAAAATCTGAGACCTATAATATAAATGGTGATTTATCTTAAGAACATAAGAATTGTCATACTGGGTTGGACTAGTGGTCCATCTTGCTCAGATGCTTCAGAGGGAATGAGCAAAACAGGGAAACTTATTGAATGATAAGTGAGTTTGAAGTGAGTTTGTTAGTAGTTCTGCAGTTTGATATTTGAGTTATTCTTCTTCAGAACTCTTGGGTGAATACCATCTGGTCCTGGTGACATACTACTGTTTAATTTATCAACTTGTTCCAAAACCTTCTCTACTGACACCTCAGTCAGGGACAGTTCCTCAGATTTCTCATCTAAAAAGAATGGCTCAGGAGTGGGAATCTCCCTCACGTCTTCTGCAGTGAAGACCAGTGCAAAGAATTCATTTAGTTTCTTTGCAACAGCCTTGTCAAAGCTGAAACAGTCCTCGTCTGGGGCTTCCAGATGAGTTTTTGTACCATCTCCAAACCACATTTGCATCACGCTCAACACTTTTGGTGGTGATGTCGTTTTGTCCAAACTCTGCATTTTTGCCCAATCACAAACTTTCTCATAAAGAAAAGGAGTACTTGTGGCACCTTAGAGACTAACCAATTTATTTGAGCATGAGCTTTCGTGAGCTACAGCTCACTTCATCAGATGCATACCGTGGAAACTGCAGCAGACTCTATATATACACAGAGAATATGAAACAATACCTCCTCCCACCCCACTGTCCTGCTGGTAATAGCTTATCTAAAAGCCATTTCCAGCACAAATCCAGGTTTTCTCACCCTCCACCCCCCCACACAAATTCACTCTCCTGCTGGTGATAGCCCATCCAAAGTGACAACTCTTTACACAATGTGCATGATAATGAAGTTAGGCCATTTCCTGCACAATAGAGTCTGCTGCAGTTTCCACGGTATGCATCTGATGAAGTGAGCTGTAGCTCACGAAAGCTCATGCTCAAATAAATTCGTTAGTCTCTAAGGTGCCACAAGTACTCCTTTTCTTTCTGCGAATACAGACTAACACGGCTGTTACTCTGAAAACTTTCTCATCACCATTCTGATGCTAAAGAAGGCAGTGTGAGGGGAAATGTTGATTTCACAAGGCTTCAACTTCCATCTTGATGCCAGCAATTCACAGTTTGACTCTCCACTTCTGACTTGTCTCTTAGTTCTTTGTGCTAAGATCCGCGGATCTGTTACAAGGCATACCTCATCCTGCTTGCATCTTCGGCTTGGAACCAGACCTGTCAGTCTCTGACAGCAGAGGAATGCCTTGCCTCCTGTACCATCCAGTTTTTTCTTCCCCTGCAGTGGCCATGGGGCACTTCCCCTTGGCAGGAAAGGAGAAAGGAAGGATTGGAAAAGAACTGGCTTGGGAGCAAGCAACCCTCCTTCCCCCATCTCCATTATGGGAGTGAAACCAGAAGGGCAGCATGCTAAATGGAAGATTGTTCCAGAAGCTGGGAATAGGCGACAGGAGATGGATCACTTGATGATTGCCTGTTCTGTTCATTCCCTCTGGGGCACCTGGCATTGACCACTGTCAGAAGACAGGATACTGGGCTGGATGGACCTTTGGTCTGACCTATTATGGCCACTCTTATGTTCCTAAGTGAGCGGTAGCTGCCCTAGACAAGCTATAGCTGTATGTTCCTCCTCGTGCACTTTGGGAAGATGTTATGGGGCAAAGCATTTTGTCATCTCCAGCTGCTGCTGTAGGTCACTATGTCCTAACGTCCAGGTTGTTGTTCCCAGCTTCTCTTGCAGTTTGCTGTGCCTCGCCACCTCCTCCATCTCCTTCCCTCTAGCATATGGCTGTGGAGTGATGAGAGAAGATAAGATAAGCTGAAAAGATATACGGGCATTAGAAAAGGGCAACTAAAATGATAAGGGGTTTGGAATGGGTCCCATATGAGGAGAGATTAAAGAGGCTAGGACTTTTCAGCTTGGAAAAGAGGAGATTAAGGGGGGATATGATAAAGGTATATAAAATCATGAGTGGTGTGGAGAAAGTGAATAAGGAAAAGTTATTTACTTGTTCCCATAATATAAGAACTAGGGGCCACCAAATGAAATTAATGGGTAGCAGGTTTAAAACAAATAAAAGGAAGTTCTTCACTCAGCGCACAGTCAACCTGTGGAACTCCTTGCCTGAGGAGGTTGTGAAGGCTAGGACTATTACAGGGTTTAAAAGAGAACTGGATAAATTCATGGAGGTTAAGTCCATTAATGGCTATTAGCCACGATGGGTAAGGAATGGTGTCCCTAGCCTCTTTTTGTCAGAGTGTTGAGATGGATGGCAGGAGAGAGATCACTTGATCATTACCTGTTAGGTTCACTCCCTCTGGGGCACCTGGCATTGGCCACTGTCTGTAGACAGGATACTGGGCTGGATGGACCTTTGGTCTGACCCAGTATGGCCATTCTTATGTTCTTATGGAAACAGCACTTCAAATGTGGGAGAACTGGCAAGCACTAAGGGGCCTCTTAGTCCATCACTTGTTTATTTCTACCACACCATCCCTCTGGTCTCCATTTGATAAGACCGGAAGATATCGCTCTCAAAGATAAATGTGGCTATTTTCCTTGCTTGTCAGGGACTCAGCATTTCTAACTATGGAAGATTTTTATCTGAAAGAGTAGCCTCTTCACTATGTAGTTTACAGGCAACCAAGTCCAGGCAGGCATTGATTCAGTCCCCTCCCTTAAGCATGAAAACTCTCAGGTGGCATCAAGTCAAGAAAAAATAAACATGAATTGTCATCTGAGATCATGACTGCCCCTGCATGCTTTCACAGCAGTGCTAACATGGGTTGACAGTATTGCACGTATGGCCCCTCTCAACCTAAAAATTGTAAGGTCTAAGGACTTCTCCCTGGAAGTGGGGGCAGAGGGAGAGAGAGGAGAAATGGATTCAAATCTATTTCATTCAAGTACATGGAGTTTTGGTCCTTGGGATCAGACACTCAGACAAATCTGTTCCCAGCTATCTTAATGATACAATGGGAAACTTTACAGAAAGCTGAGGCCTTTCAGAGTTATCCAGAAAGTCTATTTACAATTCTGACTCCTGCAAGACACTATAGAAAGGAATACAGGTCATATGGCAAGTTGAAGCTGTCCATGAAGTACATGAGGAGAAAATTGCAGTTGGCTCAGAGCTGTCTGCAGGTTTCCCAGTCAGTCCCATGTGGAGTTAGGTACCCCAAGTGGTGTGAGGCTCTCTCAATTTGGAGCCTAAGAGCTGTCTTTGTAGCTTTAATTAAACGGGGTCATTGAATATGGTCCAGATGGGGTGTCCTATGGAACCTGTGCAAGAATTGCTCAAACATCTCTGACTCATTTCCAGTTGCAGCAACCCATGGAAAGGCCGTGGCATGAATAAAATTATTTATCATCCAATTTAGATTAGAGCATTACAACCCCATTGTATTTCTAGTCTCAGAGAACTGAGGACAAGCAGAACAGGGCCCTGTCTGAATCAAGTAAATACGTTCCTAAAGGAGGCTTGTCTTCAAAGCATCGCCATTATACCATCCTCAGACAATTTGTATGTTTTGCAAATGAATAACAGTTTTGTTTCTTTTCCCAACTTCAGTCATTGGCATTTGATCTTACATGTGCTCCCAGGGTGTCTCTCCAGGATCATAGTTGCAATCATATAAACTTTAGAGAAGAAGGAAATTCATTCATCTCTTTCCTGACAATTTTTCTAATCAGGACTCTGTGCAGAGGGAAAGCTGAAGCAAACAATACAGAGCGATACAGTTCCTGGAATATCTTGGGTTCAGGACAAGCACATGGTGTCAGAGAAGCCAATCATAGGCCTAAAATGAGGATCAATACTCTCAGATACAAGTTCTTATCTCAGATTAATATTAGCAGAAGATGAAGAGGGTCATAATGGAGTGGTATCACAGAAACAAAAATCTCATTTTCATTGGAACTTTTTGGGAATTCTGATCCCATGCATAGGCATACCTCTGTGATCCAGAGTTCATATCATAACTATCTAGTAATTCTGAGTATCCCCTCTGCATCTGACCCATATCACATCCTTCGTCAAAGAACTCTAGCTTCAGTTGTATATTCTTCACTCCCAGAACTGGTGAATGGAGAGAGCTAGATTTTTTTTTTTGGAAGAAGTCTTCCCAATTAGGTTCAGAGAATGGGTACCAGAAGGTGAGATCACAGGTGAAACACAATGGTTCATCAAGGTCTCAGAGCACTGTGCCTTCCTTGGATAATGGACCTGTTCTGGTCGTGACAGTCAATGTCTTGTAGGGTTTCATAATAACTGGGAAGAACACAAACTGTCCTATCCAACAAATTCTCCTGTCTCAGGTAGAATAAAGTTTCCTATCTCTAAGTGCTCTGCCCATCTAGTGGGGAAATCAACATGAATATTACATGGCAGAAGTCAGCTTAGCAGAGTGGCTTCTACACCCAGAAATATCTTGTTCATCATAAGTTAATTTGGTAGGCTGGTGATTGACCTCTTCCTGTTCTAAACACTAAATAAAGATGCAGCAGCTTCTCTGTGTGTGGTGTGATGGATGTAAAGCGGTGAATGATATCTCACATAGCTGGACAATGTCCCTGTGTATATTTCGTCTCACCCTTTTCACTGCTACCTAGGTCAATATGGAAAGACACAAACAAGAGAGTGGCAGTGAAACTGTTTATGCCTTTCTGGCTGCAAAGTCTATGATTCTCTCAGGCTTGATTAACGTAGCACCAGATCTTCAGATGACTCTATGGTATGGAGGAGGTCTGCTATTGCAAAACCAGCCCTCCATCTGGGACAGCCCCCTCCCACCCCTTCAGATTTAGAATGAACTTGGATTAAATAAGCATTGCTCTCAGGAACCACAGAAAAGAAGTCAACGACTAGATCTTATTCTACTGGCTGGTGCAAAGTCCTCAGTTATTTTTAGTATATGTGCAGCATGCCTCAGATGGCATGTGACCAGGATTAATCACTGAATTTGGTCCACTGGTTGGATCATTAGCTTCCCCGGCATCGGGGTGTGACATGAATGCTGACCTATGCCCCCCCCCAGTCCTCAGTTGAACTGATACGTTAAACATAACCTTGAGTGTCTACAGACCAGTAGGGCTGTATTGTGGCTCCATAAGGAGAAGCAAAAAAAAGTCAAGTCTCTGTAATCTCATTTTGTTAAAGAAAAAGGAAGCTTTGTACAAATCCTAACTTAAATGCTTCCTTCAATGCATCAATCTCATTCTAATCCCACAATATCAAAATATGATCTTGGAACTTTGTCCTGCTGCTTGTAGTACTACCAGACTGAACCCCCGCGGGAGGTGTCAGTATACTTCCTATTGATTAGAGTAGGCCTCCTGATGGCTACTGTCTCCAGTCGGTACAGTTTGTACGTTTTAATTCAGAGACACATTCTTTCTTCGGTAAAGCATCGAATCCCAATGTTTAGGAGCACTGACAGTCTAAGAGCAGAGTAGTCATGCCTTCAGTATTGAGTTCTGCTAAACAGTCACATGGCCTGAACCAATATGTACGTTCTCCAAATTCTCCATATTGGTCATCCAGTCTTAGCCAATGCCATTTCCTTTTATTGGCAGAAGTCTCCATGCCTTAGCACCCAGGGTTAGATGGAGGAGATATTTTATATAATGTATCTTGTTTTGGGCGTCCACATTTAAAGGATGATCCTGCTTCCCACTCTGGAGGTTCACTGATCTGAAAATCCAATTGTAATAGATGTGTGAACTTTAGCACGAAAAATAATAGAAAAATTTATCCATGCTTATCTGAAATGTTGGTTTCTTTGAATAATAGGTCCACAGATCTAACCGCCAGAGTTGGCAACCCTACTGACTACACCACCATTCTCCATGTCAGAGACCTGTGACCTCATCTTTGATTACACCATTCCTATGCTACACAAATACAAGCCTTGTCTGAATCCCATTGCTGCTACTTCGAAAATCCAGCCTTTCTGTCCACACCACTAAAACTCTTATTTAGGCCCTCCTTATCTCCTTCCTTAATTACTACAACTTCCTCATCCTCTGTGGGCTTCCTGACACACACTTCAGCAGTCAATTCAAGATATAGCTGCAGAGATTCTTTCTTCAGGTTGTACTGGCCATGGCACTTTCCCCTTTGAATCCCACTACTGTCATCTTATTTTTTCCACTGAATCAGATTTAATCTTCTCCAGGGCCCTTCACAATGCTGCTCTTCCCTATTTATGGGCTCTTATCTCTTGTCACATTGCCCTCCTCATCACCAATCATGCCAGATCTTTTATCCCACAAACATCTTTTGCTTTCTTATATGCTGTACCTTATGCAAGCTCCCTAAAATAATCTGTAAAGTCCTCCTTCACATCTGTCCACAAGACCCACTTCTGTTGTGGCACCTGTAAGGAATCAGTCAACTAATGAAGGCTAGGTTGTGGATCTGGAATAACAGAGTTGATTGAGTCACTTTAAGAAAAATCTTTCAGATGGTTTGGAGCCTTCTAGTTGTGCAGTAGCTAAGCTGTGCAACCGTATAATAATGCTACTTTCGTTATCTTTACTTTCCTTCCTTTGCCCTCTTATCCTGTTATTTGTCATGCAAACTTGGGCAGTTGTGCATGGAAATAGTAGCATGCATCCACAGTTGCATGCACATTTACTGCAACTGCACACAAATGGTTAGACATTATGAGAACATCTTATATTTTAGCAAGAACATCTAACATTTTGGGAAACTGCAGAAAGCTTTTCACATCAGGGAAGAACAGGGTGTCAGTGGTGAGATTGCCTCTGTTAAGATGGTGTTTAATGCCAGTTGACCAAACACAAGTACAACAGGGTTTTTGGGGGGCGGTGGGGATGGGAGGAGATTGTTTAAAATAACCATGCACATCACAAACAACATTATGTTTATTAGATAAAATTGCTGCAGTATATAGTTAAGATAGCTGTGGAAATAAGCCCTTCAGTACTGCAGAATTCTAGGGGCTCCACGTGTAGTGAAGTTAGCAGGCAACTTGGCCTTCCCTTGCACTTGTATGTTTCCAGTTTGGGATTCACCTTTTTAAAGGGTGCCACTTCACACCGTCTATTTATTTCTACATGTCAAAGAAATTATGATTAAAAGTCGGAAGGCTCACAAATATATTATTATTTTTTCATTACATGGACTTAAACATTTAGCTGTATTGGGTAGAGATGAGCAAATAAGCTGATATTATATTTGGTGGGCATGTTATTAGGAAATTATCTGAATTCAGATAAACTTAAAAGAGAGTGAGAGGCTACGTATGAGCTAAATTGGGCAAGAAAAGGTGAATCAGTGTCATCATAAAAACAGAAAATAGTGATGAGAACTAAGAGAGATTTGGGATTTTCTTTAAAACTGTGGCTATTCACAACTTTCATGAAATAGTCCCATAATAATGCGAGGCAGGCAGCCCAGCATGGTGGGGCACAACAGTAGGAAGTGCAGTAGGAAACAGGAATTGAAAAGAATGTATTTACCTGTAAGCAGCAGGAATTATGCACACAAAGCAGCAGTGACATCATAAAAGTAGGCACTGAATTTGTATACATTTCTCCTTTCTCTTTATAAATTGTAGATGTCAATATGATTCATGAAATAGTGACTGTGAGGGGCAGGCAGCTCTGGGTGGGTACTGGCCAGTAGATAGGGCAGTGTGGGAATGGTAGTTAAAGAATGTTCTGATAACAAAGAAGCATTGAAAAATGCAAAGTAATACACATTGGAAAACATAATCCCAACTACAAATAAAAAATGGTGGGATCTAATTAGCTGTTACCACTCAAGAAAGAGATCTTGGAGTCATTGTGGATAGTTCTCTGAAAACATCCACTCAACGTGTGGCGGCAGTCTAATAAGCTAACAGAATGTTAGTAACCATTAGAAAAAGGATAGATAATAAAACAGTAGATATCATAATGTCACTATAAATATCCATGACATGCCCACACCTGTAATATTGCATGCAGTTCTGGTTACCTCATCTCAAAAAAGATATAAGAACTGGAAAAGGCACAGAGAAGTGCAACACAAATGATTAAGGGTATGTAATATATGCCATATGAGGAGAGACTAAAAAGATTGGGACTATTCAGCTTGGAAAAGAGGTGACCGAGGGGGGATATGATAGAGATCTAGAAAATCACGAATGCTGTGGAGAAAGTGAATAGGATAGTGTTGTTTACTCCTTTACGTAACACAAGAATCAAGGGATCACCAATGAAATTAATAGGCAGCATGTTTAAAACAAACATAAGGAAGTACTTCTTCATGCAGTGCAGTCAACCTGTGGAATTCATTGCCAGGGATTTTGTGAAGGCTAAAAGTATGACTAGGTTAAAAAAAGAATTAGATAAGTTCATAGAGGACAAGTTCATCAGTGGCAGTGAGCCAAGATGGTCAGAGATGCAACCCATAGAGACTGTAAAAGAATAAATGGACACAAATCAGATGTCAAGAATTATAACATTCAAAAACCAGTTGGAGAACACTTCAATCTCTTTGGTCACTCGATTACAGACCTAAAAGTGGCAATTCTTCAATGAAAAAACTTCACAAAGAGACTCCAAGAGACTGCTGAATTGGAATTAATTTGCAAACTGGATACAATTAACTTAGGCCTGAATAAAGACTGGGAGTGGATGGGTCATTACACAAAGTAACCCCCACCCCACTGTTCCTCAGACGTTCTTGTCAACTTCTGGAAATGGCCCACCTTGATTATCACTACAAAAAGTTTTTTCTCCCCCGCTCTCCTGCTGGTAATAGCTCACCTTACCTGATCACTCTCATTAGTGTGTATGGTAACACCCATTGCTTCATGTTCTCGGTGTATATAAATCTCCGCACTGTATTTTCCACTGAATGCATCCGATGAAGTGAGATGGAGCTCACGAAAGCTTATGCTCAAATAAATTTGTTAGTCTCTAAGGTGCCACAAGTACTCCTTTTCTTTTTATTAGTTTTGAGTGAGCAGTGGTTGTGGAAGAAGGCAAGAAAAGTTTTTATGTGCTAGCTGTATTAATACAGGCTAAGAGTAGGCTTTTTAAGCCTAGCCTCCTTGGACCCAATCAAGTATATCTAGAATAAAAAAAAATGATTGCACCTTTGTTCATCAGGGAGAAAAGAGCTCTCAGATTAGAGAAGTACCTTTTCTTTGTCCCATGAAATTCCATTCAGGTTTGTTTGAATTCAGCTGTTTAAAGTCACAATTTTCCTGTATAAGGGAAACCACTTGGGTACCCAAAGGCCGAAAGGTAGGTATAAAATTGGTATTGATCTTGATGTCACTAATATAATAAATGACTCCCACAACAACCTTGTTGGAAAGTTTGAAAACTCCAGTTAGGACCCTCTGATAAAGACAATGTTCTTGAGGAGACTTCTTATTTCAGGTACAAAAATTGATTAGTCACCCAAAATCAGTGTACTGAAAAGTTATAGATCTAGTGCCATCATCTCACCAGATAGCTGTGTGAACTGCAGCACAATGGTTCAAGGAAAGCCTTGTGGTAAATATTGTTGGTGGAACCAGCGCTATCAAGTCTCTGACCTTACAATCTTTTGGGAGTCGGAGGTGTGATGAGCAAGCATTACAGGAAACCCTGTCTCTCTTGAGGAAGCCTTGATTCCATAAAGGGGATATGGGTGAGCTGTGGAAGAACCCTGGATCTAAAAGAAGGTGTCTGGTTTTTGCTGTGAGAAAGGGTTTATAGGCCTATTTAGGAAGCTCAGTCAAGTGATTTGCACAGTACTTCCTGAGTACATCGCCCTATTGCAGGAGAAGTGCGAGTGTACCATTTGCTGATTCACAGCAGATGAGTGTTGATGGCAGTTATGCAAACAGCTGTGTGTGTGTATGTGTGTGTGTGTATGTATGTGTGTGTATATATATATATATATAATATATAGCTTTTCAAGTAGTATAAAGGGCGGTAGATGTCTCTTTAAAAAAAAAAAAAAAGTCCAGAAGAATGGCTTCTGGTGCCTTGCACCTGCTGTGATTGTGCTTGAGATGAGGTGATTTCTCTCACATTCTGAAATTGTATGCAAATGTTGTTTGCACATAAAATGAGGAAAATCCTGCTTTCTCCTCTGGTCTGGAAAACCTTCTGTACATGAAAACACTGTGATTCCACTATATAAACTCGGAAGTAAGATTTGTTCCTCACTTATATATGACTTGGTTTGTATGGGCTTACATGTCAGACCAGAAGTCCTGTCAGTAAACCCCTCACCCAGCCCTCCTGCATGGAGAGTTGCTAGGGTCTTGGCGGCTGCTCCAGCTAAGAGGCTAGACTAGAAGCCGCTGAGTGATGGCCCTGCTGTAACCCATGGGGAGGGAGATCCTCCTTGCTGGTTTCTTGTGTGGTTGTGCAGCACTCACTGATGAGATGATGTCCATTTAGAAATAGCTTGTGTTTGTGAAACCTGTCAGTTGCTTGCACAAAATTATAGGCTATGTTGAGGTACCACTGAAAAGAAGTCCTCTTGGGTCTAAAATAAGAGAAATTCAAAACTATGCTGAACAACTGTAGGACCTGAGCTGAGTATCAGAAAAAGCAGCAATACCAGTAGTCACAGACTAGGAGTTCTGTAACTGACACATACTCTATCATTTTCAATAGTGATATCCCCTCCCTGCCCCCATGCAATAAGTAAGGCTGCGAGTTTGTCACTGAGGTAATGGAAGTCACGGATTCCCTGACTTTCCTGGACCTCGGTGACTTCTGCAGCGGCTGGCCCCAGGGCCACCTGAGCAGCTTGGGCAGCCCCTGGGCCAGCTGCACTGGCCACTGTTGGGATAGTCTCGGGCCACCGTGCTCCCCACCTCCTCTGCAGCAATGGTGGTCCCAGTCTGCATGCTGCTGCCCTGCCCCCCACCCACAACAGCAGGGGTCCTGGGCTGCGCACCACCTCCCCCCACTCCCAGAGCATCCATGGCTCCCCCAGGCTGCCCTCCACCCTCAAAGTACCCGCAGAGCCACCGGGCTTCCCCGTGCCCCAGATTTAGTCAGGAGTCTATAGTACAAGTCATGGACAGGCCATGGGCTGTGAATTTTTGTTTGCTGTCTGTGACCTGTCCATGACTTTTACTAAAAATACCCATGACTAAAACGTAACCTTAGCAATAAGCAGTGAAGATAGCAGCAGATACTGAGAGCTTGTCATTAGGTGGTTCTCCTACAGTACCCTCCCATGCTAACCTACAAGATGTTAACTTGAAGGAGGACTTCGAATTTGTTGATGTTGTTTGGAACAGTGACTTTGTTTAATCTTTGTTTAGTCTTTTCCAGGAAGCACAGAAGGGAGAGCAGCAAAGTTGTCCCTAGGAGCATCCAAAAATGTCTGCAGTATAGCTGAGTCACACAGCTGAAAGTCTTAACTGCAGCCATTTATTGGCTTGATTGTTCTCATTAGGCTTGGAAAATACCCCACTCACCAACCCTGTTTTGATGTACATACTCCCAAATATGTAGCAATGAAATATTTTCCAGCTGATACTCAGAAATATTTGCCTCATCGGTTATAGTCCATGTTCAGTGTATTGCACAAATTTATTATTTGGTTTTTCCATCACTCACATTGGAATATATTTGTCTTCTGATATAATGGGAAGTCAGCCACTGTGTGGAGAGGAGGCTGTACTGCATTGGAAGGTCTCTATTTTTTAAAGTAAAGAGGTGAATTGTTACAATCTTTACTTTTTTGTTAAAAATACAAAAGCAGCAATACATTACTTGTATCCAACATCAAGTATCTACTTTCCACTTCTGGAATGTGATTTGTTATTGTTATTATTATTGTTGTTGGGGGTCTCAAATCTGTAATCCGCAAATTGTGTATGTGCGTATTCTACTGAGTCCTTTTATTATGAAGTGGGATACTGTGAAACATTAGTAATGAAACATAGTTTCTGAATCCAGTTCAAGTGGTTTGTGGCTGAAATTTGTGACCATCATGTATCTGTTTCAGTATAATTGTCCACTTCACAAAAAACACCACTACAACTATACTCTTCATCTATTGGTACTTGGTATTTACTTGGTATGTAAACTTGAACTACTAACTGTCTTGATGGTTTTTCCAAGTTAAAGTTAAGACACATTGCTAGGATGGTGTAGCTGAGTTTCTATTACTGCTGCCTGTGTTATAATACTTCCATTAATAAGCAGAGAATTTCACTTTCCATGGCAGGCAATCAGGCAACTTTCATGAACACTAAATTTACAAACAATAAATAAACACAAATATGTTTATGTTCTCCATCATGAAAATCCAGGAAAAACAGTGTAAGCCTCCCCCAAATTGATTTATAAAGGCTTCTGCAGCTTTGTTTGAGCCCCCAAGGCATGGAAATAAGACAAAGACACATTTTTGTTGTTCAGAATTCCAGTTACTTGGGTAATTGAATGAGTGTTGTGAATTAAAAGATTCTTTATGGTTCGGCCCCAGAATAAAAGATAGTCGTAATGTTCCCAAAATACAGTATTTCAAACTTCTTGACTACTTGAACCAATTGTAGAGGATGATGTGTTTTACCATTTGATAGTCAGACTAAAGGTTAAAAAGAAAACCTTTCTTATTCTCAAAAGTTAAATTACATGGATTGTGACACATGGCAAAAACTGTCCCTTGTTGTTATAACTTGGGCAGTGATAGACAATATCCAGATTAATTACCAGACATGGCAACAGCTAATTTTCATTAGCCTTGAGTTATTAGACAGGTTGTAAGTTGCTGCAATTGATGCAGTCTCAAAAATGACTTACATATTGAGCATGCTTTGTTGTTTAGAGAAATATTGATCAGAACCTGTTCCTGAAATTAGGGAGTAGTAGGGAAATGTGGACACTTTTTTTGGATGTAATCTGATAAAGATACAGCATAGTAACAAGTATTGACTAGTCTGTCATTGAAACCGTTCAAGAATATTTTATTAAAGGGACAGATTGTTCTGCTATATGAAAGGCCTCATGATAGAGGATGGGAAACTTAATGAAGTTCCCTTCATGGAATTTTCAAAGGTCATATGTCTGTGTGGGGTTCCTCTGCAGAACTCTTCAATCTTCTGAGATCCATGGTAATCTTGGGGTATCTGCTAGAGGCCCAAGACATCTTGATAGAGGCTCTTTGCATCCATTCTGCTTCCTCGCCCCCTGCTATCTTTTCAACTTCACTGGCGACAGGACTCAAGTGAAACTGTGCTGACAGTGCTTTCCTGGCTGTTGCTTTTAGAATTTTCCCAAATGAGGGATCCACAGCTTGGGGGAATCTCTCTGCAAAAATTATCCCCTGAAGCTCTGTGAATCTATCATTAGATTGCAGGCCTGGGTTTGTGGAAAAGGAGGTGAGTGCACATGGTGTCCCCATCCAGCCTGTCTCCCCTTCCCACTTAGATCCCTAACCCCATTAAATATTTTTATGGGGTCTAGACAAAGGAAGGTATGATCCGGGGAAGCAGCCTCCCCTCTCATTACTTGAAGTAAAGAAAAAACCTATAGGTGCTGGGCCCTTGTGCGCAGCTCCACAGGGAATATTCTGGGCCACAGTCATTGGAAGAGTTGGTGCCTAATTGGAGTCAAGCAAATATATGCCTCTTGTATTTTCCAAAGCAAAAGTTTAGTCATCTTGCTTCAAGAAAATAATTCTGCCTTTTTATTAAATTTATTTATTTTCTCCTCTTGATATGCTGTTTCTGTTCTTTTTTTGAACCAGCTTTTCAAAAACCCTCTCCCCTTTTATTCTTGGGTATGCAACTGACTTTAACGAAAACATGTAACAGAAGGGGAGAGGCAGAATCCTCCTTTTCTAAGCTACACTCATGCAAGTCTGTTGACAACAGTGAAGAATTTGGCTCATAAACTTTTAGAAACCCTTGTATGTTTTTGTAGACTTTGGTCACAAAAATAATTGAGGCCTAATTCTGCAAACCTTTGCATAAATGTTTAACTTTAAGTGTATGAGAAGTTCATTGACTGCAGTGGGGCTACTCATCTGGTTAAAGCTGAACACATGCATATATGTTTGCAGGATTGATGCCTTTAAATGTGTCTGGCTTAATATTTCATACAGGAACTTTAAAGGTCCCCATCATTTTCAGAAAGCTTTTCAAGGGCAGGCTCAGCAACCCCCCTGCTGCTTGCACAACAAAACCAGTTATAACCTTCCTGTAGAACATCATGTGTTTGCTGTCTCCCTCTAACCCCACAAATTATATTGTGGTCACAGTACAGTAAAACTGGCCCTAGTCGTCATCTTGAAACACTGCATCTGCACTCAATAAAACTCTCTCACATTCAATTCACTTGTGTTCTGAATTCAGAATAGTTAAAACAAGCATGTCAATTACTTCAGTTTCTTTTGTGGTGGAAGTGGGTTTTTTTGGTGAGAGGCAAATGTTTAATCTCCATCTTTGCTATTTATGTCACGCTTCATTCATTCTGTCAGTGGTAATATACTAATATACTTAAGCAACATATAAAGTCAGTCTAATGCATTAGTAATTCTTTGTACTTCTGTTGCATCTTCCATTGAAGGATTTCAAACCATGTGATAAACATAAATGAATTAATTCTCATGATACCTGCATGCATTAGATATTCTTATCCCCATGTTAGAGATGGGGAAACTGGAACACAGAGGATGAAATTCAGCGGGCGAGCACACAGCCTATCCACCTCATAAGATGCATTTAAGACCTATTTTGAGGACCCTTATTTTGATGGTCAGTTTAACCCAGAGAAATTGAGAGCCTGATCCTACTCTCACTGAAGTAAATGGCAAAAATGCCACTCATTTCAGTGCTGCAGGATCAACCCCAAAGGTTCTGGTCTATACAGCGGCTGGGAGGTGTAATTCCCAGGATGGGTAGACATACATATGCTAGCTCTGCTTCAGCTAGCATGTTAAAAATACAATGTGGCTGCGGGTGGCTCAGGCTACCTGCCAAGTATAGTTCCATCCAACCCTGTGGGTACATACTCGGATAGCTATCCCAAGCCGCTGCCCAAGCTGCTGCAGCTGCTTACTCTATTTAAGCATTACACATGCTACCTCTGCTCAAGCTGCATCTGCCCGTACTGGGAATTACTCCACCCAGCTGCTGTGTAGACATACCCTAAGTGATTTGCTCAAACCTCATGTAGAAAGTTTGTAGCAGAGGTAGGGAATTGGCTCCTAGTCTTGTTCTTTAACTACAAGGCCATTACTCCTTTGCAGTTGCAAATAAATAGTAGCCTTGCTATGGGTTAGTTTTCATATATATTGTATCCATATTTTTATCCACCGTGGTAAGGTTTGGACCAAGGCTGTTTACTGAGGCTTGCCAATACTGCTCTTGTGTTAACTGTGTCACTGAAATCCGAATCCTGTTCTTAAAAGTGTAAAATGAAAGAGAGAAGCATATTTTGTTAAATAAAATTCAAACTTTATGGTTTCTCTGAAAGGGCTTAAAAAAACAGCCCTTGATTTGTTAGCTTTCTCACTGTTTTCTCTAGTAGCGGGTCATGGGGCATAATTGGCTATTGCTTCCCTCGTGAGCTTCACAGGCAGTTGTGCTGACAGCTCTCGAGTTGCCTCTGGGTCTGTCATATAGTAAAGCTGCTGATGGGCTCTCTGTGTTGCTTACCAAGCTGCTATAGATTTAACCATGCCTCCTCCTGAGCTGTGATGTACAACTGAATTCCCTTATTTAACTGAAATAGATGAAGATTTTTTGACTTCTATGCTTTCATAACATCAGTGGATGTGAAAGCATAAGATCTCACTAGATGCGGTATTATGCACTTCTCCATGATGTGCATCCAGTATTTCATATTATTAGGAAGACAATAGTACGAAATAGGTGGAAATTATTAGTGGACAAGAAAACTGAAAGCTTATTTTTTAAAATTCTTGCATTAGTACTAATTCTAGTAAAACAGTTGTTTAGAGACATAGAAGCATTAAGGAAAAGCATAAACCAATGAATAAAAGTTTATTTAAAAAACTAGTTCCATTGTTTTTGTATTCTGCAATACAGCGAGAGCACTGTAATGGGCATCAAGAGTGGGAAGGAGTTAATTCGTGTCCAAATGCAAATGTTTTTCTGCTGCTAGAAAATTCTTAAGTGAATTTTGTAATATGCAGAAATATGAGAATCTGGAAAAATCAAAGCTTTGAAATAGCTATTTATGTATTTGCTGTCCTGTGGTGGTAAATGTTTTTTATTTATTTCAGAACAGCCTGTAACTCTATCAAATCCACAAGAAAGCTATTGAATCACAAAACACAGCCTCTGAATTTTCTCTTAAGGAGCAAGTACATTTAAAATCCGCTGTGACAAATCAATATAAAATATATCTAAAATTATAAGTACAAATAGAATGTTGTTCTTGACTGGTTTGCTTATATTGAAACTATATTATTTTATATGAAGTATGTGTAATAGAGCATTAGATTTGAAAACTGTGTTGAATATTATTTTTGACAGGCTTTTTTAGGGTCACTAAAATTCCAATAATTCAGTACAGAATTGAAGTCAATTCCAGAGAAAAATTTAATATAGTCTCCTTGGCTGCCAGCTTCAACATAGTTCCAAAGCATTGAAATGGCTTGACACATTGAAATATAAAGTGCATTTGTCATATCTATTGGTGAAGTACTTTATATGGTCGCATCTAACAAAGCTCAAGTTAAAGTAAAACTTATGCTGGTCTTTTAGTTTTCCTTTTTATATTTTTTTAATTCAGATTTGATTCATTAGAGAATACAAACTATTAATAGTAATAAACTCGTACAGAAATGTATTCCCTGCAAACAGCCTAAATAATGTTGAGGTGTATGCTGTTTGATTATTTTGTGTGTAATACAAAAGTACATTGCATCATGTTTTGCTTTAGTGATACGAGCTTACAGGTGTAGCACCAGTGCTACATGTTTGTTTATACAACTAAAACTGAGTGATATTCCTCCATCTCCCACCCCTTTCCAACAGTAACATGGTGTATTTTACAAATGTCCCGAGTACAGATTAAGCTGTGGTGGCCATTGCAACATTATAGTTTATTAAAATAAATGAATCTCTCTCTTTTTTGTTGTTGTTAAAATACTAGGGATACTTTTGTAATGTTGTTACATGAAGGGCAGCAAGGGAGAGTAAAAGGAAGTGGAGTTCTATGCTATACACCTCCCCATACCATGGGAGCTGGCAGAAGCCTCATCATGCTTATATTAAGCCTGATCAAACTTCAGTGGACTGTGTTTCAGGCCCATAATGTAGACTGAACTTGAGATGAGAAGGCCAGGCCAGGGTAGAGATGGGGAATGAGCACTCCACATTGTATGTTCCCCTCTAATGAGAAAAGAGGAAGTCTGCACCAAAATTAATGCTGCTTCTATCTTTTATTCTGCATCTTCCCCCTCCCTTGGAGGCTGTGGAAAGGTATTGTTTTGGTGTAGCTTCAGGGGACAGAACAGGTGGCAACAACTGAGGCAGGGCATGGAGTCAGCCACATGGATTCACAGAATCCTTGGAAATGGGGCACATTTTCGTTACAGATCCTTTAGCTCTGTGTTGTCCGGAGGCAGTGTCCTCTGCCCCTCTTCCAAAGGCCACAAGCCCTTCCTGCCTGAGGGGAAAGTGCAGCAAAAAGTAGGTCTGGGTTTACTTGAGAATTTTATCCCATGGGAAGGTATGGTTTTAGAACATAGTTTCTTAAGCTTTTTACCTAAACGTCAATGACTGGAAATTTCAAGGAATATACTATTTGAATTATATCTTTTTTGAATAGATCTCATGCTTTTTGATAATCTAGTGGTACTAGAAGCAATGTGCAAACAGTAATTTTGTCTGTTGCCTATTAGATGGTTATATTTTTCACCACCTGTAGATGTTTGTGTGGTCTTCAGACTTCCAGATACAATATTCCAACCTTTAACATTTCCAAACAGTGCTCTTGTTTTAGCAATGAAGGCCAACAGTACTTTAATACGAAAAATACCCTTTCTCTGGATGTGAAGGGGAGAAAAAAGAGCCTTTTTGATGTACAAGCTAGTACATAACAATCTATTTATTTGGTGTATAAAAGTACTATGTTAATGACCCAAACATTTTCCATATAGTATTTAAAGACAGAATATTCTTTCTGAAGGGGGCTGGGAGAAAATCAATGTTTTAATGGTTTATTTTCTAAATTAAATTGTAATAAAAAGAACATATATAATATATGACTATTCAGCATGATTGATCGCTTTTGGGGATTTATACTTGTGTGTTGCTTTTAATGTGGTCAACAAAAGACAGAAGCATAAACACATTAATTAGTAATTATCTGCGTCAAGATATAGGAAGCATATTGAAGAATGAACTGTTTATTTTGGAGGGGCTGGAAATAAGGAACAATGAAACTTTCAAATAAAAGTTGTTGGACCTTTTTGCTGTAGATTTGAAAATAAGTCCAGAAGGCTGTGCTTAATATAACATGTGGCAGGTGGCCTGCATTTGCCTGGAGAATTCCTTTAGGGCAAGACAGCTCAGCAAACACATAAATCCTTTTTTCTCTGTTATCTAGTAGCACATTTAGTTGCCATGGGAATTTTATTTATGCGGCAGATCCTCTGCAGTTCAGTTTGTGCCTAAAGTTTAACTGTACAGCTGTTACCGTAAATGCTACATGGCAATATTTTCAAAACATAGCACCTTTGAACAAAAAGAACATTTCTTCTGTATTGATTTTGTTTTTCACATTATCAAACATCTTTTTGATTACAATAAGATATGGTTTGCCACAACACTTCACAAGTTCACCTAAGCAGCGGTTCTTGTGTTTATCGCTTTAATTACTGATAATTTGGAGAAAAAATATATTAAACATATTTCATGTAAAAATTGTGCCAGGGAGAATTAAAATTGAGTAACTAGCGGAAGATAGCACTTTAAAAACTGACAAAATACAAACTATTCTATGCAATTGGCTACTGATTAGAGAACTATCTTTGCTTATCTGCCACCTTTTAAAAACAAATTCTAGGTAAAATAACTAGACTATAAACATTTATCTTCTGTTTCTTTTAAATTATTTTCCTTAGGTTTTATAGAAGTTAAGATTGCTCTTTTGACAACACTGAGACTACCATTTTTCTTCAATTCAGCACTAATTTCGTCTTATTTTGGACGAATTGCTTTTGTTTAGTCCTGATTTGTACTATAAGTAAATCACCAGTATATTTCCTTGATGTGAAACAGCATGGATTGAAGAAGATAACTGGTGCTTTTAGAAAGAGTGTACAAAATTACCTAATTCCATTTGTGTCTGCACCCAATAAGAAAATTGCAGAAGGAAAACTAAATACAGGTTAAAAGTAAAATAAAATAAAATTGTGGAAGCGAACTACAATGATGAGAATCCTGCAGAATCTCACTTTTGCATGGAAAATTTTTCCACAATAAGTTATTTTTAAAAAGATATTTACTTTTCCAGAGAAGTATGGAGACTTTTTTCCTGCAACATTGCTTTACGCAAGTACAACTATCATTAAAATATAAAACCAAGATTTCTAAACAAAATGTTAGCATTATATTTAATGCAGTTTTTCTGGCACAAGTCACATCAGTTTAACGTCAAGCTTTCCTTCTGCAGTAATAGTTATTAAACAAGGTTCCTGGTATAAACACGCAACTTTCAAGTATTTCCTCTTTCTAATATAAACTGTATAAATATTCTGAACATAAATCATACCATGATTATTGGAATAATTAAATGCTTTAAGCTGCAGCAGTTTTGCCAAAGAAGCGCTGCCTTGGGCCTCTTCAACTCACCTGCCACTAAAGTCAGTCTTGATTCAGGAGAACAACAGTCTACTTATATCATCTGCAAAACTTAGTTGGTTCTCCTCCACTACTTGTTCTTTTATGGATCTGAAGACAGGCAACTCTTCCTTCCTTGAAACTCACAGATGTAAAGTAGGAAAAAGTGCTAATATCTGATGGATTCATCATGACCATACACAGAATCCACACAGGAGACAGCTTTTGGAGGTTAATCAACAACACCTTACTGCTTATTGTCTACAGAGTGAAAGATCACTAAGACGTAAGCTTAAAAATACATACATAAAAAAGCTAACGCTTTGGTAGCTCATGTTATGTAGCTGTCACTGGTGGCAGGACATTAGGATTTTTTTTTAAATGCTCTTTTCATCTTTTCTATGTGATGAGGATTGCTGAAACTTTGTGATGTCAAATGGAATTAATTTAGACTTTAGTTGGCATAGTTTATCAGAAAGAAAACTGAGAAGTGACTTGATTACAATGTATAACTATCTTCATGGGGAGAAAATATGGGGTACTGAAAGGGATCCTTAATGTATTAGAGAAAAGCTAACAAGAAGCAGTGGCTGGAAGCTGAACCCAGACAAATTCAAATTAGAAATTAGGCACAAATTTTTTAGAACAAACTGCCAAGGGAAGTGGCGAATTCTTCCTCTCAACAACATAAAATTAACACTGGATGCCATTCTGGAAGATGCGCTTTAGTCAGACAGAAGTAATTGGGCTCAATACAGGGGTAATGGGGTGAAATTTAATTCCCTGTGATACTCAGGAGGACAGACTAGATGTTTTAATGGTCCCTTCTGGCCTTAAATGCTGCACATCTATGAACTTTTACAAAGAAACCTAGCATGTGTATTCTGAGACAGGCAGTTTTAATTGAATTGGGTTCAAAGAGAAGGAGGAGGAAGTACTTAATAAAAATGGATGTAGTGAAACACCAACAGAATGCATTTAGGTCTCTACTCCAATCCTCTGTTTCCATGAAGCCTTAACAGTAGATCTCCACAAAAAATGAATATGAAGATCCAGTCCAATTCCTGTGATACAGCCTAGCTGATGTTGGGAACCATATGTAGTGCCTTCTGAGCTGCATGGAGTCAGTGTTATTTCTGTTTTGTAGAGCAACAAAACCTTATTTGTACATGTTTATTTTGGAAATGTCCTAAGTACTTACTGAATCCATGTGGTCATCTGGACGTTCAGGAGAATTAAATAAATAATGCTGCTGTTCTAATTCATTATAAGTACCTATATACATAGTAGTAATTTGTGGTTTTGATCAGCCTGGACCAAGGTTGAACATGTAATTTGGAAGTGAAACTGTAAGGTTCTATATCTGATCACCAGTCCCCCGTGGCAAAGAGCATTGTGTCAACACATCAGTCCCGATTCTCTGCAGCAGAGAGTAGGGGCCATCAAGGAGTCTGTTACTACTCCCTGTTTCCCAGGAGAGATATGCATGAGTCCCCTCTTCAATCAGAGCAGCCTGTGGGCTGCTCTAATTTACACAGCTGGTAATCATTCCCAAGATACTGTACATCTGCTCAGAATTGCTGGTTTGCAGTGCACTCAACCATGCCCCTGACATACCCTTTCCTGCTCCCCAACATGCCTCTTTATTTAAAGCTGGATGGGAGGTATTGGTGTAAATCTTAATGTGCAGTCTACCTTTGAAATCAAGTAAAATTTATTTTGTATAGCCCGTTCTGCACTTTTAGGATCTGAAGCAGAGCTGGGCTTCTGTTTTTTGGAAGGCTACACAAGGCTATGGAGTCCCTGATAACTGATTTTCAGATCTCATGTGTCATAGAAACTAGACACATTTTTTGTTGAGACAGGCACATAACACGGAGGAGAGAATATTGACATATAGTAAACGAAGTGATAAAAGGCAGTTGCTGTGCCATACTCAGTGGCTACTTTTCAAAACTAGCTAACTTTGCATTTTAAAACATTGTAGTTCACCAGAAGTGGAATCAGAAATGATTAGTATAATATTGTATTAAAACTTAGCCATTTTGGTTGCATGGAAAATGCTGTGAATGATAGTGGATGAAAACATTTACTTCACCACAAACTGATGAGTTCTTAGTGATTAATCAGTCAGTGAATATTGTTCCTGGCAGTGGTGGGTGCTGTGAAGGCTTGATTATAATATTTAAAAAGATCATAACATTAAGATAAATTCTCATAAAACAATCTGTTGTCTGTTGGTATGTGCTGTCTAGTTCTGAAAACTAAGTGCCTTTTTTGAGAAGGCAAAGTTGTTGGAATATTTAAAACCTAAGTAGCTGCATACTTGTGCTGCATGTCACTCACATTTTTATGGTTGAATTTGCATGAAAAGTAGCTTCATATTTTTTAAAAAATGTTTAACTTTTTTTAAAAAATGGCTGTAACATATGGTATGTCACGTTTCCTTTTCAGGTGTGAGTGTCTGAACTGCAGCAATGTTGCATTAGGTAGCAGTCACAAAGAATATAAAATTAGTGAAGTTCGGGTCAGTCATTCTCTAAAGGCAGAGGAAGCTCTTAATGTCATTCTCAGGTCATCCCCACTAGCAAACCCAAGAGTTCAGGTTTGGGGGGGAATATTGGCTGTAAAAGTTGGACACAAGCACCTGACAACACTGAGAGGAAAGAGTAACAAAGGACAGTGGGGGAATAGAGACGGGAATGGTGTATCACAGGCATCCTATAACAGAATAACAAATAATTACATTGGAGAATTTATAGCAGTAGTTCATTCTTGTCTTTCCTTTTTTTCTTCTAACTTACAAATCTATGCAAAGTTGACTGTTTCTATTATTTGAATTTGTATATTGCTGATTCCCTTATCGTTTTTCCATATAGTTCTAGATGCCTTGGTTATGCTCTTTCTATTCTAGTAGTTGGAGGCAGAAAACACAGAAGTGTAAAGTTCTTTTCCCTTCAGTATAAAAGGATGTTCCTGATAGCTACCCTTAATGTTCAAATGGACAAAACATAGTGGAAATATTGCACGGCTGCCATAGGGGTGTGCAGTAGAAAGCAAAGTGCACAGGGATAGGAATGAGCATTCCAAGAATAAGTTTGTGTACGTGCCTAAATTAACCATTCTCTTCTTTCCTTCTCTCTGTTCTCTTCTCTCATTAATGTTTTATTTTGTTTTACCCTTTTGTTTTATTTTGCAATTTTTTTTTGCTCAAGTGAATCTGTATGGCGTTTATATTTTGACGCATTGGCACTTATGCTTTCTGGGGAAAAGGTATAGAAGTTTAGCTTTTGTGAGCTGTTGTTCACTTTGAGCACAGTTGTTAATCTGTTTTCTGGTTTGAGCAGGTGGAAAGATCACTTAATGTGTTAGCTAATATAAAAGATTTGGAGTGGGTCCTTATAGGGCTGCCCAGAATCAGAAGCTACTAGTTACTCCTGGAGCTCTCTGCCGGTTGTGTTCAGTTTACCATGTCAGCCTACCCGTCTTTTCTGAACAGTTATCTTTCCCCCTTGTGTCCAGGACCTGTCCTTTTGTGAATATCTTCCTTTTTCCTTGTGCTTTAGATGCCGGAGGCCTGTTTTTCCTTCCTTCACCCACTCACCAGTTTCTGCCAGAGATCCAAATCTGCCAGTAAGCTTTCCATTTCTGAAGGATATTTGTTTTAACAACTCACTACCTAAAGATACAGACAACTTGTTTTTTTGCTGAATCCCAGTTTCATGGTGGAAAGAGACAAAAATTCTGAGAGCTACTTTTGCCACTTAAAGTTGCCCATTTGCTGTTCTCCGTAAATACTTTTTTAAAAATGGGGAATCTAAGTTCTGTCCAACTGAATTTTACTTTTTAATAAGGTGATGAGAAATGCTAATTATGCACCTGAATTCCAGTGAAAATATTTTGGCAGCTTAAAGTTGTGATTTACTAATACAGTTTGCATTTTTCAGTGACTGTATGTTTTTTATGATCTTCAATTTACTTTTTTTGAAAGAATCCCATCTGTTACTTAGACAAAGTCACTCCTACCACATAACTGATTTGTTGGGGAAAGTTTTCTCATATTCAAATAGTGTTTTATGATGTTTGCTAATTTTTTGTTTTATTTTTTAAAGAACAGTTCTGTTCTTTTTACTCTCTCACTCTTGGCAGCATGTTCTAGTAGTTTGACTAGGAAACCAAATTTGCCTGAGGATGTGATATATAAGACATAAAAGTTTGTATATTATTTGAAGACTTAATACTTTTAGGAATGTGTAGAATGCTGCATGTCAGGATTCCAAGGAGATAATAGTGTACAGTGCCACCTGACAGGGGAAGGAAGTATGTGAATATATGTTATTGCCCTCCATATGCAATTTGTATTAATTTAAAATGGGTGCATGTGTACATGCCTACGCAATAGAAAGGGCAATTATGTTAATTCTACAAAGTAATTTCAAAAATACATAAAAATAAACATTCCTGCCAGAATTCCTGTGTACCTACCACCTGCGTCAATACTAAATAACAGTGACACAATAAGCCATCCTTGTTTTAATAAAATGTGTATGTTTGACTATATAGATATATTGCTCTTCACTTTCTTAACTGTACATAAATAATGGGTCTGGATGTCCTGCACTTCTGTCATTGGTGTCCTTGGAAATTCATATCACTTTACCCAATAATTATTTGTCAGATATTCTGGAATTATAATGTCAACCAGACATAAGTCATTAAAAAAGAGAGTTTATTTTTTTCATCTTTATCTGAGTACAGAACTTGAATTTCAGGTGATGCTGACAATTATACTTTTAAAACATCTTTGTGCAAGATAAAGGTAATTGCTTGTTCCTGTTGAGATGACGTACTCAAGCTCAAACCTTTGTATGAAGATATTGTATTGTCTAATTTACAATAATCTTTCAGGACTTTAAAATTGGCAGTTAAAATGTAGTCCTAATAGTTACTTAATGCAATATATTTTACACTGAATTATCAGGTTCCATTATTAGTTACATGTCATAGAATAATGCAGGATGGAATGAAACATAATCAGGCAATGTTTTCTCTAATACTACTTTATCCGACCTGGTTGGAGTTTTGCCTGAATAAGTCATCCAACACTGGGCCCTATTTTTGTACTGTTTTCTTAGTAATACGGCTATTACTAGCTACTTTCCTTTTTATTTGGAAAAATGAAAATTTAGAAACTTACACAATCTGATTATACTGTCTGTGTAAACAGATTTTTGGGTGGTTATTTTCACTTGATTGCTAATCAGAGATTTTGAAAATGCAGTGTTCGTGTATTATTAATAACTTTAGAATACTTCCTTTTATCATGGTCTAAATAGCCTTTGAGTTTAATCAGCTCATAATTTGTTTAATACAGAGTTGAGCAACCTCACAATGTTGTAGTTTTATTATACTGAACTAACTTTCAAAAGTGGTCAAAATCCAAATAAAACAAATGCACTTACTATATGTTTACAGGGCAGTGGACAAAAAGAGAGAGAGAAAAAACAAATCAGTTGAGAAGGTGCAGTGATCACCTCTGGGCCGATTTGTGGAATCTCTGTACAGTTTATGAATTTTGTTTGATATTGGAGACTCTGTGTATTTGTGTCTCACTGGAAACTCCAATTTTGAATGTTGGGCTTGTTTGGCTTCTCAGCTGTCTTGCCTCCATATTGTCACCTACAGGAGTCAACAGTGGAGGGTTGTTAAAGTTTGATCATCCATTCAAATGCAGTACCATTGGACAAAGATGACCACTACCCAGGGCCAACTAGTTTTTCAAATCTGAACTCAAGGGGGTGGTAACTAAAGCAGTTGGATCACCTGGTGGGGGACTTTCATTACCTGTTTAGGCTGATCAAAGGATTCCCTGTTAAAAAGAACTGCAGGTTATAAAAGAGAGGTCTCTGCCTGTGGATGGGGACAGAAGAGACTAGTGAAAGCAGGAAGCTGGCTGGAGGAGTAAGGTTGCCAACTTTCTATTTGCACAAAACCGAACACCCCTGCCCTGCCCCTCTTCTGAGGCCCCACGCATTCTCTGAGGCCCCACATCTGCTCACTCCATCCCCCATCCCTCTGTCGCTTGCTCTCCCCACCCTCAGAAAGAAAGAAGGAAAGGAAAAAAAGTGCGGTGTATAGTTTTAGTTAAGGTGTTGTTTATTATTTTAACTTAGATTTGTTATAGGTCTGGAACATTAACACCTCTGTCTACTTTGGAAGTGTTATGTAGGTACAGTACCCTGACCTGGAGAGACAGTTATTGATAGGTGCCAAAATAAGATAGACCTACCTCTTCTAAGCAAAGAAGGTTTTGACATAATTGTTGTTTAATGGCAGAACTATTTCTCTAAAGGGTGTGAGTATCTCATTTTATCAAGGGTCAAATTCAGTCTTGGGGCATGTACACATACCTTCCATGTGACTGGAGTAGTAGGTGTCTTTCAGAACAAATATGAGCCCAAGTCCTCCTCTTGTCCTATTTAATACTCCAACTCTCAGATGTTTTTAAAAGTGGCCTCATAGAACAGTACTGTTTGCTATATGTACAAACCACTGTATATGCTATTCAAGTAAATCGGTAAACTACTCTTCATTCTTTAGTGACCTTAAATGGCACCATATAACCATTTCAACTGCATGTCTTGTGCCCCTCTTAAGGTTAAGCAATATGTTGTACTGTTGATCAAATCACCTCTGTCTTCAGAGTAGTGTTTCAAAGGTACAAAACATGTAGTTTTCTTACTTTTAACTAAGGATGTTGTTCTGTGCCTTGCTTGTGATAGAAAAGTGCACTACACCATACTTTTGTTAGTGAGCTCTTGTATACTTTGGCTAGAGCGCACCAAGTTACCTAAATTTATCTCTTATACTTCAATTTTTGACTAAAGGATGTTTGGAGTAGTGTAATACCCCCGCAATTAACAATCAAGAAAGAAGAGAATGCTGCCATCATGTATTTTTAAAATTATATCCAGGAATTTTTTAAAATGACATCTAGGAATGCTTTATGATAAGCTTTGTTCAAGATTAAGTGTTCTAATATCAAGAGAGATTCACTCAGTTTTGCAATCCTGTAGCCAGCATCTGAATTGTTACTGATGAAGCACTCTATTAAATCAATAGAGATATCTGGTAACAGTCTGTAAATAGT
Organism: Eretmochelys imbricata; assembly: GCF_965152235.1. NCBI lineage: Eukaryota > Metazoa > Chordata > Testudines > Cheloniidae > Eretmochelys > Eretmochelys imbricata. The sequence continues at coordinate 84,854,457 of NC_135577.1, forward strand.
GTAAAGAACATAGGAGTTTTTAGCAAACAAATTTTATTTAGTTTATTTAATGATTTATCTGTTTTGTTTTGTTTAGTTTAACATGACCCATACTTAAGCATCACAGCATGGACCCTATGGGACTCTTCAAAAGTGGAAATCCAAACATGGAAAGCTCCAGTTAACTTTGTCTGACATCTAAAACGGAACAGAAATGTGTGATTTCTCTAGCAGGTCAGGAGCACAATAACAGAAGAGTAAAACAGGTCTGAAGGCAAAAATTTGAACACAGACTCCCCCCAAATCACTTTTTATTGCAGGGGTTTTGGATTAACCCAAGTTGACTTCACCTTGGTAATAGCACACCATGCTTTGATGATTCAAGGTTGGGTCTCTTTCTAAAAAATATGCTCTAGCTCAACCAGAAGTTATGGATTTGATTCAGGAATCACTTGATGAAACTTTAAAGGCTGGTGATGGAGGTCAGACTAGATGATTGTAATGGTCCCTTCTGGCCTTAAAAATCCATGAGTAAGTTTCTACTGGTATTTCTGACATGCAACTTTACAAGCAATAAACTAAATATATATATATTTTTTAAAAACCAGGCCAGGGTAGGTCTTGGGTTTCCCCACTGCTCTCAGCTGGATTCTTTTAAGGAGTTGAGGTTAAATTGGCCCATCTGCACGTAATTATCTCCTGACTAATTGTGCCTCTGAACTGATCAGAGCCTTTCTCCTACAGACACCAATGGGACAGGCTGTGGCAGGGCTTTGGTATCCTCCCCAAGCCACATGGAAAGCTGGTGAATCACATCATGTCTACAAACTTCAATATCTTAATTTGTTTCTTAGAGCAAAATCTCCCAAATTATCTATACTGTAATATGCACTATGTAAGTATATAGTATGTAAGATGCTCACAACTGTAGCCTTACCATATTATGCCCTTTTACCAATAAGGTAGGCTTCTGTGATTTTTAGGGGCAGACAGGGGACCCTAAACTAATTTAGTATTAGACATGGTATAAATGTAGCAATAGTTAAATTGGTCACCACAAATGGATAAAAATATTAGCACACATTGTATATACACTAACAACAGCAGTTAAAATTATCTTACTAAAATGGGCAGATTCATAACTGCCTATTGATAACTCGATACATATCAACATTATTACATACATATTTTAGAACTTTTATGCCTCCCAACAGAAAAATGGAGTCTGTCTTGGTATCTAGAACCCAATGAAAGATTACTTTTCAATGAATAAGAGGTAATTGAATATTTGACTTCTATAGTTCCATTCTACAAACCACTTCAAATTATTTAATTTTTGTTTAAAAGGCAAACATGGTTTATGAGTAAGGGTTGTATTCACCTTATCCATAAGACATTTGGCTCAAGAAGTCTTCTTTGGACTCTGATATCTTGGAAATTATTGGCCCAGTTCCCTCTTATTTTCTTAGCCAAAGTTATAGGGCTCCAATTCAGCAAGGTATTTAAGTATATATTTAAAATTATGCACAAATAGTCCCTGTAACTTCTAATGGGATTTGACTTCAATGAGACTGTGCAGGTGCTCAAAGTTAAACAGATACTTGAGTTTCTTCCTGAATCTGTGCCTAAAAAAGTTGTTGTTTGGGCAAGACGCATCAAAAAATTTCCAAGTCATAGTTCTATTGTAACGTAAGTTTTAACTTATTTCCTAAAAGATGCAGCTTCCATTTCTCCTTCAATTCTCATTTAATTTTATTTCAGCATGACATTTTTGCTGTCCTAGAGCCTCGAAGGGAATTTCCCACTCTGACAACACAGTCAGTTGTAAATCTGAATAAAACTTAAACCCAGTTCTGTAGACAAATGGTTTGGCTAAATACCCCTTTTAAGATAAATGCTAAAGAGACATTTCATTTAGCTGAAATGTTGGTCTACAGAACTTTCTTTCTTGCATTTTGTTCAGCCTGTGGAAATTACCAAGATTTCTGTCAGGCACTGTTTTATACTGGTTTGAATCTGATATGTTTGTCAGGCAGTGGTATGTTTCTGTGGGTGATTTCAGATCTTCCACTGGGATAATTAGGCTTGGTGTTTGTCAGAATTTTGTTTTGGGCTAGCTATGGTTCAGCATTTATATGCTGTCTTTGGGCCTGATTAATCATTGGCTTGATATTGGATTTCATTTCTGTGCTAAGGACGTGCTAATCCATTTGTTAGTTAAAGAAGGAAATCCAAACTGTGCTCTTATTGTATGGACAAATTCTTTAGCCAAGGCTAACACACAAGTTAAATTGGTAAAATGAAGGTATTCATGAAGTGGATTCAGCTGTAAGCTTAATGCCACCTCAACTTTTCCTTTAGTTTGTATAGATGTACATTACTCAGTACAGGATTACCAGTTTAGAAACCCCTGTGCCTTTTTGAATTTAAAGTGTTTTTTAAACATCACATTGGACAGATTATTAAGACTTCCTACTGTCATTTGAAAAACGTAACTACACTTTGCCCGTGTTTATCCTTGTCTGATTTTGAAAAGCTGGCTCAGGGTTTTATCTCCTCCAAGCTAGACAACTATAATGTCTTGCTTGCTGGTCTGCCAAGCAATCTTATTACCAAGCTTGAGCAAACCTCTGTTTCCAGAGAAGTATATCTTGCAAAAAAGCACAAGCATATCTTCCTAATCGTGGCACTGCTGCATTGGCTACTCAGAAACAAAGGATTGATTGTGAAGATGACCTATGAGGCCCTTTATAGTCAAGGTCCTGAATATATCTCCTGATTTAATTTTGAGATATATCCCTTCCAGCCCTTAGTACTCTTCATTGCTCTGTTACTGCAAGTTCCAATTACATAAGTACAAACCTTGGGTGATAGAGCATTCTGCCACTGTGCCCAACAGCTAAGGAATAAGCTGCTTCTTTCCGTTTAGGAAGCTCATGCTGTTTGTTTAAATCTCTTTTTTTGAAGACCCACTTGTTTTTCTGTTGCCTTTTTTTCTTTCTTTTTATTGGGTATCATTTTATATCCTGTAACTCTGTCATTTCAGACTATAATATGCCAGGGTGCTATACAGAATAAAGTTTTATAATTGTAGTCGTAAGTTACTAGCATTTCATTTCCATGTGAATAGACTGATTTGTATTTATTGTCCATCATTCCTTTGCAGAAGAGTATGCCTTTCTTTATAGTGAGAAGAGACCAAGATTTTGTAACAGTTTAGGGAAAGAAAAGCTTTTTATTCTCCAGGAGTCTGATTATGAAAAGTAAACAGGATTATCTTTTTTTCAAATACTTGATTACTGACCCAGAAATAAGGTGACCATATTTTCAAAATCAAATACTTGGAATGCTTTTCTGCCCACAATTTTTTAGGGTTGTGAAAGACAAAATATACTTTTTCAAAAAATGTCGCTGTTACTACTTGTAGTTCCTGACTAAAGACTGACATGTAAGTTCCTCAGGATGGAGGATTTTTTTTGCAGTCATGTAGTTTTCTGAATGAATTCATCATGAAACACTGAACAACTGATGTTAACATTAACTTTGAGCAAAAAACCAGTTTTCATAGTTTCTATGTTTATTTAGTTTTTTACTTCACTCCAAACACTGATCATCACACTGAACACTCATTCTACTAGACTGATTGTTCCTGGTGCAGCAAAGAGTAAATTCTTCTCTTAATAGCAATATGTCTTCAGCAAACATTTTGTAGTTATAAAACAAATATATATATTGATTGATAGAATGAAAACAGGGACATTTCAGATGTCTTGAAAGAAATCTTTGGGAAACTGGGACTTCATATGAAAAATTGGAACTGTCCTGATAAAGCTGGGGTTTATGAACACCTTATCCAGAAGTCTGCCTTACTTCCACTTCCAATTGGCTATCTCTTGCAAACAACCGCATAGAGGTATAGTCAAACCTGTCCACGGACCCAGTCCCTGTGTGAGTGCCACCTCATCCCACCTTTCCTACCACCATGTTGGGAAACTGAATAGAGGGCTAGAAGGGAAGGAGACATAAAATGAGTTCACTGTATCACCTCCTTCTCTTTACTCAGTCAAATTTGGAATATCTCACTTACTGAGAAACGGCTAAAACATTGTTGTCTGCCTCTGCCTCCCTATAACCAAGTTAAGGGCATTGCACAGAAGAGATATGAACAGATGAATTAAAGCAAAACACCAGACATAAATATAAATTGTATTGATTTAAAGAAAATAAAATGCAGCAACACAATACATTATTCCTCCCACCCCAAAACTTCAGAAAAGTTGAGTCCTTTCTAAATCCTAAGACTCTCAAGGACTGATGTAAATAATTCATGTAAGGATTCTCCTCTTTCACTTCCCCATGTGATTTTCTCACAGAGTCAAAGACATACTTAGAATGTGTGGTAACTATGAAGAGTTATTTGTTGATCTTGAAAGGAGAGGAAGGGATGAGGAAAGTTGTTTTCAATAGGCCTGGCCAAGATAATGATAAACCAGGAAGGTGAATTTGATAGTAGAAAAACTTGGTGGAATTACCGTATGATGTAACCATGTTTTAGATATTTTTTTTAAATAAAAGGTTGTGACAGCAATTTCAGCAGGAAAAAAGTTCAATATTAATAAAACTAACTGGTTTATGCTGTAGAATGAATTAAGAAAATGTAATTAAATTAGTATTAGTCTTATCAAAGTTTTCACTCACTGTGGGTATGCAGTTGGGTTATTGGTGAAATTGCAGTGGAGAGCACTTTGTGACAGTTAGTCAGAAGGTCCAATCCACATGCAGGAAAGGGCTACTAAATATATTACAAACTTGTTTACTTGAAAACTTATCAGAAGTTTTGATATTTGTAGGATTGTATAATTGTTTATTTTTAAAAGGGAAGTAGCAGAAATATGTATTTACCTGGCATCTTATCGCAAAAGAAATTACAGTTGATTTTCAACTGGGATTTCAAATCTAACCAGCTATTTCCTTATGAAGTGTTTAGAACAGAAAATATCTTAGAAATATTTACATTATCGTGCTAAATGAAATTTTGCTTTATTGAATATGGTGTAGGGTTTTTTTAAGTATTCAGAATTATTAAAAATACTTCATAACAGAGGTAGAGAACAAATCATTGCATCTTTGATACTTCCTATTCTTGCTGTGTACTTCAAAACAGAAATTGCTGTAAAGTAGTTAAGAATTATGGTTAAGGCTAATCAGTCTCCTAATGACAGCTTCACCCTTGCTATCTTCACCTGTGCTATGATTCAGTCTTTGGCTGAGTGGATTGACAATAATAGCTGGGCAGAACAGCAGAGCTCTGGATCTTTAAGTACTAGTCATGGGACCTCATTGGGACCTCATTGTGCTAGGTGCTGTACATACACCCCTCCCCCAAAAGTCGATTCCTGCCCCTAAGAACTTACGATTTAAGTATAAGAAAAGAGCAAAAAGTTGGATACAGACAGACTGATGGGGATAATACAGGGTAACAATGAGACAATATTAGTCAGCATGATAGGCAGTAATATCAGTGCCTCAGCGACTGTATTGGTATGTTTTTTGTAGGCATTGAGGAAAAAGAGAGTTTTAAGGAGGATAATTAAGTAAATTTGTAGATGTTTACTTCATAACTGTAAGGGTAGTTAAGCACTGGAACAAATTACCTAGGAAGGTTGTGGAATCTCTGTCACTGGAGAGTTTAAAGAACAGGTTAGATAAACACCTGTCAGGGATGGTCTAGATAATACTTAGTCCTGCCTCGGTGCAGGGATTGGACTAGATGACCTAGCAAGGTTTCTTCCAATCCTACATTTCTATGAACTCTGATATTTGTTCCCATTGTACCCGATGAGTTGGGGAATCAAGTTTCTGCATCTCTTCCACACAACTTAGATTTCCATTCCGTGCTACTGTTACATTTTTTCCAGTAATATTTCTTTAACTAATATTTCACCAGGTGGATACTTTCACAATGTCTTGCTTATTCATTCTGGGACTTTCAAGCCAGAATTTCTACCAGCAAAATGTCTGATTTTTTCCCCTTATGATTTCTTAAGATATGCGGTACATGGAGTACATTCACAGTGCAATAAATTGTGCTGAATATATAACCTATGAAGCCTTTGAAGAAAATATCTTCTCCCACCTACTCCTTTTTAACAACAAGCTCCAGTGAATAGGTTTTCATTCACTGTTGTATCACTGCACAACATTCAAATAGATGTAGCCTACCAGAGCATAAATGCCTATTTAAATGAAGGGAAAACTGTTAAAAAATTAGCTGCTAATACTTTTTTCAAATGTTAGAAAATGACTTGCACACATGTGGACAGCAGCCAAGAACAGTAGGTCTTTTCAGTAATATGTGTTCTAGGCACCACAACAGAGAAGGGAAGTTGGGAAAGTGTATTTTTGCATGTTTGGCAATATTTTTCTCTCCACCATGCTACCAGGCCAAGAACAGTAGTTGATGTAATATCAGGTGTCCTTGACCGTCCTTTGAACCTCTTGTACCACTCTAAGGATGGATGGCTGCTGGGCTATTTCTCTTAGGGTAAGAGTCCCTTCCTGTACTGTTACTTTTTGGCTGCTTTTCCTCAATTAGAGCACTTCTGTTGGAGGTATTAATCTTTCCACTTCTCCTGTGGCTGTTGCATTTGCATAGCAGGCATTCATTGAATCCCTGTATCCTGCACAGTGTCACTTCCATTTCAGATTTCCATCTTGTTTTTTACTTTTCCTGCTGAAGTAGGTCAGAATTGTAATGATAATCATATAATCGTAAAGCCAGGAAATACACTGAACATGCAAAACAGAACAATCACACAGAGTAAATTAAAATCCATCCATTTTCTGATAGTGTAGTTTTCTCCATTTCCTGTTTTGCAAAAACAGAAGGAGATCCTGGTAAGCAAAGCAGAGAATGAAATGGAAGAGTGCTATAAAACGGGACACCCTAAAAAATGTTAGGAGCAGCTGCATTCTGAAGTTGATTAAGGAGTTAGAAAAGGCTATTGATGAAGGCCAAATGTAGCCTGAGCTTGCAAAAGTGACCTGCAGTAAACCCATTAAATTTGCTAGCAGTCTGTGTGTGTTTGACGTTTATGTGCTTTTGGCTATATGGAGAGCAGCCAAGCAGCAGAATAGCAGTATGCTAAAAAAAGAAGTAATTTCTCACATGTTGTTTGCTGTATTTTGCATGTCATTGTAGTTTAATCATATTGGTAAGAGGTTCGGATATACTACTACTGAAGTTGTAGTTAGATAATGATTGACACTGACAATAACTCATTATTTTGTGAAGGATTCAGTGCGGTAATCAAGGGTAATATATTATAGCATGAAACTGATCATAAAATGCTTTACATTTATAAACATGCTAAATCCTGTTCTCACTGGCCAACGCCAGATGCTTTGAGGCCTGTGCTTTCTATGCCATCGTTTTGGCCACATCCAGGGTATCTGATGTTTCCATAAATTTTCTGCACAAACGTTTTCTCTTAGAAGGTAGGAAGTAAGTGACATTTTCCTTATGGCTCAGCTGGGTTTTGATGAACAACTACATGCTTTGTTTGAACTCAGCCTACATACTGCTATACAAAGGTATTACTTGACAATTTTAGGTTTTGAATTGAGACTTCATTACATGGCCCACTTTCACATATATATGATGCAGGCAAAACACAGAATGCTGATATTACTATTTATTTTATTTTATTTTTTGTATTTATTTTAATGAATTGTGAGATAAGACTTTTCTGTGCTCTTAAAATTGTAACAGACAGAATGAGCAATTCTTTGCTTCAGAGATGTTCTGTAGAATATCACTATGTTTTTATTATTTCGTTAACCATTCATTATAATATACTTTAATTTTTCAACTCAAACAATGGGAACGCTTTCAGGTCCAGAGCTTAGCTGACCCTATGGAAAATCTGGGGTTTGACGCTGACCTCTTTATATCCTTGGCAAAGAGGGGCTGCTGCAGCAGATGAAGGGGCACAACAGAGATCTCTCAGGCATAGCTTAGCAGGAAAGACATAGCAGCATTACCACTTAGAGTGAAACTTTCTGACTTCTCAGCCACATGGATTGTGGGCAGAAAATAAAAAAAACTATTGTGGTATGATTGCTGAGAATGGAATTAATCTGTTTTTCCCTTGTGAATAAGGAAAATAGTTTTACATTTCTATAACAAAGTAAACATTTAATCACATTAAAAGGTCCAAAACATTCTGGTGCTTTTGTATGTGTCCTTTTCTTGCTCCTTTTCCACACATGGGACTTAGTACTGAGTGGTGCTGAACAGCCACAGCTCTCACTGAACTCAGCTATATAATAGGTTTGTCAATGGGAGTTGTAGGTGCTCAGTATTTTGCCCACGTGCCATGGCTCTTCATTGTCCACATTTAATGGCCTGCTATTCAAACTATTTCTCAAGTTTGATCTGACAGTGGGATATCTCCATTGACAATTCTGCTAATAGAGACATGGAATTGCTTTGAGAAATATAAGTGGGCCCTTTCCTTAATTTGGTGTTGCCATGGGCCATTGATGACACTTCCATTTCATTCATGTCTGGAGTATGCAGGGAAACTTTTTAAGAATGCTCATTATGCCAAAACCTTAGATTAATACACAGGATCCTTTCTTGGCAGAAAGTGGTGATTTGATGGCCATCAGCTATGCACCTTCTGTATTCTATGTTGTAGAGCAAAGGACCATGCACAAGTTCCATTTTCAGTTCTAGATTTCTCCATAAATAATTGTCATATGCTTCCTGATGAGAAAATAATACCGTAACCGACAGCACTTTCATGTAGAGACTTCATTTAACAGTTGATTTTGTTTCTTTGAGTATAGTGATACTAGATGTCTGGTTATTATTTATTATTGATATAAAAGAGCAATAATGAAATTCTTTACTGGGTGGTCTCTGAATCTTATTTTCATCTCCCGATTTGAGCATCTCTTTTTTCATTTCCCTCATCACCTTTCTAATCTTTTAAATTTAAAAAATGTGGCTATTTTTGTTGTTTACAGATTTGGGCTTTTGGCTGGAACCTTTGCCAACAGGTCTAAAATAGACTACAAATATTAATCTTTCACTGATTTCCTAAAGGCGCAGAACATAGGAATAAGAGTGGAAATAGGGTTCATATCTCTTGTGGTGAACATTAGCATGGTTACATTACCATAAAAGAAAGCTTTGCAATTTCTTACACACTTCATTCTAGTAATCAGTTCTCCCATTTGAACTTCCTTTTTTATCTCTCCTGAAAGCAATCGATCTTAAGTAAAGAAAATGTACAGCTGAATAAAGATTTATGACAAGCCAAGGGGAAAAAAGCAGAAATAGTACAGAATAATGAACGTAAAGTACAAAAAGTAGTACAAACATGAAAAATAAAATGTTAAGCAGCCATTGAAACGAACTATAAGACTGTTGAATAAAGTAACGTAATACTTTCCATCCAGAACTCTTTACAATCATTGATTAATTAATCTTCAGAACCCCCATTCTTCTTCTTTGTATTCCACACGTGGGTATCCTTGAGCACCATGCACTTTAATCCAGAGATTTTTAGTCAGCAGTGTCTATTGATTCACATATGCACAGTTCTCCTCATGCTTCAAACTGAAGATGTAAAGGACAGTGTGGACTGATGTCTCTCCAGTTCTTCCTTACTGGCCCGTGGCCTGAGTCAGAATTCTCTGTGTCTGCTTTGATCTTCCTCTACTTTAATATCTGTAAATGCACTTGTAAATAGTTTTGGAGTTTTTAGTAGCTTAGACTTAGTGTTCCAGTGTAGTTGTATAATTAATATACCGTAGTTAGCTTAGTTCTCCCTGCTCCAGGAAGCTTCTCCCTGTGGAGATGGACTGTGCCAAGAGTCCCAGGGTTCAAGAGTTGTCTCCTGCCACCATTCTTTTGCCATCAGTGACGAACACCAGCACTGCCTTTATTGCCTTGAAGAGCCTCACATCACCACCAAGTGCAGTGTTTGCTGCTCTTTTCCTCCCTGAGAGTGCCTCCTGTGGAAGGACCTTATGGAGCAGGATATGAGGCCCCATTCAGATCCAGGCAGGGGAGACCCTCCTTTACAGCAGTTTGAGACTGTGAACAGTGACCTGCCGAGCACAAGATCCAGAGCAAAGGCTACAACTTTTAAGCCTGAGAAACCTTCACATGAGAATAGAGACATAATCATAGGCATAAGAACAAATCCCATTCAGATCTGCCACTGAGAAAAAAGATCCCTCCCCATCTCGATCCAAGTCAGATGAGTCCTTTCACACAGGTCCTGAGGAGTTAGGTCCTCATAAATCTTCCATTCAAGAAAGCAAAGAGCAAAGGAAGAAGAATGTTACAGTACTGATTCTGGCTCCATTCTGAAGACCAAAAGATTGGTACCCACTGAACCTATCTGGGAGCTCCGTGCTGGACCCCCATTTGACAGGGTTGACATGCTCTGTGTGGGATTGTCTGAATACCAGACCATCAGATGACCCAGAACTGTTGGAACTCCCAAACAACAGGAAGGACTGAAACCTCTGCCTTGCTGGAGGATATTTTTGTGCTGTCCTACGCACAAACTGATCTGTTTTCAGGCCAGGTCCTCCATAGAGACATCCCTATGCCTGAAGAAACCACCTAGAGAAGAAGGGGATCCTTTCCTACCATGTCCCCAAGTTGGAGTATTCTCCCACCAGTACTGATGCCACTGCCAGTAGACCAATAGCCTATTATTTCATTGAGTGAATCTGAGGCTCCAAACAGGTCTTATTCCCTGCGGGCAATGAAACTGGACAGAACCCATAGAGGGTATTGGAACCATCTGTCTCTTCACTGGGCAAGACCATTGCCAGTACAAAGTCCTCCCATTCAGACTAGCTACAGCACCTATGGTCTGTACAAAAGACCATTGAGTGATGGCAGCTTGGATGAAAAGAAACAGTTCTACTGTCTTTCTATATCTTGATGACTGGCTCCTGACAGGCAGATCCAGAAGGAAAGTCCAGTCAGTGACCATATTCCTCTTCCCTGGGAATCTGTGTCAACCATGAAAAGTCCAATTTGCACTCGGCAGACAAAGACAACATCAATGCCAGAGTAACAATTCCAGACAAAGTTTATGGTGTCTCTCACCTGGTGGACAGATCCAGAGAAAGTTTGAGTGGGAGTTCCTTTCCTCATACCTATGCCTGATGTGACTATTATCAAGGTTGGAGAGCCCCTAAGGACAATCACACTGCACAAGGCATCCGGATGCCTCAGGAGGCCAGGATGCACATCAACGTACTGGAATTAAGGGCAGTCTGTTGGGCCTGCAACACATTTCTTCCACTCATCAAATCCAGACATATCCAGGTTGTGTGAGATGGTATGATGACTGTTTTTTACATAAACAAATGGGGGAACAAGATCCCTCCCCTCGTATGTAGATACACTCAACCTCTGAAACTGATGTATCAGAAACCCCATAACCTTCTTGGCGGTATACCTACTGGGTACACAGAACTTCCTTGCATGCAGTTTCAGTAGACACACAGACCGCAAATGGGAAATTCATAGTTCCATTCTGAACACGATCTTCACCCAGGGGAGAACACCATATTGAGAATCTCTTCATCTCACAAGGGAACAAGATACTACCCCTGTACTGCTCCAGGGCAGCTTTGGGTTGTGGTTCGAAAGGCAATGCCCTGGTGCTACCCTGGATGGACCACCTCAGATATGCCTTCCCTGCCATCCCAATAATACCACAAGTCCCATGAAAGATCAGTCACAACAGGACTTTGGGTCATCCTCGTCATGTCCAAGTGGCCAAGAAAGTTCTGGTTCACGGACCTTGTGAAGATTTCAACCTGTCCACCATCAACATCTGACTATTTCCAGATCTGCTGACACACAAAAAATGGTATGATCAGGCACCTCAACCCAGGATAACTATAACTCAAAGCCTGGTAATTGGATGGGCTTCAGACACAGTATGTTCCTGTTCTGTGATGATTCAATCCATTCTCAACCAAAGCAGGAAGGATTCTACCAGGAGAAGCTACTTGGCCAAATGGAAGTGTTTCTTCTCTAGGTCACAACACCTGTTATCTCCAGACTCTGAAGGAATTCTTGTTATTCTAGAATACCTACTTGCCTTTACGACTGTGGGGCCTCTCTGTCAGTTTCCTGTGGGTCCATCTTGCAGCAACTAGTGTCTGTCATCCTCCAATTGAGGAACATGCTATCTTTAGTCATCCTACGATGACTAGATTCCTGTAAGGGCTCCCAGAACTTCCCCACCAGTGGTGAAATGGGATCCCACAATGGGATCCCAATCTCATTCTTTCAGTTCTTACCAAACCTCCCTTTGAATAAGTATCTACCTGTTCTGTATCATCTCTCAATGAGAATTGCTTGCCTAGTTATCACATCAGCCATGATTGTGAGTGAGCTGGGAGCACTCATTGCACATCTACCATATACCATCTCTCGTGAGGAGAAGGTCTCTGCCTTCACCTGAAATTCATCCCTAAAATAATATTGGCATTTCACATGAATCAAACACATCCACTTTCTGGTATTTTTTCCAAAACCTCATGCCTCTGATAAGGAGAGACTATTTCACTCTTCAAATGTCCGAGGGCCACTGGCATTTGTTCTTCAGAAAACAAAAACAATTTAAAAAGCTCATAGATTTTCATCACCCTAGTGCAGCAATCAAGGGGTCAAATTCTATCTGCACAGAGACTCTCTAAATCAGTGATTCTCAACTAGGGGTATGCAGAGGTCTTCCAGGGGGTATATCAACTCATCTAGATATTTGCCTAGATTTACAACAGGCTACATAAAAAAGCACTAGTGAAGTCAGTACAAGCTTAAATTTCATACAGTGACTTGTTTATACTGCTTTATATACACTGAAATGTAAGTACAATATTTATATACCGGTTGTTTTATTTTATAATTATATGGTAAAAATGAGAAAGTAAACAATTTTTCAGTAATAGGGTGCTGTGACACTTTTGTATTTTTAGCTCTGATTTTGTAAGCAAGTAGTTTTTAAGTGAGGTGAAAGTTGGGGGTATGTTAGACACATCAGTCTACTGAAAGGGGTACAGTAGTCTGGAAAGGTTAAGAACCACTGCTCTAAATGGAGCTTGTGCTGCATCATCCTTTGCTACCAACTAACTCACCTCCCTCTCCCCCATTCTAGCCCATTCCACCAGAGTGCAAGCAACATCTGAAGCATCTCTAGGAGACCTACCCTTGCTAGGTATATGTAGGATGTAGGGCAACTACCTGGAGCTCCGTACACACCTTTATAAGACATTATATATTGATCCAGACTTCTACTGAAGATAATGCTGTGAGGCTGGCACTACTGCAGCATCCATATCATCTGCATCGTCGCACCCACCTCCTGTTTGATTTTGCTTTCTAATCTCCCATAAATGGAATGTATAGAGGGACCATTACTCGAAGAAGGAATGGAGGTTACTTACCTGTACCTGGAGATTCTTTGAGATGTGTGGTCCCTATCTGTGTTCCACTACCTGTCCTCCATCCCTTCTGCTTTGGATCACGATCAGATTCACAGTAAGAAAAGAAACCGGAGAGACATCTGTCGGCACTCCCTTTTATATCCTTGGTTCTGAGCTTGAGGAGACCAACTGCGCATGTGTGGACCAATGGACACTGCTTACTAAAAATCTCTGGACTTGGGGCTTGGTGCGCATGTGTACCCACATGTGGAATACAGATAGGGACCACACACCTCGAAGAACCTGAAGTTACAGCAAAGGAACCTCAATTTTAATACAAATAAATATTATCACCATTTTACAAATAGGGATGTTAAGGTTCTGACAGAATGGAGACCTGATTCAAAACTAGTGGAAAGACTCCAGTTCCATTGACCTCAGTAGGCTTTGGGTGAGGCCAAAATAGAGCCCATGTTATTTGATTCCCAGTCTGCTCTCACTTATACTAGTGTGTATCAGTGGAGCCCTGCAAATCTGTGGGTATCCACTTTATATCCGTGGACCATTTCTTCAGATACCAGCGGAGATGGAAATAAAAATTTTTTATCTGCACAGGACTCTGATGGTAAGAGCGGGCGGGCAGTTGTGAGGAACCGCGGCGTGGATCCTCCACCTGCCCTGGGCGGAGGGACTTGGAGAGGCACGGACATGGGCCGGGGGCTGCTCGGACCCCACCTCCAGGGCAGGTGGAGGGTTTGCCATGGCTCCACACAGCTGTCTGCCCGGCTCTTATCGTGGCTAGACTGAGGCTCCAAGGCATCCTCCCGTCTGGAGCCCAGTCGGGGAGAGCCGCGTTGGCAGCTGTGGGGAGCCTGGGTCCCTCCATCTGCCCTGGGTGGGTGGAGGGTCTGCTGCTAGTCCCCACAGCTGCCAGCGTGTTTCTCCCCGACCAGGCTCCGGAGTGGGGGATGCCTCGGAGCCTCCGTCCAGCCCCCAGTGTAGAGCCCTGCAAATCCGTGGATATCCCCAGATAATTTTTGCAGATCGTGGATTGGATGCGCATACACATTTGTGTATCCGTGTAGGGCTCTATGTATCAGAAATAACTGCACTGAAGTCAGAGAAGTTATATACTTGTGGAAGAGGTTGATGTCGTTGGAATCAAACACATACAGCATAGTATTACATATTCCACCTAGTATTACATAAACATATAGTATTACAGATTCCTTGTCAAGTGTATAGTGTGGTATATACCTTTAGCTAGGGGTACCTTTAAACAATATTTAATAGCTAAACTTCAATCTATGTGCTGTTTGCATAATGGGAAATAGATATGTCAAGTTTGCATTACAGGGCTCATTTTCTCTGTTGTCTCTTATAACATGTTGGATTAGAGTGCCAATCAATGGAGTTTAATTTCATTGATATTTCTGAGGCGATTGGAATTCATGTCACCATTTACATAATCAACAACCAGAACCCCCTTGCCCGCCCCCCTCCCAAAAAAGCCCCAAGCAAAATGGTATTAGTGTGTATCCACATACCATTGTCTGAGAAACATAGATAGCAGTATATCATCAGTCACGTCCAGCATTTTCTTAGTTGGCTTTTTAAAATTCCCTTAATTATTTACAACAAGATAAATCATTTAACATGTTAAATATTAATTATCTACAGCAATCATCACTTAGTATTCTGCACCAAATTTTTAAACTCTGCATAGATTCTGAATTTCCACTAAATAGATTTCAGTTAAACTTCTTTCTGTTTTTACTGGGGAATAATTGAAAGTATAAAAAAATTATGCTACACATTCCTCCAACAACAACAACAACAACAAAGGCAACATAACATGTCTGGCATACTTTTAATTCTTTGTATGTCACCATAAGTTTTAAGAAGTTAGAAGGCACTTGTTGTTTGTTATAACAAGAATTATAAAGTTATAAAGAATTTATTACCAATTCATAAAGTGCGTGCATGATATGATATGATAAAGAATGTAGCTGAACATATTAATTTTTAGCTTCTTATTAACATACTTATGAATGGAGCATTAGGTTTAAAGTATTCCTCTTAAATGTACTAAAGGTTTCACTAAAAATAAATATAACTCGCTTACCTACACTAATCAAGATACATATTCAACCTATGGGGAAATGATTGCAGGCAAAGTTTTGGTACAGCATATGCTGAACTGGAATTAAAAAGATTTTGGTTATGTAGAGTTCAAATTACCTTTGACATATTTTTGCAGGTTAGTTACAAATTCTTGACTAAACATAGAGCTCTTCTTTATCATAGAACCTAACATCAGATTTTAATCATATTTTGTACCCACAGGGTTTTAAGTTTCCAACAGGCCACCTGTCTCAGACATTAAAAAATTCACAGGACAGATGGGAAGGTGAAAGAACTTGTCCTTGGATAAAGAAATTTTTACACTGCAGGAACAGTCACAAGCAAGGCTAGCCAATATATCACACACACACCATATTCTTCTAGCATTGCTGTATCATGATTGCAAATTTCCCTTTAGTAATATAAATATAGAATTCATCATTTATCTTTTTTCAAGAGCGCAATTTGAAAAACCTGTCTCTTGTTCATGTGATCTATGAATCAGTGATGGAAAACACAGCCCAGACAGTACTTCAACAAATACAGTGTGCATGTAGTGTATACATAACAAACCACCTACAATTCCTAGGCTGTTCATTAATGACAGGAACTCCTGCACGAACATTTGTGCAGACCTCTGACACTTGTTTGCTAGACGTGATATATTTTAAAGTGAAAAATATACCAAGGTAAGGAGTAGTTGTTATTGGAAAGCCAGCTTAAAATGGTGATGCCTGCTCCCATGTTGTCCTTGTTTTCTATGGAGATAATAGTTTTTGATTGGCACAGTCTAATGTGGTGATGTGTATAGAATCACATGCTGTATTGTAGTGAACCAAGGGCCAAATTCCTACCTCAGAATATGTGCTCACAACTCTCATTGACCTGTGTTTTGGGGGGGTAGAATATGTCCCAGAGTTCAATAGGAGTCATTATTTGTCATACTTCATTGAGGTTGGGCTATATCCTAGAATATGCAAATATATAAAGCATATTATAGACTTGTTTTGTGCTTTTAAAGTCATTTTAAAAATCCACCCAAAGTAAACAGCTTTCTGTGGCAGTGAACTCCATAGGCTGACAATGTCCTGTGTGATTTTGCATTTAATTCACTTGTTCTGAATTTACCAGCCAGTAATTTTGAGTTGACGCTCATTCTCATATTATGGGAATTATTGGTTTTCACTGTACATTTTTCAATACATCTTTCATATTTTGGTCTCTAACTTTAAAAGTTAACAGCTGTATCTATTTTGCTGTATAAATAAAAATCTCAATCACACATTTATAAACAATTTAACATTAGTTAAAAAGCACAGAATGATCACTGCTGGTGATTTTTAGCCATCATAAACTGATTTGGGATAAGACGGCAAAAAAATGTTAACTGATCAATGGGTAATTTTGGATCATAGAATATCATGGTTGGAAGGGACCTCAGAAGGTCATCTAGTCAGCTCCCTGCTCAAAGCAGGACCAATCTCCAATTTTTGCCCCAGATGCCTAAATGGTCCCCTCAAGGACTGAACTCACAACCCAGGGTTTAGCAGGCCAACGCTCAAACCACTGAGCTATCCCTCATCCCCATGGTTACATGTTTTACATTCAACACACTGTCAATCTGTTTATAAAGTGCCCATCATGGTAATGTCTAGGTGCTGATTACATGACTAAAATATATATCATTATCAGACTGAGTATACACCATCTACAGTTTCCTTAGCTCCTCCTTAGGTGTTTCTAAGGGTAACAGTGGCCTGTATAACCCAGGATCTGAGGAGGCACTGGGCCCTTTCATAATTTGTGGAAGACCTTTACAAGTATGTCTTGTTTTGAGCTCTAAAAGCAAGATGTACTTATTCAGATCTTCAGAGGCATTATGGTATTTGATGTCTATCTGTAAGTGGACTGAACATAGATGTTAGTAGGTGAAATTCAATGGGGCTCGGATTTCACCCAGTGTGTTTATAGTGTAGAGCTGGATAGCTGCCTCTGTCCCAATCAACCTGTACTGCTAATGCGTCACAGAATCATAGAATATCAGGGTTGGAAGGGACCTCAGGAGGTCATCTAGTCCAAACCCCTGCTCAAAGCAGGACCAATCCCCAACTAAATCATCCAAAATCAAAATCAAGTTTTGATTTCCCAAAAAGTTGTCTGTCAGTCGCTTTTTACCATTGCATATTATTGGAGATGGCTGAACAGATATATTAAACCCTCTAAGCAGAGCAATACAGTCTAGTATTAATTACTCTGTGCCCTGGAATCTTAAAGGAGGATTGTACATACAAATAATTCTATAATTGTGGAATATAATAATACTGTGCTCCACTGGTATCCTGCAGTTTTTTATGATGGTACACAGTGGGGCAGGGTGGGATTTTTGCCTCGCTTTGTCCTTAATAAATATGTTCAAGAAAGAAATAGGTAGAAAGAAAAGCTTGCCTAATACTGAAGGACAGTAGCTTTTGCTTATTGCATTACAGTATTTGTTCAAAAATGATTCATCTTACCTGAAGATTACCCCTGTAATACAGTCAAGGTCACTGAGTCTTTAAGATTATCTGATGCATAAATGCTGCTTGTATAGTTTAAAGGGATAGCTTTAACTTGTCATTACAGTTCCTTCTAACATTTTTTTCTTTAAGTTTCGTGTTGAGCAATTTTATGTTTGAACATTTGGGACACTGCCCCTCCCCGCCAACCCCCTTTTCCTCTGATTCATATCTTGTGTGCTGGGACTTTTTCTACTATTTATTGTATCCTGTGAACTTGCAAGAGTGTTGACAAGAAGGCCATGCGGTAGATTTTGCATGGTTTCTATGTGAGGTCTATGAAGGTCTCCATCCAGCTGTTCCTTTCTTTTTATGTATTCCCAGCTACCCTATATGTATCCATCTTCTGTTTTCATCAAGGACAGCAAGACATAGCATAACTTAACAGTTTGGAAAGCCTTTGCTTTGGCTCACTAGTGCCCGAGTGAGATGGAAGTGTAAACTGAGAATTTAGTTTGAGGAAGGACAGGGCCCTAATGTCAATTTAGTCAGGAGTCACATGAAACATATGTTTGGTCTGACTGTGAAGAATAAAAAAAAAGAATTAACGTTGTCCATTCAAAATAACAAATAACAGTGGCATTGCCCTTTTAAGAGATGGGAAGGAGGTAGAATAGAGGAAAATAAGATACAGAGACAAAAGCCAGCTGGATAATGCTAAGCAATTGGAAAAGAAATTTGATTGGCAGAGAGAAATAATTGCTGTGCTTATAAAGAAAACTAGGAAGGATCTGGCTAGTGTTTGGGGGAGAGAAGTTTTTGCAAAAAGGAGCAGGGACCTAGCATTTAGGTGGTCATGTTTTTGCTCAAGAAAATACAAAAGTCATAAGAAAAAAAAAACTTTGAAGAAACAATGTGAAAAAGGCAGAGGGAAAATTAGATCATTTCAACCTACAAGCGCTTCAGGGGAAGTGTTCTAAGTAACTCCAAGTTTTTAAAAGAAGCTGCTACCATGTATTTGAACCAGAAGGTGAGAGGTATGTCGTGGAATAGCTGCTCATGGAAGTACTGTACCAGGGCTTTGCAAGGTACTTTGCATTCCAGGCATTTCGGGGATGAAAGCAGTGCAAGGCTAAATCTGCTACACTGAACACTTTCTGGAAATTTGCCATATTTCTTTTTCAGTGAAAGTGGCTTCCATAAAAATGTAAGGCCAGATCCTCAGCTGCTGTAAATTTGTGAAGCTCCGTTCAAGTTACTGTAGCTATGACAGCTCATATAAGATGAGGATCTGGTCTGTTAGTGCTGAACCTGAATTCATAGTGCAGTCCAGGTCTCCTTCAGCCCCTGGAATGCCCAGCATCTGCAACTTTTTATGATGCCTAAATCTAACAACAAAAGGTAATTAATTGGTTTGTTTTAGAAAGAGGTTTCAAATTGTGGCCTGTGGACTGCTGGTTGTATGGTTCTGTCTGTTTCTATTTTTTAAGTGGTTAAATCACATTAAAAGAAGATTTAAAAATTCATTTAAATACTTTGCAACATTACTTTTCCATAGAAGTGACTGCTGTAGCTTTAACAGGGATATTACATACTATGACACCATCATGAAGATGACAGGTTTCAGAGTAGCCGCCGTGTTAGTCTGTATCCGCATGAAGATGGGGGATCTGCTCCCCTAGGCAGTCTCTCTGCTAAGAAGTTATCCACTCTTTGAAGTTGTTTGAGAACCCCTGTGTTACGGAAAAAATATTGAGCATAAGTCCATAAAGTATGTACACTTTGGGGAGCATCTGACATTAGGTTTGTGCATGATTATTTTTCACCTAGGTGAAAATGGTTAAGGAATGCATAAGGAGCTTGATTTGATCATCAGAGGGATTTGGGGCAGATCCAGGATTTTTTCCCTGTAGGTGTTTGACATCCCCCAGGGGACAATCTGGCCTGTTGAACCACTGTGTTCCTTTAAACTCTCCAGCCCAGGGTGCCTTTTACACTGCTTTGCTAGTGACAAGCAGCCTCTGCAGGCTCTGCTCACACATGGCCATTAACATGGAAAGTCACTCCTAGAAAAGTTTCATGAATGCTCTCCCAGCCACTCGTGAGCTACATACAGGGCAACACCCACAAATTCTCCAGCCCCAGCCTTGCACTCTTACTGCTCAGTAGACTCCTGTGTGATACAAACTCTTATTTGTCTGACATTCCAACTGAGGCTAATATTTATATGCACCAGCCTTGTTGTTGCAAGTAGAGTCCCCAAGCATTTCAATCCAAATACACACTGGATTAGGTACAAGAATAAAACAAGTTTATTAACTAGAGAAAGATCAATTTGAAGTGATTATAAGTGATAAAGACATAAAAGTCAGAATTGGTTACACAAGAAATTAACTGATAAAACCACAATCTAATTCCTAAACTTTACCAAGCTCCTAAAGATTTAAAAGTAAAAAGGTTTCTCTCACCCAGAACCTTCAGCAGTTCATAATAACTGGAAAGCCTTCCAGTTAGGACCACTTCAGCCAGTTCAGTGATGCTCCTATTGTCTTTCAAGCTATCTTAATGCGGTGAGTAGAGATGGGGAGAGGAGAGGTAACCAGAGGCCATTTCCCCCCCTTCTTATATCCTGACCCTTTTTTCTGGAAAAGTCCTTGCGGGGTCATGAGGTCATGCAGTTCCATTGCATATGTGCTCTGCCAGCTGTCCTTCAGGTGAATTGTAAATCCTTTGTTTACAACTCCCATGCTGGTGAATCTCCGATTAAACAAGAAATGGCCTTTTAGCCTCTAGCTGGCGTGCAAGTGTGCCTTTGTCTTTGAGAAAATGGCCTGAGGGTGTTACCCAGAACTACAGATTGTTTCAGTAACAATCATAAGTAAATCTCATAGCTCCGTATACGATATTGATACACATGTTTTAACAGGACAATGATGTGCAATAGATTGTGTTTTCAAATGATACCTCACAAGGCATACTTTGTATAAAACATCATAATCATATAAAAGTGGTGAACATGGGGTACGTGGTGTCACATGAGTTACAGTATGTCTCAGGGTGACAATTATTTGGTCTGAAATGTTGCAACAGAAGGTCTGGTGGGAGCTGTGAAGCTTCCACAGGTAGATAAGGCTAGGGAGTATGTGAATAAGGAGGTTACCAAATTCATGTGTGACCAAAGGCATTTGGTAATTACTTGTGGACATATCTTAGTGGGCACCCACATTATACTGGGAATATGGGGTACACCTATCTGACCGGGGAGTGGATATATTTTTGTACAATATTAGGGAAGGAATTGGTACATATCTGGAAACACAGTGGGGGAGAGGCAGCCATGCTGATTGCTGGTGCCTTCTTGTGGCAGGTGTCTTGTGCAGGTACTTGTTATGGAAGGTACACAGTTATTAGATAAATAGATTGGAGTGAGATTTAGAGGAAAGCATCCCTTAATGAAACTGGGGAAGAGGGGTTCAGGTCTCCTAGCATTTGGTACAATAAGGAGACAGCCCCCCCATTCCTTTTCCAGTCTCCTTAACCCTCATAAGAGCAGAGAGCAGTAGGGCCCCAACAATGGGCTGACTACAATCAAGGTGAGGAGAGGGATGGCTGACGGTAGATTTCCCAAATAGGTGGAAATGATCAAGGAAATAATGATGTCCTGCACCACACAATTTATTGCCAGGTACTCTCCACATATTTTAAGTGGATAAATGTGCGGCCTAATTAAACCATGTCCACTGCCTCATGTCTGTCTTCTGGCATGGCTGGACAATATAACCATGTTGGGGGAAGCCATCTGAGAGTCCATCTTTACAGTCCCTGTGGCAATGAATTGTCTTTAGGATTGCAGATGAGTCAAAAATAATATTTCAAAAAGTTTGCTCTGATTTTGTTTTCACAGTTGGCTTGATGTTCAGCTCAGTCTTTGTAAAATTGAACTGGAGTCTCAGCACTTGTGGACTTTTGACACAATTACATTATTCAGTAGGATGTGTACATTATCGTGCACAGAGAAGGATAGTAACTGAGTTCCTAACATTATCACCACAAGAAGCACAGACCTTTGAAACGGTTACTGTTGACAAAGAAAGAGAGTGCCCCTTGACACCAGCATAAAATCTTTAAAACATCTCAACTCATGAACAACTTGGACTTAAAAAAACATGTAGAATTAGTTTGGTTAGAAAACCTCTGCACTGTTCATTTATTATTTAATCTTATTTTACTTTGTACAGACAAGCTGTCTGGCCTAGCGCAAGGCTTCACACAGCCAATTACCTCAAGGTGTTTAGTTCATTTATTATTTAAAGCATAAATCTTGTACAGGTTGTCCATTGATGACCCTGTAAGGAGTCTATAGTAAATGCTTTTCATCATTGTTGCCTGACTCATGCATATGGCCCTACCAGCTGAGCTAAGTAGGCCAGGAAAACTGATAGATTTGTATGGTACAAGAGATGATAGCAAATTTATACAGAAGTGAAATAAGTCAGTGCATGCAATAGCAGTTTTCATGTTAGAAGGAAGTTGAATTTTGTCTGTTAGACTAATATTAATTAAACCTTGTTCTTTTTAAGGGCTCTGTCAGTTCTCAGTTGTATTACTTACGTACATCTTAAAAAATATGTCTGAGGAGCTACTGGACATTGAATATTTTAAACTTACTATTTAATTGTTTTACATATAGCTAAGCTTCCATGAATAGGTACTATCCAACATATTTGAGAGAGGCTCCTTAGTGTGGTGGAAACCCCCTGATTAAATAACGGGGGTGGGGGTGGGGGTTTGTGGAGTTTTTCTTTTTCCTTCAAACCATTCTTCTTATACTAACTTCTGTGGGGGTGGGAGGGTGTCTAATGCAGTGATTGCCAGCAAGGTGCTCTCTGAATGACTGGGAAAGAGACTTGCTCAAGTAATGTGCTGATTGTGCCTGATGAGTTTATATGCCATTAACAGTGTCTATCCCACACTGAACGTGCCAGGTATTTAACTTGGGACTGTACTAATTTCAGAGCTAATACTGAGCTGTTCCACATCAATGCTTTCAGCAGGTGGTTTGAACTGACAGTGTAAAGGAAAAAAGTGAGAGAAAATTACCATTGTACTATAGAATTTCTCTGATTGAATTGACTGATTATACTGTCAAAAGAGCATTGGGAAGTTGGCAGTGCTTATGAGGAGGAAAGAAATGACAGGATTCTTTTTAAAAGAGCTTTTCTGTTGATTTTGCACAGTCAAATATTTCAAACTGATGATAAGGGTTGATGTTAGAGGTTTTAATCCAGTACTTGTGGAATCTGTGTGTTCTCTGATTTATGACTTTTAAAGCTTGTATCATGTGTAAACAGATCCTGAGGTTTTCCCACAATTTTCTCTCTGAACTAAAAGATTAAAATGATGCACTCTTATGTTACAGACACAATAAATCCTGCTCCTCACCCCCATTTTTGTAATAAAATATTAAAAAACATTGAAAGACAAGTAGTATAGAAACACTCTAGAGAGAGGGTATGAAGAAGCAACCTTGGGCTATGGGGCTTATCAAAAACACGAAGAAGCAAATAGTTTCCTCTTTTTGAGTGAATTCGCATAACTACAGAATTAGCGCCCAATCTCACTGTCATTAATTTAAATTATGTCTCTGTGATTGATTTCAGTGAGAGCAGGATCAGACCTTATGCAAGGAAGTAGTCTTAGGCACCTCCTTAGTAAACTCAGAAACTCATTGCTAATGCTGAAATATTTTGTTCATTGTAAGTTGTTAGGTATACATTCCAAAAATATTAAAGCTTTTTTATTAAAGGCCAAATTTGATTGGACAAATTCTGCTTTCACACTATGCAATCTCATTGATTTCATGTTATGACATTTGGGACAGATTCTCTAGTTCGTTTAGGCTGCTATACATTTCTCTGGTGGTATAAAGCAGTCCTAAAGTTAGCTTAGGTGACCAGGAGAATATCCCCTCTACATAGGCCCAGGATTGGGGGATCCAAAGGTTGCTTGAAAGTGTCACCCAATCTATCCTGCACTAAGAACAGCTCACTCACATCAGACAGTCTAGCTCATTGACGTCAAATGGAGCTGTATTCTGTAAATGAGGTAATTACCCTGTTGTTTTTGGCATCACAGAAATATATTGGCATAAGGATTATTATTGTAACTGAGATACAAAGGCAGCTGTTCATTGAGCACTGAATTAAAAGCTTGGCTGCCTTAAGTTTGTGAAAAGTAAAATTTTAAAGTAAAAGGAATGCAAAAGAGAAACTATATGGTTGTCTCACATGAATCACAAAAATCAAGTCTAGAGAAACGGTACGCTTTTGAATTTAGGGTTGATGGAGGTTAAATGTACTGTGGAAAAGTTGTATTTCAACATTTTGAGAGGGGATGGAGTATAGAACGGGAGGCAGGGATGGATGTTCTGCCTCCTTGGGGGAGGAATGCCCCCCACTACAGAAGGGATGTGGACGAATTGGAGAGAGTCCAACGGAGGGCAACGAAAATGATTAGGGGGCTTGGGCACATGACTTATTTGATTTTGAATTACTGGTGGGATTAAATAAAATGTTATATGAATTAACAGCAATAGAAAGCTGTAATTGTAGAAGAGAAGAACTACCGTTAAAAACATCTTTGAAAGTAGACTAGAGCATATATGTTTTTGTTATATCATTTAATGCAGAAGGCTCTAGTCACATTATCATTATTCCAGTACAGTGTAACAAACCAGCAGGAAACTGCATTCCATCTGATTTCTATGGTGACTACAGAGAATTTGTTTCATTGCTTACAGAGCAACCAGTTGTAGCTTATGGTAGCTTCAGGGCTAATACATAGAGTGATGCAGTTCTACTTGACTTTGAACTGTTAACAATAAAGCAAGTGCAACATAAATACAACAACAGACAAAGAATATTTTGTAATCTGGAGATTTTATCTGAGCGAACTGTAGCTAGATTCTAGAAAAACTATAATCTTAAAATTGCTCTCCTGTGTCAATCAAGTTATGCAATCATTTCTCTTCTTAGAGTTTAAAAACCAAACCCTATGGATATATATGGACTTTTACTGGATGTAAGCATTGATATTAAAAGGGAGGAAAGAGTATTTTGTTTAAATCACATTTATCCAGGAGATTTGTATGCTTTGAGTTGCTTATTCATGCTTATTCTTTTCTGTATAGAATGATGAGATATAGTATTTCATAACTGGCAGTGTGAATGGTATAAATTGCCATATTTATAATGTGGGGGGGGGAGTTAAAACCATTTAGAGCTTAACAAATATAAAATGCCCATTGAGTTGTGTACAAGAAAGAGGTTAAACTGATTGCTCTTCATTGCTCTGAACATATGTCTAGGTGGAGATTTAAGGCCCTATTCTTCTTTTACTAACGGCTTCTCTCTTTGCCCAGGATTAGCTTTTGGCATAATTTAAATTGAAGATCTCAATGAGTTTTATTTTGCTGTCAGTTTAATTTGATGGTGTTTAGAATACAGCTGATGAAAGTTAAATCCATTTTTACAAAAGGAAATACAGTAGCTAGTGTCAGGCGTGGTTGAGTTATGATCTCCTAACTTAGAGGCTCATCCGATCCTTTAGAATATTTTTTTACATCAGTCACTGATGAGCACTCCACTTGTTCACCCCCTACCGTATTTTTAATCAACTTTCAGTTTCTGAAAGCCTTGATCTCTCTTTGATCCCTCTGACTTGTGATCTCACAAGTAAGAGCAGTGGAACAGGAGGAAAGAGATGGCGTAGCACTCATGTAGAGGCAGCAGCAACTAATATTCAGTAGAGTAGAAGGTAAAACTTTTCTTATTGTTGAATTTTTTTTAAAAAAAGAGAAAAACTGCTTGAAGTGGTTAAGTGAATAGTCATTTTTCACATTGTTTAGCCACGTTTATACATTATCTGAGGATACAACAATCTAGATGGAAAAAAGGAAAGTTATTTTGAATGAAGCACCATCCCTATGTGAGCAAAGAAATGGTAGGTTGGACTGGGAAGGGCTCCTGGACTGCTTCAAGGCTCCTGGACTGCTCATGCATTGTTAAAATCATCGTATGCATATAACCAGCCTCTAGAATTGCCTGATATGAAAGTAAGTTTGCTAATTGGAAAAATAACAAAAAGCAATGTTAAATCTTTTGAAATGTTTTTAAGATAATATTTTGAAAACCATATTCATAGAAAGTGAGAAGGTAGCAATTTACCTCTCAAAAGTTTGAAACTTTGTTTGACAGCTTTTTGAGAGTTTTATAGATCTCTGATGGACTATCAAGAGAATCTATGAATGAAATATTTGATTACCTTTGATTAACTAATCCTGCTTTACCAGCTAGCTGAATAGTACACACTTTCCCTAGCTTTTATGCAGAAATGCTGTTATCAGTGATAACCCTTCTATAGTATACTGGTGTGCCCAGATACAATTTGTAATATTCAAATTCTCTTTGTTGTTCAAAACTGTGTAGCCTTCCCTAACATATGATGCTCTAGAGATAGAATCTGTAGACTTAATTAACTGGTTTAGTATTCATAGATGTATGTCTGTTTATGTGAATGAGCTCCTGCAGACTTTTGGTGAAGTTTGTATTTTGGAAAGTGGAAAAGGCATGTGCATGCAGTGAGAGGAAAATGAGGTACAAGATAATTAGAATATGGAAGAGTAATTTGGCCACAGGAACAGGCAAATATTTGAAATGTGGTGGAAGAAAAGTAAGAGAGTTTGGTCATGAATTGGATGTGGGAGGAGAAGGACTGAGGATGACACCTAGGCTAAGGACCAGGGTAACAGGCAGAATAATGGTGTATTAGTCATAACAAAGAATGGGGATAATGGAGAGAATTTGGGAGGAGGGCTGATTTTTATTTGAAATATCTAGTGTGTAGGCTAGTTGTAGGCAGGGAGGCTTATTTGGAGAGTTAAACAATAAGAAATTATCAAAATCAGAATGGTTGGTCAAGTTTCTGCAGACTTTTAAAGTGTGCCAGGGCTCTGGCAAGCCTGGGAACTTGATTGAGGCTTAGATGAGCTTTCAGTTGTCCGTTATCTCCATTGAAGAGTGCTTGTAGAGCTCTGCAGGCTTCCATGGCCTTTACCTGAGATCCATAGTGCTCCCCTGCTACCCACCAGTTTAGAGTGGGGATCTTGAGGGGGTTTCTGTTGACCTTGATGACTCAGACTCTTCAGCTGGCCTCCTCAAGTTACTCCTCTCCTAGTCTAGTGTCCAATCCTGCTTCACCAGATTTTATGCTTTGACTAATGATCACAGTCAGAGTTGCTGTGATCTTTTATCGGTCTATTGGAACTGTGAGGCTCATGTACGTTTTGTGGTCTGCAGTGGCCTGTAGTTCCTATGTATCTATTAAGGTATGTAGCAAATTTTGCTGACTTATACAGGATTCCACAGAGAAATAAAAACTGGTAGGGGAGCAGGGAGAATGAGGAAACTGCAGAATAGGGTGAACACTTTCTTGTGGAAGCTACTTGAGAGCCTAGAGAAGCTGCAGGATTTTTTCATCTCTCCAGGGTGTTCTGCTCCTTGATTTCCCCAATGATCTGGGGAGTCTGGGTGCTCAGCACAGGATATGCCAGCTCCTTGATTTTCCCCCAAATGCCAGAACATATTGTAAAAATTGAGCATATTTTAAAATACATATGTAAATGCAAATCTCTTCATTAGTCTGGCGTTAGGGTTTAGAGTTCCTATCAGTGACATAAGGGTTAAAAAAACGCCTTGCAATAACTTCAGAGGGATTAGAATACTTGGAAGTTCCGAGTTACAACTGAAAAATAACCCCAAATGTATGAAAGTATCAAGACCACACAATTAAGGCCACCCAAACATTCTTAACGCTACCCTTTAGAACCATCCCCTTCTCTTTTTGTTCACTTCATCCCTACTTTACAAGATGTTAAGTTTTTTGATCCTGTGCTTATTTAAGAGTTTGATATCTGCAGCCCCACCTCTACTTATTGTACTGATTACCGTGATCATATTACCACCTTCATTATTTTATATCCATAAAGAATTTGCAAAGTTTTAAGCTAAAACTCACCCTGCATAGTTAACTAGTCTCAGGTCATATTTTCACCTACATAATCTGTGATGATGACCCATGTGGAGAGGACACTTGAGAGAAGGATGGTGATGCATAGTGGTGAAGGATAATAGCCACTGATAATGTTTAGAACAAGGGTGTCCAGGCTTCATTACTGAGTGTTCTTAGTTGTGGCTCTCAAGAGTGACTGTGCTAAGAAGAAAATGTGTATTTGATTAGGAATTGAAACTCTTTTCCCCGATAGCTTATTTTGGAGAGAAGAGAGTGAAAAGCAAAACACCCTGTAAGGGGCTTGTCATGGTTCTTTCCCCACTCTGAACTCTAGAGTACAGATGTGGGGACCTGCATGAAAAACCCCTAAGCTTATTTTTACCAGCTTAGGTTAAAACTTCCCCAAGGTGCAAACTATTTTACCTTTTGCCCTTGGACTTTATTGCTGCCACCACCAAGCGTCTAACAAATATGTAACAGGGAAAGAGCCCGCTTGGAAATGTCTTTCCCCTCAAAATCCTCCCAAACCCTACACCCTCTTTCCTGGGGAAGGCTTGATAAAAATCCTCACCAATTTGCATAGGTGAACACAGACCCAAACCCTTGGATCTTAAGCAATCAGGTTCTTAAAAGAAGAATTTTAATTGAAGAAAAAGTAAAAGAATCACCCCTGTAAAATCAGGATGGTAAATACCTTACAGGGTAATCATATTCAAAACATAGAGAATCCCTCTAGGCAAAACCTTAAGTTACAAAAATAGGAATATACATTCCATTCAGCACAACTTATTTTATCAGCCATTTAAACAAAACAGAATCTAACACATATCTAGCTAGATTACTTATTAAGTTCTAAGACTCCATTCCTTTTCTGTTCCCGACAAAAGCATCACACAGACAGAGCTAACCTTTGCTTCTCCCCCCCCCGCCTCCAGCTTTGAAAGTATCTTGTTTCCTCATTGGTCATTGTGGTCAGGCGCCAGCGAGGTTATCCTAGCTTCTTAACCCTTTACAGGTGAAAGTGTTTTTCATCTGGCCAGGAGGGATTTAAAGGTGTTTACCCTTCCCTTTATATTTATGACAGAGCTGCTCTTTTAAGAGGAGAGGAACTGGTAGTGAGAGAGTAGAGGGCTGGAGTCATGTCATATTTCCAAGTGTGGAAAGGAAGCAAGAATCACAGTAGCTACTACAGGTAGGGCTGGGGCTCTCAGGTAAGAGAGCACTGGGAAGAAGGACAACAATAGTTAATGTCCCTCAAAGAGGTAGAGGCAACAGCAACTTATTTTAGGGGTGGGGTTGCTGGCTTCAGTTGATTTGAAGAGGGTGGGGGGGCCTTGGTACTCTACTATAATTCACTTGGGTGAGGGGTTAATAGGGGCAGAAGAGAGAGTATCCTTGAGAAGGATGGGGGAAAGGGGAGAGATTTGGATGTTAGGGTTTTTTCTAGGAATACTTCTATTACATCCAGTTTTTGTCCCCCCACTACAGAAAGGATGTGGACAAATTGGAGACAGTCCAGCGGAGGGCAACGAAAATGATTAGGGGGCTGGGGCACATGATTTACGAGGAGAGGCTGAGGGAACTGGGGTTATTTAGTCTGCAGAAGAGAAGAGTGCGGGGAGATTTGATAGCAGCCTTCAACTACCTGAAGAGGGGTTCCAAAGAGGATGGAGCTAGGCTGTTCTCAGTGATGGCAGATGACAGAACAAGGAGCAATGGTCTCAAGTTGCAGTGGGGGAGATCTAGGTTGGATATTAAGACAAACTTTTTCACTAGGAGGGTGGTGAAGCACTGGAATGGGAGGTGGTGGAATCTCCATCCTTAAGGCTGGGATGATTTAGTTGGTGTTGGTCCTGCTTTGAGCAGGGGATTGGATGAGATAACCTCCCGAGGATTCTTCCAACCCTCATATTCTATGATTCTATGTGGTGGGAAAGATGTGTTGAATTCCTTGGGTTTGATTAGAGGGAGGCCAAGCTTTCGGTTCCTGGGGAGGTAAATAGATGTTTCCTATAGGGTTTGGGGCCACAGAGAGTGATTTACAGGGGATGGTTTGGAGAAGAAGGTAGAGATGCATGTATTTCTGAGGAATGGGGGCACTGAAAGCAGGATTTGAAAAGTCCACTTTCCTCTTCAGGCTCAGTTAGCATTCTGAAGAAGTGGCTGAGCACCTTTGAGCCTTCTAGTTCAGTTTTTAAACAACTTAGTACACAGGCGAGAAGGGAGGGTCTGAATGAGGAAAGTGGCAGCTTTAAACTCCCCCATCCCTCCTGATTGTGACCCCTTGACTTTTAAAATCAAATGTTTGGCCCTTGGATTGGAAAGATGGGCCACCACTGCACTAGGATAGCCATATAGTAGACTAATGCTATCCATTACTTTCTCCCGAAGAAACATAATACGTTTCTTCTGTCTTTTTTGGTGGGCATGAGAAATATGTCCTTTGCTCCAGTGAACCCTGATTTCAAAGCAAAAGAGGTGACATAACATCACAACTCACAGACCTCTCCTTTCCTCCCACTCCCCCATTGCCAAACCCAATCCCAAAGCAAAGTCGAATATGTGTGCCCAGCTGCAAATGTTGACTCTTAGAAGTCTCAAGGCAACCATGAGAACTTAATTTAACTGAGAAGGCTTCTCTATGGACATTGAAGATGCCTAGGGCAATATGCCTGAGTGACTCCAATCCCACGTCAGATAAAGTCTCAGTAAACTGAGGTGGAAAATGAGTGGAGTAGCATGGTGTCCTTTAAACCACAGCTACACCGAATTGAATCTTATCCCAGGACTGTCCTGTGAGATAGACATATTCAAATGAATCCACTTTTGGAGTGTGGCTTTTCCTATGTTGGAAGTCACATGAAAATAGCTCAGCTAGCTGAATACCCAATTGCTATAGTCTATACTGGAAGGTTCCATGCTTCATATTTTTAATTTATTTATTTTCTTTGTAGTTGAGGAGATAAATGTAGAGGCCCTATGTGTAAAGGCGCACAACCGTGATTTTAAATATAATGGTGATTTCAGTTTTTTTTTTCCTACCAGACAAATCCATCCCTGGCTTTTTCACGTTATAATAAAAAGACATACACAATTTCTGTGTGAAAACCCAAACATTTTTTATTCTAAGGGGAGAAATTGTATCTAAAATCACTAACAACTTCCTTTTCCTTTCCTAGAATGCAAAGTCTGAACCTTTTTTCTTTTTCTTTTCAAATATCTCTAAAAATTGTTCCCAAGTCAGGATGCTGCATGCTGGATCTCAATCTGTGGTCGCTTCCTACAGCCAAGTTCTCCACCCCTGAAACGAAGGGTTTATAATAGAACTACTGACAGAACTTTAACTAGAATAATGTGAATGCCACCATAATACTAATGATAAATGGCATATACTTTAAAAGTTAAAATGTTCATAGCCTTAAAGTCAAACACATCTGGGAAATATTAATGGTATATGAACTGCCCTATGTGGATCTGAATTATGAACAGAACAGAGATGGAAAGAGATAAATTGCATAATAAATCACTTTACTTATTGTATTGTTTACTTTAAAAAACCCATATATACTTTTTTATGTAGCATGTCAGCTGTTTGAAAAAAGATGAATAGTTCTAGATTCAGATTTATTCCAAAGAATGAATATTTAGTATTCTGTGGTGTCACACTTACTTAAGAAAAATACAGTATATGGTTTTACCAGCAATAATATACTCAGAGACCATTGAGTTTGTATATTTTTAGTATGCCTTTATCTCTGGTCACTTTATAGATTTTGTGCATTCTGGATTTATAAAAGTCAGGCATTTTTCTATCCTCCTTTCAAATGTTGTGGAAGTGACATACATAGAAGTTCCGGATTGTACTAAAGGGCTAATTAACAGAACGTGTTTCATAGTGTTTTCATGTATTAAAACACACTGAGTGTAGAATTATTACATGCATTTGAGATGTTTTGTTACATTTTTTCATGTTGCTATGCAAAATTCTGTGACTAACTATAAAGAATTAAGTGAGCTTGCTGAGCTCTCTGTTATTCTTTTAGAAACCAGGCAAAGACACACACATTCTAAAATGCTCCACAGAGTTATTTAATAAAAACAAATTGTGAGCCAAATTGTCAGGTGCACCAGACCAATATGTTTGTGTGTGTGTGTAGGTACAGGTGCTTTCTGCCACCTTTCTGCTCTGTGATCCCTGGGGCCTCAGCGTTGTTCTATCTTGTACCACATTGCAGCTGCCCCTCCCTTGCTGGAACGGTGTGATGCAGAGCTGACTATTCTGCTTTTACACCCATTGGGAAAGCCCTAGGTCCCTATGTAGGGCTGCTTTAAGCCAAAAGGTGACACAGTGGGGTGAATACAAAATGCCTGATCTAGCTCTTGGGTTCTGTTTTTCATTGTGTGAACCACAACTTAATCGAGTGATTATCTTGTGAGCACTCTTTGCCAGTCACTCTTGCTTGCACAAGTTCCCCTCTCATTTGTGAACATGCAGTGTCTCTGTGACAACTACAGCAATTGCTTACATGGAAAAGTAATATTGAGAAAGTACATTTTAATTGCATGTTTACTATGTTTAATACAGTAATTGCTTTGTCTTTTTTGAAAACAAATTGTGCTCTCTCCTTTTGATCATTTCATCTCCCTCTGCCATCCATTCTGTTCTTCGTCTCCCTCCTCCACTACACATGCTTCTCTGCCACCTGGACTCTATAGCCCCACCTCTCCCTAGACTCTTGGTCCATTTTCCATCTTCTCCTGTGGACAATTGTGTCCTACTTCTGGCTCCTGTCCATTGGCAACTCCTGGTTTTTCTCTTGGCAGCTCCAGCAGGTGGTTCCTATTTCAAGTCATCGTCTTACAGAATCCCTCAGACAGGCTGCTAGGCTGGCTTCTCCTCCTTGCATCCAGCTGGCCTGACAGATGGCAAGCTCTTCTTTGGCATGAAGAGCCTGGCCACCTGTAGGAGCAACTGGAAGCAAAGAAAAGCTGACAACATGGAACCTACCAGTTCTCTATGGATCAGAATCAAATGATATGTAGACCACAGTTTGAGAACCACTGATGTAGAGAGAAATATGCAGCAGGTATCCCATAAACTCTCCCTGAATTCATTACAAGTATGAGTTGTACAAGGAATTCAGGTTTGGGACCCAGAGGTTATATGACTTTTTTTTATATTTATATTTAAAGAAATAAAATGCCATCCACAGGGAGACACACACACATATCTTGGCCTGAATACCAAAGGCCTGCTGCACTTGAAACTCTTTCTCCCCTCGCCCCGCTAAAAAACCCAAAAACAAACTTACATGTAATCACGAACTGTAATTTTGCCACATTCTTATGCACCAGAATATTTCCAGTCATCATTTGGCTAGTCTTGGAGCAAAAATAAAATGGTAGAAAAAATGAAAACTGACAAAGAATGTTAACTTTTTGGGGGCTTTCTCCTTAAAACTTCCTTTCCTCCAAATGTAGCATTTTCTCTTCTTTTTATAATCACATAATTTTTATTTTTAAAAGTCTTGAAATAGGGACATGTTTTAATATCTTTTCTTTTTCGGAATTTTGCATGTTGTGGGAGAAAATTTGTTTTGCCCTTGTGAAAATATAACTAGCAGTAACTATTTTTACTTTTTTTCTAAACAGATTTTTTGAAGAGAAATTTTACTTCAGTTATACAAAATGAAGACCTAACACCTCCACAGCAATCTCTCAGTACCCAACATTCCTTGAAAAATTACAGTGGAAAGTACTAAAGTCAAACTTTGAATTTTAAGTTATTATAAACAAAAATTAGAGTAATAAATTAACACATGATAAATTATAAAACACCAACAAAAGGAAATAACACTACCCCACTCAGAAAAGAAATAAAATATTAAAACAAAGAAAAGAATTTTGAAAGGCATAGACCAGAGGATTTCAAACAACATTGCACCGTGACCCCCTTCTGACAACAAAAATTATTACACGACCCTGGGGGAGGGGGGGGGGATGGAAGCCTGAGCCCGCCTGAGCTCCACCTCCCCAGCAGGATGGGCCAAAGCCCGAGCTCTGCTGCCCATGGCAGGGGTCCCAAGGACTTCAGCCCAGGGCAGGGGGCCTGTTACCTAAGCCACCTAGGGCCGAAGCCTGAGCCCCTCTCTCCCCCCTGCCCAGCCCAGGCAGTGGGGTTTGGGCTTCATCTTCAGGCTGCCCCAGGCCCCAGCAAGTCTAATGCCAGCTCTGGTGACCCCATTAAAATGAGATCGTGACTCACTTTGGGGTTCTGACCCACACTTTGAGAACCACTGGCATAGACAATTAGAAAAATATATTGTTAACGAGGCTTAAACTCTGTAAAGGACTCTGCCCATGGAATGTTATGTATGTCATTATAGTAAGAGGGACAACAGGGCAATACTCCAGTCCAGCAGTATGAATTTTTTTAACTAGTATCCAAAAAATTTAAATATGGAGGGCAAGATCTCCAAAGAAAGAAATATCTTACAAGATATCCTTTCCAACAGTAAGGGGAGAGGGAATTATTAGTCTTATTAAGTTTGGTAGGAGTTAATATAACCTGAAAGCTATTTTAGGTTGCATCTCTTGAGAGACATCAGTGATTTAGCACATGGTTTTCAACCTTTTTTCATTTCTGGACCCCTAAAAATTTCGAATGGCAGTGCAGCCTCCTTTGGAAATCTTAGACATAGTCTGTAGACCCCCAGGGTTGTGCGGACCACAGGTTGAAAACCACTGGTTTAGAACAACTGCACATATATTGTCAAATCTTATTGCAATCACAGTTTGAGAGATTAATTTGAAATTTCTCTCACAGCTTTCTGTGTTCTTGAGATTTTTTCCGTTAATCGGAAGTTTTACATCCTCCATATAATTTCTTTTGAAGATCTTCCAAAATAATAGTTCGATTCTCTTAAGGGGATCTTCAAAAATGTTCATACTTCGACTTATACGTGATGCAATACTTATCTGATTTCCTCCATTGTTTCCTGTATATATTTCTATGTCCTCACATTCAGGCTATGTATAACTCTTTTCAGTTCTTCCTGCATAACGTCTTCAAGATATGGCCTTTCCTATCCATCCATGCAACTAAGCTCTTCTCCGAGCTTTCATCCCCTCATGTCTCAATTACTGCAAGATCTTTCTGTCTGGCTTTGACAAATTGAGTCTTGCTTCACTTGTATCCATTCAAAATGGCACTGCAAAGAACATTTTTCTAGCCCATTGCTTTGACCATAACACTCCTCTGATTGCTTCCCTCCACTGGTTTTTCCTTCTCTGTTGTATACAGCATAAGCTACTTGTCTTCACTTTCAAGGCCTTCCATGGTTTGTTCCTACTCTACCTATCATCTCTCATTCGCCAGTGAGATGTTGACTCTTGTCTACAACTGGCCAACAATGCCAGCCTCCAGCATCTATCTGTCAACTTTTCAAAAAAGCACCTTTGTGCTTTCTGTCATGCTGCCCCTTATACTTGGGAGAAACTCCCCATAAACATGTGGAAAATTCCTTCAGAACCCTGGTTAAATTGCTCCTGTGCCATGATGCCTACAAAAAACTTGACAATGGTCATGTCAGGAACTCAGCGGGCTCCAGGCACAGTCTCCTAGCAACCCAGTTAATTCAGCTGGCCCCAATAAACCTCCCTAAGTAACTGTGCTCCCTGATTGGATGGAAGGGCCAATAGATTCCTATTTAAGCCTGGTAGCAACAGCAGCATATTGACTGCTGAATGTGTTCACCTTTGCAATTGTGCCAGACGTGCTTCCTGTCCAGCCCTTGCTCCACCTCTTGCCTGCTCGACTCCAGCACTAGTCCCTGCCAGCCTCTAAACCAATGATTCCTAACTCCGACCATGACTCCAGGTCTGCCCTTTGATTCTGTTCTGGCGTCTGACTCCTGGCTCTGACCATTGGCTTACCTCTTGACCACACCCCTGGCACTTCCCTCTGATTCAGCTCTGACCATTAG
This sequence comes from Eretmochelys imbricata, assembly GCF_965152235.1. Lineage (NCBI taxonomy): Eukaryota > Metazoa > Chordata > Testudines > Cheloniidae > Eretmochelys > Eretmochelys imbricata. Next base: position 84,890,581 of record NC_135577.1, read on the forward strand.
GCCAGACCACTGCACTGTCCACAATGTTGCACTGCCTACAGCTCAGTGAGTGACAGATTGGGCTGCCAATGCCCATCATGCTGACTGATAATGTCTCATTGTTTCTTTATACTCCCTGTTGGTCTCTCTGTAGCCCTCTGTTGTCGCTCTGGGTGACTGTAGAGTGGTGCTGCTGGCCGGGAGCCCAGCTCTGAAGGCAGTGGTGCCAGCAGCAGCAGCAGCAGCAGCGCAGAAGGAAGGCTGGCCTGGTATAGTATTGCCACTCTTACTTCTGTGCTGCTGCCTTCAGAGCTGGGCCCTCAACCAGCATCCGCCACTCTCCAGCCGCTCAGCATTGGAGGCAGCACAGAAGTAAGGGTGGCAATACTGCAACCCCCCTACAGTACTCTTGTGACGCCCCCCCCATGACCCTTTTTTATGTTGGAACCCCCAGTTTGAGAAACACCAGTCTCTCCCAGGAAATCTGTATAATATAAGGTAAAAGTACACAAAGGACCAGATTTTACAGGGGAGACCAGATTTCACAGTCTATGAGGTGTTTTTCACTGCCGCAAATTTGGTAGGGCCCTAACTACATATATAAATAAAATTAGAGTTAACATAGGCTCCAGTCCAGGAAAGCACTTAAGCACGTGGATAATTTTAAACATGATTAGTCCCATTGACTTCATTGACACTAATCATGTGTTTCTAGTTATAAATGTGCTTAAGCGTACTACTGAATTGGGCTCATAGTGCATATATCCGATATAGTGCAGGCCATAATGGGTGGTGTAATTTATTCATGTTTTTTGTTTCTGTGGAATGACATCATAGCATATTGTCTCCACAACATTCACATTAAATTATTCTTAAAAAGTGTTACAATGAATACTAAATGAAGTAATGATGCTTGTTTTTTTTTAAAGTGTTAGGACCCTTTCATTTTTATTGCATTTTTTTTAAAAAAAGTTAATATTACACAATATTGTATGTTTTAGACCTCTGGATATCCTGTCGTTAGCTGGCTTAATCTCCTTTTGGAGTTGTTGTAATTCTTCACAAATATGTAATAAATCATAAAAAGAACTACATTCCTTGTTATGCAGTTCCACATAGGTAAAATATCTGCACATCAGCTGCAGCCTGCATTCAAAAGCTATCTAAAGATGAGTCCAACAGTTTTATTTTGAACTGACTTTTTAAGTTTGTTTGACAAATATCCTGTCTCTAACTTTCTAAAATGAAGGTTTGGAAATACTGCTGTTAAAAGGGCCAGACTGAATTCTACCCCTGATTGACTGTGGAATGTCCATTGGTGTCATGGAAGTTCTTTGTGTAAGAATGAGCACTATGTCATCCTAAATCAGTGAAATATATTTAAAAGGCAACATGTTCAAAATATGGCCTCTGTGTGTATGTGTTACTTGCATGCACATATTGTTTTCTTATTGTCATTTATGTGTACTGATGACAATGCATGTGCTCAAAACCCCAATGTGGGCTTCATCCAAAGGCCACTGAAATCAATGAAAAGACTATCCTTGAGTCCCATGGGCTTTGGATGAAGGTCTGCATGCATGAATCAGTTTTGTTGTGGCAACTGAGTTTGGTACCAGTAAATTATCATAGAAATGTAGGGATAGAAGGGACCTCAGGACGTCATCAAGGTCCAGCCCATTGCATTGAGGGAGGACTAAGTAAACCTAGGCCATCCCTGACAGGGGTTTGTCCAACCTGTTGTTAAAAACCTCCAATGACAGGGACTCCACAACCTCCCTTGGAAGTTGTCAAGGTTCCTTCCCCACTCTGAACTCTAGGGTACAGATGTGGGGACCTGCATGAAAGACCCCCTAAGCTTATTCTTACCAGCTTAGGTTAAAAACTTCCTCCAGGTACAAATTTTGCCTTATCCTTGAACCCTATGCTGCCACCACCAAGCGTTTTAAACAGAACAGGAAAGAGCCCACTTGGAGACTTCTTCCCCCCAAAATATCCCCCCAAGCCCTACACCCTCTTTCCTGGGGAAGGCTTGATAAAAATCCTCACCAATTTGCATAGGTAAACACAGACCCAAACCCTTGGATCTTAAGAACAATGAAAAAGCAATCAGGATCTTAAAAGAATAATTTTAATTGAAGAAAAGTAAAAGAATCACCTCTGTAAAATCAGGATGGTAAATACCTTACAAATCTGGGTAACCAGATTCAAAAAATAGAGAATCCCTCTAGGCAAAACCTTAAGTTACAAAAAGACACAAAAACAGGAATATACATTCCATTCAGCACAACCTATTTTACCAGCCATTTAAACAAAACAGAAATCTAATGCATATCTAGCTAGGTTACTTACTAAGTTCTAAGACTCCATTCCTTTTCTGTTCCTGGCAAAAGCATCACACAACAGAGCTAACTTTTGTTTCTCCCTCTTCCCCCCCAGCTTTGAAAGTATCTTGTCCCCTCATTGGTCATTTTGGTCAGGTGCCAGCGATGTTATTCTAGCTTCTTAACCCTTTACAGGTGAAAATTACTAGATATGCCCTCTGTCCAGGAGGGATTTTATAGTTCTGTATTCAGAAAGGTGGTTACCCTTCCCTTTATATTTATGACAGAAGCCTATTGCAGAACTTACCTAGCTTTATATTAGAAAGTTTTTCTGAAAATAACTAACCTAAACCTCTCTTGCTGCAGATCATAAACCCATTATGTCTTGTCCTACCTCTAGTCCATATGGAGAACAATTGATCACCTTTATAACACCTCTGAATATTTGAAGACTGTTATCAGGTCCTTCCTCAGTCCTCTTTTCTCAAGATTAAATATGCCCAGTTTCTTTTACCTTTGCTCATAGGTCAAGTTTTCTAAATCGTTCATCATTTTTGTTGCACCCAGGATTGGACACAGTTCTCCAGCTGAGGCCTACTTCCGCCAAGGTCTTACCAATGCGAAGCTGAGTGGAACAGTTACCTTCCATGTCTGACATATGACTCTCCTGTTAATAAACCCCAGAATATAAAGCTTTTTTTGGAGCTGCATCACACTGTTGACTCACATTCAATATGTGATCCATTATAATCCCCCAGATCCTTTTCAGCAGTAATATTGCCAGTTATTCCCCATTTTATAGTGGTATGTTAGATTTTTTCCTTCCTAAGAGAATTACTTAGCACTTATCTTTATTGAATTTTGTTTTGTAGATTTGAGACCAATTCTCCAGTTTATAAAGGTCATTTTAAATTCATTTTAAATATAAAGGTCATTTTAATCCTGTCCTCCAGAGTGCTTGCAACCCCTCCCAGCTTCATGTCATCCACAGATTTTATAAGCATATTGTCTGCTCTGTTATCCAAATTATTAATGAAAACATTGAATAGAATTTGGATCCAGGCTTGACTCCTGCAGGAAATTACTAGATATGCCCTCCTAGTTTGACAGAGAACCACTGATAACTACTCTTTTTTGTCAACCTATTGTGTACCTTATATAATTTGTGTGCCCAACAATGGCATGTGCACAAGTGGAAAGCTCTCTGAAAATTTGGCAAAAAAGGCCTGCTACCTCCACTATTCAGATTATTGGTTCATACTGTATTTATGTATAATCATTTTTCAAAATTTAAACAAAAAATTAATTCCCCAAACACTACAATGAAATTCAGATAACATTTAAACATTCTAATATACATTACTTATTTCTGGTTTTAATTAAAAGAAACAATCCCTCAACACTGTGTATGATTTTATATATGTATGTGTAATGTTACATAACAAGAGTGTTGGCTGTCTACATAAATCAGAAAAAAATGTTTGGTAGCCAGCTGGTCTTAGTGTATTTGATAGCCAGTGGTGTGTTGTTGTGAATTTTTAACTAGGGCATGGTCATTTTCTAATTTTACTAGTGGGAAGAAACTGCATAAACCTATGTTCCTATCGTGAGCTTTGTATTCAAGTTTTCTGCAGCCTCTAATATTGGGTGAAACAGAGGAACTGCTTGGATTAATTGAATATGGATCAAAAAACTGTATCCAAACAGTTTACCTATGCTCCTGCTACTGTCATTTCTGATACCTGAAAAGCTGTTGCTTCCACGTGTTCTGCTTCCAATGCCAACATATTTCAGAGTAGCAGCTGTGTTAGTCTGTATTCGCAAAAAGAAAAGGAGTACTTGTGGCACCTTAGAGACTAACAAATTTATTTGAGCATAAGCTTTTGTAAGCTACAGCTCACTTCATCAGGAGATGGAATAAGGGCATACTTTGCATCTATGCACATCAAGATAAGGATAATCAATTTCAGTTCCTTCAGCCCGCCCCCAAAAATATTGTTATGAGAAGACAAATTACATTGGTTATTCTGTGTATTGAGTGTTTTCAGGGATCTTCTATAAGTAAAAACACAATGTTAAATAAGATCTTGCACTTCCTCACAGTCCTGTGCAAGAGGGATATAACGTAACTCCAATATCAATAGATTTGGTTTCTATGTACTGACAAAACATACATATAATGAAAAGAGGTTGAAAGAGAAGACATGCTTGGCCAATAATGTAAAACAAACCTGGCTGTGCTTATTACATGGGCTAAAAATGTTGTGAATAGTGAAGTAAGAATCCGACCATGTAATACTGCCAGCAATAGTGAGACATACTCTACAGTTCCAGGTATTTAAACTTCAGCAGGTGCCTATGCAGATTTGATAATTGCATTCCTGACTGCCAGTTAATCCATCTGCACAAATGTGTTTTTGCAGGTGCAAAAGGAAACCTGTGTGTTTAAGTGACAATACTTGTTGCATTTGCATTTGAAATTTTGTCCTGTTGCAAAGTAAAAATAATGACTCTTCATTCAGGTTATTACAAATCCTTTGTCTTTCTACAATTCTTTTCAGTAAAGGATAATTTCACGCACATCTTTTGAAGACTTTTATAAAGGAAAGACTTTGGAAATTGTTAAAACTAAGTTTAAATCATCCATCTTTCAGATACCAAATATAGTATTACCTGCACACAGATTACTGGTATTCGAAATAAGCCTTTCATATAGCTCAGTGTTGATTTCATGACTAGTGGCTGAATTTCATCATTTGATGTTTGAAGAAAATGTGACATTTTAAAATTTATTAGCAAAAATAGAATAGCATCCGAGGTTTTGCTAAAAATTCGTGCCTTCACAGCATTGTTAGTTCAAGCTATAACTCAAGTTTTCCCCTAATCCAACTGCCATCCATCTAACTCAAGTTAAGTGATGTTTTATGCATGAGCCAGCTGGCCTAAGCAAGCAAGGTGGTTTGAAGCTCAAGTGCTGCTGATGTTCCGGAGCTAACAATGCAATAGGGATGGAGCATCTCCAGTAACATCTTATTAGCTGCTAATTCATTTGCTCTGTGGTGCTCATCAGACCACTCTGTGTAGCTCCAGTGTTGTTTTGCAGTGTGGCCACTCTCACTGGAACTAGACTAAACCTTGAGTTCACTAAAGTCGAGTATATTAACTTCAGCTAAGTGTTGTAGTGAAGGCAAGCTCTGTTTAAACAACTAGAACACTAGGCTGGCTATTGTAGTCATTATTGCAGTTCTTTTACCAACCACTGGTTTTGGAGCATCTATTGAAGAGCTATTTCTTCTGTGGTTAAAGAATGATGCTAGCTTTCAGGTTGGTTGTAATTTGGAAATGTATAGAATTTTTTTCTAGTCCTTGAAAATATGTTTTCTTGTTTATCATTCTAAATTAGTAAACAATTTAGAATCAGAAGAGACTGAGGGTTCTTTGACTCACTCTTGCATCTTGGAAGCCTTCTTGTTTTTTTATGGATATGTCACATGCCATCTTGTATTATCTCAGGTTAAATAATATGCTTCACTACAGTCTGTTTCATAGAAGACTTTAAATACAGTGTATGGTTTTGATTTTCTGGGAAATATGCATATGCACTGTGACAAAGAATACAAAAGCAGAACCCCCCACAAGAATGCAGCTGTTTATTATAGCTGATGAAGAATTAAATAACTTTTTTTGGACCATCTGTGATGCTTACTCATTTGGCCTTCTGCTTTTTACTGTCATTAAATGTAGCTTTTGGATTAGTGGTGCATTTGAGCTCTGAAATTATCACTACTAATCATAGATTGAGAAAAAATGAAGAATATAGTATTCAAAGAATCACTAAGTATTGTTTGATTTTATAGTTGTTATATTCTCTCTTTTTGAGAGTTGTGCTACCACTCTCTAAATATGAAACAAATTATTGGGAGCCAGATCATAGCTAGTCCTTGTGGGTGCCTGGAGTGATGGTGAAGAAATGCTTCTTGTTCCCTTTACCAATGTTGCTGCCTGCAGCCCATGTGCAGGGCCAGACCCATAGCTTAAGAACATAGGAGAATCCAACTGCAGAGTTGGTGTTAAGAACCCAAAATGGGGTGGGCCTATGCAGTGGTCTGCAGAGCTGCATCTATGTATGGGGAGTTCAAGCTGCATCCTATAAAGTGTGTGGGTATTGTGCGTGTTTCAACACAATGCCTCTGGGAACTGTACACCTCCACACCCGTTCACTGGGATATAAATTAAAAGCCACAATAAAGCTCTTAGTATGTAGAAACGGTGGGATCCATTCCAGATTGTTGAAAACAGCCATGAGATTTAGCCAATATTGCTGGAAAGGCTCTCTGACTGAAACCAGCTTGACAATGCGTATTTGTAAGGAGACACACACATCCTGCACTGAATGCATTTGTTTTGAGAAAACAGAAGGAAAGCAGCAGGAAGTAGAACGGTAAAGGCGACTAGTTGTCTAATGAGTAAACTTGTATCTCATGAAGGGTGGAATACTTGAGATTATCCACCAGAAGAAGTTTTCCTATTTTGGGTAAAGGCTGTTGAAGTGTTTAGGAGAGGCACTAGTGAACAGTCTGTTAGACACATCTGACAGAGAGAGGGGGCCCAAGTTAGGAATTAGAGAGACAAATAATAGAGCTAAATTATGCTTTTATTCAAAAGGAAATCCTCAGGGATATGGTCTCTGTGTTAGCACCCTCAAAAACTCTGGAGTGCTGGATTAATTAAGAGGATTTTGTTTGTCACAAACCACCAGGGGGAAGAAAACCAAGTGAACTGAGGTCCTGAAGAGAACTGGCTGGCTCTCTGTTATGGTATTTGCAATCAGAGTGTAATTCAGGAAGCTGGAAAAAGAGATCACTGGTTTCAGTAACAGAATGAGTAGAGATAGAAAAAAGTATATAAAAACATCAAATCTTGGATCTTGAAAATTTAAGGTTTTGAAATATTCTTGATTGTGATGATCTGTGCTGTAAGAAAAGATGTGTTCTGTATCTCTGTATCTGCTTACTCAGCAATCCCTGTCCTGAAGATCTGTCATGTTGTAAATCTTGAAGTAATTTTCGACAGAACATAAGTAAGGTTTCTAATTTGAAGTATACATGGCCAATGGAAATTGGGTATGTCTGAGACATCCATATGTTATTCCAATCCACAGTTGTATTTTTGGCATCTAATGGCTGTTGCCTCCAAGCGTAAGCTAGGGCAGCTCTCATGGTTTTCTTGTATGGTAAAAGGTAACCAGCAGAATCAGGGAAGTGAAAGGTGAGCTTTAAGTCACTTTTGCGGTCATATCCCTGATCTGAGCTCTTGCACTTAACCTGCAGGGAGTATGATTCTGCTATTATCCTGAGGTAGTGAAATTATACAAACGTAAAAACTAGTTGAAAAAAGATAGGAGCCAGGATCTGGCCCTAAATGAAGATTATTGTTAAATATTAAAAGTACCTGTTTGAAATAAAAAAGTTTACATAGAATAATTGAGATGAGAATAATCCATTTGTTAGGTGATGGACCCAAAGTCCTCAAGGGATGTCACAAATCCATGTGATATCCCCTGGAGTTGGATTTAGCATTTGGATCTCTGATTTAGCGTAAAGATGTGTAAAAACTTGCTAAACTAGACATATCCCAAGTGGCTGCACATCTAAGGAGCTTCACATGCATAAATTATTATAGCTAAGGTCAGTGGTAATTTCCACCATCGTTCACTTGTTTCTAACTGGAGCACGCAAAGATCTCCTGGGTTTGACATTAGCTATCCGATTATTATTGTTTAATTCAGAGAATGTATTACATGCTTTAATCAAGAAAACAAACATTAAGGAGAAGAAAATATTGGATGGGATGGTGTGAAAGACAGTAACATGTTTGCAAGTTTATCTAAACTGTGCACAGGTTAACATTTATTCTAAGGTCACCCTGGTCTTAGTGGCTTTGTGTGTCCTAGAAGTACAGATACCCATATTATTAATTTCTGTCTGAAACTGGGTAGAGATTTGGGGTCATCAGCTGTCAGTTATACTTAAATCCATGTTTGGCTGTAGCTGGTTTCAGTATGTAGCACTCTTCTGTCAGAGTTAGAAATGAATCAATGCCTTGGTATGGTATGGATGTGCTGATGGAGGTAAGGGAGAAAATAAAGATCTTGACTGCTTGTGATCACTAACAGTTCCTTGGCACAGTTCGTAACAACGTGAAACATTGGTAAAGGAATGGTTGCTTGGCCTAATTCCAGTCAGGGCAATTACATTCTGACAACACTTATGTTCCCTGCTACTTCCGTTGGATATGGTAATCTTCGCTTCCTGTCTTATCTTGTTGCATTTTGTTGCTGTGCGCAGTTCTCAATTCCACCCCTTAGAGACAAATTTTCAGTAATGGATGAAATTATTTCTATATGTCACTGGGATGCAACTGTTTCACCCTGAGGGCTAAGCATGTTATTTCAAAAAAGGTCAAGGGGACACAATCAATACTTTGGTACAGATTCTCTCTCCTGTTCTGCTCCCTTTGCATTGTTCAGCTTGAGCAAATGGAGCAGCAAACACTCAGAAGTCCCCTGTTGGGCATTTCTGCAGCATGGAGGAGTTACTAGCTAGTGTAGCTGGCTCTTACACCTCCCTCCTGTTGCCTGTGATGTGTGTAAGGAGTGGGAAGAGGGACTGGTTGGGGTGCAACATGTGCTCCAGCTATCCCCAGCTGGCTTATAATCACATGGGTACCATTGCCAGTGTCCAGGCTGCTCTAATCTGTGCGTGGTTGGGGCAGAGATCTGATGAGCTGTAAGTGGTTGGTTGTCAGATTTTCCTGCCTTTATCTTTTCTTGGGCTGCTGTGCGGGGAAGAGGAGGCATTGTTGGGTAGATGCTCCCCTAGATTTGGTCAGAACCAGTCAAGCTCTTATCCTGCTCTCCTAGAGATTCCCATAGACTGGCAGGGAGGCAGGCAGTGGAGTAAGCAGAACTGTTACTCTCCTCCCTTCCCTATGATGCAACAGGGGGCCAGTGAAAGAGCAGTTGAACATCTGCAGCAAAGAAGAGACAACAGCTCCTAAGAACAGTCTTAGCTCATATGAGCATTTCTCCAGCGGCTGCAGGAAAAGCAGCAAAAGGCAGTGTCCCATAGCAGTGAGGCTGATTCAAACAGTTTGGTTATAAAAGACCATGGCTGAGGGAATGTATTTTCAATTCATGATATACATATTTTCTTTTTAACACAGTTACCCTCTGGACCAAAATTCAACCCACAATGGCCCCCAGGCCACATGGTGGACATCACTGCAGTGTGGGAACCCAATCATAAAATATTTATTCATCCAAGAAGTTTTTACTTGCATGATCCCAGTTAGAATTAATGGATTACTTTCATGAGCATGTTTGTATAGTCCTATGTGATTGTTGTGAATCAGAGTTGTTACAGAAAAATAAAATATTTAGATATTTTAAAATTCAACAAGAAAAGCCCTTATATTCAGCTACATTTTAACTATCCGCTTTTAATAACCTTTTTTCATCTGAGAATTTCAAAACATTGTATACACTAAGTCTCAAAACAGCTCTGTTAGGATAGAGGCAGTAAATAATCCATTTTATAGTCAGATACAGTGAGAAACAGAACAGGTAAATGGTTTGCCTAGGGTAACACCGCAAGTTAATGGCACAGTTGGAAAGAGAAGTTGAGTCCTGATCTTCAACCCCTGACATAAGCACTATTCTGCATGCCCCCACAATAGGCATTTGGTGTCACACGCAGAATGCCTCACACACACCTTGCAAGAGGGTTGAAGAATATTAGTGCCTCATGTTTTAGATTCAGAGGCTGATATAAGTAGTTCAAACACATACCTTCTTCCAATTTTCAGAGATGTGGAGCGTGGATCCAAGGGCAAAATTTGGGTTGAGAGAACTGAAGTGAAATTATTCTTAGAAAGGATTCAGTTTTTGCCACAGTGAAATCCTCATATGCTACTGTAATTCTCATTTTTGTGATTAGCGACTCTTGATGAGAGAAGCAGATGGCCACACAAAGCATCCATGCTATTTTATTTGAGATTTCAATGTAAACTGAACTCATAAAATATTTTAAATAAGACTTTTTAAAATTGGCACACGTTCTCATTTTTCAAAGGCTGTAGGTATAAGTAATCTGAAACCTGACCTTTACCTCAAGTTCATGCATATCATTAACAATATCCAATTTTTTAACATTTTCCCATCTAAATCTTCCTCTGTGCTTATCTTGCATATTCTGCTAATTTCCTTGGCAAAGTAGCCTATTTTATTTTGTCCACTCACAAAATAGCATGAAGCTGAGGAGAAACAGTGAGATGAAAAAGGGTCCCATTCAATTACGTCACATGAAGGCAGACAGCTAGATATTGGCAAATTTTAAAGTACTTATATGCAAACGTTAGATGTCTAAATACTAAGATGGGTGAACTTGAGTGCCTGGTATTAAATTAGTATATTGATATAATAGGTGTCACGCTGTCTGGAGTGGCTTTTGACCGTGAGTGCCAACCTCAGGGCAGACTGTCAAGAAGCAGGGCAGAGACCATAAACTGGCTGTATGTTCTGTAATCAGATTTCACCAACCCAGTAACAAATGTGAAAACCTAAAGCACTATAACAGTTTAGCACAGAGTCGCAGATAGACTGGAGTGCCAAGGAGACTATCTTGCCATAGAATCTTTATGTATAGAAATTCCATGCTTGAATAACAAGACTATAGCAGTAGGAATATACTGTTGACCACCTGACCAGGATGATTGTGAGATGCTCAGGGGATTAGAAAGGCTGCAAAAAGAGAAAACTTAATAATAATGGGGGATTTCAGCTATCCCCATATTGACTGGGAATATGTAACCTCAGGAAGGGATGCACGAATAAAATTTCTAGACATCATTAATCTGCTTCTTGGAGCAGCTAGTCCTGGAACCCACAAGAGGAGAGGCAGTTCTTGATTTAATCCAAAGTGACACACAGGATCTGTTCCAACAGACAAATATAGTTGAACTGCTTGGTAATAGCAACCATAATGTAATTAAATACCACAGAAGCATTTAACTTCAAAAAGGGTAGATACACAAAAATGAGGAAGCTGGTTAAATGGATATTAAAAGGAACAGTCACAAGAGTGAAATGCCTGCAAGCTGCATAGAAACTTTTTAAAAACATCATGATAGAGGCTCAAACTAAATCCATACCCAAATAAAAGAACAGTAAGAGGACCAAAAAAATACCATCATGGCTAAACAGAGTAAAACTGGATATTAGAGACAAAAAGGCTTTCCTACTGAGGAAAATAGAGAAGAGCATAAAGTCAGGCAAGTATCAAAGTGTAATTAAGCAGGCCAAAAAAGAATTTGAAGAGCATCTAGCAAAAGCAAAAGACACAAAAACTGAAAGCAAAACTTTTCACAAGCAAGATGCCTGCCAAATAATCAGTGAGTCCACTGGACGATTGAGATGCTAAAGGAGCACTCAAGGAAGATAAGGCCATTACAGAGATGGTAAATGAATTCTTTGCATTGGTTTTCATTATAGAGCATGTGAGAGAGATTCCTACACCTAGTCAAGCTCCCTACAGAGACAATCAATGTCTTCCTTTTGCCTCCGGCTTCTCTCAGCCTAGGTCTCTTCCCAAAGCCTGCAGGGGCGCCAGCCACCACAAATGCCTCAGAAGGGGAAGCAGAACTGAGGAGATACTCTCCCCAGAAATCAAATGCAGCCCTGGGACATGGCTGTGCATTAATCAGACACATTAATAATGAACTGAAATGTGAGTCTAAACATTTGAAATAAAATTTGGAATTTTTCTCAGAAAAGCTCAGCCACAGGGATGGCTGGTTTAGCCTGTGGCCACTGCAGTGGAAAAAAAAACTGGCTGGAACTGCAGGAGGCGGATCTGGTTCCATGCCCAAGATGCAAGCAGGATGAGGTATGCCTTGTAACGGATCTGTGGATCTTAGCACAAAGAACAAAGAGACAAGTCAGAAGTGGAGAGTCAAATTGTGAGTTGCTGGCATCGAGATGGAAGTTGAAGCCTTTGAAATCAACCTTTGCACCCCACACAGCCTTTTTTAGCGTCAGAATGGTGATGAGAAAATTTGTGATTGGGCAAAAAGGCAGAGTTTGGGCCGAACTACGTCACCATCAAAAGTGTTATGCATGATGTAAATGTGGTTTAGAGATGTTACAAAAAGTCATCTGGAAGCCCCAGAGAAGAACTGTTTCAACCTGATTCGGCTGTTGCAGAGAAACTAACTGAATTCTGTGCATTGGTCTTCACTGCAGAAGACATGTGAGAGATTCCCACACTTGAGCCATTCTTTTTAGGTGAGAAATTTGAGGATCTGTCCCAGACTGAGGCGTCAGTAGAGGAGGTTTTGAAACAAGTTGATAAATAAAACAGAAGTATGTCACCGGGACCAGATGGTATTCATCCAAGAGTTCAGTAAGAAGTCAAATATGAAATTGCAGAACTACTCACTGTAGTATGTAACCTATTGCTTAATCAGCCTCTGTACCAGATGAGTGGAGGGTGGAAATTGGTTGAAACTATAGTAAATAACAGAATTGACATGTAGATTAACACAATACTTGGGGGAGGAGTCAACCCAACTTTTGCAAAAGGAAATCATGCCTCACCAATCAGTTAAAATTCTTTGATGGGGTCAACAAATGTGTGGACAAGGATGATCCAGTGGATATAGTGTACTTGAACTTTCAGAAAGGATTTGACAAGGTCCCTCATTAAAGGCTCTTAAGCAAAGTAAGAAGTCATAGGATAAGAGGGAAGGATCAGTAAATGGATCAGTAAATGGTTAAAAGGTAGGAAACAAAGGTAGTAGAGAGAGGTCAACACCAGGGTTCCTCTAGGATCTGTACTGGGACCAATGCCATTCAACATACTTATAAGTGATCTGGAAAAAGGGGTAAAGAGTGAGGTGGCAAAGTTTGCAGATGATACAAAAATTTTCAAGATAGTTAAGTCCAAAACAGGCTACAAAGGAGTTACAAGAGGATCTCACAAAACTGGGCAACAAAATGGCAGATTAAATTCATTGTTGAAAATGTGCAGTAATGCATATTGGAAAGCATAATCCCTACTATACCTACACAATGATGGGGGTTAAATTAGCTGTTACTGCTCAAGAAAAAAATCTTGGAGTCATCTTGGATGGTTCTCAAAAAATATCTGTTCAATGTGCAGTGGCAGTCTAAAAAGCTAACAGAAGTTAGGAACTATTAAGAAAAGGGATAGATAATAAGATAGAAAATATCACAGTGCCACTACATAAATCTATGCTATGCCCACACCTGGAATACTGCCTCAAGTTCTGGTCACCCCATCTCAAAAATATGTATTAGAACTGGAAAGAAGTACAAAGAAGGGTAACAAAAATGATGAGGGGTATGGAATAGCTTCCAAATGCAGAGACATTAAAAAGACTGGGACTGTTCATCTTAGAAAAGAGACAACTAAAGAGGAATATGATAGAGGTTTATAAAATCATGAGTGGTGTAGAAAAAGTGAATAAGGAAGTGTTAGTTAGCTATTACATAACACAAGACTCAGTAGTCACCCAATGAAATTAATAAGCAGCATATTTAAAACTAACATAAGGAAGTATTTCTTCACCCAGTGCACAATCAACCTGTGGAACTCATTGCCAGGGGATCTTGTGAAAGCTAAAAATATAATGGGGTTCAAAAAAGAATCAGGTGCATTCCTGGAGAACAGGTCCATCAATGGCTATCAGTCATGATGGTCAGGGATGCAGCTTCATGCTGGGGACATCCTTAAACCTCCTACTGCCAGAAACAGGGTGCGGATGACTGGATGGATCATTTGATAATTGCTTTGTTCTGTTCTTTCCCTTTGAAGCTTTTGGCACCGGCCACTGTTGGAAGATGGACTAGATGGACTATTGGTTTCACTCAGTATGGCTGTTCTTATGGTGTTTAGCTTATGTAGAAAATTTAGGACATCAAGATAAAATAAGTACATGGAAATACTGAATTTCTCCTACTCCATCAGGACTCTAGGAATTCTGTAGTGTGTTTTTACTGGATCTGTGTGTGGCGGGCAATGTTCATGTGTGCTACAGGGAACAATGGGAGGACCCCATTCCTAACACTCCTAGACATCCATGCATCAGATAATCATATTCAAGCCACAAATAGAGGTGCCCACAGTGTTCTCTGCCACAGGGTAGGAGAGAGGAGGTCTTGAGCATGGTTGGGCAGTACATATTCCCATCTCCTCATGCAATAATAAGTCCCATCAGGCTTGCAAGCTAGAGAATACCGCTTGCACATCTTCAAAGGTATAATAAGTGTAACTGCTCCCGAGTGCCCAGGAGGCATTATGCATTATATAGGTATGATGCTTTTTTACACATCACTGGGACACTTCTGATGCTTTTCCTTCCTTGCTCTCAAGAGTATAGCTTCTCCTGTTGTGTGTCTTGAAAAGGGCATTCTTAAGAATACAAATAGTAACTACATAAGCTGAAATCTTCCAACTAGTGCTGTCAATGTGGTTGTGATTGAATTATAAAGCTCAACTGCTATGTCTTCATCACTAAGCAGAGTTCAGCAGGAATGTGATTTATGCAAATTCCAATTTGCAGTACAGTTTAGCTTACAAAGCAAAGAATCAATAACATTAAATAGACAACTAAAATATTCTCAGAATAAACAAGATGTCATGAAAAGGTTAATTAAAGAAAAAAGTTATTAAGAACACATTTATTGTACTTTTACCTTTTCCAGGTTTTATTACTCCCTTTACATCTTTTAACATTTTTGTTCAAGTCACTTTATTAAGATGAGTGTGTCTTCCGATCAACCAGATACAGCAGAATTGGTACATGACAGCAAAAGTTTGGAAACCGTTTTATTTGTTCAGCTGTAGTGGGCTTGTTGAAACACGTTGTGTACCAACAATAGAGGATTTTACATCGTGTTTTCAGATATTTAATTTTATGAAGGCACTTGACACTGAAGAGCCATTTCTGTGCCCCAGTTACATCCATGTAACTCCCATTACGGAGTTGTGCAGGCATATGCAAAGACAGAATTAGACCCTACTTTTTTAATTTGTGTTTTCTGCAGTTACTGCAGTAAGAAGAATGGAAATAGCAAGTCGAAATCTGTTGTGTATATATAGGAATTTGAGGTATATCCTTATGATTTGACTCTTTTTATATTACACTATAGCAGTTGCTTACCTATTGTTTTTTGCAATAAGAGAAACAGACTTAACTGGCACAGGATTACATATTTATATCAGGGATCACACAAAAATTCATTCTTTTCCAAAGAAGCAGGAAAGATTATGTAAAAACGGTGACCACATGTTGACAGACGGCATGATTTAACAAAACCAAAGGCAATCATTTCAAAGAAAAATGTTTTATTTTCTGCCAGCAGAATATAATGGAGAGAAATTGGCTAGTATTATTTTAAAAAATTGCTCAAATCACTGTAGTTAGTGCAAAATTGTCTATGGAACTATTTCCTGTAAGTTAACCAGACATATGATTGTATCCTTTTTATTTTGAATACTGAAGCTCTCAATTCATCTGTCTTGTGTAGAGCCCATCAGGTATAATAGCTCTTTGTGATGGTTCCTGCTTTCTCCTTTCTTCTCCCTATCTAAACCCCCACTCACAACCCTCACAAAGCTAATACAATTGCTAGGTTTAAACATCATACAGTAACGACCATTAGCTGTATGTGTCATCAAAACTATTTCCCATTCCAAACCTTGATAATGTGTTTCAGCTATCTGAGTCACAGGATGGAATTAAAATGGGGCTGATGTTGGTATGCAGATTTCCCATGTAGCACCAAATTGTTGCGGTTGAACTGATTGAATTCATCTCAGCGGTGATTGGCATTACATGGACTTAGATGGAATTCTGAAAAGTACTCAGCGTTGGGCTTAACTTCAGTGGGCCAACAAAATTAGGTCAAAGTATGCGGTCTTATGTCAACCTGGTTGTGCATGTGTCTACACTTAAATTTGTTTCCCTCTGATGTAAGTGCCCTGTTATAGTGATGCAGTAAAACCACCTGCCTGAGTGGCATTGAGCCATGGTCGATGTACTGTGGTAGACATAGCATGGTAGATGCTGTGTTACTATATTGACCCTACCCTTCCTTCAGCAGCTGTCCCACAATGCTTGACATTGACTGCTCTGGTCACAACTATGAATTCCATTTCCCAGGGGTCATGGAGACTGGGAGACTCCTTTTAAAGCCCTGTGAATTTTTGAAATGCCTTTTTCCTAGTTGTGTAGTTTTATGTGCAACTGCCCAGCTGACCATGTCAGCTACATACCCCAGACATGTTCTGGCCTGGGACAGGAGATATTGGAACTCCTGGGCCTGGAGGGTGGGGGAAGAAAAGGTTGTGCAGGCACAGCTATGGACCAGATGTAGAAATGTGGACATCTTTGATCAGATTGCATAGGGGATGCAGGAGAAGGAGTATAATGGGGATCAGCAGCAGCGCTGTGTGAAAGTGAAGGAACTGCAGCAGGCATATCAGAAGGCCTGCAAAGCCAACAGTCAGTCTCATGCTGAGCTGCAGACCTGCTGCTTTTACAAAGAGTTTCATGTCATACTTGGCAGAGACCCCACCAGCACTCTGCAAACCACTATGGCTATCTCAGAGGAGCCCAAGTCACAGGCTCCTGCCATAAACAGCGAGATTGAGGAGGAAGAGCTAGAGAATGGGGGACACGTGACCAGGGTCCAGCTGTGCTGTGAACCGGGACCTGTCTGAGACTCCACCACAGTCCAGTCAGTTCCAGCAGTTGAGTACAGGCGAGCCCAATGCTGGGGAAGGAACCTCAGGTAAATCTGTAAATGTATTTCCTATTACAGTGATGTACTGATGGTGCCCCCAACTTAACAGGAGACAGCTGTTGACTTTTCATTAATTTACTCTCATAAGAAGAGGTCACAGTAAAGCAAAGAGAGGTAGAGTTATCTGCTTTTCATTCCCACCTAGAGTTAAGCAAGGAGTGGGGGGCATGTGGAGCAGTTTGTTTATGTATGAAGGATGTTCCTTGAATCCTCTTGAGAGATCTCAGTGAAACTTTTATGGAGGTCCTCTGCAATCCTCTTCTGAAGCATTCTAGGATAGTAGCCTTGTTTCCTCCTCCTCGGTAGGACACTTTCCCATGCCATTCAGCTATAACTTTGTTAGGTACCATTGTGGTACACACACTAGTGGCATGCAGGCCTGGGCAGATTCAGGACACAAGCAACAGCTGTGCTCTCTGTGTCTTTGTCACCCTCAAGAGTGAAATATCAGCTAAAATCACTGCCTGTGGAAAATGATGCCAGCATTCAGTGTCATTGCCCTATTCTCATAGTATCATGCAACCAAGCTATTTCCTTTCATTTCACTCGCCCCTGGTGGGCCATATTCACCATGGCTGGTTCTGTGAGTGGCGCCGTGCACAAGCAATCCTGAGCAGAAGTGTCAATAAGCAAGTCTTGTTTAAAACTTCAAGGGTGCAAGGGAAGGGAGTTCTGAATCTTAACTTTTTCTTTCTGTTATGACTGTACCGACAATGGTACCTCTATGTGTTTTATCTGTAGCCGTGAGGGGTTCCCTTTGCACACCCATGGAATGCATGAGCCAATTGAGGAGAAGGAAGAGGGACTCAGGATGACATGTTCAGCAAGATCCTGCAAGTCAGTTCTGCATCAGACTGTGAGCAGATGGCCTGGAGGATGAATATTGCAGACTGCATGGAGAAGGAAAGATTGGGCAGGAGTGAGGCCCAGCAGGAAAAGGAGAGGGAGATGCACGAGGACATAATGGGACTTCTCTGGCAGAAACTTCAGATGCTTCAGACTCTTGTGGACAAAGAGGTTCGACAGTCATGGGCTCACTTCCCTTTACAGTCTATGGAGAAGAGCATTACAGATCCCCCCTGAACATTCCATTTGGCATAAGGGGCCACATCGCTACCCCTATCACTTCACATCGGGGGAAATTAAGGACAGCTACAGCTTCACATAGACTGTGAGAGCCAAGATTGCTGTATGTGTAGCTAAAATGGACTCATAGACTGTAAGGTCAGAGTGTTCTTTCCCCTTTGGTCCCTCTGTTCCATAAATGTTTTAATTTTTAATTTATTTGTTTTTAACTTGCACAGAACTTTTTCGCGGTGTTTTCATTACTCAATAAAATACTATTGTTTGGAAAATGCACATATGCTGCAGAATGCCTAGTGGTACTTGAAGCACCCGCTTACTTGTTACACAACTCATAGGTTGAGCAACCAACAAAGAGTAATAATCATAAATGTACAGCAAGCACCACACAATTAATAGGTGCATTGACAGTGTTATATTCGAAGATGTACGCTAAACACCACACAATACCGAACAGGCCCCAAAGCAGCAGAGTAAGGTAGAGCACAGTACACCACAATGTGGCTTTCTCTTAAAGTGCTCTTTCAAAGCTTCCCTAGTGCACACAGCAGTGTTTTAAGCTTACCTACAAGCCCTTATCTGGCTGTTCACACTCAGCAGACAGCTGCTCTCCACTCTAGTGGCAACTTTCCCCCCTTGTGCAGTACACAGTGGGTAGCTACAACGATTGGGATGGGTTTTTTTCCCACTGAGATCCAATCTTGAGTCAACTATACTGGCATCCCTTCAGTTTACCAAAAGCACATTCAACTGTCATTCTGCACTTGCTGAGCTTGTAGCTGAATCTTTCTTTGGTGCTATTGAGATGGCCGGTGTATGTCTTCGTGAGCTAGAGGGCAATGGGGAGGCTGGGTCTCCCAGGATCACTCTTGGCATTTCAGCATAGCCAATGATAATCTGCCATTAGGGAAAGAGAGTCCCCTCTTGTGGCTTTCTGAACAGTGTGAGCATCACGCACCTTTCCTGTCCAGCCAATGTTGATGTTAGTGAAGCATCCTAGGTTGCATAACAGTAGAAAATTAGCCCTTTCTGTTGATGTACTCTGTGGCAAGGTGATCTGGTGTCAAGTTAGGGATATGCGTGCCATCTGTGGCTCCACTGCTGTTTGGGAGCCCCATTGCTGCAAAGCCATCCGCTGTGTCCTGTACATTGCTGAGAGTCACAGTTCTGTGTAGCAGGAGACAATTAATGGTCCTGCACGCTGGCATGCCAGCAGCTCCCACAGTGGCTTTTCCCACTCAGATGGTTTCGCACTGACCAGTAGCAATCTGGCATTGCAAGTTTCTGCAGTGGGATCACCACTCACCTCTTCACTGTCCTTGCATCTCTGTTTTTGACATCCCTGCACTGGTGGGCTGGGGCAAAGTCAGCACACAGATCTGGGTTTGTGGCCATGCACATCTGAAAGTTCTGCAGTCGCATGCATTATGATGTGCTCCCACCAGTCAGTGCTTGTTTCTTGGGGCCAGACGTGGCACTCCACCATCTGCAGCTGCTCTGTGAATGCCACCAACAACCTTGAATTAATAGAATCTTAGAATATCAGGGTTGGAAGGGACCTCAGGAGGTCATCTAGTCCAACCCCCTGCTCAAAGCAGGACTGATCCGCAATTAAATCATCCCAGCCAGGGCTTTGTCAAGCCTGACCTTAAAAACTTCTAAGGAAGGAGATTCCACCACCTCCCTAGGTAACGCATTCCAATATTTCACCACCCTCCTAGTGAAAAAGTTTTTCCTAATATCCAGTTGGTTCTCACTAGGTTCCACAGCAATCTGTCCTCCACAAAATCACTGTTCCCTGATGATATGGTGGTTCTCGTGGCTCTGCAAATACTGGGGGATTGTGTATCCTGTGTTTGCAATGCTTGTGACAATAGTGCAGAGCTGTGCAGGCTTTATGCTTCTGTTGGAGATGATGGACAGGGAGGAGGGCTGCGCTGGTTCATGAGATTTTTTTTAAAACATGCGAAAATTATGGGATAGAGATGACATTATGAGATGGGGAAAGTTGCATGCTTGAAAGTTGACCCCTTTGCTCCCAGTCACCCCTTTGTGACTCATTTCTGTCCCACTATGATTTGTCAGTACTTCCCAAAAGACATTGTGCTGGATGGTGGTGAGTTGTGTATTGGGATATCTACCCATGGTGCACTGCACCGTGTGTTGACACAAATCCTCTCAGTGAGTACGCACAGCACTGATGCACGGAGCCAAGTATACACATGTACAACCGATATACTAACTGCAGTTGCTTTATGACTTGTGTCGGCAAAAGTTTGTGGTGTAGAAATGGCCAGAGTGCTTTTGAAAATCCTGCCTGAATTGCTCCATGTGACTTTAGCGTCTATGTGGATAATGACTCTTTGGAAAACTCAAGATTTCATGGCCACAATAAGAATCATAACCATGTAGTTAGGTGCATGGTCAATATTCAGAACTTCTAGTTGAACCGGGGTCAACATTGAGACCTTTCTTGTTTATCCCCATCCTGGATACCCTCACAGGGAACTTACAGATGGAAGTATTTGCATGTTGTTTGAAGATATCTTTCTGTGCAGTAAGGGGAAAGATATGGAGGGATTTGTTGGAGAAATATGGGCTCAAAATAACTAGAGGAAGAAGAGTATATGGTGTGTAATTTCAGTAAGGTGAACACTGAAGAATTATCCCTGAAACTAGATGGGTAGACAGTACTGAAAATGAAAAATTTCAATTATCTGGGTTCCAGAAAATGAAGGACGATATTCAAGTTAGGATAATAAATGCCTGGCTCAAATAGAGAGAGAGAGAAGTGGTGCAGTATGGGACAGGAAGATACCAGTAAGATTATAAGGGAAAGTCTATAAAATGGTTGTCCATCCAATTATAATATAGGGCTGTGATCATTAGTCAACAAAGAAGCACGAGCAAGTCTGTTCCACAGAAATGCAAATGTGAAGATGGATGAGTGGCGTACGCAAGAAAGACCACATGAGAAATGTACATGTTAGATACATGCTCAGAGTAGCACCCATAAATGAAAAAATTTGGGAGTGCAGACTCAGATGATTTGGTCATGTCCTGAATACTGTGTGGGTAAAAGAGTTGAAAAGATCAAGACTGAAGGAAAAAGACAAGAGAAGTCACCCCAAGAAGAAGTAGTGGGATGTCATAAAAGAAGACATTAGAATGGGGTGTGATAGAGGATATGGCATTCAACAGAGCATTTTGGAGGGAGAAGACTCATAGAGCAGACCACTTTTGATGGTCTTAATGCAAGGAAGAAGAACCATAGAAATATTCCCTGGTGGCTGCTGATTTAGTTTACGTAGGTGGGCACACTCTCAACCTGTTTAAACTGCTCCATTACCAACATGTTTCTGAGGTCTGGGCATGTCTTTCACATCAAGGCAAAGGAACTTCTTTTGATGGGCCACACACGGAGGCTAATAGAATCTGCAGGGTTTCTAATGGTTCTGACATTTTATTGATAGCCTGATGGCATGTTATCATAGTTTGTTGTTTTCAATTGATGTCGTGGCTTTTAAACACCGTCTTACCCTGTTTCATCCTCATAGGTCACTGTTATATACAGATGGCCTATTGCAGACAATGTGGTAGAGAAGATGGCTAGATTGCCAGTGGCAGAAGTTCTGGTCTAAGTCAGATCAATTATGGAATAAACAATTTTAAACCTGATGATGTGGCTGTGCTGGAATAAGAACTGAATAAGGACTTCTTCATTTCTACCACAGCATTCTCAAGGTCTTGCTTCGTGGACCTGCTCCACGTGGGTAACAAACTGGTTAATCTAAACTCTGTCTACTCAGAAACTGAGTATTTTGCTCTCCAAGGAATTTCAGGTGTTGGGTTTTGTTTTGTTTTGTTTTGTTTTTTGAGGAAAAGATTGTTTACATTAGAAGTGGGGAAACATATCTAAGAAAAGAGGAAGGAGAGAATTCAAGGAGGATACCTTTTACCAGCTGTCTCTGTCTGTTGTTAAATTGTGAGATCTTTACCAGATACTCAGATACTACTGTGATAGGGTGTTGTCGATCAATGAAATGTCAGTACACGTGATCATCTTACTCAGTGTCTAGTTTGGTTCAGAGCTAAAGTGAGGAAAAGCCATCTGAGGCTTAATCCAGATAAGATTGAGAAACTTCTGGTTGGCTGGGGGCATCAACTTAAAGAGGGAGAAGATATTGGATTCCTCAGCTATGGAGATGTTTTGTATTGCTCAGGTTCACAACCTAGGGAACTTATTTAATCTTTTGCTACTTCTGGAGTACAGATAGCTAGCAGCATTGACTAGAAAGTAGATATGAGGCCAAATCCGCTGATGGCATTGTAAGTCATTCTTACAGCCCCCTATCTATAACCTGGAAAGTCATGTCTCTGAAAAGGACTTAGATTTCACTGTTAATTACCAACTGAACATGAGCTCCCAGTTTGATGCTGTCACAAAAAGGGTTAACACAATCATTGGATATATGAACTGGAATATTGAGCAGGAGTAGCAAGGTGATATTACACATTGATGAGATTACTGTTGAAATACTGTTCATAGTTCATGCTGTAAAAAATGCAGAGGGTTTAGAGAAGAGCTACTAAGATGAAGTCTGGGAAGCACGTCTTACAATGAGAGACTTTATCAAAGATAAATTTAAACGGTGACTTAATTATGGTCTAGAATTACGTACACAGGGAGAAGATAGATACTAGATGGTTCTTTAGTCTGACAATGTGGGTGAGGTAATATCTTTTATTGGACCAACTTCTGTTGGTAAGAGAGACAAGCTTACACAGTTCTTTAGTCCAGCAGACAAAAGTGTAACAAGATCCATTATCTGAAAGTTGAAATTAGCAAAGTTCAAATTGGAAATAAAATGCAAAATTTTAAGGAGGTTAATAAAATATTAGAACTGTTTACCAAGGGTAAATTCTCTAGCTCTTGGTATCTTCAATTTAAGATTGGATGTCTCTCTAAAAGAAATTCCCAGTTCAATCACTAATTATTTGGCTTGATGCAGGAATTACTGGGTGACATTATATGACTTGTGTCATCCAGAAAGGTTGTCACTATATGACCCTAATATTCCTTCTGATCCTAAAGCCTATGAATATGTCAACACATGTGCTTGAGCTAGCAGGGAAGAAGCTAAAGGCAAGGAGTTTTCAGGGAAGGGGCTTCAACTCTGGAATTTGCTTTCCCTGATGGTTGTTGGCTTATAAATCACTCTGGCCTTTTCTAGGAAAATGGTTTGAGTGAGCTCTACAAGTTGATATCTGAGTCCTAGTTTGAAGGATTTTGTTTATATTTTATAACTTTGCTGATAACTTGTATGTTTTATTACTTTTTTTAGTCTGTGCAGGCAGATGGATGCATTTTAAAATAAATGTTTTGGTTAAAAAAAGAATAGCTATATTGTTAACAAAGAAAGTTCTGTAAAAATATGTTTCAGTAATTTCAAATATTTAAGTCTCATGACCAAAGTACAGAATCAATGAAAGGCAATTAGAACCAAGAGCAATAGGATTACTTTTTGGTAATATTTTGTTAATTTTATTCTTTTACTAAATACAGTAATTTCAAAGATTGTGTAGTTTGACAGATAGAGACCACTTTGTTACTGTTTTTGTAGTTAGGTGTTTTTAATGAAGGTAAGTGTTGTTAATGGAGAATCAGATTTATGTCTGATTGAAAAAACAATAAAGGTGGTACTGTCCTAATAGTTACCAATTATAGTGGTGTATATTGTAAACAAGTTTGATAGACATATACTAACTGACATAAGGAAAGATTTAGGAATATTGTTACTTTGATCAGAAAAAATTGCAATATCATGAGTAATCTTTGTGTATAAACTACTTATTTTTTATGCCACACTCTTTTTGGCCAAACAACCTCTGAAGACTGTATTTAGAAACTGTCCTTGGTCTGCTATTCCAGTGAGTTGTAAAATAATGAATGTACCACAGTTCTGGGCATAAATTGGGTACGTGTCATGTGAAAATACCTGATTTGAATATGCAATTATAGTAAAGACATAGATTTTTAAGATCAGGCCTAAATGTCAACAGCCAAGACAAAGCACATATTCCTCATTTTTGACTATATGCATAGTAAGTCTGAAAATAAAGCCATTCTTGTATCTTCAGTAGATGAACTCAAAAAGTGCCTGAAAAAATGCTTAATATCTCAAATACATCCGATGAAGTGAGCTGTAGCTCACGAAAGCTTATGCTCAGATAAATTTGTTAGTCTCTAAGGTGCCACAAGTGCTCCTTTTTCTTTTTGTCAAATACAGCAGTATTTGAAATACTGGAGGAGACCATAGATATACTGATTCCAGTATTATGCCTCTGGCAGTGGTCCAATAATACTCCTGGCCAATTGTGAAATGCTGTACAGAGAGAGAGAGCCCTCCTTCCTGACCCCTCTTGCAAACAGTATGTTTTTTTAAATTATGCACAGCTACAGTTGTTGTTAAAAATATAATAATATCAAGTCCTTTAAGTCTCTGTAGTGTATACCTTAAACACATTTTTCACGTTGAGATAACAAAAATGGTTCTGTGAATTTGTATCAAACTTTTCACAGGCCAAAAATTCATTTCTGGGCTGAGACACAGCATGAAAAATTTTGGCCCTAAAAGTTATTTCTTGAAAAATTATATTGGACTGAAATTAGAAATGGAATTTCCATCAACCATATCTGTAATATTACTACCATGATGCAATAATATGGTCAACACATGCCAATGTAAACAATATTCTTCAGAAAATGTTAACCACAAAATTGAATTGATAGTTGTTAGTATTGACCTTTCTAGCCCTGTTACATACTTATATATAAATGTTTACAGTAAATGAGGATGAGGGTAGGAGCAGGGGAGAAGGACATATTGTAAATTTTGTTGAGCCTTGATTTGTTAATTTGTTCCTTAGTATTCTAAAATTTTGTTTCCAAGTATTTTTGAACACTTACACTCTTTAGTTCTATTTTATCTCAGTGTTCTTCGTTTTTTCCCTTTCCAACCTTAATGTAATATGTAATCAGAGCCACCCCTATAGGACATGTCTGACTCTATGCAAAGTAACATATGTAGTCAGAGGCTTAGTCAGCTCACTACCAATCTATAAAGGGACACACATGCACCCTTCTGCTTGCTCTGGTATGTAGGCGATGCTTTCCCTCTCCCCAACTTGGCTGTAAGCCTCTGCAACCTTAGGTGATCCATTCCTACATGCACTGGGAGGTCAGGAGGTGTAACCAAAGCATAATTTTCTCAGTGGAAGGTAGGGCAAAGTGGGTAAGGACAGTTAGCCTATGTAATTCCTGCTAGCACTGGACTTAGGCAGAACTATAGATCGTCTCCTGATGAGGGGTCAGTCAAAGCATTACCCTGTGCAACATCTGTTATAGTTTCTTCTCAAGTCCTAATACCTACATCATTGCCAGCTCTACAAGTTCAAAAATCATGAGTTTAGATCACCCCAAAATCATGAATTTGGCTTAAGAATCGTGAGATTATTTAAAGACTAAATCTTGGGAGTTTTTGGTCTTTTATTTTTTTTTTAACTCCGCTGACCATCCCCAATGTGTGAGACAGTTATAGTATTGCCACCGCTTGCAAATTTATGGTGAGTAAGGCAATTCTAGCGCCTTTCAAAAGAGCTCTCACCGGAGGACTCGACAGAGATCAGGACCCTGTAGTGCTGGGCACTGTACAAATACATGGTAAGAGACATTCCCTTCCCTAAAAAACTTGCAATCTAGTGTAAAGCATGGTGGTGAGTTTATGATGTAGGACTTGCTGAACTCATCTTATAAAGGTGCTACCAAATTTCTGTCAGATGGAGGGAGAGGAATTTTGTCCCTTTTGAATTGAACAGGATTCAGGCTTGGTGACCTACAGCTGCAAGGCTCTAGAATGCATTAATAATGCACTCAGGCATCCAGTCCCATAAATGCTACTGTTAGATCTTTGAGAATGAAGCTTGGTTTATGGAAAGATAACTTTATTAAATCAAATTCTGACATTTTTGGAGCTTGCACAGGTGGCAGGGTACCTATACTAGCTGTGATATATTCATATTTTTTCTGCCCTGCCATCCGCCCCAGCTCATCATGAGGGTTTGAGCACTCAGCTTTCATATCCTCATTGTAGAGCTCTTCCACATCAGCTGTAGAAGTAGTAGGAGGCAAAACATGTTGTATTTGCAAGAGCTGGCAACAGCATACCTATGATATTTCATTGGTTGCTCCTAGAAAGTACTATAGTAAAGTTGCACTCTTCCTCTTAATACCGAATCAATGGCTTCTTTATATGTTTAGCAGTATATTCTCTTGGCACATAGCTCTTGTTATTGTTAGTTGGAATTGCCTATGCTCATTGACAGGAAAATACTTTTCATTCTGTTTTGGACTAAGACTTGTAATGCTAAATTTGTTTCCAAACTTCAGTCACGAAGAGATCAGTGCAGGAAATTGCTGCTGTTCCACCAAATTAGCTTCTCAGATAGCCTTTTAATTGGAGCCCATAACTCAGATTTTTAGTATTTTAGGAAGATGAACAATACAAATTGAAATACAGATATTTTCCAGTAAGGGCTCAGTTCAAAGAAGGCTTCTATATACAGATGAAGCTGCTAACAAATAGCATGTCATAGGATAATGAGACCGTGTTTTCTTCAGCAGTTTCACATTTCCAAACTACACTGCTGTGAAAATAAGTGGAGTGTTTATTTACTCTCTCGTAAACTGACAGATCTCTGTTAAAGACCAGTGTGCCCATTATAGATAGAACATATGTATACAAAAAAAAGTCACAACTCTAAATCAGCAACCCAACACCTCCAAATACAATATGTTATGCTTGTTGAGAACATTAATTTCCGCCTAAGTATTCTTTTTTTAATGTAGAAGGCTTCAATTTATGTTTGAGAGCAAGTAAACTATAGTACTTTGACAGCCATTCACACTTAATTCTGTGCATTAAACCAACAGCATTCTTTTCCACAAACATCCATTGTTAGGACAATGCTCTCAGACAGAATTTATGAGAAATGGAATTATGTTACCAAGGAGATAGCATTTACTATAATGAAGAGTAGATCCTAGAAAATGGCCCCTTTTACAGCAGCTCAGAACAGAGCCACAAAAGCAATTGATTGGTCTTGGCATTTAGTCTTATATCAGCTGTGTCATCCATAGCTTCAGGAGTGAGAACACTAATCTAAAGTGACATTTCTGTTCTGGCGGGCTTTTCTGCCCTGATGAAAGCAATTACTTCATTCCTAAATGATAATTTGCAGGAGTTTCAACCACTTTAATTGATAATTTTTTTGTTCTGAGAAGTTCAATTGTGAAGTGATTAGCTGATTTGGTAAATAGAAATTTAAGGTGTGAAATGTACAAGTTGCTGCAAGGTAAAGTGTTGTTTGTTTGGTGCTGCAAAATTGCTTGATAAAACTGCAGTTTCTCTATTATCCTGTTGCTGCCAATTGCATGGTTCAAAAAAAGATCACAACACTACAATTCAGTTGTGGAATATGGGTCTGAACCGAATGGTACAATTAAAAGATTTGATGTTATATCAGCATATTTAATTGCTGTTTGAATTAAAGTGTACAAAAGTTTAAAAGATTGTGTAGGACATTGGCTAGACATCCTAAAAAACCTGATAGCTCCCTATTATTACTGTTCAAATAACTCACTTTGAATGTAAAGCCTGTCATTTAAAGCATTGCAGCAAAGATGCTTATTGGTGATAAAACACTTAATTTAATAAGATTCAAACATCTTTACTGAGGGAGAGACTATGCATTTACTTGAACCACTTCTGTAACATTTTGATGTCAAACAAACACAAAACCTAGATGTAATTTATCAAAAACTTGGGTTAATATGTGCATTATTTTTAACAACTTATAACATCTCATTTACAAAAATTGTTGAAATACCTAAAACTTATTTTTTGCTACATATAAGTAAAGGCGACATTTTAATGGTATTCCAGTTCTATGATATTTTCTTGTATAGAGAAAAAAAATGTCCATTTCATGTGTTAAATGAGAAATATAAAGCAAAAATGAAGGTCAAACTGATTTAGCACATCAAACAGTCTTTGTCTGCCAAGCTTAATATATCCTGAGTTTGTGGAACAAATGAAATTTTGCTGCTATGTTACACTTTGCTTCCAAACAACCATTACAACTGGTTTTATATATTGTGTGAGCATCAGACCATCAAACAGTGCATCTTTACTGACGTGTTGCTGCAGTGATGATCTACAGCAGCAATCTGCCATTTATATAAAGGCAAAATGTGTATCTATATTTAGTTGTGAAATTGGCCTATTATACTCTTGATGTTTACAGAGGCTAACATAAATTAATGATGACAGCTATGAGCAGTGCATTAGTTAAGCAGCAGAGTTCTTACCTTGAACTTGAAGGTTCCAGCTTTAACTGCCAGCATATACTGTGTAGCTTTCTTCACACATTAAAGAAAGGTTGCTTCAGTCATTACTTTTTCTTGGATAGCATGAAAGGGCTTCAATTTGTGGGCTATCCTATTAATGATAATGCCCGATAATAGTTTTGTTTACATTTTTGGCTAACTTTTGCCTCGTAAGATCATTGATATTTATGGCATGGAAAAATGAATGCCCCTGAAAAGTGTTTGTTCATGCACAGGGCTTGATTTGATTGACTTTGAACTTAGTCCGATGTCAGATATATCTTGTCTGATGAGAAGAACTGTTTGGAAAGGCATTGTGGCTCAGTGGATTATATGTTGCACTTTCACCCGAAAGTCTTCTCATGCGGGACATGTCAGAGCAAGTGTAGATATTATAGTAACTATAGATTTCACTGCTAACTATGACCAAAGATCTGACCAAGTATTGAGGATGTTCAAAGGTTCATGAATTAAAATCCTGGAGTCCTTTGATGAATTTTTGATGGTTGAATTTTTAATACAGGTTTGTCTTCCTCCTTTGAGGCTGCATGCCAGATTAATTGATAAATAGTAGAACTGTGCAATGCTAGGATCTCCTAAGTAAACAATTAGGGGAATCTATAAAAATCTGCTTAGCTGGCTTCTCAGATGTACTTTTTTTTTAAAAAAGTAAAATTTAAAAGGTATTTGACCCTACTCCTCTCTGAATCCTTTGGGGTTTTTTTTCCCTTCATATAAAATATTGTTCTCTTCTATGTAATAACATCATTAGTTTTATTCTGAGTTGGGATACCACCTGTAGAACAAGGGAAGTATCTGTGAATGTGACACGCAGTTTTACCAAGAAAAATAAAAACAGGGATAGAAGAAAAGCTGAGAAGGGAAAAAATATATATTCAAAAGTTAAATCAGAATAATAAACACAATCCAGAGGAGCCATTCATAACAGTATAGAAGGTGGAAATGAACAAAACTTTAGGATGGCTTAGGTATTGATTGTGTTAGGCTATTTGTATTTAAGTTACAGTTTTGCAAAACCAGGCAAGATTTTGATTTTGAATTAAGATTCACATCCTATAGGACAGAGATGGGAAAACCTTTTGGCCAGATGGCCACATCTAGGTATGGAAATTGTATGATGGGCCATGAATGCTCACAAAATTGGGGTTGGGGTACAGGAGGGGGTGAGGGCTCTGGCTGGGGGTGTGGGCTCTGGGGTAGGGCCAAAAATGAGGAGTTCAGGATGCAGGAGGGGGCTCTGGGCTGGGGTAGGGGGTTGGGGCACAGGAGGGGTCAGAGGTACAGGCTCCAGCAGCACTTACCTGAAGCAGCTCCTGGAAGCAACAGCATGTCCCCCCTCCGGCCCCTATGTGGAGGTGTGGCCAGGTGGCTCTGCATGCTGCCCCGTCCACAGGCGCCACCCCTGCAGCTCCCATTCACTGCAGTTCCTGGCCAATGGGAGCTGCGGAGGTGGCACTTGGAGCGGGGCAGCGTGTGGAGCCCCCTTGCTGCCCCTAAATGTAGGAGCTGGAGGGGGGACGTGCTGCTGCTTCCGGGAACCTTGGCAGGCGCATGCGGAGTGGCCTCCGACCCCACTCCCTGGATGGAGCATGGGAGCAGGGCAAGCCCCAGACCTCAGCAGAAGCTCGAGGGACGGTTTAAATCGGCTGGAGTGCCAGGTGTGGCCTGTGGGCCGTAGTTTGCCCACCCCTGCTATAGGACCACAGTATATTTTATTTCATTTTCCTCTGTTCACTTGTAGCTGTTATACTAAAGAAAATACCTCTATTATTTCAGAAGTACTTGAGAACTGCCAGTAGAATAATGTAAAAAAACAAAACAGAAAACATGGAAAATCTTAGCATCAGCATTGCTGTCTCCTTCCACCTTCAGTAACGGTGCAAGTTGAATGTCCCTGTCTGCCTGCCTTTATAATGCTCACAAATGTGTGGTGGTCCTGGAACCTTTTTCCTCAGATCACATGACCATATGGTGGTTCTGTGCCCACCATCCAAGATCTTGTTGAAGTTGTATGGTCAAGCAGTTCTGATTATAGCATCCATTTGGTACCTGTGATCATGGTAATTGCCTGAAGTGCACTAAAAATAAGGTTATGGTGAATAACCAGGGTGACTCACAACCACCTTTGTGTCTTCTGATGTTCAATAAATTTTTCTTAATAATAATTATTATTATTTTGTACATATGTAGCACTTTCCCTTCAAGGATCTCAAGATGATTAATTAACAAGTTTATAAGTATTATTAAGTCTATGATTTTGTCACGGAGATCACGGAAGTCATGGAATCCATGACTTCCAGAGTCCTCCATGACTTCAGCCTGCAGTGGCCAGGAGCTGCAGGCAGTGGGGGCCCCCCAGCGAGTGCTGAGCCCCCCACAAGTGGCAGGGTCCCCTGGAGCTCCGAGTCCCTCCCCCCCGAGCTCCAAGCCAGAGGCGCTGCAGCGGCCGCGGGTGGCGTGGGGACTCTGCAACTCCCTATTTTTCTCACTGATATGTTTAGTAAAAGTCAGGGACAGGTCACAGGCTTCCATGAATTTTTCTTTGTTGCCCGGGACCTGTCCGTGACTTTTGCTAAAAATATCTGTGACAAAATCTTAGCCTTAATTATTATTCCCGTTTAACAAATGAGAAACTTAAACAGTGACTGCTTAAGTGATTTACCAAGCACACACACAAATCTGGCAAATCCAAAAAGAGAGTGAGTGGCTCTTAACTCCCAGTATTGTGCTTTGGCCACAAGATTACCTTTTCCCACTCTTGTTTCTTGGGGCCAGGTGGGTAGGATTCTTGACACAAGTTTAAGGGGAAAAGGCAGATCTTTGCCCATACCTATGGACATATGTAACCATAGATGTCCACCACACTGGAAGAACTAATATTTATAAGGTCAGTTGTCGTAGCTGTTCCCCCATGGCTAACTGACCTCCTGCTAAGGTCAGGGACCATATGTTCTGCCACAGAGGGAGAAATAAAAGTGTGTCGTCACCACTTCTCCCACAGACAGCTTCCTTGGAAGTTCAATAAGAATATCTGAAATGTGAAAGGGACCAGTTCATGGACTGTTACGTTTTCCCCATGTTTTTTTCTCAGTCTGTAGTCCATTTCTTTTTCCTATATGCAATTCTATTTCCCCCAATTGTGGCATTAATCAGGTATTGGACTGCACTGCATATATCCTTTCAGAAGCCACTGTGTCAACGTAGTGGCCAAAAAGTTTAGAGACAATAATAGTGGCATAAAAGCATAAGAAATCCTCTGTTGCAGACAGTTGTATTCACTGATGGACCTCCACCAGTGCTGTTCCAGTTTCTGTCTTCTAATTTAATTAATTTGTCACAGGTCACTGATGCACCAGGATCATCAATGAAGTTTGAGAGGGGGACATTTATATGCCATAGCATTGGTGGTCATAGACAGCAGATTATTATGATACCTCACTCAAATATTAATAGTCAGCTGCTGTGCTCACCTACTGATGTGAACCAGCTTTAACCCCCACCTTGGTTGTCTTTGTCTCCCTGAACGCAACAGCCAAAATTATCCCAGTCAGAAATATGGCTAAAAGAGGGAATGATGAGAGAGTGCTATGTTAGGTCAGAATGTTTGAAAACTCTCTCTCTCAAAGCAGCTAAAATTGACCCATCTATGTATTCAGTTGCATAGGTTTAACTAAAAAAGAGTAATACAGTTATGTGGCACACTGTAGGTTAGTGATAGTAAGTTGAATACAAGGCAAGAAAGTGTATTTGTAGTATTTATCATGTATAATTTAGTACATTTAGTACTACTGTACATTTAGTAAGTTGTTTAAGTAGCAGTCTATATTTACAGTGCACTCCATTTATAAGAATCAACCACATATACTGATCAAAACTGCTGGGACAAAATCTTCTAACTAAAATACTCTGCTTGTAAGAATCAACCACTTATAAGAATCAAAATATCCAGGGCGGATGTGACTCTTATAAAAGGAGTGCACTGTATTTCCATACATCATACTACTTCTAACCTCGTTACCTGTTTAACAAGTAGAGGTGTTATCTTGGCTACACTAGAAAATGTACAGAAAAAAATGCAGAAAATTGAAAGTCTGTGTTATTTAGTGGTTAGAGTTAGTGCATAGGGCTGGGAGTTAGGACTCCTGGGCTCTAAACCATTATCTGCCAATAACTCACCATGTGATCTTGCACAACTCACATAACTTTTGTGTGTTTTAGATTCCCCTTTTGTAAAGTAGATATAATATCCATCTGATGACAAAGGTGCTTTGAGGCTTAACTGAAGAATGTTTATCTTGCACTTGGAGATTTTTGGATGAAAAGGATTATAGAAATGTTTTAATTATCTGTATTTAATGATTACATATAAAATGGCTAGACATTATTAGGTATTAGTATTATTGTACTGTATCTGGTTTTGCCGCTACTAAATGAAATCCTTATTTCTATTAGAGGCTTAAGAAATTCACTAGTTGAATTTGTGTGTATGATGATGATCACTGCTGTCGCTGTACGGTGCTGCAAAGAATTCTGGGGCCTTGCAGTGTTTGCAGGCCTTCTTGTGAAAACCGTAGACACGGGAACGAGGGGTGCTGCAGCACCCCCAGGTTTTATGCGGGGTCCCGGCCGCCAGCCCCATGCTCCGACTCTGCTCCAACACGGCCTCTGCTCCCAGCCCCCAGCTCCCAGGGCTCCACTCCCGGGGCCCTGCTCCCGGCCCCCAGCTTCCAGGGCTTTGCTCCAAGGGTCCCGGCTGCTGGCTCCCATGGCTGGGGCTCCATTTCTGGCTCTGCATGCGGGTCCCAGCTGCCAGCCCATGCCCAGGGCTCCGTTCCTGGCCCCATGCCTGCCCCCCCGCTGTGGCCCCAGCCTTGACCCCCTTATCGCTGTCCAGGTCAGCCCCATCCCAGAAACACGGCCCTTCTCCTGCGCCAGCTCTGGGCTATTGAGGGAGCACAGACAGGGGCATGAGGGGGCACGTGAGGTAAAAAGTTTCAGCACCCCCACTATTAACTGTTCCAGCACCACTAGTGAAAGTGCAGGATTTCAGTAGCATTATAAAAACTAATTTCCACTGAATGCATCCGATGAAGTGAGCTGTAGCTCACGAAAGCTTATGCTCAAATAAATTTGTTCGTCTCTAAGGTGCCACAAGTACTCCTTTTCTTTTTGCGAATACAGAGTAACACGGTTGCTACTCTAAAAACTAATTTGCACACCTTGTGATAATTTGCTACATTTTTTTGGTACTAGTTAATGAAAATGGGCAATAAACTAAAGTACACACAATGTCATTGCCATTGGCTTCAGGCATTAGATCATAGTTTCAACAACCTTTCTGTCCCTAGAGCTTTATTTTATTGCTGTAGCCCGCCAAACCAATCACTATTTATTACAAATTCAGTGCTGTCACTTTAAAAGACCATGGGACCTGTAGTGCTGGTGTAATTATGCAGGGTCAGAGTTGTGAAAACTGACATTTCAGAAGAATCTCACTGAGGGGATTCTTGAATTGTATTGAGAATTGGGTTTAAAGGGACAAGGTAAAAATTTATCCAAATTAAAAAACAAAAACAAAAACAAGGACACCCATATGAAACCAGAGACAAATAACAATGGCTCCAAGATTGTATTTTCAAAATACAAATAGGAGCAGTTATATGTAAATATAAACATTCTCCAGTTCTGTTTCAAACACAGGCTTGCAGCACTAAAAATTGAAACTGAAACTGACTTCATTGGTTATCTTGTTCAAACCGAGACAAATGCAGAAAGTAAACAGACAATTAATAATCTAAGGAATTATTAATGTAGGTCAGCATATATGTTTTCTTTGTAACTTTAAAAAAAAATGCCATGGTAGTCTGGAAAAATGAAGATTATGTGAGTATGTAGCTTTGAAAGAGACAGATCGCTGTCTACTGTGCATGTTTATGTTCATGTGCCTCTACGTGTAAAAGATGCATAGAATACAAGTTGGATGTGATTGAAAGGGTGTATCAGTGTAAGACTGGAATGAGCGCAAGAATACTGAAGTCATGAGTGAGTTATTCAGGATATCCCAAACAAGTATAAATAAAACTTTGATGCTACAACACACCATCATGTATTCTTCATCTGCCATGCTTTATAGATTTTCTACTGTAGAAATGTACATAGTACCCCAATAACATTTTAAAGATGATCTACTGTGCTCCTCCACCTGTAAAACCAGACTCACCATCAGTCCTGCTGCTTAGGCCAGAAAAGGAAAGGAAGATTATAAATAATACATCTTAGAAACCTTTAAATTACCTAAAATAGTTTTGCTCTTGTAGACATAACGTGATATTTTATGACATAATTTGTCAGAATCAACTAGGGCTAGCAGCTGGGTACCTCCCCTTTTTTCTTCAAGAGCCTCTGTCTATTCCCACTTGTGGGATATGGTGCCTCTGATATCAAGTTGAGGAGCTATCTTGAAAACCATAGGTGGTGGGTATCATAGGCTGGGGGAGCCTGTGCCTCCCCAAACAGCCTGGCGTGGCCCCACCCACGCTCCAACCCAAGCTCTTCCTGCAGTTCTTTCCAGGTTCCCGGCATGCTCTTCTGTAGCTCAGACTGGCTGCATTTGGGGCTGGGGCAGGCTGGCATGCTGCCAGGACTTGGGTGGCTGGCACTGGTGCCAGGGCTCTGCTGCCCGCCCGGCGCTCAGGGCTTTGAGACCGTGCTGCCTGGTGCTCTGGGGCTGGGATTGGGGTTGGAGGCCTGCCTGGAGCTGGGGGCTCTGTGGCCACTCTGACTGGCTGCCCGGAGCTCCGGGGCTGAGGGCACTCGGGTGGCCCCGGGGGGTGGCGGGGTCGCACAAGAGTGTGCTCCTGCAGGGAAAGGGGGGGGCAGAAAGGAAGGGTAAGGGGTAGTGCCTCAGGCAGAAGGGGACGGACTGGGTTCTAGCCTTCTAGATTCTGGGTTCTAGGGGAGGGACTGGGTTCCAACGGCTGGTTCACTGGCTGCCCATGTTGAAAACCCTTTGGAGGTCCATGAAAGACTTCGCCTGAGTGTGATGTTATCACCCTACTCTGTATAAGTGAGTGCACTCTTCCATAAATACCAACCATTAGCAGAAAGTGAATGGAATTCATTATAGGGTTTGTGTACATTGTAACGTAAGCCTGGGGTTAGTAGAACTCGGTATAGCAGACTCTAGTTTTGTTAACCTAGGGCTTGACCATCTACACTCATTTGTAACCCCAGGAATTGTTGAACCCTGGTACCAACCTGGGGCTCCAGAATCTACACTGCATTATGTGGATCCAAATCTAACCACCCATATCCCAGATTTGTGGCCACTGTCGCCCCTTGTTGGTGGTGCAGTGTGGGAAAACTTGATTGTCCTGAGGACAAAGAAAGTCGGCCTGTGGGATTGTGAAATACTTTTGGCAGAATCCCAGAGCACAAGTCCAGTGTGGTTGTGTCTACACAGCAAAGCAATAGAACTTGAACCCTGGGTCCTGGCTTGACTGAGGATCAGACCTTCCCCTCCCATGAGGTTCTGGGGCCTGAGTTCATGTGAACCCTGGGTTAGTGTGATTTGTGTGTAGATGGAAAAGGGGTTAGGCTTGAGCCTGAATTCAAACCCTAGTCTTATGTTGCAGTGTAGACATACAGTTAGTGTCCTCAAACTAGATCTTCCCTTAGTCTATCTTATTATTGTTATTTTCTTGTAGTTAGTTTGTATAGTGTATGTAGGATAGTATAGCATACATAGCCCTTGCCTAGGTGCATTTTTATGCTGAGGATCCTGAGTCCCATAAGGGCTTCAAGAGGTGTGCTTCCAGTCCATCTGTTGTATAGCAGACCGATGCCTGTGTCTGGTGTCTTCTGTGTCTGGCAAGACCCACTCAGTAACTCTATGTATGGTTTGCTATAGCTTCACTCCCTGCACGTTAGGCTCCAGGCTCATCTGGCTTCTCAGTGCCTACAGTCTGATACTCCAACGGGCTGGTTGAAGGTATTGAGACCAGCCTCCCTGCCTAGGTCCTCGATGCAAGACACATTTTGCTGTTCTGGCCTCAACACTGCCTTCTGTCACTGGCTTGAGACCGGAATCTCTTCAGCCTTATAGTAGAAGATAATCTCTTGCCCAGCACCATCTGACAATACCAACAGCAATTAAGTCAAAAGTGGCACTGAAGACCAAACTGACACAGCCTGCTAAGCCCTCAATAGCCTTGGTGATAATGCAGGAAGCTCCCACATCAGCATCTACTTCTTATTGAGTACTGTTACCTTTGGCACCAACTCCAAATCTGTCCTCTACTGCCAGCACTTCTGTCTTGGTTTTACAGATCAGTGAAGATGCCTGTCGTGATAAAAGGGAAAAAAAGAAGCAGCAACACATCTCCTCATAAGATGGGCATAAACTTAAGAAAAACAGGAAGTGCCATCCCTCTGACCCCTGACAACACTCTCACCCTTTCTCTACCCTCCGTTGAAGCTGATATCTTGGCACTGACAGACTGGGATTCTTTACAAGTTTGGATCCTGATAATTTCACTCTCTCCATTCCTGAGTCGGGGTCCACCATTGAGGCTACTAGCTTCCCCATTGCCTGCATTTGCATTGTTTGACTCTATGCCTGTATTGATGTCTTTGGTCTTGATCTAGAAATTCGTTGGGATTCCTTCAGCCTCCTTCAGAGATGAATGAGGATAGACCCACACTTCAACCATGAGACCTCTGTTCTTTTCACTTGTCTCAGATCCAAACATTATGGAAGAATCTCATGCTGGGCTCTCTTTAGCTTGTCATGGGAGGGTGCATACAGGACTTAATGAAAGCCAAGCTGGAGGCTGTGAGACTAGCTCTGGCACAGACCTCAGCACGGCCACCAATCGTTCAGTAAGCTTCATGGTGGTATCTGCAGCACAATAAAAAGTTAAGTGCAACAAGACATCTTACTCTGCCCCTTCTGACAGGAAAGGGTGTAACTTGGATGATTATGGGATCAGAGCCTACTTGTCTGGCTCATTAGGCCTTCAGATGGCCAATATCAAGCTGCCATGTCCTGTTTCAGTTGTGCCCCGTTGGATGCCATGAGCCCCATCTTAGATTCCTTGCCTGAGGAGCGGAAGGAAGCAGCCATGGCCTTTGGCACCAAGGGTTGTATGCTCGCTAAGTACTCTCTAAGAACAGCATAGGAGGCCTTGGACACCAGTGCAAGAAAAGTGGCCAGAGGAATGGCTCTTAGAAGGTTCTCTTGGCAGAATATCATAATTCCATATACAATGATGATGCACATATTTTGATAGAACAATGAGTTTCAGCAGATCATGACTAGGGTGTTACCAAATTCAGGTCCATTTTGGTCAATTTCATGGACATAGGATTTTAAAAATTGTAAATTTCATGATTTCAGCTTTTGAAATCTGATGGTGTCGTAATTGTAGGGGTCCTGACCCAAAAAGGAGTTCTGTGTGGGGCAGGGTTGCATCACTGCTACCCTTACTTCTGCACTGCTGCTGGTTGCGGCGCTGCCTTCACAGCTGAGCAGCTGGAGAGCGGTGGCTGCTGGCCAGGAGCCCATCTTTGAAGGCAGAGCCACCAGCAGCAGTGCAGAAATAAGGATGGCATGATATGTTATTGTTACCTGGGGTTCTTTCAACCCAAAGCTCTTGGTAACTTTTACTCTCTGCAAGGCGGTGTCAGGAAGTAAATCAGGGGAGACATGGGCGTCCGACTGATAGATGGCTGGCACAAACAGGACAACACAAGAGTGCTTTCACTTAAAGCTAAACTTTACTTACTCTTAAGCACTTACACACGTCTGCAACAGGTTAGTAAAACACCCCCAACCCTCAATAATTACCGAAGCTGATTGTGTCTCTCGAGTGGCACAGCAGCAGCCTGTCTGCCAGTGGGGAACACAAGATGCATCCAGAGTTAGAGTCCAGTCCCGAAGAGTCCCCCTACCTCAAACTTTTCCCTCTTATTTACACATTAGTAATAGAATGACATGTCCCTTAAAGAAAAGTTGTTAAGCAAGCAGTTCCAGTGGGCAAGCAAGAGGCTCCTTCTGATTATTGATTAACCAGGTGTGGGTTTTTCCAGAATTTGCAGCCTTGAGGCCCCAGTAGACATTCCTGGGGCACATTCTACTCTTCTAAAATGAATGTATCAGCAACTTCAACACAGTTCTTATCAGGAAAGACACAGCGTCCAGCTGCCCTTTCTGTGGCACCCAAAACTCCCTCCCCTCCTGCCTTGGTCAAACTGAGACTGCTGAATGGCCAGTTTGCAGCCTGCTGATTTGGCTGCTTTTAGCAATAAGCCATAGTGGTTTCAGGCACTTTACTGGTTTGCCAAAGTCTCCCCATACAGTATTGCCACCCTTACTTCTGTGTTGCTACTGGCAGGGCACTGCCTTCGGAGCTGGGCACCCAACCAACAGCCACCTCTCTCTGGTTGTCCAGCTCTGAAATCAGCACAGAAGTAAGGATGGCAATACCATGACTCCCCTAAAATAACCTTGCGACCCCCCTGTGACTCCCTTTTGGGTCAGGACCCCCAATTTGAGAAACACTGGACTGCCCCATGAAATCAGCATAGTATAGGGTAAAAGCACACAGAAAACCACATTTCACGGTGGGAGACCAGATTTCACAGTCCATGACACGTTTTTCATAGCCGTGAATTTAGTAGGGCCCTAATCATGACCTTTCATGTGATACCTTGCAAAGCATGGCTTGTATGAAATATTACAGCCATACACTAATGATGCCTTCCTGGAACTCAAATCTTGTTCTAATGAAGCTAATGGGCACTTCTTGTGAGCCTCTGGCACAAGACTCTCTTGCTCTCGACATTTAGAAATAAAAATAGCCTTCCTCATAACAATTACATCTGGTCGGAGGGTCAGTGAGTTTAGTGCTTTGATTGCCACGGTGCCTTATACTGTGATCCACAAGGACAAAGTCACCGTGAGGCCCAATCTCAGCTTCCAGGTGGTCTCAAATTTCCACTTATCTCAATGTGTTTCCCTTCCTTGGTTTTTCCCCATGTCCTATCCCCACCCAAGAGAAACTTGTCACCATAACCTCACTGTAAAGAGGGTGTTCTGTTACCTAGAAAAGACATTTAGAAAATCCAGTAAGTTATTTGTAACATATGGGGAGAATCTATTACTAAACAGAGACTTTATCACTGAATTAGGAGATGTATGGAATATTGCTACATTTTAGCTAGGAAACCAGTACCTGCTGGTTTAGAGACTCATTGCAAAAGAGCCACTGTAGCATCAATGGTATGCCTTAGGCAGGTTCCCCCAGGAGAATGCAAAGCAGCAACTTAGAGTTCTATGCACACTTTCACCAGACACTACTATCATGTTACCATCATGCTCCAATGCCCAGTTTAGGAGGGCCAGTCCATATTTAGCTAAGAACTCCTTTCCCTCCATCCTGGTAGGGAACTAATCTCCCACAAATGAAAATACACAAAGGCCCTCGAAGAAAAAAGAGGTGTTACTTACCAATAACTTCTGTTCTTCAAGAGTTGCCTCTGCATTCATGCTACCTGCCTGCCTCCCCTGTGCCTTGGAGTTCTATCTGATATCAGGACTCTTCAGTTAGGCAGGAGGACCTGAAGTGGTTGGGGGATACTGTCCCTTATATACAGTAGGACAATGATATCACTCTGCAACTTGACAGAGGCACCATATCCCAGAGAGATGAATCTCCAAGAGCAACAGTTACTGTTGAATAACCTGTTTTTCCTGAATAGAAAGCTCCCACTTCAACCCCTGGGTGGTTAAAATACTGAACAAAATATTGCCCACCCTACACTTTAAACAAGTAAAATTTCAGAAGAAATGCCCCATTGGAGGGAAAGAAGGAAAACATTCTCATGCATGTTGTTTTAAAAACAAGATGTTGACTGTTGAAGCTTGTCAGATATTTGGAATGTGAGAAAAAGTCCCAGTGGAAATGGATTAGTGGGCAGAGGGTGAAAGGGTACAACACAGTTGACCACATGGGTACCACTCTGACTTTGTCGTATGGGTCTCTGTAATAATAATAATAATTTTAAAAAAAGTATGTGTGGATCCAGTGGTGACAATTGAAAACCTTTTTCTTTTTGTATTTTGATGTCATTCTGTGAAGTCACAGTGCCAGAGATTTAACTTTAAAAAATACTAGATCTTTTCCCCAAATGTGTGCTCATTTTAGTTGTCACTACTATACATAAGAAAATATGCAAAGGGGGATGATTAATAATATTTATTAAATGCCAGCAATGTGCTCAGTCCTGTACAGGACATTATATAAATATTAAATATGATGGGTTCAGTCCTCAGAGTAGCTGAGGGAAAGGAGGTGATTGAAAGGGTGCTCTAAGGAACTCTTCTGCTCCTCTAATTCTGGAGCTGCTGGGACCTGTAATGGCTCTTGATATAATTTAGAGTTTAAGGATTGTTCTAATTTGTGCCAAATTGAGTAGGTCCATAGGGTGGAGCACTTCAGTGTATCTCCTGGAGTATTCCATGCTCCAGTCTCACCTCTCCTCCTCCTCTCTACGAAGTGAGAAAATGAGTAAGCTGAACCTTTATGTCCCTTGAGGATTCCTCTACGTCAGAGTAAAACCTCAGCTTTCTGTCTGCATCGTGGTGCCTTAGCAGGGTAAAGCAACTGGATATGACCAATTATTCAGGGGTTCCACCAAAAAAGCCATTGGGTAAAAGAGGTAGTGGGACTCTTCAGTTGTGCCCGCAAAATAAGCCCTGTCTATGTGATTCACTAAAACTAAACACTACTGACAATAGGTTGTGCAGCTGTAGAAAATAAGTCTGAGCATGCTTACAGCTCTACTGGACTTCTCAAACTTGGCTTGGGGCTTGAGTATGCCCCTAGGCTGTGTTAAACTAGTTGGGCTTGGTTCCTTCTTGGCTGAGAGAGAAAAATAATGGTGGTACATCCCATATGCCATGCCGAAGCAAGACCATGTACATCTAGGCCATTCCTGGCAGCTATTTGTGTAACCTGTTCTCAAAAATGTTCAGTTATGGGGATACCACAAACACCCTTGGAAGCATATTCAAGTACTTAACTATCCAATTTGGAAAGTTGTTCCTCACACTTGACCTAAATCTCCTTTGCTGCAGATTGAGCCAATTACTTCTTGTCCATGCTTCAGTGGACATGGAGAACAATTGGTCATTGTCCTCTTTATAACAACTGTTAGCATATTTGAAGACTCAGTCTTCCTTTCTCAAGACTAAACATGGACAGTTTTTTTTAACCTTTCCTCATAGGTCAAGTTTTCTAAATCTTTTATTATATTTGTTGATCTCCTCTGGACTCTCTCCAATTTGTCCATGTTTCCTAAAGTGTGGCTCCCAGAATTGGACACAGTACTCCTGCTGAGGCCTCACCAGTACGAAGCACAGTGGGGACAATTACCTCCTGTATCTTACATATGATGCTGTTGTTAAAACACCCCCAAATATTAACGTTTGTTGCAACTGCATCATATTGCTGACCTCATATTCAATTTGTGATCCGCTGTAACCCCCAAATCCAGAATGACCACCTAGCCAGTTATTCCCCATTTTTTATTTGTGCAGTTGAGTTTGCTTTCCTAAGTGAAGTATTTTGCACTTGTCTTTATTGAACTTCATCTTTTTGATTTCAGACCAATTCTCCAGTTTATCAAGGTCATTTTGAATTCTAACCCTGTCCTCCAAAATGCTTGTAACTCCTTCCAGTGCCACAAATTTTATAAGCATATTCTCCATTCCACTTTCCAGGTCATTAATAAAAATGTTATAAATAATACTGGACCCAAGACAGATCCTTTCGGTTCCCCAATAGATGTGTCCTTCCAGTTTGACAATAAATCATTGATAACTACTCTTTGTGTACAGTGTTTAAGTGGTTATGAACCCACCTTATAGTAATTACATTTAGACCACATTTCCCTTGTTTACTTATGAGACTGTCATGTGGGACTGTGGTAAAAACCTTACTTAAATCAAGATATATCACTTCTGCAGCTTCCCTCCCCAACC
The DNA here is from genome assembly GCF_965152235.1 of Eretmochelys imbricata. Taxonomy (NCBI): domain Eukaryota; kingdom Metazoa; phylum Chordata; order Testudines; family Cheloniidae; genus Eretmochelys; species Eretmochelys imbricata. The sequence goes on from NC_135577.1 coordinate 84,933,366, forward strand.
CCATCCACTGGGCCAGTAATCTTCTCAAAGGGCATGGCTACACTGGAAACTTCAAAGCACCGTCATGGGTGCGCTCCAGCGGCAGTGCTTTGAAGTGCGCTTGCTCGCGAGCCCTGGGAAAGAGCTTTCCCAGAGCTCCCGGCAATCCACCTCCACGAGGGGATTAGCTCCGAGCGCTGGGAGCCTCTTTACACTAGCGCTTTAAAGCACTCTGACTTGCTGCGCTCAGGGGCGTGATTTTTCTCACCCCTGAGCCAGGAAGTTAGAGCGCTATAAAATGTAAGTTTAGCCAAGCCTAAAGATTCAAATTAGTTTGGAAATAGAAAGAAATAGCCATATCTTTATTAAACAAACAAGAATGTAAACAAATGAAGGAAGGCAATGAACATAGTCTTTCCGGCAAAGGGGAGTTGTAACGGCTCAGCCCAAGCATAAGCCACACGTGGTACTGAATGGCAGACACCAAGGTCATAACCAAAGTCTGGGTACTTATGCGGAAATACTATCCGGCTTACCCAGGCATGTACCACAAGCCATGTTCCACCTCCATAGAGATGGTTAGAGCCACTACTGAGAGGCTCCAGGCAGTCTCCGCCAGTGGGTCTCTTCGTCAGAGCTGCATATTGAACCAGGGGCAGTGGAACTGGTGGGGCAGAGGGGCGCAAAGTAAACATTGTGGGGACTGAACTATGTTTCTGCCTCCATATCCATGCTTTGGTCCCAGCTCAGCTGTACTTCCCCTCTGACACCACCTTATACCACCCAGTTCCAGTTACTGCCTCCTCATTGGCTGATGGTTTGGGAGTTGAGAGATAATCAGGTTCTGGGCAGGCACTTCTCCAGCAGTGTGTGGGGACAGGGCACACCTACACCAATCGGGAGGTAGCAACTGTATAATCACATGGGGGGCAGAGGCAAGAGCAGGACCTGGAGGTGCAGGAGCAGCCACTGCAATGCCCATGATTGGACTGAAGAGAAGAAGTCAGGGTGATCTCTCATCCTTCTATTCCTCCACACCCACCCATTCATGTTGTTCTTCCTCTGCCTCTACGTTGAATCCCACATTTATGGGAGATAGATACCCCTTCTTTCCTACTGTGCCGGCCAGAGCTGCTGAATAAATTTATCTTCTGCAAAGACCATGTCCGCACCAAAGTTGCAACATAACAAACTTGAGCTAGTGGAAACCTAAATAGGATTCTAGCTTCCTCTGAACAAAAAGAAAATGCAGTGGCTAGTCAACATAACAATAACATACAGTAAGCAATTAAATGGCAATACAAATATCCCAAGGATAAGGGACAACTGCTTGGCTAAGACATCTCCCAAAGCACATGGATGGTGGGAGGATAATGTGAGTGGCCTTTTGCTCTTCCCCCAGTTTCTCATAATGAGGCTTAATAAGAGGGCTTCTTAGAGCCAGAGATATGACCTTTGGTAGAACTTGACACAAAGCTGGGCTCTGATTGGTCCAGGATAGATAAGGAGCCCTTTTAATCCATCCGGGAAACCCCTGGCAAATCCAGCTGCCCTGTGAATGGGTGAGACTGGTTGGTGGTCAGGGCGGTCAGGCTTAAAGGATGACAGAACTGAATTAAGAATGATTACTTAACTTGCTTGCTACTACTGAAAGGTAAACACCATCATTAGCATTCAAATATTTAAAGAGTACAGTATTGTTGAATTCTATCCTGAAAATTGCATATCTGTACATGTCAGCATTTGGAAAATGTTGGTAATTTGTATAGGAATTCATCATTGAAAGCAAGTGGGTTAAATGTGACAGAACACTAATACTGATGAATGTCCTCCTTTGTTGTTTTGTTTCAGTTTACAAGCCTTGCGAAAGGAAAAGTCCCGAGATGCTGCTCGCTCTCGCCGGGGAAAGGAAAATTTTGAATTCTACGAGTTGGCAAAGTTGTTGCCGCTCCCTGCAGCCATTACAAGTCAGCTTGACAAGGCATCCATCATCCGACTTACAATTAGCTATCTGAAAATGAGGGACTTTGCTAATCAGGGGGATCCTCCATGGAACTTGAGAATGGAAGGACCTCCACCCAACACATCAGTAAAAGGTATGAAAATAGCATATTGTTTAGTATGGATTGTGGCAGCCTGTAGTAATATCTAAATTGAAATTTTTACCATCATCCTTTCTTCTTTCCCTGCATATCAAATCCTTTAAAGGGATACAAATGTGGAAATCTGAGGTCTGCATGAGAAAGACACCATGTGAAGGTGAAATAAACCTCTTATTCTATTTATATTTTATTTTAAAACAAACTTGTCAGTATAACTATGATAGCAGTAAGGTTTCTGGGAGATGGAGATTAAATGATTTGTTGTAAAGTGATTTGCAGTTATTGTGTTTTTTTTATTTTCATACTGTACAAAAAGATGATTTTGGGTGGAGCATGGTAACATTTCTTGGCTTGGGGTCATTTATTGTATGGTATATTAAAAACTGAATTCAGGTTAACAGTAAATTCAAGCACTTCAAATTTTGTCAGTCACCAAAATGAAGACCTGAATTTCATTTATTTTCTTACTGTTATAGTCATAAAATATTTTGACCTCTGAGCTAACGTAGTTAGAAATTTAGCCAAAATGGACCTAGTTTCAAATGTGAGCATCTAAACTGTGTGTTCAAATGAGCAGTTAGATAAATAAAATGGGTATTTTTGACTTTTGTACCCATTGGAGCACCCAAGCCCAGGGGCTGTTAGCCTTATTTTAGAACCAATATATGAAAATCGGTCTTGTACAGTATTTCAGGTGATGAGTATAATCTTTTAAGACTGACATTTTTAGTGTCATCTTTAAATCCTACCTTTTCTCAGGCAGATAAGTGTGATCTCCCTTTCTGTTATTAATGTAACAATTTTTAATGAAGTTAGAGATACTGAAAGCCTTTAAAAATGTGGTTGTCAGATCTCTGGTCTGCCTTTGGCAGAACAGAATTTCATTCTGTTTTATTTTGGCCATTAATTTTTACATTTTAGATTGAGCACAATATCATTAACCCTTCGTTTTCTACCTGTTGTCGTTAGTTATACACTTGAAACACTGGACTGGACTATATGGTATAAGGCTGTATCTCGTTGGAGGCATCAGAAGTGGCCACCTCTAAGGGACAGATAGGAATCTCTGACTTTGTAGATCAGCACTTGACAGCTGGCTGTACATTGGTATTAGTATTGGCTATGTAGGCAGCTTTCAAATGCCCTTCTTGCTAGAAGAAAGAATATTAGATGAAAAATGTCATAATTTTAGACTGGAAGGAGATAGACAGGGAGGGCAAAAAACAATGTACTTTCAGACTAATGATCTAGGGATCATACATGTTTGTCCCTATTCATATATGTCAATTTATACCATCTGCCATGTAATATTTTTCCTGAAAGAATGGAAATGACATCATTCAAAGTGTAAGAATATGACTAGTTATCATGAGCTACAGCTCACTTCATCGGATGCATTCAGTGGAAAATACAGTGGAGAGATTCATATTCATAGAGAACATGAAACAATGGGTGTTACCATACACACTGTAACAAGAGTGATCAGGTAAGGTGAGCTATTACCAGCAGGAGAGCTGGGGGGAGGGGATCTTTCGTAGTGATAATCAAGGTGGGCCATTTCCAGCAGTTGACAAGAACATCTGAGGAAGGGGGGGGGGAATAAACATGGGGAAATAGTTTTACTTTGTGTAATGACCCATCCACTCCCAGTCTTTATTCAAGCCTAAGTTAATTGTATCCGATTTGCAAATTAATTCCAATTCAGCAGTCTATCGCTGCAGTCTGTTTTTGAAGTTTTTTTGTTGAAGAATTGCCACTTTTAGGTCTGTAATCGAGTGACCAAAGAGATTGAAGTGTTCTCTGACTGGTTTTTGAATGTTATAATTCTTGATGTCTGATTTGTGTCCATTTATTCTTTTACGTAGAGACTGTCCAGTTTGACCAATGTACATGGCAGAGGGGCATTGCTGGCACAGATCACATTGGTAGATGTGCAGGTGAAGGAGCCTCTGATAGTTAGGCTGATGTGATTAGATGGTGTCCCCTGAATAGATATGTGGACACAGTTGGCAACGGGCTTTGGCTCTTCTGTGGTACAGAATGTCTGATTTCTGCAGGTCTCTGGGTCATGGTTTAAAAAATCTTGTGTAAGTTTTCATAGTATCCACTCTCCTTTTTCAGTGTCACATTTTTTTTATTCCAAAACAGATTTGAACACTGGTCACTGTCAGACAGGAACATATTTAAATATAAGCACTCTGGCTCAGGTTCACCCATGCTTCTGCCTACAAAAAAGCAGAATGAAATATTTTAATGCTGTGTCTCCACCCAATTGGAGGCTCTACTGCTGCAATTTTAGAAGAAGTAATCCTTTTTTTTAAGTGGAAGTTCACTATTACTAAGTAGGATTTTATTTTACACATTGCAGTGCCTTGAAATAATGTGGAGCTTTCACTCTACTTCACTGTACTAGTAAATGGTGTTTCATTATGTGTGAATTCATTATAAGCAGGTTCAACTGTACATTGCATGTATATTTTATTACTTCACTAGTTCTCCTTGAACATAAACCTGTTACGCATTCCGATCAAACATTCATGAAATTACATCAAAAGAAATTCATTTTCATTTATTAAGGTCTTTTTCTACTGCCCTTGAAGAAGTTCATATGGATAAACAAGCTCACATAAATAGCCTGCAGCATCGTATGAAGTGTGGTTCATAATCCTACAATAAAATGCAAGACATTGTACTTTGTGCGTCCCCAAGCAATTTCTTGAATAGACCCTAAAGGTGTTTGGAAAATTATATAAGAAGTACTTACACTGTGTAGGCAGCTGCTTTTTTTCCCCCTTCAAATGTGATGGTCTGTTCATGATAATAATTAAATTTCAAAGCTTAGTTTTAAATTTGTCCTCAACTACATACAGCAATTTAATCATTTTAATTTACTGTTTCAGAAAGGTCCTTTACTCTGCCCTGTATTCATCACAGCTTTTCTTAAAAGTCTATAAAGGCTGATGAGTTTGTTTTCTTATGCTCATTTTGTATAGATTATTCCAAGTTGCAGTTGCAAAAAAAACGCTTAGGTGATGTGGTGTAATATTTCCAGAGTCAATTACTTCATGGAAATGATACATTAAGCAATTGGAAAGTAACAGATAGTTTTCTCCATTATTTTAGAAATATCTGTATTGTTATAATACAGATCAAGTCTACAATGAACATTATGCATTATTCAAGAAATGACCAGCCGTTCTCAGCAGTGTTTCAGCTAAATAACTGATGATTGTAACCTTTAAAGAAATTTCATTGTGGTAACTATTGGTAAATCACTTCTCCATTCACAGTAATCTTTGTTTAGAGACTATCTAGAAACCATTATATCTTTTATTAATCTTAAAAGCAATAGCCACTGATTTGACATTTGCTGAAACTAGATAAATTTTCTGTCTTTCTAATATAGGAAATTTCAGTCAGGTTTTTTTGGCCTGTTGTTTAAGACATTGTTACTTGGGAATATTAGCCATGGTAAGCAATAATTTATATGTTTTGCAGTAGTTGACTTTAAATATTAAAATTCTTAAAATCTGGAGGAGTGTATTAATGACCGGCAATAAATATATACACAAATATATAAAATAAAACGTCTATAGACAATCGAAATAAAAGAATAAGCAAGATACTTGTATATACAGTATATACTGAGCCATATAGTATTTAGGGCAAAATAATACTGTCTTTACTTTACCCCAATATTCAGTGGATGTCTGTTCATGAGTAAAACAGAGCAACTGCTAGCAAATTGCTCAGTATCACAAATGTATATTCTAACCGTTTTGATCTATCTGTAGGAGGGGTTACACATCTGTTTTTCCATAACATGTGGTCAGTGTTTAACCAATAACTGGGGCCTTATTGGGGACTATACTGAAATTATTTTGTGCATTCTGGCTGCCAAACACACAACAGGCTTTCGTGATGTTTTCGTGACATAAAGTTATAACAATCATCTTGCTGTCTTGGGATAGCATTTTATGAATCACATTTATATTTCTACTGAAAGACAAAATGCCCAATGGGTTGTCTGAAAAATTACTCCAAGATTCTGGATGTTTCCCTCAAATGTAGCCAACAGTATCACAAATATATGAAAGACCACGTAACTTGTGTGTGCAACTCTCCAAGAAGTTTTATTTGTTGTCATTGAGAATTTTTTTTAAAAGTGCATCAGGGAATGCAACATTTTGTGGTGTGTAAAATGTGTTTTGTTGAATTAAAATCATGTTGCATATCTGGGTTTTTTTTGGCAAACTTTCTGCCATATCAGTGCTATTCTTGTAGTATTTCACAGCCAAATAAATTATGGATGTTAACTCTTCCACTTGAACAGCATGCCTGTCACTTGCCAGTATGTGGAAACCCCTTTCTGATACTTTTGAAAAAAAAACCAAACCACTTTTGTTCTTTTCACTTGCACATGCTATTCACAAAGTATAATAAACACTCATTTTTGTTACCCTTAACACTGGCCAGTTCCCAAGATGACATCAAATTATCCATTAGATAGAAATCAGACTTCGTTCATGCTGGGTATTGCTTTTTATCTTTGGAGATTCAAGTGCATGCATAAGGCCAGGTGTACAATTTCCTTTTGAATAGCATGACATATAGGAACTGGACTGTATAGCACAAGTTTTTGACATATCTGTCTTTTTATGAAACAGAATTAATTATGGGATTAGCCGGATCTCAGATGGTGAAGAATTGGTTGCAGGTTTTTGAACTAGAATGTTTACATTTTGATATATACTTTTACAAACAGAAGCAACCTATCTATTACCATTAGACAAAGTGAACGAATAATTCCAGCTAAGGTGTGAAATGGCCTTCAGGTAAACTGTTTTCAAATGATAGTAACTGAATCAGTGGTATGATGCATGAAAAATGCCACTTTAGCTTGACTACACCTCCTTTTGGCATTCCTCAGTCTGAAACAGGATAATCTTACTGATCTGTGACCTGGAGTTAAGAATATTTGGCAGTTTGGAACAAACTCACATGTCATCATCTAAGTGTTTCAGCCCAAAACAGTCCTCCTGAGTCACTTTTCAGTGACAAGCCATGTATGGTGGTAAAATGTAGCCTGTAATAATGAATTCATTGTTACTTAATTTCTACAGTCCTGAAAAAATCAGGACAATACATTAGTAAGAGCAAAGAATGATTGTTTTTCCTAACTTGGTGTAAAATTTTAATGCTCTGCCATACTTTTCTCTCATTTCTATATGTGATACACTTTTTTTTAATCTGAATACAAGTTGTAATACAAGACTACTCATGATAGTCAAATTGAACAGGTATCTAAATAGTTGCCAGATAGGAGTCATAATGTGGAAATGGGACATCCAATGGTCAAATTTAGGTCTATTGGGACAGATAAAAGTCTGTGCCTTTATTTTTCAGATACACTTTTTTGACGCAAAACTGCCTCTCTCTTGTTCAGACCACTGTGCTGAAATTTTAAGAAATAAGCACCTCTCAGCATGAAAAAAGTAAAAAAATATGTTGAAATTTACTTAGACATGTTGTCAAATTAGGGAACTCTGGGATGAGCAATATAAATCCAGTATACGCCAGTGACTGTTTTTGAATTCTTTTGAGAGAAAGCAAAAACTAATAAACAAGTAAACTGAAAAAAATGGTAATTGTTATCCAAAATGTCACAAGGTGTACCTATGTTTTGATTAAAGTACCCTTTTCTTACTATTTTTATATTAGATAATTGTAAATTTTTCCATAGAGGAAAACAAATTGTCTCCTTTCTGAAGTCTTTTTGGAAGACTTTCTCAACCCATTTAAAAGTGAATTTATGGTAATAAAATATATTACCTCACACACTTTTGTATTTCTTTATGGATCTCGAAAGACAATGAGTTAACAGTCCTAGAGACTGAAGTATTTTTTCCGCCAAACAGAGGAGAAGAAGGCAGTAAAAACTTCCCCACACCATACACCAGTGTCTCTTTGCTCTTACTGTGTAAGGATTGAGACTCAACTTTCTCCCAGTGCTTAAGGTGTGGCACCTAGTCTTCAATTTTACGCTTATGAAGGATATTTCAGATGAAAACATAAAACCCACAAGGCAGCTGATTCTGAGGTATTGTTATAAAAGGGGAAATTTTTTTGTGAATGGATCCCCCTCAGTGTATTTTTCTTTTAACTTTGTGCTGTACAGGAGGAGAATTGAAAGCCAATGTAAATTCTATTCTACCAAGCTTCTAAGTGCTTTTCTTATGCATGCATGCAAGAGCCTGATTTTCATTTACACTAGGGTCACTTCATATGGCTCTGACAGTGTTAAAAAGTGCTTTAGTATAAGTGTAACTGTTATTCATGCCCAGTTAAAAACCTGTTTAAATGGGAGTATACAGTCCACCGAATCAAATCAGGGAACAGGATGAATTATATTTTAAAGACCAGTCTGTGATATGTGGGAAGACAAACTGTGTTATTATGGAGAACTTCAGTTTGGCAGATGTATGTTGGAAGTATCATGCTCCAGTAGAAAAATATCATTACAGTTTCTAAAAATTATAGATGATAATTTTCTAACATAAAAGTTATTGTATCAAACATGAAGAAACTATATGGGACCTCATTACGATGGATAAACATAAATTGACCACTGAACTGGAAGTTGGTGGTTGTCTAGGGACCAGAGCCAATAACCCAGTTACATTCAATATGGGCAAACCAATTCCAACCAGTAAAATATGTATTTGGTTCTTCAAAAGGGCTAATTTCCCAAAGCTGAGAATAATTGAGTGAAGGTAATTAGGAGGAAAAATTTAGGCAGAAAAATGTGAAAGAAAGTGGAAGTTCTTTAAGAAGAGCTCAATAGGTACCAAAAAGCCATAATTCCAAAATCAACAAAGAGGAGAACTTTAGTTAAACCCCGTCCTGCTTTAGTGGTTCTGTTTAGCTTCTCAAAAAGCAGAATAAGAAGTGACTTGATTACAGTGTAAAAGTACCTTCACTGGGAGATCATACCAGGTACTAATGGCCTCTTTAATCTCGCAGAGAAAGGCACAATAAGAACCAATGGCTAGAAGCTGCAGCCAGAGAAATTCAAATTAGAAAATAGGTGCAATTTTTTATCAGCGAGGATCATTAACAATTGGAACAAATTACCCAGAGGAGAGGCAGATACTCTATCTCTTGATGTCTTCAAATCAAGACTGGGTGCCTTTTTGGACTACATGTATTAGCTATAAAAATATATACTTTGGTCTAAGATAGCTTATTGAGTTCAATGCAGGGGTAACTGGGTGAAAGTTAATGGCCTGTCGTATAAAGGAGATCAGACTAGATGATCTAATCCCTTCTAGCCTTAGCTTTTATGGGCATGTCTACATTGCTGTAAAACCCCTGCAGTGCAATGTTGCAGTTCTTGGGTCAGCTGACTCAATTTGCAGGGCTCTGGCTGTGGGGCTAAAAATTGCAGTATAGATATTTGGGCTTGGGCTAGAGCCTGACCTCTGAGACCCTCCCTTTTCTGCTTTCAGAGCCTGGCTCCAGTGGCCTTGGAACAGTTTTATAGTGGGGGTGCTCAGAGCCATTGAACAAAACTGTAAACTCTGTATATGTTGGAAACCACTTCAAGCCAGGGGATGCGGCCGCACCCCCAGCACCCCTGCCAGTCTCCAGCCTGAGCCTGAAAGTCTACACTACAGTTTTATAGCCTGGACCCTGAGAGCCCGAATCATGGCTGCTCTATGGGTCTTTTATCACAGTGTAGCTGTACCCTACGAACCTAATGAGGCATTAGTGTAACTGAGAATTAGGCCCATAAGTATCTAAAACAGTTTCTGATACTCAGTAAGGGCCAGATTACTCCTGGCTCTTATGTGGGTGAAGAAAGTGGGTAAGGATCAGGGGAAAGGGAGCTGAAGGAGCCTTCCAGGCAGAATTGTGGCCCCTGCACATTAGGGAGAGCAGGTACTTCTCTCTGCTTGCTCCCCTGTGTGTACAGAGACATATGGACAAGGCTATGACTCTTCTACCCCTACACATTGGTCAGCTTCTGGAAGTAAGTTGCAACCTGCAAGAGGATGTATTGGTGGTCATGCTACCTCTGCATGTCTGGGAGAAGAATGTCTCCGATTACTCTACCTTGGTGTGGTTTCACAATGCCCCTCTTATGATACAATGTTGTCCAAATTATTTGTCTCAATATCCAGTTACAATGATTTTCATAGACAATGTCTTTTTTTAAATCCAATTTATCCATTTTACTTTTTTCCTCTTAATTTAAGGCTTCCTCTTTTTCTTACGTTGTGGGAGTTACCCTTCTCTATACCATTGATATTATATAACTTAATCATATTCCCTCTTTTCATTTCAGACTTTCATGTCCTTTTTCTGTTTCTGCTGTGGATCTTTAATGTGAGGCAACCCAAACTGACAGCACCATAGGAACATACCATTATTTCTGTAATAGGATAAATATGTGAGGAGGTAGTTCTGTTTCCATGTCCTTTTGGTCTTTGGGCTCCCTGCTGAGATTGACAATGGGGGTGTCAGTTAGGATGATTTTGGTGCTGTGGATATATGTTCACTAGGAAATGAGCTAAAATCACAAACACATTTTCCATAAGCTGCTGAACAGTCAGTCGCTGGTAATGATTTTTGATCAGCCGTGTGTGTGTAACACTGCCCCAAGAGATGAAGGATCTCCCTTACATTATCACCTTCCTGATCCTTCCAGTCCCCTCCTAGTTGAAACCATAGAATGATGCTAAATTTACATGTCCTCCTTTATTTGAATCACTAACTCTATCCATCACTTGTGCAGAGACAGAAAATGTCTACTGCAGCTGATAACATACTAATGTTATTGCAAACATATAGTCAATCCGGTGTCAATATTTTAAGAGTTAAATGTTGCTAAACCATCATCTTACAACTAAAGAGTTACAGTTAATCAGAATAGCCAAACGGCCCTTATATACAAGAATAAGGAAATAGAAAATGTGACTGTGTATTGTAGGTCGTCTTTATTACTGCCAGCCCTTATTGTGCTCATCTCTGTTCTACTGCAGCTACAATTCATCTTCCTTCTTCTCTTATTGTGATATGACCAACCAATCACAACTTTAACTTCTTCATGGTCTTTCTAAAGTCCTTTACTGCAGTTTATTCTGTTTACCCATGGATTTGTATTTTGACCTCTCACTATCACATCTGCTATGCATAGTTTTTTCCTCTGTTATTCAGTCCTTAGCCTTTACTCCATCTTCTTTTTTGAGTGCTAGTGGTTTTTTTCTATATGTCACAGCTGGAACTCTTGAATTCTCAATGCAGCCTTGATGGTAAAAACCAAGTGGCGAAGAATTTTAAAAATTAAAAAGAAAAAGAAGAGTAGAAAGAAGGAAATAACTACACTTTAATAAAATAAGAGCTGCTCCTGAATCTTAGCTTCAGCTCCTTCAACATCTGAACCAATATTTTAATAATTTTAGCTCATCCATTCATGTCTCATTGTCACTTTTCACTCATGAGATAAATATCTACTGTCACAATTTCAACACAGAGGAGAAAGATACCGGTACCTGCAATCCATAGTTGAGAACGTTGTCAAAGATGCAATAGTGGCTGAGTAGGTATTGACAACTGCATAGGCTCCAGCCTTGGAGAAGATGCGTAAATAAGTCAGGAGGAATGTTCAGATTAAATTAAAGTTAATGTCTTTGGTTTATATGATGTTATATCACGTTCAAGGAGAACTTCCTATTGATTCCAAAAAGAAGTTCTGCTTAAATGTCAGTGGCGCAATATGACCCCTTTTTCTTTTCCTAATCCTTTTAATAAAATGTTTTCACATGATTTACTATTAGTTTTTCCACATTATGTGAACTTTTTTCTTTTTAAAAACATTAACATCTCAAATTATGTATTTGTTGCCTGTTCTATGTAATATTTTAAAATAATGGACAGGAAGGGATTTGTCAATTAAGGGGTTCAAAAAGTCCTGTGTCCCAAAGATGCTTGTTCTGCTTTTTTGCTTTTTAGTAACCTGAAATGGAACAAAAGTAAATCACTGTTGCATTGTTTTCACATGTAAAGTGAAAAAAATAGGTTGGTATCTGTAAGCTGCCATATTTGAGGAAAAGAATTGAACTTTAACCTTTGCTCGTTTCATTCATTCTCACCTTTTCTAAGCAGGGCAAAAGCTTCTTCTAATACTACCACTCATATGATGAACAGATGCTCAATAAAGGCTGATTCCTGCAACACTCATGTGATAAGCCCTGTTTACGTCACTGGGATGATTTATATGAGTAAGGGCATGTCTTCACTAGCAATGTTAAAGTGCTGCTCCGGCAGCACTTTAACGTGGCTTTGTAGTTGTGGCACCAGTGCTGGGAGAGCTCCAAAAAAACTACCTCCATGAGGGGAATAGCTACCAGTGCTGTCTACACTGCCACTTGACAGCGCTGAAACTTGCAGCACTCAGGGGGCTGTATTTTCACACCCCTGAGCGAGAAAGTTGCAACGCTATAAAGTGGCAGTGTAGACAAGGCCTAAGAGTTCTGGGACGAGATGGTTGTGTGTGCCATTCTCGTACCCTGGTCCCAATTCAGCAGTGCATTTAAGCACATGCTTAAATTCCATTTAAGTCAATGAGATTTAAGTATGTGTTTAAAGCAGAGAAGCATTTTTATGGGAAAAATTGACACCTGATTTTGTATTTCCTGTATTCTATGATTGAAACTGTATATTTATTATAATAATCAGAAGTGGCTATCTAGATATTTGGAACAAGTACTAGTCTAACCCTGGCAATGAAGTGTGAAACATATGGATTTATTAGTAATTCTCGTTCTCGTCTAATTATTATATTGGATATCTGTGGTCAAAAGGAAAGAGTAGGATAGTCAAGTTAAACCTAGATATTTCAAAGACCTACATATGAATATATATATAACCACGGTTTGACCACAATATTAACATAGCTTAATTTCTGCTAATATTTCACTGTGAAGCTGGGGGAAGGAAACTGAGTTTCCACCAAATTCCTGTGCTCTTGTGGTCTCCCATTTCAATCTGGGATATAAAATAAAAAACTGACTATGGATTCATTGTGTTCTCATTCTGTATTTAAGTCCTTCCCAGGACATTACAGAGATCAGTAAAGACTGTTGTCATTAGCTTTCTGTAATTAAAGAACACCCCTCATAAATGACTTTATAATTTAGATTTACCAAGATTCGTATAAAACTCAGATTACCATCATTTCTCTTTCTGGGTGAGGAAAAAGAGACAAATCATTCATAAATTACTTAACCCTCATTGTTCCACAGTCTTACTCGTACTCAGGAGTATACATTAGAAAGCCCTTGTCTTATTTTTGATGGATGAGCATGCCTGCCTTTATGAGTCACTCTTACTGTTAGTTGAATGCTTCTACAGGGGCATAGGCAACTTGTCACTTCTGGTTCCATTTGTATCTAACGAAAACTATGGCTTTTCGTCCCTATGGGTTGGTGTCACATGGATGTGCAAAATTGCATGCCACATTTCATCATCTGGGAAAATACTAAAGGCTGTATTCATCATCATTAGAAGGATCATGAGTATATATTATTGTTAATTTTTTATAAATACAGGCAATTCCCATCTATTAAAAGGTGAAAGTAGAAGACTTCTAGCAATCTTTATAGGAAGCCATTACACTCACTTAAAGAATTAGCAAAAATTATGAAATGTTGGTTTTAAGATAAATATGAAATTCCCAGGAGTATCAGTACCACTCTTCATTATCTGTTTTCTTTCAAATGTGAATCTCTATGAATGCCATCTGTCGATCATCCTTCTGATGAAGCCAAACTATGCTGACATATCTAATGGAGAAACTAAGGCATATATAGGTTTAGGTTTCCAAAGAGCTCAGTATCACAATTGGGGCCAAATTTCAGAAGATCTCAACTCCTATTCAGGCAACAAAAATCAGTGGATACATTTTTAAAAGTGTTCAGCAGTTTGGATGCGTAACTTTTTTAGTAGTCTGATCTTGTGTCCCAGTGGCAGCTGCTAGGTGCCTCGCTCTTTTCAAAAATTGGTTGAGAGTGACACGCCCAATATCACACAACAGATCTGTGAGAGAACTGATAATAGCACCCTAATCCCATGACTTCAAGTCCTGTGCTTAGCAAGAAGACTGCCTTAACAGGACTACTGCATTTAGACAGCATTTCACTATGACATTTTATGTGTTTCTTTTATGAAGAGATCAGATTTTTTGGAATGCCATTTGCGTTAACAGAGAGACAAGGTGGGTGAGGTGGACCTGAAGAAGAGCTCTGTGTAGCTCAAAAGTCTCTCTCTTTCACAAACAGCAGCTGGTCCAATAAAAGATATTACCTCATCAACCTTGTCTCTCCAATGTCCTGGGACCAACATGGCTGCAACTACACTGCAAACAACAATTCAGATTAACACTCTGAATAGATAATGAGATTATCAAGTGAAGGAAATATTGCTAAATCCATTTTATAATAAACTCCCTGTTATATTAGCTTGAATAAGTTTATAAAAAAATTAAAATCTGTCTACTTGTTATTAAAGGTTTTATAGGCCAAGGCCAGTGTTTTAAGTATCATTGCAAAAATGCAGTGTCAATAGACGTTACACTGTCTAAATATCAACAAAAAGTCACAAGGAAATAAGACCAGATGTGTTGTGTGATGAGGTCCAAATGTCATTTCAAGTCCAAGGCCAGCCACTCTAAGAAGGCATCTTCCTTCTTTTTGTTGACAAATTTAAAATACATTTAACTGTCCTTTTTTGTAGATGAAAAAAATGCTGTTTTTAGTTGTTTTTCTGTAGGCTAGAGCAGTGTCCCATTCCTGTTCATTTGGTTCTTTAATCTTTATCCATCCCATCTCCTTTTTAAATCTTACCTTTTATTTCTCGCTTGTGTATTACTTAGTTCCTTCTCTGTTTTTTACTCCTTAGTTGAGTCTTTTTGTTTGTTCTTCCCATCCTCTTCATTGGCATTTATGCCTCTTTCTCTGCCTTTTTTACTCTTCTTGTTCTTTTGCCACATTGAGGTGTTCTGAGGACTTAAAAGTGACATTTTCTTTGGTAAATTTTACTTAACAGTCTCTGGGTTTATTCAGCAAAAAGGAACTGAAAGGAGCAGTGACAAAGTTTTGCTGTTTCAATCTGTTTCTCATACAGCCAGTTGAGTAAATATATGGACCAAGTTGTATCATTTATTAGGCCACATATATAGATTCTTAGGTTTTTAAAGCCAAGAGGGACCATCCTGACCATCTAGTCTGACCTGCTGCATAACAAAGGCCATAAAACCTCAACCAGTAATTGCTACCTCAAGCCAATAACTTCTGTTTGAACTATAGCTTATCCTTTAGAAATAGATCTAGTCTTGATTTAAGGAATTTAAGTGGTGGAGAATCAACTAAGTCCCTAGGCAAGTTGTTCCAGTAGTTAATTACCCTCTCTGTGGAAAAAAAAAAAAGTGCCATATTTGTAGTCAGAATTTGTTAAGCTTCAGCTTCCAAACATTGGATTCTGTTATGCCTTTTTTCTGCTAGATTAAGGAGTTGTCTACTGTCAGAAATCTCTTCCCCATGTAGGTATCGTGATCCTCTTAACCTTCTCTTCAATAAACTAAATAAATTGAGCTTCTTCTTAATCTCTCACTGTAAGGATTAATTTCCAGAACTCTAATCATTCTTGTAGTTCTTTTCTGAAACCTTTCCAGTTTTTCTGCATTTCTTTTTGAAGAATGGGTACTCAGTGGTTCTGGAACATTTTTAGTAGTGGGGGGTGCTGAAAGCCAGCCCCCCACCTCCCCCCGCTGAGGCTGAGAGCAGGGCTGTCTCTCTGGGAGGAGGGGACCCGGATTGGAGTAAGGGGGCCGAGGCCACAGCTGTGGGTGGGTGTGGGGCCAGGAGCGGAGTCCTGGGCAGTGGCCAGCAGCTGGGACCCCAAGTGCAGGACCAAGAGCAGGGGCCTGGTGCAGAGACCCAGACTTGGGGCCAGTGGCCGGGGAGTGGGGCCAGCAGCCGGGACCCGAGCCCCAGCTGAGGTGAGGAGTTGGGGAGCAGAGTGCAGGTAGAGGGTCAGGCCAGGGCATAGGCGCGGGAAGCACCCCCAGGTTTTCACTCGGAGTCAGAGTCTGGGGAGCGTGACACGTGGCATGGGAGCCATGCATAAAACCTGGGGGTGCTGCATCACCCCCCGCACCCCTACTTCTTGTGACTATGTAGGCACTACAACTGAAAACAATATGCTTACAATGTTCTCGTTAATGCTGTATACAGAGGTAATAGATTCCTACTCAATATTTCCCCGCTTATACTTACTCATCCCAGGGACATTAGAGGGTGTTTTTTCTGAATTAAGTTGTTGTTGGGAGTAAGAATAATTTCCTCCATCTTAATTGTTCTAGATTCCCTCTGCTGACAAAGGTTGGACAAAGGTAAAAGATAATGCAGTCGAGTAACATATGCATCTTGTGGGTTACACTGTTACCTGTGTATTATTTAAGGAAAAACAACATTACTTTAATTGGCATGACCATGGTAGCAAACACTGTGCCAGGTAGTTTACATTTGCAGATTTGGGCCCTTAGATTGTAAACTCTTTATCTGCTTCTGTAAAACATTAAGCATGCCTATAGTGCTATGTAAATAATAAATGGCAACATGTTGGCTTATTTACAAAATTCCATAATAAAATAATACTTACTTGTACAGACAGGTAGGATGACAACCAATGTCTATCCAGGCTTATCCTGATTTTTAGGGCTCCCTCTTCTGTTTCTCCAATTTAATTTCTGTCTCATTCAGAACAGCATACAGGTATGCAATTTCAATATCTTTGACTGGCTGAGATTTTGTCTCTAGTCCAGATAAGCCAAAAGCTCCCCCCTCCCCCCCCCAGAAAAATCTGCTAATTTGAGCCCTCATATTAGTGATTTCCTGTGGGCATCTTAAGCAGGGTTTTTTGTTCTCACTGAGGGAGACCCTCACTACATTAGTGGAGTGAGGCAGTGGTAGAAACAATGTCTGGAGTGTAGCAGGCAAAACTAGATGCTCAGTTTGCTAAGAGGGGAGAGACCCTTACCCACTATGGGAGAGAATCTACTAGAGACAGAGTTCGAGAAATAATAGATAAGGGACCTTATTAATCAATCTTCATCCCCTCAAAAGTTTTCGTTTGCCTGTGAAGTACTTCAGTGAATCAGTGAGTTTTCCGCAGCTGCTAAATCTAACGAGGTTTTGGAGGAAAAAATCTGAACTCAACCAACTTTTACTTGTTGAGCAACAGCCAAGAGGCCTAAGCCCTGCTCTTCAGGAAGAAGTAACTTCTTCACACTTAGGAGGTTCCCTCCCAAATATAAACTTAGTTCCAGTTTTTTGGGAATGGTGATAACTTTCTTTTGTTTGTATTCCTAAAACTAAATTTTACTTTTCATTCCTTAAGCAGGTGGAAAGGTTTCAGCCTGTCAACCCTTTCCCTCTGTGGACTTGCTTTTGGAGAAAGATCTCACGCTACTTTTTTTAATCCATTTGGAAAGCCGTCTCCTAGGTCCTTTCCCCTAGTTTACTCAGGATTTCTTCTCAATTTCTTTGTTTTTTTCCCTTTCATTTTCCATACAGTGATCTTTTCCCTGGTCAGGAGAAGCTTTTTACTGCACCTCTTGTTCTTACGTCTGAGAATTGGGATCATAGGCCCAAGACAAACAGAGATTTTAGGTTAACTCTAATTTTTTCTGTCCTACAGAAAGAGACGGCAGATGATTAGATCTTCTTTTGGTTGGATCTGAAGTATATGAACCAGTTAATAAAACCTGATATTTCTCTGATCCACTCTGCTAGTGGTAGGGCTGTGTTGATCGTAGCCACAATCTTCCATCAAGGGCATTCTGCGTCAGTGACACTGGCAGGCCAGTTGCCAGCTCATGCCAAAGCCCAGGCAAATTCACTTGTGTGTTAGTATAGATTGAAGTGATTGTTAAATGTATAAGAGTGTATGTGGTGTTTAAACTTCATGACAATGAATGGGACGTTATATGCATTGTTTTCACTCTTCTGTATCCTGTTACAATGCAATAGCAAACATTTACATTGTATATAGCCCTGTAACTAAATAACCCATCAAATGAGAAAGAAGCCTTGTGTAGTGCAAAATGAAGAACTTTTGCAGGAAAATACTAGTTCTTGCAACATTTGAAGGCAAGTGGTCATGGTGTATGATGTTCATAGATCAAAGACTCTAAATGCACTTCTATCTCTCCACCAATTAAAGAAAGAGCCCACCAGGATGGTGACCCTGCCATCTTATTTTCTGTGAGAAGAAGCTATAAGTATAGATTTAGGGAAAGACCTTGCATCTCTGGACTGTTTGGATTCTAACAGGGCAGAACAACTGAATGAGAAGACAGAGATCCCGAGAGTTATTCTGGGTAGCCCTGAGCAACTTTTGGGAAACCGGTAGATTACTACATCTCTGTTACCATTTGGAATTATAGACTTGTGACTCAACTGTACACATCTTTTACCTGCTTTAACCTCTCAATAACTACCATTTTTTTCTTAGCTAACAAACGTTTAGTTAGTTAACTCTAGAATTGTCTACCAGCATTGTCTTTGGTGTGAGATCTAGGATGCAACTTGATCTAGGGGAGTGACTGATCTCTTGGGTCTGGGAATAACCTGGAATATTTATAATTTTTGGTGTAAGTGACCCTTTATGACATAGTCCAGCGTGCCTGGGTCACAAGATAGACTGGAGTGTCTAAGGGGACTGTTTGTAGCTGCATTATAAGAGTATTGTAGTACTTTGGGAGTTCACATGTGGTACTGTGTTAGTGAGATCTAATTTTAGAATATTCCACTCTTTGGGGTGTTACCCTGAAGTAGGCACTTAGTCATGAGCCACTCCAGGCGGCATGACAGCATCATTTCTCATATAGATGACTTGCATCTTTGGAAACTGTTGGGTCTGGGGTACCCAAACAAAACCAGAGCGGTCCTCTCCAGTCAGATAATTTTCCTATACAAGGATATTTTATGAAGTTTTTAAAATCTACTTTTTAAATAAAAACAGACCTGAATATTAATATACAGTATTAGGAGGTCACCAAGAGAGAAGGGAATGTCATGATTTAAATTATGGCTTCCAACAATATTGATCTACTTTGGGTAAATAAATGGATTTTACTAGATTACAATATAGCAAAAAGAAAGTTGAAAGCTTCCAAACACAAGTTGCTATGTATTTTATGCTACTAATTATTTCATTTTAATGCCTCCGTTTAGTTTCATACTGATCATTTATACTGACAAAAAGGAAGAAAAGAAAACAAGGAACCTGTCATCAATCATTCATTTAATCAAGTAGCAAAAGTAGATAAATAAACATACTGAGTTAATTATTCTTCCGTATGTAATGATTGACAATAATGCTAATTTATTCCTTTTTTTAACCTTTGACTGTCAGTACAGTTGGGATTAATAGACATTGACAATTAAAATGGGAAGAAATGCATGTTTCTGATAACCACTAAATATTGGTGAAGTTGTAAAGTCTTGGATTAATTTTTCCCAAAAGCGTGCCTTATAAAGTTGCTCCAAGATTAATCAGATCCATGTGAGGTGTTATTTTTCACACTTTTTATATCATCCTCCATAACACTTTGGAGACCTTCATTAGCTTTCAGACATATGGGCAGGAATATTTTATGAATGGAGAGTCTTTCTGGAACATGCAATATTAATTCTTTGCACTTCTATACACGCTGTAGTCTGAAGATTTGAAAGCACTTTGCAAACATTGTTTAAACAGCTTTTCCAGGGTGACCTGGCAAGTCAGTGGCAGAGATGAGAATAAAACTCAGTGGTTTTAACTTCCAGGTCCCTTCTCTACCCATTGGATAGCACTCCTTTCATAATGAACGTTGTATTTTTATTTTATTGTGAAAATGGTGTACGTTTCCCAGAGATATTGGTTACTTCTGAAGTACACAGATGATTTTTTACGTTCTTTTGATATTTAGGTCCAGACTTTTAAAATTTGCTTCTACAATTGTGGGTGCAAAATTGTCAACACAGTCATTTGAACCTGCATTTGCAACCAATTAGCTCAACAACTGTATCCGCAGATTAGACAGTTGTCTGAATGAATTGTAGTTACACTGAATATAGTACAAGATACTAACAAAGATATACCAGTCATTCAGTAATATAATATTTTTGAGCAATAGAAGAGAAAACATTTAGTAGTGATTTGAGAAGCATTATGAGGCGTGTCATTCAAATAACTGAAAGGCATGCTGTGTGACATTCTTTTCACCTAACTGAATGATACACCATACCACAAAATACTACAACTTTTCTCATATTCTGTATAAACTGTTTTCACTCAGGTGTGTTCTCTGTAATATTTCAATAACAATATTAATATATCTTAGAGGTGACAAAACTATATGGTCCAGGGTAATCCATTAGTTGACCTAAGATGTTCTGGGGGCAGAGGTGTCACAAATTCACATAGTATCACTGTGTTTTATGGTATGTCTACAGAGGAACCACACACCCATGGCTGGCCTGTACGAGCTAACTCAGGCTCACTGGGGTCGGGCTGCGGGGCTGTTTCATTGCTGTGTAGACTTCCCAGCTCTGGCTAGATCCCAAGCTCTGGAATGCTCCCACCTTGCAGGGTCTTAGAGTCTGGATTCCAGCCTGAGCCAAGAAGTTTGCACCGTAGTGAAACAGCCCTGCAGCCCAACCCCCCGTGAGCCCAATTTGGCTGGCACCGGTCAGCCACGGGTGCATAGTTGCTGTGTAGACATATCCTTAGATTTTTCATTTGGATCTCAAGTACCTCTGAAAGATTGGAATAGTCGCATCTAGTCTGACAAAGCCCTATTTGCTGCACATCTGCAATAATGGAAATTATTCTTTTCACTTATAAATTGCATGCACTACATTTTACTCTTTGTTATTTTAAAATGTTAGAATAGGGTTTTTTCCCCAAAACACCCATTTTTGTCCAAACAATATTACCTTGCAGAGTTCTGCCATCACACCAAAAAGAATATGGAGATCCACACTTCTAAAATGACCAAATGCCTTCATATTGCAGTTGGCATGGAGTCTAGTGTCATCCCTTGAAAGGCATACTTCATGCAGTTGTCAGGGTCCTCATAGCAGAACTGACCCCTAAGGGCCAAATACCTATGCAACTCATTGTCACTGGAACCTCCAGTGCTGTGGTTCTGCTGTGCTAGGAAAGGACAGGGAGAGGCAGGACGTGGACACATTATGGTGGGGCTCTGCAACTTCCTGTGATCTTTGATGGTTGATTATGTAACAGTTCTGTTCATAGGAGTGCACTGTGGGGTTTATGGTGCATGGCATAATGGTTGGTGATAATGGGGCACAAAACTGAATGGCCTGTGGGGAATGGAATAGAGCAGAATGTAGCTATTAGCCTAAGGATTGTAGGAGCAGATGCAGGTGTCTGAGCTTTGTGTTTGAGTGACAGAGAGGATTCTGTTGCCCCGAACTCTGATGATGACTCTCTAGGCAAAGCCCTTTAAAAAAAACAAAACACGTTATGTAGGTGACCAAAATTTTACACTTTGGACTACACAAAAGCTTATCTGCTGTTACCCATGTTGAAGGTAGGGCAGAGATTAGACTGCATCAGAATTTTCCAAATGTTCATTTTTTGATTGGGGAAAAAAGACAATTTTCTCACAAACACTTTTGCAAAATTTGTTCCTGGTTTTTTGACCAGCTGTGGCAGAGATGCACTGTCTGAAAAGGAGTCCCTGTAGACGTGTGCGAGACAGTTAACAATGTTACAGAATGGAGAATAGTGTTGCAAACATCTTTTTCTAAAAGGGTTCAGCATAAATTGTCCTCTATGAGAGGGCACCTCTGCTGCACTCATTCAGAGCATCAGTGTGCTGGGTATGCTCGTTTCCTTTCTGTATGATAGCTTTATATTCATTAGCAACTGTCTCCTCCTAGTTGAGCAAAGCTAAAAATGAAATAAAATAGAAGGGACTGCCTTATTATTTGGCTTCTTTCTCCTTGTAATGGGGGAGTTGCTGCTAGTCTCATTCCTGATCATAGTCTATATTCTAATTTAGGTCACTTATTTTCCTGTTAAGTGCAATTCCACCCATCTCCATTGATGCTCTACCATTTTCCCCAGTGCTGGGGGAGCATTTGTTTTCTATTCAAGGTAATTCTTCTTTAGGAGGAAACTCTCACACTCATTGAAATACATTCTTTAAATTAAGCTGACATTCTAAAGACTACAGCTACTGCCAGCCAACAGGAAAAACTTTGTAGTCATTATAGATATAAAATATAGCATTTTAGCCTCAGTTAACTATTTAGTTCTCAATCTTTACAAATTGATCAATTAATGTTTTATTTCTGAAAGTTATTTGCTCTAATTGTACTGGAGCATTGCAGTATTAAGATGGAGTGTTGGCTTTTCCAGTGGGTTTAAAGCAACATCTTGTACCAAAACACATTCATATATTTAGAATTTTAAATTTAAAATGTTTTTCATTAGTCAAGGAAATATGCTATTTAGTAACATCCGCTTTGCTTTGCTATCTACACTACATCAATATCTCATCTTATGTTGCATGACTGTGTGTTTAGCTGTCAGAGTATGAATTCTTGAAAGAATAATGACTGCACGCTAGTGTTCAGTAAATCAAAGTTTGTCTACTTTTCAGATGTACTTTTCAAAACAGTGCCTGAATTTTTAACCCGAAGCAAAAAAGATCTTGCCTTGGTTATAGTAGATGCATTTATCAGTGTCCATAATATACAGGAACATTGTTTAATGCGAATTCTTTTTACTTCTAATTCAGGTGTCCCAGATTCACATGTTGTTAGAAGCATTTGCTAAATATTCAAATTATATTTCTCTTAGTATTGTAGTGGGCAGCTTATGTACTCAAAGCATCACCAAAGTACCAATAACACATTCTTGACTGAATAATGATGTATTTGGAATGTTACTTTTTTTGTCTTATAAATGGATGGCAATTTACACAGCTGTGGATGTGGGATGTTTCAATCCCAGACCATGTTG
Organism: Eretmochelys imbricata; assembly: GCF_965152235.1. NCBI lineage: Eukaryota > Metazoa > Chordata > Testudines > Cheloniidae > Eretmochelys > Eretmochelys imbricata. Next base: position 84,956,549 of record NC_135577.1, read on the forward strand.
TAAGAAAAATTGAATGACAGTGAGCAAAACAGCAGTAATTATAAAACTAATTACTAAATGCTGATGATGCCCATAGGCTTTGCATAACTAAAATTAGAAAAGGAAATTGCTTTCGGCTTCAGAGAGGCAACATGCTAGTTATTTCACTGTTGCAGTCAAAATGGAGCATGGCATATAAAGTTCAATCAGGAAAAAAAACACATTAGTTTATGCACATTTTTTTTATACAGAGGCTGTTGAAAAACTAATCCTTTTCTTCTTTTAATACAAACATACATGCACTGTAGGTAGAGAAAGCGCCATGAAACTACGTGTTGAACATCCTTCTAAATAGCTATATAGAGCCTGATTCACCACTGCATTACTCTAGTTTTACGCTAGAGTTTACACTAAAAGTTACTCATGGTAAATCAAGCCCATATTAAATATACATGTGTATCACAACACAAGACCAGATTTTCCACATTTCCTTAGCCACGTCTACAGTATTAGATATACGACTTTGTAAGTACACATGCATAGTGCATAGTTACACTAACTACCTTCAGTCTTTACACAAATATAGGTTTTTCCATATCCAGAATTGCTGACAAATGTTGTGGCCACTTGAAAAATATCACAATATTTTTAGAGTTTATATACGTATGTATTACCTATATGTTAATATAAACCATTGCATAGAACATACAGATACATGTATAATACAAACATGTTAATACACAGAGTGAATGTGCGTTACCTATATGTGTAAGTATATACTCAAATATGTCTGTCAATATGAAATACTGTATACACATCAATGCATGGAAAGAAAATCCATTCTTACATATTCTTAGCACAGTTCTTAAAATGAAAGAAAGGATTAAAACATTGATCAGCTCATGAGCTGTGGAAGTATAAGTGATGTGAAGACAAAGGACAGACAATTTAGGAAGTATACAAGGATTACCTTTTGTTAGACTCATTTTAACATTTAAAATCTGTGGCGTTGATTCATACAAAATTACATGGACTTTATGAGATTTATCCCCTGAATCCAGTTGTTCCTATGGGAAGTGAGCTGGGAAATGTTCACTTATGTCCTTTGTGGATAGTTGAAAAGACACTCCCATACAAAGGTTGAAAGGGAATTAATGAGTCAAAATGTGGATCTCTTCTTTTAAAAAAATACATTTTCTTGATTTAATATAACTTTATGGCTCTTCAATGATTAAGCTTTTTTGCATATATCTATTTTAAGAAGTCAAATATAAGCTTTTGGGGCAATAAAAGATTAATTTAAATGGATAAATTTTAGTCTGAGTAGATCAGAGATTACTAGATTTTACTAGATTGATAGTGATATCTACAGCAGGAAATTATAAATACTGTAGTCTGAATGATCTTAAATGTATTAAGTTTTATTTAATTTTCTGCTGCATGGTAAGTTTATTGAAAGCCTTAAGAACTTAAAATCACAAGATTATACAATACATACACACACACAGAAATAAAATCATACCTTTAGTGTAACTGATCATAAAGGATGTTTTGGATGTAGTGTATTTCTTCCTGTAACTTTAAAATAGTGGGGCAGTATGATGAGTGAGTTCCTTCTGTTTGTATTAGTGTATCTCATAATTAGCTTTTACAGAGGCAAATGATCTGAAAATGGAAGAGTAAATCACATGTTGACATACAAAATGAAAAGAGAAGTTGTTTCATTATATGCTATGTCCGGTTATGTGGGATAAAATTGTACAATCCTTACTCTGAAAAAAAAATCCCATATTTCAATGGGAATTTCCTCTCAGTGAAACCTGCGAATTTGACCCTTTGTCAGAAGTAGCTAAGATGTAGTAAGCGTTGCCAAATTCTGCTTTTAAATATATATGTAACTCGCCTTCAGGTCTGTAAATAAAAATGGTACACAAAACTGGATCTTCTTATAGTTATTAGATATTACTCTACTAATATCCAGAAATCTTTTTTAGGGTTACCATTTTCTATATTTTTAAATAATTAAAAAATACGCATTAGTGGATGGATGTTTCTTTAACAGAAGCTCAAAAGCAAATTCTTCTTCAAGAAGACCATTTTCTGAGAGTTTTCAGTCATGTTACACTTTAGTAATCTCTGTCTCCTGTGTGTGAAAAGAAACAATTTATTTTCAACACTTGAAGGATGTATTATGTCTGACTGCTGTCATAGCCTGTTGTTTTTAACATAAACATTACAGCTGTGTTTACTTTGAAATATTTGCCCATTATTGAGTAAATCTGTGCTGGAACACTAAATTGTCACCTTGTGCCCTCTGCTATCATAAGCAAGCATTGTCATCAAGAAAGCATTACCTCTCTCCTTCCCCATTCTTTACTTCTGCATATTCCAGAATAGTTTACTTTTGCATCATTTAAAAACTACAATAACTGCCGAATGTCCTGAACAATTAAACTAGCAAAGCAATAGAAGAATTTGTGTTAGGTGCTTGCTTAATAGGTTAGGGTATTTTACACTCATCCCTACAACCCTTGTTAACATGAGTCAATCCCATGAACTTCAAGGTGGTAGGAATGCAAAGTAAGCCCTATTTACTTAAGTGGTAGTTCCATTGATTTCCTATTGATAGGATCCTACCAAATTTACGGCCATGAAAAATGCGTCACGGACCATGAAATCTGGTCTCCCTCCATGAATTCTAGTTTTTTATATGCTTTTACCTTATACTATACATAGATGATGGGTGATACCAGCATTTTTCAAATTGGGGGTCCTGGGAGTTGTAAGAGGGTCACAAGGTTATTTTAGGGGGTTGCGGTATTGCCACCCTTACTTCTGCGCTGCCTTCAGAGCTGGGCAGCGGAGAGCAACAGTTGTTGGCTGGGTGCCCAGGTCTGAAGGCAGCGTCTCGCCAGCAGCAACACAGAAGTAAGGGTGGTGATACCATACCTTGCCACCCTTACTTCTGCACTGCTGTCTTCAGAGCTGAGTGGCCAGAGAGTGGTGGCTGTGGACCCAGGGCCCAGCTCTGAAGGCAGCAGCGCAGAAGTAAGGGTGGCAATGCCATACTATGTTATCCTTATTTCTGGACCATGAATTTGGTAGGGCCCTACCTGTTGAGTACAAAAAACTTAAACAGTATTAATTTATTATATCCTTGACTTCGTGTCCCCTAATTCTCCTCCTCTTCATTTATTCCCATCACCTGCTTTTCATGGTATTTTTAGAGTGCAGACTCCTTGAGGCAGGCAGTATAGCTGCCTGTCATGTCTTGGATGCTACCATAATGTAAATAATCATTATAATAAGTGCATCCATCTAGGCTTGTATTCTGTTCATTACTGAGTTCTCACTGTGTTGTTAATATTTTTCTTGTACTGAGGTGCCCCAACCTATGTACAGTGCCTTCAGAGAGAGGAACTATCATTAACCTGGTCCATATGCCTTTCAGATGTAGTCCCAAGTCATGCTGACTTTTTAAAATAAATGTTTCAAGCTCATATCCTATATTTGGCCTTCAGTAACCCTTAGGGTTTATGTTTTGCTCTTTTTTCTTTTTTGTCTGTGTGTGTGTGCAATTTATCATGCACTGTATCTTCCCTCCATTGTGTGGGGTTATTTTTTTTCAAATAGGTTAGCTTGCTTTTTTTCCAAATTGAGATAGATTGTCTTGGCCAACATTGTGAGGCCGTACGCTCACTCAACTCTGTCTGTCTGTAACATGATAACCTTTGAATGCTGTGTCTGATTAATTCCAAAATGTAAGTGAATATTCTAGACATCAATGCATAGACTTCAATTGATTTGGGTGGAAACCAGAACATCAAAAGGGGAAAAATGGGGGACACATGGAGCTTCTGTCATCAGTTAGTGGAGCCACATTTCAAACCACTCTGCATTGTCTGTAAGTCAAGGAACTGGTGGATGACACCATTGATGCCTGCCAGAGTAACACTATCAGCTCTTCCGATGCTCCCAATAAACTTTAATCACTTAATGACCAAATGACTTATTTCTCTACAGAAGGAAGACAAATGATAATAGTAGGGAAAATGAGAGTACACACACAGCTGCTGGCATGGAAGGAAAATAGGGGACCCGAGAATGGGGGCACACAGGGCCCCTAGTGGGGGAGTGAGTGAGGGATCCTGGGGAAAAAATCTATCATGGGGGGAAAGGGGAATGAGATGGCCATAGAATCAGTGGCCTACAGGAAGAATGACAGAACCTAGTATGGGAGAGGAAGGAATGGGGGGCACATAAAACCCTTAATGAGGGGAAGGGGGACAAAGAACCCCTAGTGGGGGGATATTGGAGGATCCTGGCATGGAGCGAGAGGAGAAGGGGTCACACCGAGCCTCTGCCATGAGGGGTGGGGAGGAGGGCAGTGAAGGGCAGGGCGGAAAGGGAAATGAGAGGCACACAGAGACTGTGCCATGTTGAGAAGGAGAAATGGGGAAAACACAGAGCCCTTGGCATGAGGGAGAAGGTGGCGGGAGTTGCAGGTAGTCCTTGAATAGAGGGGAATGGAAAGGTGGCACTCAGGGACATCGTGGAGAAAGTGGCGAAATGCAGAGAGCCGCTGGTGTGTGCAGTGAACTCAGCCACCAGAAACAGTGAAGTGTATGATCCTCTAGGTTCCTACCCACCTTATTAAAACTTCCCTATCTCCCTTTGTATTGTTTTTCGATATTTCTTAAATGTTTGCAGCGTCTCCCAGTTTACTTTCCAAGGCAGGCCTCAGTTCAGCAGGGTCCATAAGCACAGATCTAACTTCAAGCACACAAGTAATTCCAGTGACTTAAATAGGACTACTTATGTGCTTAAAATCAGGCACATGGTTAAGTCTCTTGCTGAACTGGGATCATAATGAAGATGCTAACACTGGGCCTAACTCTGGGCCCAAGGATATCTTCCCCCAACTTGATATGTTGTTATTTGTCTTTTCTCTTTGTTAACAGTCCTTTATTCAGTATTCAGTCATTGTGACAGGCTTCTATCAAAGCCAGTTTGAGTTATATTTTTCAATTACCTTTTTGTGAAATGCTGTGTGTCTGATATTTTACTAAAATTAGTTCTATATTACAGCTAGTGCATTCCCTACATGGTGTTTGTAAGAATTTATGTGATTGATTTAACCGCCTGAATTTAAGTTTAGAATGTAGTTTGAAATCTTTGCAGTGATAACCAAAGCCCCTTGTACATTAAATCTGTGAAATGTTATCATTGTCTGGTAAATTCATCTGATTTCTCCCTGTTCTGCATCATTGGCACAAGGGAGTGAATCAAAGGTGTTTAGCACAAATAAACTATGTAGTTTTCTTAGAAGAGAAGAAGCTTCTGTTTTTACCCAACAATATCGGGTCCACTTTCTCTATAATCAGAGTATTACAAAGCCAGCAAAGAATAATTTGTATCAGAGGTTCTGTGACGGAATGAAATGGAACTCTTTTGAAGTATGATCTCTGAAAGCACAGCATGAAGCTCAAATAAAGTGAAGGACATTCGCTATTACAAGTAATGTCCTTAATAATCTTGTTAGTCTAGTCTCCCTCTGTACGAGACAAATGGAACATTATTGGCTTATGGGCTGTAGTAAATAATTTAGTTTCCAATATTCAGGCTGCTTTGACAGTAAATTAAAATGACATGAAAGGGGCTTGTTGAATAAAGAAAGTATCCAATCAAATTTAATTGGCATGACTAAGGCAGTAGAAATATGTTTTATAATTAAACCATGTTGTCTTGGAGCTTTATAAGCATGTATGAATCAAAATGTCAAAAATTATTCTTTGATACTGTGCATTTAAAACTTTTCTTGGTGAATAGTCTTCTTAAACAAGGTTCTAGACATACATAGTGATGCAACATGAAAATAGTTATCAAGTTTTAAATAATAAGTTATGTCTGGTTTTAGCATTTATCTACCAATTCAGGGAAGATTCCCTCAGAAAACAAAAACAATTTTGCTGTCTTCCTTGTTATAATTTTTAAAAAATTAAATATACCAAGTCTATTATCCAGTTATATATCAGATACGACCTATCTCTCTCTGTGGCTTCAAATTCTTCACCCATTGCTGCAATGTAGGATAGTCTAAATTATTCTTCAGAAATGAAAGGAGGAAGGAAGGAAAGAAACAGGAGGAAGTAAAAATGAGAGAGGGGAAGGAAAAAGAAAGAGGGGCAGGGAAAAGTGAGGAGAATATTCTACTACTGAGCCAGTTCCTTGAATCTTTGCTTATTCAGTCAAACATTTCTAAGGTTAATTTTTTGCTGTTTGGACACTGTTGATTTCTCACTAAGTAACCCATGTATTCACCTTTCTACCAGTTTACCAAGACCATCTCTGAAAAAGAGAGTTGATGTGTCTCTCCATTTATCTTCTAGAGAGACATTTTTTATGGGTCCAAGGAAGAGAACACCTTCAGAACTTCATAGAAACTTGTTTCTTTCTGACCATTTGTCCTTTTCTCAAGTACAAAAAACAGTAGTGTGAAGTGCTCAATTATAATACTCTACCTAATGATGGTTCCCTGTTCAACACAAAGTGAGAATATACATTGTTTTGCAATGTATTGTAAATGGAAGAGATTTCCTATGAGAATTAAGAGAGACATTTACTGAATACTTTATAATTTATAGCCTTTTAAGGTACAGACATATTGATACATCAAAAATTACTCTAAATATTCACAAAAAGAAAAGGAGTACTTGTGGCACCTTAGAGACTAACCAATTTATTTGAGCATGAGCTTTCATGAAGTGAGCTGTAGCTCACGAAAGCTCATGCTCAAATAAATTGGTTAGTCTCTAAGGTGCCACAAGTACTCCTTTTCTTTTTGTGAATACAGACTAACACGGCTGTTACTCTGAAACCTCTAAATATTCAGAAGTTATCAACTCTTTATATTAGAATTGTAGGTTATAATGTTCCAGGATATTTGTTTTCCAGGTTTCAGGGGGCCTTCCCCTGAGTTGTGTGAGGTCATTGCAGTTACTTCTTCATCTAAAATGAAGATGAAACTAAGAGAGACAGACAAATGTGCAGTCCAGTCCACTTAAAAGTCCATCCTGTTTAAGAAGGTGAGATGTATCTAAAATTTCTTTTTAAAATTACAAAGAAATATTACCCATGAAAAAGTCTTCCAGAATCAACTTTATGCAGTAATGACAGCCAGAAGACTTCTTTTCCAGTTTCAGAATGTTAATCATTCAAGATTAGTTGAGTTTCAAAGTGGATAGTTCTCTGAAGACATCCGCTCAATATGCACTGTGAACAAAGAAGTGTTATTTATCTCTTCACATAACAGAAGAACCAGAAGTCATCCAATGAAATTAATTGACAGCAGGTTTAAAAGGAACACAAGGAAGCACGTCTTCACACAACGCACAGTCAACCCGTGGAAGTTGTTGCCATGGGATGTTGTGAAGACCAAAAGTATCACTGGGTTCAAAAAGAATTAGGTAAGTTCATGGAGGATAGGTCCATCAATGGTTATTAACCAAGATGGTCAGAGATTCAGCCCCATGCTCTTGGTGTCCCTAAACCTCTGACTGCTGGATACTGGAACTGTACAACATTGGATGGCTCACTTGATAAAGTTCTCTGTTCTGTTCATTCCCTCTGAAGCATCTGGCAATGGCCACTCCTGGAAGACGGGATACTGGGCTAGATGGACCATTGGTCTGATCCATTATGGCCGTTCTTATGTTCTTAAGTTTGACAAAGTTTGAACAATCAAATAATATATTAGTAATTACACAATCAGTTACTGTGGCAATGGGACCTGAATAGACTAGTAGTTTCATCAAATGTAATTCTCTTGCAACGGAGGTTTAGGGGTAGACTTCAGAAGTTTGGTGCATAACTTTATATCATTGAGAAAATCAGTCTTAGCCTTGGTTCTTAATCTTCAGATTTGGTGACGTTGAGCAGAACCTTACCATCTAGAAGATTTTGTCAAAATGTAAGGACTGAGTATTTTCCAGGTCATCCAGCTTCCATTAAATAATATGGCATCATATATTAATGATTAATAATAAAATCAGTCAATCATATTTGGGTTGTTTTAGTAAAAATGACAACTCCTTAAGATTCCACTCTTGGGCCTAATTCTCCTCTTATTTACAGCAGCATAAATCTGGAATAACTCCTTTGAAAGTCTATGGTACTGCTGTGAGCAGAGGGCCATTGAATTTGAATTGATAGACAATTTATGTTTTTATTGTGGCCTTAGAGTTGAACTTGCTTCTCTCTGAAATTCATCTTATTTCATCACCTCACTTTTAAAAAGCATCTTGGACATTTAAGTTATTTATAAAATGATCACTCTGTGGATAAAATCCAGCCCCACTGAAGGCAATAGCAAAACTCCCATGATATATATGGGGCCAAACATTTCATCTTATATTTCCTTTATTTTAAAAATGTCCTTAATATTTGTCATTAAAACTTGACCCTTGGTATATAACTGCAGAGTACTATTGAGGGAGGTTTCTGGCTTATTAAATAGAAAGCTTGCTATTTATTATGAAAGTTTGGTTTCAGCAAGGTGCTTCAAAATATGGGACCTGATTTTCCAATGTGTTACTCCAGTTTTGTGCCAATATAACTCAGTTGATTTTTGTAGAACTCCCCTGGCATAAAGCTAGTTTAAGCAATGGAAATTCAAGTTTGATAACGTCCCACTTATTTCTCTTCTATATATCAGTTTTCTTTCCCCTCCATGTCTTTTTCTAATTTACCATCATGTGTTTACCATCTAATTTACCATCATTTTCTTCAATTCCCACGCCCCCCCCGCCACACACACACCCCTTTTTGGGTCAGTCTTATTTGTCCTGTTATGTGCATCAGGTTTTCAGTAAACATTCACTTTCTCCTTTTTTTTCTGCTAGATAAATTAATTTGAAGAATGAAGTTGAATACTGTAGATGGTAAATTCAGACAGAGGGAAGATTAAGACTGTTATGCAATTCTTATGGGTTAGAACTCATACAGCTGAGTAGACAAGATGAAAATAACAAACTTTGTTATAGTTGTGCATTGCCTTTCTCCAACTGAATTGTTCTGAAATGCTCCAGAAGACCTTTCTTCTACCTCACTGGAGAAATATACTTTTATTTGATTAATCTGGAAACACGGACAGTTTGTTTCTGAAAATAAAGTATTTCTTGAAACAGCCCTTAATGAAAAAGAACATTTGCTTTAGATAAACTATTTAAACTTGAGCACCCTACTGAAATCAAGTGGAGGGAAAACAGTCTTCTTTTATCTGGGGATTTTTTGCATGGTGTTTATTTTTTTGCATGGCCTAGTTGTGTGGAGGGCAGATTGTAATGGATTTCCAGATTAAAAAAAGAAGTGGGTGAAAATAAATTCACTCCAGCTCCAATATGTGCTTTCTTGTACTAGCATTACAGGGGCTAGTATGGCAATTTCTAAAAAACAGGTACACAAAATTATATTTTCACATTGTGATTTACTTAACTAGACAACCTCTGTAATGTCGAGGGTGTCATTTTTTTTGTTATGAAGTCTAAATTATATTCAGTCAATACAGAAAAAGACTTGGGAGCTATACTGTGTGAAAAATGACCAGGTGTGATAGATTTTTACAAGGCAAAATTCACAGTGATACAATTGCTTACCTTTTCACAGTGACACTTATTAGAACTTATGAGAATCATAACAGGTAATCTTTTCCTAGAGGCAACATAACTTTGTATTTGTTTGTTAGAGTATCATGTGTTAGGAAGATACGTAGTTCATCTTGTTTAGCTGAGACATTGCTATAGTGTGTGTCATAGTAGCACACTCAAATTCTTACAAACATCTTACTTACAGATTTTGTATTTTTAGGAGTTCATGATCAAAATGCTAAACGTTTTAAAAACTGTAACGAGCTTTAGAATTAGTTTTCTTGCTGTTCTATTTATTCTGAATATCATTCAGAATATATATATTTTACCCCTGTAAAAGTTCCCATTAAATATTTCATATAGGCAGGGAGTTGAAACGGTATTTATTTTGGTTCAATTGAGGTTTGGGTTCGGTTGCATTCAGTGTGTTTGAGTTCAGTTCTGGTTCAAGCCATCAACACCTCCCCCCGCCACCAAAAAAAAAAAAAAAAAAACCAACAGTTCGGTTACCAGTTCAAATCAGATTTCAGTCTTGGTGGAAGTAAATTTGAAAAAGAGAGTTGAAATTTAAAATTGACAGTAGGTTGATATTTGACCATTTTTTTAATCTTTACATGAGTTTTCCTAGTGTTTTTGTGCTGTCAAATAACATGATATTTTTAATGAATAATTTGTTTGAGTGAACTAAAATAATATCTTCTAATATTTGCTCTGCTATATTGTACTTCTGTGGTGAAAGGATATTGGGGCCTAGGACCTGCCTCAGCTGACACAACTGGAGGGAGGAGCTGCCACAGTGGTTGGGGATGGGTGGGAAGAAGCCTGTCTAAAGGGAGAAGAGTTGGGGAGCCATTACCTTTTTCTGACGGCTTGAAGAGTTAATGTTAACATCTGGGACCAGGGATCATTCTACCGCATATCTCCCCATGGAGAAGTCTCAGATATGGTTCTTCTATCTTGGGGCCACTCTGTGGCCTCCTGCGGTGTGCAGGCAGCACCTAAGCTTCCCCTCTCCGTCCCTGTTCTTGTGGGCTGGCCTCCTACTCATGTAATTTTCTTCTCATAATACTGGGGGCAAACCTTTTTGGTTGCCATCACATATCTATTTGTTTGTTTGTTTTCTTGTTTTGTACTGAAAATAAGATCAGGGCCATTTTTTAAAATCTCAAGTTTAAAAAATGCCGAACCTTTATTTTAACCAGGAACACAATTTTTTTTTTCCAATTCAGTTCTGGTTCAGTTGTAGGGAAAATTATCATTCAGGTTTGGTTCTGGTTAAGGTAAAAATACTGGTTCAAACTGGTTCTCTGGTTCAACTCCCTGCATATAGGTGGAATCTGAGTATAAAAAGTAGATTTTTAATGCTTTTGTATAGACTCAGGAGAGTCTTTCCTGCAATATCTAACTGAAAAGGTAATGAACTGTAAAATATGTTGAAATGATTGGGGATTAAAAATCTCTGGTGTGTAGTGACAGTACAATTATATTCCACAGTAAAGGTTTCTTGCATTAAGAGTAATAAATAAAACTTATTTTTTCCACTGTGATTGGTTGTCACCACCATAATGATAGCTTTGACCTTCTTCCTCTTCAAATGTCATTAGCCTGTGACCAAATAGGATGTTACAGAATGCTTTGGAACACTGTACATGAAAGTAGGCTTAGCAGCAATTTTTGCAAAGCTGCTGGGGCCAAAACCAGAAGTAGCGATTAAGCACAAAAGTGTGATGTGTCGTAAGTTTTGGCACTTCTTGCATTATTGCTCTCATGTTACTATTTTTCTCACATTTTCAAATTTTTAACATGCGCTAGTCTTGAAAGAATGCTTGTGTTAAAAGACATCTAGGCTTGGCAGAATTTGATTTTTACTTTTTTATAGTTTTGGTGCATAATATCAGCGTTTATTGTTAAGCACTATTTTTTTCTGTTTACATTTTCATGTTGCAGAAAATTATGGGGGTTTCAGACAATGGGAGAGGTGATTTAATGACAGCAGACATTGAGATTCAAAAAGTTAAAGGTTTATAACAGTTAAAACACAAATTGTCAATAGCACCTTTCAAAATATACAAATAAATATCCTTAAATCAAACTCTAATAAGTTCTCAAGCAATATTTTTCTTTCTTTGCCTCTCTCTGAATTGTATGATCATTTATGGAAATATGTTTTCAACAGTTTGTGTGTGTGCAGTGAAACTGACATTTACCAACATTTACCGATAAAAATCTAATCCAAGCCTAAAGACATCAAAAAGTTCATACTTGAGTCCATGTCATGGTACATTATAGCTGAGTGAAGTACAGGTATTAAGCCATTTAAGTCCAAAGTATCAAGTCATAGAATCATAGAATCATAGAATATCAGGGTTGGAAGGGACCCCTGAAGGTCATCTAGTCCAACCCCCTGCTCGAAGCAGGACCAATTCCCAGTTAAATCATCCCAGCAAGGGCTTTGTCAAGCCTGACCTTAAAAACTTCCAAGGAAGGAGATTCCACCACCTCCCTAGGCAACGCATTCCAGTGTTTCACCACCCTCTTAGTGAAAAAGTTTTTCCTAATATCCAATCTAAACCTCCCCCACTGCAACTTGAGGCCATTACTCCTCGTTCTGTCATCTGCTACCATTGAGAACAGTCTAGAGCCATCCTCTTTGGAACCCCCTTTCAGGTAGTTGAAAGCAGCTATCAAATCCCCCCTCATTCTTCTCTTCTGCAGGCTAAACAATCCCAGCTCCCTCAGCCTCTCCTCATAAGTCATGTGTTCTAGACCCCTAATCATTTTTGTTGCCCTTCGCTGGACTCTCTCCAATTTATCCACATCCTTCTTGTAGTGTGGGGCCCAAAACTGGACACAGTACTCCAGATGAGGCCTCACCAATGTCGAATAGAGGGGGACGATCACGTCCCTCGATCTGCTCGCTATGCCCCTACGTATACATCCCAAAATGCCATTGGCCTTCTTGGCAACAAGGGCACATTGCTGACTCATATCCAGCTTCTCGTCCACTGTCACCCCTAGGTCCTTTTCCGCAGAACTGCTGCCTAGCCATTCGGTCCCTAGTCTGTAGCGGTGCATTGGATTCTTCCGTCCTAAGTGCAGGACCCTGCACTTATCCTTATTGAACCTCATCAGATTTCTTTTGGCCCAATCCTCCAATTTGTCTAGGTCCTTCTGTATCCTATCCCTCCCCTCCAGCGTATCTACCACTCCTCCCAGTTTAGTATCGTCCGCAAATTTGCTGAGAGTGCAATCCACACCATCCTCCAGATCATTTATGAAGATATTGAACAAAACCGGCCCCAGGACCGACCCCTGGGGCACTCCACTTGACACCGGCTGCCAACTAGACATGGAGCCATTGATCACTACCCGTTGAGCCCGACAATCTAGCCAGCTTTCTACCCACCCTATAGTGCATTCATCCAGCCCATACTTCCTTAACTTGCTGACAAGAATACTGTGGGAGACCGTGTCAAAAGCTTTGCTAAAGTCAAGAAACAATACATCCACTGCTTTCCCTTCATCCACAGAACCAGTAATCTCATGATAAAAGGCGATTAGATTAGTCAGGCATGACCTTCCCTTGGTGAATCCATGCTGGCTGTTCCTGATCACTTTCCTTTCATGCAAGTGCTTCAAGATTGATTCTTTGAGGACCTGCTCCATGATTTTTCCAGGGACTGAGGTGAGGCTGACTGGCCTGTAGTTCCCAGGATCCTCCTTCTTCAGTACCTATAATATTCAAAACTGTATGCATTCAGTTGTATGAAGAAAAACAGTTGGAGTGCTGCAAAATAATCCCGACTTTCTTTTGTAGAACATCCAAATGGGAGAAACTATAATTCCTTTAGTAAATAGTTCAGTATCTCTAAACTGATGCATCACCACATGTAGAACATGGGCCTATATTTTAACATTTCTTAGAATGATACAAAGTATGAACATTATGGAAATACTGAAATGCTAAACTGTTGAATGCTGTACTGGTTCATCAGAATTATGAGCCTTTTTGACTTCCTTTCTTTCCCTTTTATTCTCAGGCACTATATGCCTAGCTGGGAGGTCAGGGGAGTAGCTGTCTTGGTACCCATATGGCTCTCCATTGTGTTGCTCCTAAAAGAAGTAACTAACTCAAGGAGCAAAGAGTATGAATCTTTCCGTGATCTTGCAGTCCTTGAATCTGTACAGCAACTTCCCTTATCAGCTGCCATCTCGATAGCTAGAGAGATAACGTGTGTGAAATAATATCTTTTACTGGACCAACTTCCATGGGTGAGAGAGACAAGCTTTTGAGCCACACAGGAGACATGAAGAAGACATTTGTTTGGCTCAATTGCTTGTCTCTCTCACCAACAGAAGTTGGTCCATTGAAAAATATTACCTCATGCACCATATCTCTGTAATATCCTGGGCCCAACATGGCTAAAACTACCCTGCATACAACATCTGGATAGCTAGTTATTTTTACTCCAAATTTGTCTGAACCCCTGAGACGGTAGGGTGGAAAACTCCTTTACTTTATAAGAACTTTTGAACTGGATTGGGGTAGGTGGATAGTGAAAGAGTGAAACATTGAAATGTGCCTAAATAACATGTTGTTACAAGCATTATGATAGACTTGTGTTTGACTTAGCAGTTTTTGGAACCTAATAAAAAGAATTTAATTGACAATTTCTTGAAATTGCTAAGAAAACCAAAAGATGTTGGTAGAGTATAATAAGGAGTTTCTCATCACTGTCTTCAAGATTGAGCCTATACGGGGGGAAGGCGGGGGGGAAGGATTTATCTCTGTGGTAACTCTAAGTAATTGATATACAGACAAGGTTTGGTTCCAATTTGCCAGCAATAAAGTTGTAATAGGGTTTTCTCTGCAATTTTAGCCTTAATGTGCTCATTCCAAAGAGCGGTATCTTTCCAAGCGAACAAATAACATCAGTAAAGCTTACGATCAGTAATAGCCGCACACTGATGCTCGCATTAAACTTGTTAAATCAATTCACTAGACACTTTCTAAAGTGGACTGTCTGTTTACTTTGACTTGCACCCTATGAGAATTATCCATCAGTTACATTTATTTGAATGATCTTTACATTCAAAATTTGTAATTATTCATGTTTGATTGTGGTTGCAAATCTCAGGGTTTTTTTCAGCTTTATTTTTGTGGCTTCACATTTTTCCAGCTTAGTTCTTTGAAGGATATAGGTATAGTGATACAAAGTACGAGGTATTGTATGTTTCACCTCATCCAAATCCTAAATGAGCACTTTGCTGCATAATTTTAGTAGTTTCCCTGGTAGTTGTATATTCCATATTATTGTTTATTGAAGCTACCAATCCACTATGTGCAGACTTGTTCTTCTAGGATACAAAAATTAACATATAAATAATATAGGATAGCAGTATTTTGAAATAATTAGCAAAATATGGTAAGTACTAAATGATTTATTAAAGAAGTAATCTACTTAGATTTGCTGCATAAGATATTAGAGTATGAAAAGACATACTGTACTCCAAAAGGCATCATTTTGTAGATGGTGTATCTACCAGCTCTGCTTCATTTTTCAACTGGAACAAACCTAGCATGCTACTGTGTACTGCCTTTTGTTGGTAAACACAAAGAGACATCTGAAGTAACCAATCTTGCTTATCAATAGTACTCAGTATGTTTCCCTTTCTACTATTTTACCCTTTTGCCTTCATAAAACTTGATTAATTTAAAACAAACAATGCAAGTGTTCTAAAGTTAGATGTCTTTTATATAGTAGTGAAGTAAGTATATTAAGAAGGTAACCCAAAACAAAAATAATGGCATTATATGCTATATCTAATAAGTAAACTATGAGCAGTTTTTAGGAAAGGGCCACTGTCCTGGAGAAGAAGCAGATGTGGGCAATGGGAAATAGCCTTTCCTGAATAAAAAAGTTTGATCACATATATATAAATGAAATTTACATGGATTGTTATGATTTTCTACCATTTTATTGTAATCTCAAGACTGAGTCCACATTTGTGGCACAGGGAGAAAAAACCTGCTGCCTCAGAAAGGTTCCAGCTGTCCCTTGCATGCATCACTTGCCTCCTCCAGTCAAAATAATCCTTCACTTTCCCCCTATGTATTAATAACACTTTATAAGCTACATGTGTAAACTTAAAAATGATTAACAAATTGTGATAAAAAATATTGAGGAAAAATAGATGGAAAAACCTTTGTTCTGTTTTTTAGGGCCAACAGTTTGTGATATTTACACACCCATACCTGTCAGTCAGGGAAATGCAGCCAACTAAACATTCCCACCAGACTCTCTCTCATCTAAAAGCATTCCAGTCTCCACTTGGTTTTATTTTTGTATCTTTTCCTTTTCACATATCTTTGGGGGAGGGTTGTGTGAATTGGGGTAATGAAAATGAAGGAATTTCCTTTTCTTCCATACAACATACCACAAATCCATACAAGAATCATACACGTGCACCCAGCAAGAATCAAGAGGGAACTGTCATTTCCTATATTTATAAATTTATTATGCCACCTCCTTCTTCATCATTTTTGATTCTTTCATACTGGAATAATGGAGGTTCCATGCCTTAAGTAACTTCAGTTTTGTTGCCTCTAGAAAAAAAAGAAGTAATCTGACCCTGTTAGCTTCTACACGTCACCTCTGCTCTCCACAAGGCCAGCACAAGTCTATGTTACTCATAAATCCATTTAACACCTATTTTCATGTCTTTAGAGGAATTTAAGTGGCACAAAGGTTTTGTGCAGGCTCCCTGACTTGGGTGAATGTTACCCTTTGTAATGTATAAGGTGGGGGGAGGAGGAAGTACCATTCTGGAAAGAATGCCTTACCGTTGACTGTTTCTCATAGACTCCTTTTCCCATCCTGCAACACAAATCAAGGAGATGTTTAAAACAAGTAGTTTGCAGATTATTAGAAAAGTAAAAGTCATAAGAAGCAAAGATTGGTGATAGAAGGCTACTTTATTCAACTCACAACTGCAACTAACATTGAACGTTATTACATTTTAAATAGATTCTGCCCTCCTACCTCAGGATTGACTGAAATTTATACTACACTGGTACTCTCCACATTCCATACTCCTTAAAAACTTATTATAACTTGTAAATATTTTGACATAGTCTCCCACTATTTGCCCTTCTCCTTTTTGAGGTTAATTTGATTTGATGGTTAAGCTGTTAGCTTAGGAAATGTCTTGTCTGAAGAGGAATTGAATGGGTAATGATATATAATACGCATACTTTGATTAGCTTCCAATACATTTCACAGTTTGGATTTTGGAATGCAGAGCGGTGGTTGGGCTCATGATGCAGACTAGTATTGTGCCAACTGACAACATCTTTATGAAAGATATTGAATTACATATTACTGTTCAGTGAAATTACACCTATATTTCTCTTCAGTGGTCGCCCACTCTCAGTACTCCATAGGAGTAAACTACTGACCACCTGACCAGGCTGGAGATGGTGACTGTCAAAGGCTCTCAGAGATTAGAGAGGGTATAAAAATAGAAAACTCAACAATAATGGAGGATTTCAACTATCCCTATATTGACTGGGTACATGTCACCTTAGGACAAGATACAGAGAGAGCATTTCTAGACATCATAAATGACTGCTTCTTGAAGGAGCTAGTCCTGGAGCCATAAGTGGAGAGGCAATTCTTGAGTTAGTCCTAAATGGAGCACAGGATATCGTCCAAGAGATGAATGTATCTGAACTGTTTGGCAATAATGAAAATAATATAATTAAATGTAACATCTTTGTAGGGGGGAAAATACCAAAGAAGCTCATTACAGAAACATTTAGGTCAGAAAGGGGAACTGCACAAAAATGGGGAAGCTAGTTAAATGTAAATTAAAAGGTTCGGGCACAAAAGTGAAATGCTTTCAAGCTGCATGGAAACTTTTAAAAAACACCATAATAGAGGCTCAGATTAATTATGTACCCCAAATTGAAAAACATAGCAAGAGGACCAAAAAAGTGTCACCATGCTTAAACAACAAAGTAAAAGAGGTGGTTAGAGGCAAAAAGGCGTGCTTTAAAAATTGGAAGTTAAATTCTATTGAGGAAAATAGAAAGGAGCATAAACTCCTGCAAGTCAAATATCAAAGTATAATTAGGCAGGCCAAAAAAGAATTTGAAGAGCAACTAGGAAAAGACTCAGAAACTAAGTACATCAGAAGCAGGAAGCCTGCCAAACAATCAGTGGGGCCACTGGATGATCGAGGTACTAAGGGAGCACTTGGGAGAAGATAAGACAGCTGCGGAGAAACTAAATGAATTCTTTGCATTGATCTTCACTACAGAGGATGTGAGGGAGATTCCCACATCTGAAACCTTCTTTTTAGGTGAGAAATCTGAGGAACTGTCCCAGATTGAGCTATCAGTAGAGGAGGTTTTGGAACAAACTGATAAATTAAACAGTAATAAGTCACCAGGAACTCAAATGTGAAATTGCAGAACTACTAACTCTGGTATGTAACATATCACTTAAATCAGCTTCTGTCTGGAGGATAGCTAATGTGATGCCAATTTTTAGAAAAGGCTCCAGAGGCAATCCAGTCAATTACAGGTAAACCTAACTTCAGTCCCAGGCAAACTGGTTGACACTACAGTAAAAAACAGACTGATCAGACACGTAATGAACATAATTTGTTGGTGAAGAGTCAACAAAGCTTTTGTAAAGGGAAATCATGCTTCACCAAGCTATTATAATTCTTTGAGGGGGTCAACACATGTGGAAAAGGGTGATCCATTTAGCACAGTGTACTTGGACTTTCAGAAAGCCTTTGACAAGGTCCCTGACCAAAGGCTCTTAAGCAAAGTAAGCAGTCATGGGATAAGAGGGAAGGTCCTCTGGGAGATCCTTAAATGGTTAAAACACAAGAAACAAAGGGTAGGAATAAATGCTCAGTTTTCAGAATGGAGAGAGGTAAATAGTGGTGTCCCACAGGTGTCTGTACTGGAACCAGTCCTATTCAACATATTCATAAATGATCTGGAAAAAAGGATAAACAGTGAGGTGGCAGAAATTGCAGATGACACAAAACTCCTGGGATAGTTAAGCCCCAGGCAGACTGTGAAGAGCTACAAAAGGATCTTTCAAAACTGAGTGACTGGGCAACAAAATGGCAGATGAAATTCAATGTTGATAAATGCAAAGTAATGCTAATTAGAAAATATAATCCCAACTATATATACAAAATGATGGGTTCTAAATGAGCAGTTACCACTCAAGGAAGAGTCATTGTGGATAGTTCTCTGAAACATCTGCTCAGTATGCAGCGGCAGTCAAAAAAGTTAACAGAATGATGGGAATCATTAGGAAAGCAATAGATAATAACACAGAAAATATGATATTGCCTCTTTATAAATCCATGCTATGCCCACATCCATCTTGAATACTGCATGCAGTTCTGGTCGCCCATTTCAAAAAAATTGTATTAGAATTGGAAAAGGAACAGAGAAGGGCAACGAAAATGATTAAGGGTATGGAACAGCTTCTACATGAGGAGAGATTAGAAAGACTGGGATTTTTCAGCTTGGAAAGGAGATGACTAAGGGGGGATATTATAGAGGTTTATAAAATCATGAATGGTGTAGAGAAAGTGAATAAGGAAGTGTTTTTTACTCCTTCATGTAACACAAGAACCAGGGATCACCCATGAAATTACCTGGCAGCAGGTTTAAAACAAACAAAAGGAAATACTCCTTCACACAACACTCAGTCAGCCTGTGGAACTTGTTGCCATAGGATGTTGTGAAGGCCAAAAAGCATAACTCAGTTAAAAAATGAGTTAAATAAGTTCATGGAGGATAGGTACATACCCCATGCTCTGTGTGTCCCTAACCGCTAAATGAAAGAAGCTGGGAATGGGTGATGGGGAATGGATCACTTGGTGATTGTCCTGTTCTGTTCATTCCGTCTGAAGCACCTGGCATTGGCCACTGTTGGAAGACAGGATGCTGGGCTAGATGGATCATTAGTCTGACCCGGTATGGCTGTACTTACGTTTTGACTGGGGTATTTCTGGGCTGCACAGGTCCCTGCTTTCACTGTGTTATTCTGAGCAGAGACAGGCTGCCCAAATACACCTGATTGCTTTCTCTTCAGAGATGATAAACAGTATGACTGCTCACAGTTATAGATACCACATAGCTGGTTTTATACCACCCTATTTTATTCTGAAGAGAAAAGCACTACAGAGAAAATGTATTAAAACAATAAAAGAACTTACACATATGCTAATAAGCTTACCAGACACCATCCCACACCTAACATGGGCTTTGTTAGGAGCAGTGAAGGAACAGTAATCCACACCGTGTAGAGTCAAGCACAGGAGTTTATTACACACAGCGCTGGCGGAGTGTCACTTTGCTTATTACGCTCAGAGACACTGCAGAACAATTGATTATAATAGATTATACAGGGTGCTCATTGGGCAGAGAGAAGCATCGGGGACGGGTTTTCCCAAGCCCCTGGATAGGTTTTAGCAGCAAGACAAGATAAGCACAATAAGCCAGTGGTCTAAAAGAGTACATAATGGCTCTGCCCATGGTTCAAATTAACATATTACTAACACACCGGTAATTACTTTTAAACTATTTCTATTATAGTGTATAGGTTAAATCCTAATTTTGGAATGCAGAGGAATGAGGTAGCAGGTCTCCTGGTTGACCAACAGGTACATTCCTCGAGATTTAAAGCAAAAAAGCAGTAATGAATACTTAACAATAACAATTGTTTATAAGTTTACCCTTGCAATTCTGTGGGCTAGGATTGGCATACATCTGTGAGGCGAGGGTGTGATAACCCATGTCAATCACATTAGGGCTCTCCCTGAACTCTGTCTGGGATCTGAGGGGTATTGTACCACTATCTCCTCCCTGCATAAGGGAGTAACCATAAGACCTTTCGCAGCACTTCATGTGTCTACAACTCGCGATAAGGATGCCTAGTTACATTCGGAGTTATGCTGACTTTGCTCATTGACTTGAAACACACAAGGTGTCTTGTTGACTGTACCTTACTATAACAATATATGTGTCTCTGGCAACTGGAGAACTTTGAATCTCTCTCTTTCTCTTTCAGTGACCTTGTTCTTGCTTTCTTTGTTATGCTATGTGAGATTCAGGGTGCGGCTACAAGGTGGAAGAATTCATCCATGGGCTTGTGATTTCTAAAGCATACTAACATGTTATGCATTAAGTGGTCTGTGTAGACACTGTTGGTGTGCACTAAATGTTCCCTATTGTGCTTTAATGTAGTTTCAAACAGCACTATATTTCAGCACACTAAGGAGCCTTTAGCAGGGTGTATCCTGACCAATTAATGCTCAACACATGCATGTGCTTTAGAAATTACAACCCGTCATATGCATTACCCCACCACATAGACAAGCCCTCAGTGAAACTATAACTAAATGCATAGTGAACTTGATAGTCATATGTAGACTTCTTGACTTTGTCCCTATGGAAAGATTTTCCTTCCAAATTGAATCTTTTGGTTAAGCCCAGTGAGGCCATAAAAAGAAGAGGAAGACATTAAAGCATCTGTTTATACTCTAAATACCAATTCTCTTTTTTTTTATTTGAAAAGTAAATAGTGACTTCAAAGTATATTACAATATATTTGATCTGAACACTTTCTGATATGCTTGATGTTTGTTCATTGGCAGATGCTGCTTTTGAATGGACAGTTCTCCCTCCATAATGGACTAATAATTTTGAAGTTTTTTTTAAAAATTCCATAGTTCCTTTCTTGGATTTAGATAAACAAGTGCAGAGAGCCTGTCTAGTTTTAGGCTGTTCTGATTTCTTTTTTTCTCCAGATATTTTATAAAGAAGCAAGAAGGAAGGCTTAGAGTTTCACACTTTACAGCTGATTGATTGCAACTATCTAATTGACCAGTCGAGAAGCAGGAATACCCATTGATCCAAAATGGTAGAGATAAATTGGGGAAGCAGTTTTTTGTTTTAAAAAAATCCTTCTGAATTCCTAATAAAAATAGACAATGTAAGTCATTACTTTCGGGGTCAAATGCTGCTGTTTTCAATCAGCCAAAGCTCTCACTTTAGAACTGGATCCATGGCTTTTAAGAAAAGGTATATCAAAGGAACAAAGAGTTTCAATGACATTTATTAACTATTACTTAACAGGCATGGCATAGGTATTTCTTAGGCAGGTTATACCCACCCCAGGCCAATGTAGCTTATGCATTGAACTGTACAAAAGATTCCCCTGAGTGTTTGTTTGTTTTTTAACTGCCAGTATAGTACACAGCCTCTTTTACAAAGTGATCCTTCTCTGTCTGTTCTCTGTGCTCTTTTTGCTGGATTATGTGCACTTTATTTATGTAGCAAAGAAGGTGTCATCTTTACTTAGAGAAAGAAGTTTAATGAACGGTAAAAATGTAGCAGTTAATTAGAAAAAGTATATTTGTACTTTTCCTGCTTACATTCTGGAAGAAAAAAGATATGAGAATAATGAACTACATTCTTATGAGTAGTTAACTATTTATTAATTGATTTTAATACATTATAAATGCCAACAGTGCTTGATTTACCACATTTTTACAAAGTGCAGAACTTGACTACATTAGTAACAGAATTCGTATATTTAACACTGGCTTGGTCAATTTCAGTTCGTTCTTTGAACCCTCCAAAGCATTAAAATATGGCCTAGTGTGATACTTCTCCCAAAAGTGACTATACTGCCAATTGCTGGTCATTGTATATTCTAAGATTGTTATTATCAAAGGCCTAATTCCTGCAGCTCTTTTTACTTATGACCCTGAATTGCTTTGCTAACTTATTAACTTTGCCCCTTGGTTACAATTAAAAGAAAAATGTGTCTGAGGACAAATGAATAACAGCAGTTGAATCTTCCCTTCTGTGGACTCTATCTTATCTTATTCAGTCTTTGTTAACTTGTTCCAATGTCTTTTTTAATCAAATACTGTTAGGGCTTCTGATATCCTTTCTCAAACACACTGTCAGGGTGGCCAGGCTGTGTGCTGGGGATTTCCTCAGAGTCAGGGAGAAGAAATCCCCTTCCACACACATCCTGCTCCCACAGGCTGTGGATGGCACAGCTGTTGCTCCATAGCCATAACCGCAGACTCAGAGGTGAAGTAGCATCCATGTTTCTCTGCAGGGACCCTGCTAAGCTAGGTTCTGCAGGGGTGGTGAGTGCCCACTGTGGCAGTTACAAGAAGTGTGATCCCTGATTTCAAGAGCAATTGAGAGGTCAGAGAAGATGAGGTTGATATAGAGGCTTTGAGGTTTAGCCTTGAAGGGCATGTCTACACTGCAATTAAACACCCGTGGCTGGCCCACGACAAGAAGGAGTCTCAGAGTTTGGGCTCCAACACAATCCCGAACGTTTGCACCACAATTAAAGAGCCCCTTAGACTGAGACCCATGAGCCTGAGTCAGCTGACGTGGGCCAGCTGCAGGTTTTTAATGGCAGTGTAGACATACTGAAGAGATTGTTAGAGACGATAATGAGAAAAGTTTCAGTGGAATGAAGAAACCAGTTTGGAGGGGACCAAGGAGTAATCTGAGGAGAGGAACTTGTGGAAGTGACTGTAAATATGAAGAGAGATTGTGGAGGTGGTATTTGGAGAGGGAGGTGGGATCAGTTGTGTTAGTTTTGTTTTACTATAGGAAAACCTTAACATGCAGAGTTCTGCAAATCAGCAGATTTCCACTTCATATCCATGGATATCTGTGGACCATTTTTACGCATAGTGGATCAGATGCAGATGCAACTGTGCAGTGCTGTATTCACCGGTGGCACCTGACCCGCGGCGCCTGGCTCGGGCAGCCTGGGGGGTGCAGCATGCTTGGGGCCAGTGGCTGGGACTGGGCAGCAGGCCAGAGTGGGAGCTGTTGAGCACCCGCTCGTCACGCCGCTTCCTGTCCAGGACCTAGGGCCTCTCGAGCAGCACCAGCGTCCCCAACCATGGCCTGGCCCGGCAGCACTGGCCGCGCTCCCAGTCCTGGACCTGGCTTGCTGACTCCTGGGCAGCAGGTCCTGCCCCCGATGGTGGGGATTGGAGCAGGTGGGGCCCTGGGGCCCCACCCTTCTGTCCCACAGTGATGCAACGTGCACTGCTGCCACCATGTGCCATCGCTCACGAGCCCCCGGGAGCAGCACGCGATGCAACACCTCTTCCCCCAGCACCCCAATCTGCGCCTCCCCTTCTCCTCTAGACTCTGCCTGTGCACTGCCCCGTACACCCAGTCCCTACCCTCACGCTGCCTCTTCCGTGCCAGACCTCGCCCCCCCACTCGCTCTCCCCCTCCCCCCCCCACTTGCACTAGCCTTTGTGAGACGACTTGCTGCTGCAGGCGCGGATGCAGATACAGGTAAAAGACAGCTAGCGGATCACGGGTTGGATCATGGGTTGATCCTGGTGAATGTGGATTGGATGCGGATCCACATTTTTCTATCCGTGCAGGGCTCTATTAAAATGAGAGGAAGGAACGTGATGAGAGTGAGAGGTTAAGTAGGGAGAATGGTATAAGAAAGGTATTGAGGCAGGAGGAGATTGGGTCACTGGGACAAGCAGAGAGGTTGCTGGAGGAAAGCAGATAAAGAACCTCAGTATGCAGTGTAGTTGTAGCAGAGTTAGTCGCAGTATATTAGAGAGACAAGGTGGGTGAGGTAATATATTTTATCAGACCAGCTTCTCTTGGTGAGACGGACAAGTTTTTGACCACACAGAGCTCTTCTTCAGGTCTCCTGTGTGGCTCGAAAGCTTGGTGTCTCTCACCAACAGAAGTTGGTCCAGTAAAAGATATTACCTCCCCTACCTTATCTTTCTAAAGACCCTTAGTGCCAGTAAGGAGGAGAGAATGATGGAGAGAGGGAGAAGGGCAGGAAAAAGGGGAGCTCATGTTGATTGGGGCAGGTCAATCTTTAGGTGTAAGTCAATATTCACTTATAAAGTGTAAAAGTTAGTTGGGAAAACAGGCCAAGTAAATATTGATTTAAACCAAGAGCTGGTGGCCTTTAATATTGTTGTTCCGTTTGTTCACTATGGCACTAGAAGTTGAACTCTTCTTTGTTTACTTACAGGCTGGATATGGTGGAGCTAAGTTTGATGTAGGCTTTTAGACTTGCTACCAGTGATCTGAAACTTGACCTGTGAAAACTGTCCTTTCTGGGCATCAAAAGTAATATAGTTTTAAAGAGCAGTACAGGGCCTCTCCTAAGTGACCTGCCAATCATGCTAAACTGAAATGTTATTTGGAATGTGGCTTAATAATCCCTAGAGGACTGAACTCAGACCGTGAAATACATTTCACTTTGGACCTTAGGACAAACCTGAAGTATGATTCTGAAGGTGAAAAGCTGGTGTTTTTATCCAGTAAGCCTTATGGCCTAAAGCAATTCTTTAACTTGCTGAAGACTGTTACTAGGCGGGTGTATGCAGCTTTAGATGTTTTTTTTTCTCTCATGTAGATTGTTGTACAAATGCTAAAGAATGTTAAATTGAACAGTAGAAATGGTTCTATTTCAAAAATACTAAATGAGTGTCAGAATAGATAAGCATCTAACAAACTTATAATAAAGAATATTTAGTATTTAACTATTGCAGTTGTATCAATTTTACATATGTACTACATACAGATACAAACAGTGATTTTTGTGAATTTGTCTTTTTGCTTAACACAGATTTTTGGTACAAAGACCTTTTGACAGAAAGGGGAAGTTTAAATACTCATATTTGGTGGTGATAGGTAATTAAATTTTAGTGCATCTGACACAAAAATAATTACTAAAAATAATCGGTTGTTAGTGAAAACTATAGTAATATGCCCTTCTCAATTATGTCAAACTCTTTTTAGTATTGAATTATTCAAAAAATAGCAACAAGACATATTTGATGTGGGCTGTTGTCCCTTGGCTTTCATTTCTTTAAATTTTTACACACAAAAAGTTTCTTTCCATCATATCCAGGTTATAACATGTACAGTATTACATCATATATATGATTTTTAAGTCCATGTAAAGGAAAAGTCAATTAAAATACCACATTCTTTTCAGCAATTTTTTTGTTTCCTTCAGATTCATTACACACACACATAGATTGTATGCACTGAATGATACAGTTGATTGATTGAGTTGTATGCAAAGATCTGAAAGGTCATATTTTCCTTTAGATCCCTTGAAATTTGGTGGATACACAACTTGTGATTTCAGTCAAAACATGAGGAAATACAAATTCACACTTGACATAATTAATAGAGAAAAGGGATTTTTGATTTCCCCCCTAAATTCATCATATCCTATTTAATAGTATTTGGAAAACTAGAAAAGTAAATACTGTTGAATAAAAATAAAGAATGGATGAAATCTTGGCCCTTTTGAAGTCAAAGAAGTTTTGTCATTGACTTCAATAGGGTCAGAATTTCTCCAGATAAGTTTTCCTAGTATCACACATTCTTTCCATTATCGGCTGGAATTTTCAAAAGAGCCATGGATTTGGGCACCTAAATCCCTTAGGCACTTTGAAAATACAGGCCTAAAGAATTAGGTATCTGAACACTTTAGAGAATGACGTTTAGCTCTCTGCATCTCTTTTTAGTGATAAAGAAAATCCAGAGCCTGGTTGTCATAAGCTTTTGAATTCGCAGAACACAGGGTCAAACTATTAAATATATGTATAAGGTTCTTTACATATATCTCACCCAGAGAAAATAATGTTCTTTTCTTTTTCCCCCCTAGTAAGCGGGGTAAAAGACTATAATCCGTGAGTATCCTGGGTACTCCCAAATTATGCAACTTTGTTTCATAAACGTGAAGGATTAAATACTTTGATTGTTTTAAAGACTTAAAAAAAGCTACATTTAATAATAAAATCGTTTCTGCTCAGACTGATATCAGTATATGTTTCACTAATTAAATAATTAAAGTAACTGCAAATGCTATCAAGTGTCAGAGGAATAGCTGTGTTAGTCTGTATCCACAAACTCCTCATTGTTTCTGCAAATGCTATGTCATCAGAAGGGGAAAGCACTTTACAGAAATATATATTCAGTATCTTCACCAATATAGAATGTAATAATATTTTAATATTAATTATGGGATAAGTATTTTAAAGGGTTGGGCTCCTTTTTTGGAGGGTATAATTTTCACCTTCATATTTTTACTTGCAAAATGATTGTTTGCAGGAGCACAGGGGATAATCTGGGACATTGTTTTCAAATACACCACTCGATAAAGTAAAGTTGAGCAATGATCTGGAAATGTAGAAATCAGCTGGGCATGTCATTCTTTTTGCCTCTTTAAAATGACCTCGATGCTTACCTGTATATGTTTTTACTGTTCAAATCCCCAATATATAATCTCTAAAAATTATACTGTGTGTTGTGGGGGAGGAGTGTTGACAGGCATAATGATAAACTGTTGTATGCTAAGTAATTTTATTTTTAAAATGTTTAAAATTATTTAGTTTAGGGAAACAAGAAATGGTAGGCCAGCTCTTACTAATTTTTTCTCTTACTGTCAACTCAGGGTTGTGACCCCAATTATTTTAGTCACACTATTTTAGTCACAGGAGTTCTTTTACATACTTTAGGGAACAGCATGATTAAATCCCCCCAAAGCAATCACCAGTTTTAACCATGGCTATTTTATTATTGAAAAAAGAAAAAGAAAATATTGAACAAAATAACACAAATGATAGAACTTTAGTAATAAACTGTTTACTTCCATTACAATCTCTTCTGTATGCCTGGCTGTGGAGAGCTCTTAGCAGAGATTATACCCTTAAAAGTGACCGCCACTGAGGGTGTTCTTCATTTGGTAAGTTAAGACCAAAGTATACTATTTTCCAAAGTTATTGTGAATCCAGTCTTAGTCTCTTATTAGATACTTAAAACTGTTTGTTTTGGGGCAAAAGACTTTGTTTAAGGGCAAGTGAAGTCTGTTTAGTTATTAGTGCTAACAAGCCAGTTATAAATTAGGCAAAGTAAGCAATCTTAACTAAATCCTATGAAATTGAAGAAAATATTTAAATCAGTTCCTTAGAAGAAACCATTTAAGGAGCTGTCTTGAGAAAGGTCAGTTAAGAATATTAAGAACCTTCAGTACAATTAAATCCCACTATGTATCGGTTTATCAGTGTTTATAGCCCCTGTCTCCTCTTTTGGAATACATCATCTAACCATTTGGTGATTAACAGGATGAAGTGTTAATATTTTAAGCATTTGCATATCCCAATGAAACCATGACTTGAGTTTTTGAATTTAGTCTTCTGGCAGTGTTTTAGTTAACTTTCTCTCATCAGTTCATGTTGAAGTCTTGGGGAGGTTTTCCTTGGGTTTGTTTCTTTTTGAGTCTTCTTTTTTCTTCTTAGCTGTCATGACATAGCTCAGTGGTTTGAGCATTGGCCTGGTAAACCCAGGGTTGTGAGTTCAATCCTTGAGGAGGTCATTTAGGGATCTGGGGCAAAAATTGGGGATTGGTCCTGCTTTGAGCAGGGGGTTGGACTAGATGACCTCCTGAGGTCCCTTCCAACCCTGATATTCTATGATTCTATGATTCTATGACATTTTACTTGTAGAGATAACAAGATAAGGTCATGAGTGTTGTGTGTTTTTGGGCAGGATAGCAGGGAGTGTGTGTAATGGGTGCTCACTTCAGAGTTTTTATACTCCTTTTCCTTCCTATTCCCATTTAATTATAGGAAACACACCTCTCTCAGGCTTGTTTTGATTCAAGTTGGCAGCTAACTTTCTTTTATTGGTGCAGTACCTTTATGGGCTGTCTTTAGAAGCCTCTTCATCTTACAAATATGTACTTTGCTAATGCATTAGGATTGTGATTCTTTCTTGACAGTTATATTTCCTTGTCTCTGTGGCGGAAGATTCTGAGAACATCTTTAAAGTTACAGTTTTAATTCTTTCTTTTTATTCAGTTCACTTCTGAGATACTGATTTAGTTGTATTAGGGTTCAACAGGAAATTAAATTCTGTTTGCAAAAGATCCAAACACTCATTTTTTTTTAGTTCTCAAAACAATCTTTTTAAAATTCAATAGCTCTTAGAGAGTCTTTAAATAGATATTAAAGAAATTGTTGAGTCTACCTAACAGTTTCTGGAAAGATGTCTCTTGGTCTTCCTGAGTTGGATGAGGGAATTGCTTGAGCACTGCCAGTAATTAATTAATTTATTTTTCCATTAATATAAACTATACACAAATGGTTTCTTGTATTAGTAATCAGTGTAGCAAGATCATTAGATTTTAGGTTAGTACATAAAGCATTTTACCATTTACATAGCAATGATATTAGGAACTGTATAAGGAGTTTTGTATATAGCTAATATGTATAAATATGCATTTCAGGTGTTTGTCATTCCAATGTTTAAGAAATAAACAAAGGGCTTAAAACATTTGCAACTACTCAGGTTTTTCCTTGACGCTTTGAAAAGAAAAGAGGGGATGGCACAAAGCTCACTTTACCCCTACATTTTCTGGATTGATAAGGGTCTTCAGTGCTACTTCTTTTTGAAGTCATTTTGACCAAATTGTGTTTACCAATTGCAGTCATTACAATAAAAACTCAGATTCTATACAAATCACCAATCGTAACAACCAACCTTATATTCATTTTTCAAAATATAATGTTCAGGAAATTGTCATAGAAAGTTTAAGCAAGATAAAGATTAAAATGCAGCTTTTCTGAGTTATAATAAACACTCTTATGGGTATTAAACATGGTTTTATGGCTATGAAGGGTTATATTCCTGACATTTACTTGTCTCTGCGATCACAGAAAATGGAAGCCTCCTGGATCTCCTTTATTCTCCTTGAATATTTCATATAATTAAACAAAGATATAGTCATGTGAGGTATTTTTCTCCAAACACCATATGTATGAAAGCAATAATAATTATCCTAAGCTTCAGTAAAAATCACAGGGAAGTTAAATGACCTAACAAAAATTATAATAATATTATTAATATCATGTTTGCAATAATATTGAAGTCTGTCCACCACATATATAATGGCTAATTGGTAACCTGACTTAAATTTAACTTGTGGAAGTTAATAAGCTATCTATTTGATATAATGAAACAAAAGCACTTATCTTAATATATATATTTTTATCAAAATAAAATTATAACTATAACATAATAACCTGATTTTCAGACAGAGCACTTCTGAAAATTAGGCCATAAATTTGTAGCTTATTTAAATTTCATTAATACATGATCTGCAATATTCAATAGTTTAAAGATGCTAATTAAGCTAATCACTACTAAAAGATGTGAGAGAAGATGAGCAGCTTTTATTAGTACTTTCTAATGGACCAGCATTTCAACATAGAATTTATTTGCTTTGACTTTTGAAGATGTACATGGCCACTTAATTAGTTGCATGCAGTGGTGGCTGGATTGTTAGATCAATGCAGTCACTTGACGTTTTCTGTGGGTACCAACTTCAGCCTCTTTCTGTAATATCTTTGTGGTCTGTTCCAGTTAGCCATATTACAAGACTATCGTGTATAATCTGGTGGACTGCCACATCATGGAACATTTTTGCTCAGGAAACCCCTTGGGACTAGCTTGCATTGGGTAGCTTGGGAAATGAATAATTTTTTCTGGGAGGGGCAATACAGAAGGTCAGATCTGAGGTCATTCGTAAGGCAATGAGGGATACTTTTACTGACTGTTTGCAGCACACCTGAAAAGTAGATAATCTGAGAACGGCCTCTTTCCAGCAGTGCTATAGTTACTTATTGCTTTTGAACACAAATATTTATTCAAAATTATCTGATTTTAAAAAGTCATCCATTGGTTGTTGCTTTTGCCATCTGTTTTCACACTTACTAGAGTACCATTACCATAATTAAATGAGCACTTTTCTCTCTCCCCTTTCACCATATTGGCATGTACTGTAACTAATATAGTTATACACTTTTAAGTGAAGACATTTTTTACAATGAATTTACAAAATTGAATTTATGATGTCTCTTGTTATAATACTATGTTAAAATGTTTGCTTCATAAATCATAATGACTTTGGGGGGATAGAACAATACAGCTTATCTAAGATCATACTAGTTATTTTCTTCAAAAATTATTTTAAAGGAGCTGAAGATAAACTAAAAAAGTTATTGTTAAACAAATAGGGGTAAGCTATGTGAACAGAGAAGCAAACAAATAATCATTTGTGCGTTAAATAGGTAAACATTGATCTCAAGTGTCCATTAAATGTTGATCTTGGGCTGGCCTGATCACCTAGTGGTAGTGCTCTGTATTGCAGTTTTGATCAGTCTGTAAAAAAATATATAATGATTTTTTTAAAGTTGCAGCAAAAACGTCTAGTAATTCTTTCCATTCTTTCCTCCTTTCATTCTTTCCTCCTCACTTGGATGCCTTGCAGCTCTTCTTCTGCCCCTTTCTAGCATTAAACTGGCTGTTAGAGTCAGAATTTGCTCTTAAAGATCCAAGGAATTATTTGACCCACCACAGAAGTGGCTCCTGAATTAAACATGGTAGCTGATTAACAGCACACATACAATGCACTAATAGTTTAGGACAGGAAGTGAAGAAGAGTGTTGTATATAATTGAAAATGAAGAAGAGTATTAGCCATTTAATTACCTAAATCGGAATTTTGCAAAGACACGTGGACACCCCCATCTCTTGCAGAAATTGTTTCCAGATTTTTAATAACACGAATTCAGGACTAGAACTGTGTCAGATAGTCAATGTGAAATTAGAAAACACTCAGAATTCACCTATTTTGGAGTTCTCTGAGGTTTCCTAAACACAGTGTTTCATACATTTGTTTTACATCAGTGAAACTGTATTTGAAGTCATGTATGTAACTTTTGCATAAACTGGATGTCATTGAAAACATAGTAGCCCCACACATGTTTTCTGCAGCTGCGTGCATGATATTTTATGAAAATTACTTTAATGATTGTATTTGCAAATATTTTTCCCTCCCGCTTCTGACATTGCTGCTTTTCAGTGTCTGTACCCCATTCGGTGGATTTTCAAACCACCCACTGTTCCCTCAGCTCCCCATTCAGTCTCCCCTCTAAATCACTTCTCAGCCCTCTTCAATCCTTTGACCTCCCAACACTACCTCTGCCTCCTTGGGAGTTTCATGGCATGCTCGCCTGTTGCCAGCAGAGAGAAAAGAGAGAGACAGTTGGCTGCCTTGATGCTGGTGGCAGGGGAAGGAACTACAGCTGCTGCCCACAGCCCAGCTGGAAGCATGGAGATCTAAATGGACTGTCAGAATGCATGACAGGGCTGCCAAATGCTTGGCAGCCCCATGAAAATATGGAGGCAACATTTCATACTGCATTTAGAATTCCAAGGTTTGCACTGTGGTTCCCCCATTACTAGTTTTATAAGCAGTTTTTCTGAGGTGAGGTAGCATGTTCCATGCTGTCTTGTGTAGATGGCTTAATTTTTGTTATTTCATTATTTTTATTTTGTTTCTCACATTGTGCTAAAGGTAACAGTTTATTTGAAAAGAAGAGAGATTACTTTTTGTCTGATTTGAGATTCACAAGTGAGCAGAGGAACATTGTGGCCAGCTCTAACACAAGTATTTGTGTGGAAAATGTAAATTGTTTACATATTAACATACTTGATGTGGACACAGCAGCAAAATGAGGACAGACATATCCATGGAATTAAGCAGCAGGCTGCAGCTTTTATTAAACTTTAACACAGGGGAGGGGCACTACCCACCTGTCATCCATATTCTCCTATACCAGGCATTTCATTGGTTGCAGTGCGGGGATTACAGGGCTCCTTGCCATATAGCCTGTATCTGGCACCAGGGTTACTGGGTTCCTTACTATAGAACCATTAATTGATGCCAGGGTTACAGGGCTCCTTACCATATAACCCAAAATGCAGGTCAGCTCTCCCCAGCCTACCCCCAGGACTCCATTCTCTCTGAGCCCTAACACCTTCCCTCCCCGTCACTGTGGGGGACAGAGGGTGCAGCGGGTTGGGGATCTTAGCCTACGAGGGCCATGAGTTCTCACCTTATCACATGAGCCCAAGGCCCATCACCAAAATCCCAGGTCTTTTACCTCTGGGAGCCATTCATTTTATTCTCTTAACCACACCGGTAACTGGCCACAGTGACTAGCTTGGTTGCTTCTCACCGAACCACACTGCCTAGTATCACAAGACCTTCACAATCTGTACCTGCAGGTGCTGTAGACATATGTCAGCACCTCCATCTGACAGATGTACGCCATCATCCCTTCTAGCCCATTGTAATGGATGTCCCTGTGCTGTATCACTGAACCCCGCTTTCTCCAGAAATATCTTGGTGACCCTCTTATTTAGTTTCTTTCTAGCCTTGTCCACATTGCCTGGGTCTGCTTGCATCCCTTGCCTGTCAGTGAATGCAGAAGTAGCACGAGTTGATCCCATTGCATGCCTCTTTTGGATGCGAACAGCTTCGGCCCTGAAGCCCAGCTGAGATCTGGCTGCCATCCTAGCTGCTCTCTTAAGGGCCCAATGCACTATAGAGTGCCCGCAAATCCAAACATTTCATATGCTCTGGGTAGCTTCTAAAACAAACAAGTGCATTGGGTTACTTACATTTAGCTGTTCCCTGCCATCTTTTCTTTGGTGCGGGCGTTAGTCCTGTAACACCTTGATTTCCAGTGCCCTATTGCCTGCACCAGCTGCAAGCCAAAACCCTCTGCAGCCACTGACGTTGCTGCCCCAATCCTGAAGGAATGAGTACCAAATTTACCCTGGTCAAGACCATAGTAGCAGAAGGTTTTTCTCAGCACCGGGCTGAATTGGTACCTTGTCAGGAAGCTGACATTACCGTGTATGAACAGTGGTCCTGGCTGCAGACCCCGGATTTTTAGTGAGGTTCTTATCACCTTTATAGGGCACATGCGCTCATCTCAGCATGCCTTCAACACCACATAAGCCACCCCCTTCCCTTCCCTTCTGGTCTGTTTTTGGGTACCTTAAGTGCAGGTCCACTGCTCCTGCAGACAGTTGCACATCAGTTATGATTAATGCACTCTGGGACCTGTCTGCAGCTATCATAGGTACCAGCTCACTCATTCTCAAAGTGCTAAAGAAGGCAACAACAAATCCCTCCTTAATTAACATGGCCTCCCTCCCACAGCTGCAGCCCCAGGCAGAGCCTTTGACAACTGTGTCAGGATTTCCAGTGTTACTGGTAACCTGTCATTCCTCCTGGACTATGCTTTTAAGAGTTTCTGTACTCTGAAGTGCCCATGTGGATCTGAGAAAGCCACTAGCTCGCTGCAGGAGGACAGGCCCACTAGGTGGCCAGAGATAGTGGAGGAAGTCCACCCACAGTGGGTCAGAGGCACCACATATTGAGCCACCTGGTAGATTGGTATGGGATGCCCACAGGGAAGCCCTTCCTGTGCCCTAAATTCTGCTAACTCTGAATGGCTGGCCAGATAGGCCCTCAAAGTCTGTGGGGCAATTGAGTGCTCGACTATTCCCACAACCGTCATGAGCCAAGGTCCCAGAGTTGTTGGGGCATTCCCTCTGGATCTCTCCTGGCCAGTGGGGTGAGTTCCCAGAATCTGTCGTCCTGAAATCAAGAGAGCATCGGCAATATTATCCACTCCCAGAATATGCACTGCATGAAAAGGTATGTTAAACCGCAGACAGTATAAAACAAAGGCCCTAACCAGACTCATTACTTGAGCAGTCTTAGCTGATTGGCTATTTAAAATATGGACCACGGATTGATTGCCGCACCAGAAATGGACCTTTTTGTTCTGAAAGTTTTCTCCCCAGCTAGTGACTGCCAACAGAAGAGGAAAAATCATGAGGAATGAAATGAATCCTGTAATACCCTGAGCCACCCAGCTTTCTGGCCACCTCTATGCACACCAGTCATCTCGAAAGTAAACCCCAAAAGCTATACCTCTTGAGGCATCGGATTGTACCTGTAGCTCAGTTTTGAGCAACCAGTCCGAACGCCATATCAAAATCTCCATAAAACTATTTCAGGCATCTTTCCCACACTGATAAATCTTCCTTCATTTCCCTTGTCATTCTAATAAAGTGGTGGAGTTTTCGCACTCCAGAGAAGGCTAATGGGCACAAAGTGTCTGACTGGGATCCACCACCCCCAATATACCAAGTTCGGGTGCCCATGGCCATCTCTAGTTCCCTCAGAGTAATTTTAATTGCCCCTTTGAGAGCCCATGTCAGTTCCCTGACCAATTTCAACTTCTCTGTAGGTCAGTGGTTCTCAAAGCCGGTCCACCGCTTGTTCCGGGAAAGCCCCTGGTGGCCTGGAGCAGCGAACCGTGGCCAGTGGGAGCCGTGATCAGCCAAACCTGTGGACGTGGCAGGTAAACAAACCAGCCAGGTCTGCCAGGGGCTTTCCCTGAACAAGCGGCGGACGAGCTTTGAGAACCACTGCTGTAGGTAACCTGGAAACGAGTCCAGTTCAATGCCCAGGTACATTCAACTTTGGGTAGGGCCTTCTGGTTTTTCTATGGTGAGAGGGACCCTGAAATGCTCGGCTAGGTTCTGAAATGCCCGAAGCATGTATTCACAGTTGCCTGTCCCTAATCTTCTTGCACATAAGAAGACATCGAGACTGTGGATCAGACTGGCCTGTATCACATGGTGCACTATTGCCCACTCCAAAATGGACTTGCATCCTTCAAAAGCTTCTCATGAGACCACGTACCCC
Organism: Eretmochelys imbricata; assembly: GCF_965152235.1. Classification (NCBI taxonomy): domain Eukaryota; kingdom Metazoa; phylum Chordata; order Testudines; family Cheloniidae; genus Eretmochelys; species Eretmochelys imbricata. The sequence continues at coordinate 84,991,895 of NC_135577.1, forward strand.
ATGGACACTGCTTTATTAAAATAGTAGCGTCCTTCAAATTGAAATCCAAGCAATTTAAAGTCCCTGGGATGCACCGGAAGCAACTGGAATGCAGATTTGATGTCACATTTTCCAGCATTGCCCCAGGGCCACTCCTTAGCCATGGCTGCTGTAGCATCAAATGACGTGCCTCTCACTGAACATGGCTGGAGGTGCATATAATCATTTTACCGATTAGCTGTAGGGGTAGGACAGGTGATGGATAAGCCTATATTCCCCCTTTGCTTTGTTTGGTACCATAATCAGGGGAGACTTGCGGAATTCTGGTTTTGGTATGTATTGAAAGGGACCTGCCACTCTCCCTGATTCCACGTGCAAGGTAATCTCTGTCCTTACTATATGCTCAAAGCCTTTACTAGACTTCATGTTCTCTGCCCAAGAGTGGCACCTCACGCCCTTGTATGGGATTTGGAAACTGTCTGAAAATCTATTCCATAAATATGCTACATCTTCTTTTCGTCTATCCTCCCACTCCCAGCCCAGGGTGGTCCAATAACATATTACATAACTCTGTATCTTAATTGGAGAAGCCTTTCCATTATTACTGTCTCTCCCTGTAACATCTCCTGAAGCACTGGAACCTTGTGGACTCCCTTTCCTACAGCCCTATTGAAACCGCCCTTGACCCATAACAGAAGTGTATGCTATGCTGACCCCCTGCACATCCTACAGCAGTGTCTGTACCTGCCTTGGGTATGAAAACCTTTCCCATAATTAATGCAAAGTACATGTTGGCTTTTATATCTGTATTTTGAAAATGAGGTTGCAAATGGTAACAAGAACATCTATGAATGCAGTAAAACAAAATAACAAACAAAAAAACCTGGATCCAGGTAATAAACATTACATCTGAAGAAAATAAAAAGTGGGATTAGTTTGGAAGGACCATTATTGCATCAAAATGATGCATCTGTAAGCTCCTTTCATGAGTGTTTTACGACTAGGTAAACACATTTTCTTGGGGCTCCAGCAGTAAATGTTGCTCCTTTATCACTTGATAGCCATTTAGAATTTAGCCTGATTTTTAACGGTGCTAAAATACAGTAGGAGGAAAATTTATTAAGGCTACATCCTGCTAAACTGGAATCATAATATTAATACTTAAAACACACAGCAACATGCTGGGAAAATGGGATAGTTATTTAGATATATTATAAAATGTATCCTACTACTTCGATGTGATTCACTACTATTTCACCAAACCAATTTAACAGTTGCCTGTGGAGAGGGAATAGTGCAATTAAAATTAGTATCAGAGATTTTCACATTCATAGATCTAAATCAGGGATGGGTGATAATGAATTAAATACTTTTGCCTTCTTGTGAAGTCAAATCAGTATTAAATGAATCTGAGATAGAATTCATATTTAAAGAGTCTGCCTGTGCCTAGAGTTATGCCATCTGGAGACAGACTTTCAAAGGACTAGTCGATATTTCCACTCAATTTTTTTTTACTTTTAGTTTGGGTTTTTTTAGCTTCTTGAAAATTATAATGTAACAGTGTAAATACAATTTTAAAAAGTTAAATCTTGTATTGTGGCTTGTGCCCTGAACAGCCAAGAACTTAATTGGAAAGCGAGAAACACTCATTAAATTGGGCTGGGACAAAAATTAAGGAAAGTAGAACAAAAGACTGATAGCCCTGGGAACAACAGTCTCAAGGCACTTGTTAATCAGACATTGGAAAATTCAGTGGATATCCTGTGGGGCAGAGTGGCTAAATTTGTTTGTGGACATTATGAATAAGAAGTGGTTCTCTAGTCATTCGTTATAAAGTGGTAAAAAAAAATTACGAAGATATGTTGTAGTCAGTGGATGCCATTGCCTCTAAAAAACAAGCAAAACCTCAGGCCTTCTCTGGATTCAAGGAAAGAAGTTAGACTGTACTTCCTAAGCAAGCAAGTGTCAGTAGCAAGGATCATCATAATGTATTACAGTCACATGACCTCAGATTAAAAAATTCTAGTATATTAGCAGTGCTGTGGTCCTCTAGTGTGACTTCACTTTTTGTTGACTCTTGCTGCCTCACCAAAGTTTGCAAGACACAGTCATATTTTGTTCCCTGAAGAAACCTTTTTTAAAAGAATAGTGGCATTGTGTCTAGGTGTTGCAGTGTAGATGATATTTAAATATTGACATGCAAATTACTCCTCCTTTGGAGACCTGACCAATAACAAAGCTGATGAAGAATGGAGATGCATAACAACTGTGAGTTTAAGATGTGTATGTAATCTGTTAAATCTAAATTCATTTTTATTCAGATGAATGCAAAAGTTATCTTATACCAGTAGACTTCTTATTTTTCATTATAACTGCAAAAGATACTTTTATTTTTGAGAGTGCTTGCCAAGTGAATATTATAGTTAGCCAAGTGCTTAGTCCTGCACATGCATGCGTATATGGGAGGTGTGATACAGGAGGGCCAGGGAGCAGTGGTAGAGTGCTAGAGGGGAAATCTATAAGCCCAAGGCTAATTAAGGTATAGTTTCCTATAGACTAGGGAGGGTGGCTACAGGTTAATTAGAGCACCTGCAGTCAGTTAAGGTCCTGTCAGGAACCTACTAAACCGCCCTGCTTCAGGCAGTCAGGGAGAAGGAGGAAGGAGAGAGGACTGGAGCTTGGAGTTGTGGTGTGAGACTTGAAAGATCAGAGAACCGAAGTAAGGGAGCCGCTGCCCCAGCAGGGGAGGGGTACTCCCTCCCCCAGGGTCTAGGGACCGAAGGTACCCCACCCAAGGGGGAAGAGGGTAAGAATCCACAGAGGTTGAGAGGGACTGGGGCTCAGAGTGAGGAGCAAACCCAGACCCCACCCCCACTTTCCTCCTCTACCACCTTCCCGGGCCACTAGCCGGGACCTCGGCGGCCCAAGAGCAGGGGCAAGGGGTGGCGTCTTAGCCCTCCTGCCACGAAAAGCGCAGGACCCACCATGCTAACACTGGCCATCTTGTCACACGTGGTGTGAGCAGTGGGATTTCTGTGCCATGAACATAATCCAGGGTGAGTCACGACCACCCTGCCCCAAGATGGAGGACGTGGTCAAAGTACTGGTGCAAGCCACTGCTGCCCAGCAGGAGGCTACCCGGGTCCAGGCAGCTGCCCAACAGGAGGCCATGCGGCTGCAGCAAGAGACCAATCACTTGCTGATGACCCAGGCCACCCAAGATTGGGCCATGCTGCAGGAACTAGTGAACCAGGTGAAGGCCCATACGGAGCTGAGCCGTGGAAATGACGGGACATGGACCATACAGGCCAGCTACTGTCTGCAGAAAATGACCCGGGAGGATGATATGGAGGCGTACCTCCTGGCCTTTGAGAGGACAGCCCTGCGGGAGGTCTGGCCCGAGACCAGTGGTCGGGCATCCTTGCCCCATTTTTGTGAGGGGAGGCCCAGAAGGCCTACTATGGTATGACCGCAGAGGAGTTGGTAGATTACCCCCGACTGAAGGCTGAGATCCTGGCCAGGGCAGGGGTAATGACAGCCTTGCGAGCCCGGAGGTTCCATGAATAGCAGTACTGTGAAGACAAGACACCACGATCGCAACTATTTGACCTAATCCACCTAGCCCGGAAGTGGTTATGCCTGGAGGCGCTCAGCTCGGAGAAAATGATGGAGCTCCTGGTGGGCCACTATGCGAGGGGACTACCCTCGGGCCTTCGGGCCTGGGTAGGCCAGAATGACCCCTCCACCTATGATGAACTAGTCACCCTTGTAGAGAGACAACTGGCAGCCCGTGAACTGTTTGAAACCCCGGGAGATGAAACACAGCGTTTCAGGAAACCAGTCCTGACCCTGAGGCCCTGGATCATCGAGAACTCCAGGAAAGCCATAGCTGGAAGAACAGGCACCAAGGAGCGCCCTGAGGCCCCAAAAGGGCATGGGGGTCCGGTGGGAGAGGGTTGGGAGAGCTAGTCAGAGAGCTCAAGACAGCAGGCAATCTCTGGAATGAAATATCATTGTTATGAGTGTGGGGAGTTGGGGCATATAGCAGCCCAGTGCCCCAACAGGGAGGAGCTCATGCAATGTAATCTGGGGGATCCCGGGGACCAATGTGGCCTAATCAGCCTGGTGGGGGTCGCGACGGTCCCACATGATTACACCAGGCTGGTAAAGATGAACGGCATCCAGACCATAGCTTTGGTGGACTCTGGGAGTGCTGTCACATTGGTCTCAGGGAAGTTAGTGGGGCAAGACCAACTGAGCCGGGCCAAGAGCACCGGAGTGACATGTGTCCACAGCACAGTAAATTTCTACCCCACGATTCCAATACAGACTGAGATCCAGGGAAACACTACCAAGATGACTGCAGGGGTGGTCCCCAAGCTCCCCTACCTGGTCCTAATTGGCAGGGACTTTCCTGGGTTCAAGAGCCTACTCCCCCTCATTGAGTTAGGGGAGGGAAGTAAACCCTGAGCAGAGTTTGAGGTGCCCACAGATGACCCTACTACAATTTTTGCTGGGTTTTCCCTAGAGTTATTTTCACCTCCCAGGAAGTCCTGGAAATCCAGATGGGAAAGGAAGGCAGACAAAAGATTAGGAACCAGGATTTTGGCGGCAAACCAGAGAGCTGCCCTGGTTGGGAGAAGGCCCCGTGGAGACCCAGAGATGGCCTCCAGCATGAGTGGAAGCACCCCAAGAGAAGGAGGGGAGCCCAATCCAATAGAATCAGGCCAGATCGGTCCCGCACGCAAATGTTTTGGGCAGGACCAAGCCGATGACCCACTGTATGCGAACGTGAGGGAGGAAGTAGTAGAGGTAAATGGCATGCCAGTAGAAGGGAAAACCAAAGGCCCAGGGCCATACTATATAATCAAGCAGTATCTGTTCTACTGGGTAGTGCCAATACGGGGGGAAGTAGTAGAACAGTTCGTGGTGCCATGGAAGCACACTAGGGCTGTATTAGAGTTAGCTCACAGCCATCTGTTTGGAGGACAGGAGCAGAGAAGACCCTGTATAGAGTCCTAAGGAGGTTCTACTGGCCGGGAGTATGGGCAGAAGTCCAGCTCTATTCTACCTCCTGCCCAGAGTGCCAGCTGCATAGCCCCTGACCTTAGTTAAGGGCCCCGTTGGTACCCTTGCCTATAATTGAAGTTCCTTTTGAAAGGATAGCAATGGATCTAGGGGGCCCATAAGAAAGAACGGCCTGGGGCCACCGAAGCTACTCGTCATCCTGAACTACGCCACATAGTACCCAAAGCCATTCCTTTAAGAAATGCTACATCCAAGGCGATCGCAAAAGAACTGGTGCAGGTTTTTGCTAGGGTAAGCATCCCGAAGGAGATCTTGACAGACCAAGGGACTCCCTTCATGTTGAGAGTAATGAAAGACTTATGTACCCTGCTCCGCATCCAAGCCTTGCAGACCTCCGACTATCATCCCCAAACAGATGGTCTAGTTGAGCGATTTAATCACACTCTCAAGAGCATGAGCTGAAAGGTGGTGGCCCAAGATGGGAAAGACTAGCATACCCTCCAACCATAGCTGATTTTTGCAACCGAGAAGTTCCCCAAGCATCTACTGGTTTCTCCCTCTTCGAGCTACTGTATGGACGCCACCCACGTGGCATATTAGACATCGCAAAGGAGGAATGGGAGGAACAGCCCAACCCGGGGAAGAACATCATTGCCCATGTAGCCCAGATGAGAGAACGAATAGTCCAAGTGAACCTCATAGTACGAGAGCATTTGGAGAAAGCACAATTGGCCCAACGAACCTACTAGAATCGTCAGGCAAAAACACGGAAATTTCAACAAGGAGAACGGGTGCTGGTGCTGGTACCAACAACAGAAAGTAAGCGCCTGGCCTGTTGGCGTGGACCCTATGAGATCGTGGAAGCCATTGGGGAGGTGAATTATAAGGTGAAGCAGCCAGACCGCCGAAGGCCAGAGCAGATATATCACATCAACTTTACTGAAACCTTGGCTCGATCAGGAGACGTGCCTGGCCATCCTGCTGGCTCCATCCCAGGCAGATGACCCACAAGGGCAGCTAAAGATATCCCAGCATTAGCCCTAGAACAACGAAAAGAGGTCGTGAAAATGATCCAGCAGAACCAAGACGTGTTCTCCACACAACCAGGCTGCATGATGCTGATCCAACACCACATCGTCATCTGTCCCAGAGCAAGGGTGATGATAAAACCATATCACATACCAAAGGCAAAAATAGAAGAAATTAGGGCAGAAGTCAGGAAGATGCTGAAACTTATGGAGATTGAGGAATCATACAGCCAGTGGTCCAGCCCTATCATCTTGGTCCCCAAGCCTGATGGCAGCCTGAGGTTTTGTAATGACTTCCAGCAGTTAAATGAGGTATCCCAATTCGATGCCTACCCAATACCACGTATTGATGAGCTGGTGGATCAGTTAGGCAAGGCCTGATACTTGACCACCTTGGACTTGACAAAAGGCTACTGGCAGATCCCCCGGCTGACGATGCCAAGGAAAAAAACACTTTCTCTACACCCGATGGCCTTTTCCAATATACCGTCCTCCTTTCTGGGCTCCATGGGGCCCCCGCGACTTTTCAATGATAGATGGACAGATTACTTTGACCCCATGCCAAATATGCTGCCGCCTGTTTAGATGATGTGGTAATCCATAGCCCTGACTGGGAGACACACCTGGGGAAAATGGAAGCGGTACTGGATGCTCTTAGACAGGCTGGCCTCACTGCTAACCCATCCAAATGTGCAATAGGGTTAGCCGAGGTCAGATACCTCGGGTATGTAGTCAGAAGGTGCCTGGTGAAGCCCCAGTGGAATAAAGTGTAGGCAATACAGGAATGGCCTCGCCCGATCCGCAAGAAGAAAGTCAAAACATTCTTAGGGATAGTGGGCTTCTATCGCTGGTTCATCCCTCACTTCGCCACAAGGGCAGTGCCTCTGATGGACCTGATAAGAGCTCGGGGCCCGGAGATAGTTAAGTGAACTGAGGTGGCAGAAGAAGATTTCACAGACCTAAGGATGGCCCTTTGCAGCCACCCAGTGCTCATAGCCGCAGATTTCAAAAAGGAATTCATCCTACAGACAGATGCCTCGGAGGAAGGACTTTTGGCCGTCCTTTCACAGATGGTGGGGGATGAGGAGCACCCAATCCTTTACCTTAGCCAAAAGCTCCTGCCCAGGGATCAACGGTACGCCGTAGTAGAAAAGGAATGCCTAGCGGTTAAATGGGCCATGGAGATTCTACCTGCTTGGGCGGCGGTTCACCCTTGTGACAGACCATACCCCACTCCAGTGGATGCACAAAAACAAGGAGAGGAATGCACGAGTGATTAGATGGTTTCTATCCCTACAACCTTTCCACTTCTGGATACAGCATAGAGCTGGAAGCCAACACAGCAATGCGGGCAGCCTATCACGACAACACTGTCTCTCGTCCCAAGTAGCCCAACCCCATGGTGTTGAGCAGGGATTGCGGGGGATGGATATGTGATACCGGAGGGTCAGGGAGCAGTGGTAGAGTGCTGGAGGGGAAATCTATAAGCCCAAGGCTAATTAAGGCATGGTTCCCTGTAGATTAGGGAGGTGAATTGAAAACCTTGCTGGTTGGTATATTTCAAATGAGCAAGGATAGCTTCATGACGGAGAGAATTGGGATGGATAAGTGACAGTAGATAGGTTTGGGGAAACATGTTTTAAGGTAGGATCATTCCAGTATGTTGCAGCAGAAGGGAGGGAGGTAGATTAGGCCATGTGACATCTAGGGATTTTTCTCCTTTTAAAATGAAATAGGCCTGGGTTTACAGTTCCCAGAGCTCAGATTGATTTATTTACCGCACTAGGGAAGAACAGGGGGTTGAGGCACTGTCACAGCATGAGGTAACCACATGAAATAATATCAGATTCTGGGACATAAACCAGACAATTACAGAAATGTTATGAGTTCAGGTCTCAAATACCAGGTAACAGGTCACTACCTTCATGTTACCGTACTGGCCTGGGCATTCTCTAGTATTTACTCCCCCACCTGTTTCTTTTTTTCTCACCCACAGTGGCTATAAATCATAATGCCCCTCCCTCTAGGGAAGAGAGATGAGTCCTTATGCAGTTTCTGTCAATGCCATTCATTCCAACAGCTAGAAGAGGTCACAGAGATCAAATACAGACACTTCCCACTAGAGTTGAACACATGGCCTTGAGCCCACTCCCAACTTCTGCTGCATCTGCAAACATGGTAATACCCATATATAGGGCAAGGGGCTTATGCATAGTTCGGCTGCAACAATTAATACAATCTATGGGTGCAGTGAAGTTTTGGGCCGGTGGATTCAGGCTTTGTGCACACTAATTGGCAAATCCCTTTGTCACTTCTCTTGTCTGGCCATACTTTTCCACTCTGCACTCATGCATGTAGAGTCCCAATGAAGCTGTGTTCTGTAGCATTCTGATATGAGAGGGGTGATGAGTCTTCCCATCCAGGGTCTATGTAGTTTGGCCTCCCTGCTCCCTCCCTACATATCAGAAAAATGGATTTTCCTACTGTTATGACCCTTACATAACCTCACAGAAAGTGGGAAGAAAGGATTTGCCCCATATTCCTGTTGTCGTTTCTCTTTTAAACTGATCTGCAACCTCTCTCTTGGATCTGTTAGACTACTTGCTGTTATTTAAAATGTCTAGTTCCTCTTTTGCACATGTTTCAGAGTAGCAGCCGTGTTAGTCTGTATCTGCAAAAAGAAATGAAGTACTTGTGACACCTTAGAGACTAACAAATTTATTTGAGCATCAGCTTTCGTGAGCTACAGCTCACTTCATCGGATGTATTCAGTGAAAAATACAGTGGGGAGATATATATACATGGAGAACATGAAACAGTGGGCGTTACCATACACACGGTAACGAGAGTGATCAGGTAAGGTGAGCTATTACCAGCAGGAAAGCAGGGGAGGAGGGGAACCTTTTGTAGTGATAATCAAGGTGGGCCATTTCCAGCAGTTGACAAGAATGTCTGAGGAACAGTGTGGGGAGGAAGGGGGGAATAAACATGGGGAAATAGTTTTACTTTGTGTAATGACACATTCAGCAGTTTTTCCTTGGAATCTTTTTTTGAAGTTTTTTTTGTTGAAGAATTGCCACTTTTAGGTCTGTAATCGAGTGACCAGGGAGATTGAAGTGTTCTCTGACTGGTTTTTGAATGTTATAGTTCTTGACGTCTGATTTGTGTCCATTTATTCTTTTACGTAGAGACTGCCCAGTTTGACCAATGTACATGGCAGAGCGGCATTGCTGGCACATGGTGGCATATATCACATCGGTAGATGTGCAGGTGAAGGAGCCTCTGATAGTGTGGCTATGTGATTAGGCCCTATGATGGTGTCCCCTGAATAGATATGTGGACACAGTTGGCAACGGGCTTTGTTGTAAGGGTTAGTGGTTCTGTTGTGTGGTGTGTGGTTGCTGGTTTAAATAGACAGCTACCAGACCTTTTCATTGCACTCATGTGAGTTCCCATGCACAGAAGTAGTGCGATGAATGAACCAGAGTTTACAATCTGGTTCAGGTTTCAGAGTAGCAGCCGGTTAGTCTGTATCCGCAAAAAGAAAAGGAGTGCTTGTGGCACCTTAGAGACTAACCAATTTATTTGAGCTTAAGCTTTCATGCATCCAATGAAGTAAGCTGTAGCTCACGAAAGCTTAAGCTCAAATAAATTGTTAGTCTCTAAGGTGCCACAAGTACTCCTTTCCAATCTGGTTCAGTAATTCATGAATTCCGGCAATCCATTTTTTCTCTCATTTACTTCAACTATTTCCTAATGCTAGGTGTCTTTCCCGAGCATTGGAATTTAGTGCTACAGCCCTGTCAGTTTTAAACATGTCTTTATTTCCCGCGAAAAAATTATCGTAAAGCACAATTGCATTGTGTAAACAGTAATACTTACACCAATCCATTTGCCTGAATACATTAGAGTCTATAAAAAAGCCACTTACAATTTTTAAATCTGACTTTCTCCTTATTTCTAGCCTTTTGATTGTCATTGTTTGCTCAGTTATGAAGTGGTTTGTTGACATCAAATATTTTAATAATTCCCTTCCAAGTCTTTGTGCCTATGCCTTTGAGATGCTGGTATAGTAATTAAACTGTCTTTTAGTTGAAATGCTTGCAAAGCGTCCAGTTCTGTGCCTGGCAGCTGGTGATGCATTATAGAGACATTGAGCTAATCGATTAAAACCGCAGAGACATGGGAGTTGTCTGACAGCACTGTACTAGGATGAAATTAGTTGGAATTGCATGGTGAAATTAGGGGGAATGCAGGTGATTGCAGCCCTTCTGGGAGAATCCTGGGTGAGAGGGACACTGTGCACTGATCCCTGTGTAATTAGGACAGCCATGTTTTAACAGTATTTCTAAAGTATTAAAATGGACTGGATAAATCAGCAGGGTTGTTTCCAGTGAACTTGGCATCCATCCACTGTGACTGAAATAACATGAAATTTTTCGGCTGCAAGGAAATGTGAAATTGGACTAATTGTCTTTTAACTAGTCTGTTAGTGTGTTTAGCCTGTAGCAGGTCAGGAGTGGGGATGCAGTATGCTTGCAGGTCTACTGCTGGAGGCTGGGAAGAGTTACTGTGTTCACAGTTTATAGAATGTTTAATAGAATAAAGATAATAAAAATGGGAATAGGTGGGAACAATGGGAATAAAGACAATTTGCATGTATTAGTGTGTAAAGCTTTTTAATGTGGTCTGTTTTAAAATGCTATTTTATAAGTGTAATTCTTTGTTTTAGACAATCCGGATAGGAAAGTTCCTTTCACTCAGGCTATTACTGTCATTCATGGGCTGTGAAGTGGATCTATACAAATGCAGAATGATTCAAATAAAATAATTTCCAGCGTAAGTGTGCATAGCTCCTCTTGCCCAATTCCATCAAACTTTTGCCCTGTCTGAAACCATTCTTATTAGTCCAGGTGGCAATGAGCATAAAAGAAGCCTTCCTGGGTTGTCTGTTCTATTGTAATATTAAATCTCTTTATTTAAATTTGCAAATATTGTTTGGCCCTACTTATTCAATGGAGGATAGCAGTGAAATGTTGTTTTTTAACAGAAAAACTCTTCACTGTTGGCAGCGTTTTGCTACAGCAGTAAAGGGTCTATGTAGAAAAAGATCCCCCGGGTATTGTGGAAGAGACTTTCTTTGCCTCCTGCAGTTGCATAGGGCGCACTTTTAGCTGTCTTTTAGGAGCCAATGGAAGCCGTATCTTCACTCCCAGTGCGGAGTAACTACAGCAGTGGAATTCTCCGTATCCCTCTTTGCACAGGGTACCTTCTTTTCTTTCCCTCCACGCTCAGCCAGAATAGAGGAGCTGTTGTGGGTGATGAACTCTTTGGAATGCAGTAGTTAACTTCAGTCTAGTAGGTTATAATGATTGCATTTCCAAAGGATTAGCACAATAGGAGTTGATAGCAGTGGAGTCTAATTTCCTTATAAGCAGAGTGATGGTTTTTGTAGAGTTCTCTGCAATAGACTATTCTTCAGTTTCTGTTGAAGAACTAACTTTCAGCAAAGAAGAACAGTGTCAAAAATGACCATTAACCTTAAAAAATCATCAAATGTAAGTTATGCACAAGATTTCTGTCTGTTTCAAATTTTGGTACTTTGAACAGTCTGCATTGCTCCATTACTGAGATAATTCAGAATGAAAAAAAGTTAGGTACTCATTCCTAAATTTCTGAACGGAGCTATTTTAAAATTACTTTTAACTCCAAGACATTATTGGATTTACTTGCTATTTCTCATTCTGTACTTAGAGAGTAGGTGTTGCGGTTTGGGGTACACTGTATTCTTCATTCGTAACAATGAGTTTCAATGTCTGTTTTAATTGCAAAGCTACAGCAGTTCAGCCTTGACTATGAAGCCACGCCTGACACCTCCATAGTACATACAGATTTGCCATCGATTTGTCTGCTTTTTACCATAATCAGATCATTGGGCACATTTTTATTCTCTCTCTTTTTTTTTTTTTTTGCATTGGACTATGATAACGTTATTATGTATATTTATCAACTGTCGTAGTTATTTGGCTGAAGAGAGACATTCCTCTTTATCTCCTAATTACCTGCAAAAGAATTATAGAGAGAGGATCTTTAGGCTTTTTAAGACAATTCTTAAAAGGGTTTGTTTACCAATCTACCTGTAGGAAAGTTAAGCATGTAAAAGAAATCAGTGAGCAGAAAGAAGTAACCTGATTTGGATAAGATCCCTGTATGTAATCTTGCCAAAAGTGGAAACATGACTTCCAACAAATATCAAATGTTTGACTAAAATTTCAACTCTCTTAGGCATAATGATTAAGATGGGATCGCTATTTTCGTATAAATGATCTGGAAATGACAGGAATTGGGAAAGTCCCCAAGTTTTTAAGGCAATGATTATCTAGTAATTATTTTAATTGACTGTTTCTTAATGACAAACCATCAAGGACAAAAAAGGATTCCAGGCAGTGGTTACTCTGATACTACTTTGGAGGGAGAAATATTTTAGTCTGAGACAAGTTGATACAGGAATGGTCTGAATATGACTAAAAATCTAATTAAACAAGAAACCAATGCATCTCATATTAGAAGTCAGGGAATGAATTCAGAAAATCTACCAAAGCAATGGTTGTAAATAGACACTTCATCCATTAAGTCGCACTTTTGCGATTTTGATTAATTCTTCTCAAAATACCTATTAAAGGCTCTTCTTCAGTAATGTGTCACTCCCATTCCCATCATACCTAAACAAAACAAAACAAATGGGGCCCATAAAAGTTCCAGTTAAAAAGGTTATTCCATTTTGAGAAGTATTACCAGTTCCAGTGGCGTTGCCCGTCGTATAAGGACTGTCTGTCTCTGAAACTGGAGGAATGTTTCAAAATGGAAGAAAGTTTTTAAGTGAGCTGACTAAGTTACACCTTGAGGCTTGCCAAATTCAGGATCTGACAAAGACATGGAGGACTATCATGAGGTCTGCATCAGAGGTGTGTTCACAGCCATATATGACAAAGGGTGCCACAGGCCACTGCTGCTGCTTGAGAATCCGGTAGCAGTTGTATTTCCAATAGGACCCCACTACCCTGACCATTCTGGCAGAGTGGGCATACACTTTCAATAAATGAGGCAGATATTACTTCAGCCTGCTGCTTTTCCGCTCCCAATAACTATCACTTCCATCTGATGAGGATTGAATTGCTCCAAGTTCTCTTTCACTCAACTTTCCCTTTCAATGTTAGGCTCTGAGAAAAGAGGAAAACTCTATAGAATCTAGGTTTGAAGAGGAGACTGAAAAGGTTATGGTTACCAGGCAAGCTGTATTTTAGACACTTTAAGTCACTCCCAAGTGCACCCCTCAGGGTGACAGGCCTGACTTCCTGCACCTCTCTCAGACTACTCTTAGATGGCTCTCTGGGATGTAGCCCCCCTATTTCCCAATGGTGTTAATACTACAGGTCCCACTATGTTTGGCACCTGTAAACCCCTTTCCCTTGTGGACCTGTGATCAGTGAGCTGATTTAAGTGACTCAAAACCAGCTTCGTCAAAATAAAGCATTATTTATTCACCCAAAGGTACATAGCATGCAAAATAAAGAATTAAAACAAAACAGGTTTATACTCACGGTGACAAAGTTCCTGCTCTACCTTGGTGGGTACCTTGCTCTACCTTGCGCTTATTCATGGATTTGCTCACCTTGGAGCTTCATGGCAGCCCTCAGCTTGGCCGTTTTTCTGAACTCACAGTCCAGGTCGACTCCTCCTGTGTTGGGAGGATTTGGGGGGGACCCGGGCCCGCCCTCTACTCCAGGTTCCAGCCCAGGGTCCTGTGGAATGCAGCTGTCTAGAGTGCCTCCTGGAACAGCTGTGCGACAGCTACAACTCGCTGAGCTACTTCCCCATGGACTCCTCCCAACACCTTCTTTATCCTCACCACAGGAGCTTCCTCCTGGTGTCTGATAATGCTTGTACACCTCAGTCCTCCAACAGTCCGCGTTCTCACTCTCAGCTCCTAGTGCCTCTTGCTCCCAGCTCCTCACACGCACACCACAAACTCAAGTGAGCTCCCTTTTTTTAAAACCCAGGTGCCCTGATTAGCCTGCCTTAATTGATTCAAGCAGCTTCTTGATTGGCTGCAGGTGTTCTAATCAGCCTGTCTTAATTGTCTCCAGAAGGTTCCTGATTGTTCTGGAACTGCCCCTGTTACCTTACTTAGGGAAAGGGGACCTACTTAGCCTGGGGCTAATATATCTGCCTTCTATTAGTCTCCTATAGCCATCTGGCCGGACCCTGTCACATCAATATTCTCCTTCCCTAAACATTCATCTTTCCTTGCAAAGTGGGATAAGTTCCATTCTGCCCAGTTACCTTGTGTTTACAAATTGAATATGTAATTTGTATGGGATTGAAAAATAAGCTGCAGCATGGTCTCTGTATCTGTCTTTGTCACATCCTGCCACTGTTGACAACCCATTCAACCCCTTACCTTTCCTGCCAGTGCTACATTTTTGAGGTTTTAGTATCCCCTTTGTTCCTAGGTTCAGCCTGGGAAGAGTAAAATTTGCCAGCCTGGTTGGAACCAGGCCACAGGTATTCCCCAATTGATATCTTCCCCATTGTTTCCCCGAGGACCCGTGGCATTCTGTATAACAGTACCTCACCTTTGCAATTGTTTCATTTCCTGTTGGTGTGCCCCTTACATCCTTCTTTGATTAAATTCTATTCAGCCTGTTGAGGATTAAACTCTATTCACACGGGTAAACTAAGGTGCATGCATTTATAAAAATACCGTATTTCACCCCTTCTTCACAAAGATCTGCTGTTTCAAAAACATATTATCTCTGGTAATTATAGATCTCTGTTAATTCTCAGGAAAGAGAGCTCTAGACTGAACAGTTTGAAAGCTGTGTTTCTTGTAATTATAAATGTATTCCACTATTCTCTATGAGGATATATATAGGGCATTTCTTTGTGGTTGGACCTAAATTTTTATAGAGCTCTATCTATATTTCCACCTGACAAAATTCCCTTTTCCTCTGTCTTCTTTCATCCAAATAATGCCAAAGTAGGAGATTTTCAAACTTTTTTTTTTTCAGACTGCGTTTATAGGCAAAGGGAAATCCAAATTCTATGTGCGTCTCACCTGGGAAGAAAGCTTTTTAAAAATTTTTTTGCCAGATAAGGAAGTGTGTCCAAAAGGGCTTGATAGCTGAAGGAATATCAGCTCCCACTGGTCTACAACCTTATTCAACCAGGGTGGTTGTCTCCTCATGGGTAAAGAGAAAATAGGCATGAGTGATTGACTGTACCAAACTTCCCTCTGGAATCAGTTCATACTGTTATGAACCATTATAGCATGAATGTGAGAGACTTCACCGGAGGCTAATTAGAATCCTTAGCTATGTGCAAGAATCATAATATTGTTCTATCTTAGTTTTCTGTGCAATGACTTTTAATCACTGCTTTTTACTACCTTCTGACTACAATTGTAGGACTAACACAGAAAATTAAAAAGACTTTTGCTAAGTTCAGGTAAGAATAAATGGACACAAATCAGAGGTCAAGAATTATAACATTCAAAAACCAGTTGGAGAACACTTCAAGTTCTTGCTGTTATGGGCTTCTCCTGCATCATGAAACAGGTGTGGGCATTGGGGTTCTCCCTATGTGAAGGTGTATATTAGGGGGGTAGATGTGTCCTTTCTCTCTTCTTCCCTTTATTTTCATGCAGAAAATGGTTGTGAGATGTTTTATGTTCTGTGCAAGGAACACCTTTAGGAAGTACCAGATGTACCTGTTTCTCCTCCCAGATGTTGTTTCTCTTTGAAATACAAGGTGGTGTGTAATGAATTACGTAGGTTACCTGGTCTTTTGTCAGGTGACGGCATGTATGTTTGTGAACCATGGAAAGTTTAGAGGGAAGTTTATGTAAGATGAATATTTAACAATTAAGATTTAACATAATGATATATGAATCTGAGAAATCTATAAATGAAGTATAGTTAGTATATGTTGCAGAGAGTGACAGAGACAAAAAGACCAAGAGAGTAAACTGAAAATAGAGCAGAAGTGGGCAAACTATGGCCCGTGGGCCACATCCAGCCCACAGGACCCTCCTGCCTGGCCCATGAGCTCTTGGCCCCTCCCCTGCTCTCCCACCACCCCCACAGCCTCAGTGTGCCGTGCCGCCGGTGCAACGCTGTGGGCCACCGGGCAGCGTAGTTGCAGAGCCGCGACCTGACCTGGAGCTCTGGGCAGGACGACTGCAGGGCCGCCAGCCACTGGTGCTCTGTGCTGCACGGTAAGGGAGCAGGGAGGGTTAGATAGAGGGCAGGGGAGTTCAGGGGGGTGGTCGGGGGGGCGGGGGTGTGGATAGGAGTTGGGGAGGTCAGAGGATGGGGAACAGCGGGGTTGGATGGGGGCTGGGGTCCCTGGGGGGCAGTCAGGGGCAGGGGTTCTGGGGGCAGTCAGGGGACAGGGAGAAGGGGTGGTTGGATGGGGGGGGGGCAGTCAGGAATGGGAGGGGGGTTGGGTGGGGTGGCAGGGGGAGTCAGAGGTGGGGGGTCCGGGGGTGGTCAGGGGACAGGGAGCAGGGGGTGGTGGATGGGGCAGGAGTCCCGGGGGGGGGCCGTCAGGGGACAGGGAACGGGGGGAGGGGCGTTGGATGGGGCTGGGGTCCCATGAGGGCAGTCAGGAATGAGAGGGGGGTTGGACAGGGTGGAGGGGGGAGTCAGGGGTGGGAGGTCCGGGGGTGGTCAGGGGACAGAGAGCAGGGGGGGGTGGATGGGGCAGGAGTCCCGGGGGAGCTGTCAGGGAGCAAAAAGTGGGGGGTCAGATAGGAGGCAGGGGCCAGGCCATGCCTTGCTGTTTGGGGAGACACCCCCCCCCCAACCAGCCCTTCATACAATTTTGGAAACCCAGTGTGGCCCTCAGGCCAAAAAGTTTGCCCACTCCTGGAATAGAGTGTTTGGAAGAGGCAATAGAACAGCAACAAAAGGGCAACATGAGAAGAAAGGTACCAGTGTAAATGCTAGGTTCTGTACCTGAAGTACAGTGTGGGATTGGATTGTACCTCATTAAAGACTGATAGCAGAGGAGGAGGCACATGATGAAAGTTGAACTCACCTTACTTTATGGTGTGACTATCCAGCTCTAGCAAAATACCATGGATAGGAATGGTTGTGTGAAGCTAAGATAAGAGACTGCTTATGGAAGATAGACTGATTAATTTTAAAAGTAGGCGGAAGAATTTCTGACTGTACTTGAGGTTATAATTAATATAAAAGACAGATACAAGATTTTGAAGAGGAGGTTCACACATTTTCTCTGGAGGTGGAAAGAAGTGGTGTTACCAAGCTTACCTTCAGTCACACATACAGACTCTGATTTGTTAGATAGTGTTACCAAGGGGACAGATTGCGTGTGAAAATGATAGTTAATATGACATTTGTTAATATGACAATAACTGGGAAGTGTAGCATGTAGCAGAGAGGTCTTGCAGTGAATAGGGAATAAGACAGAAAGATGACTTTGAGTGAGTGTACAGTTGATGTGGACGTGGAAGCAATGAGACACATACATCATAGTATGCTTAAATGCTGAGGCCACACCTTTATTAAAATCTTTAATCAATGGGGATCATTCCCTTCCCCCACCCCGCCCTCCCAGCTGCCTAGCATGGCTGTTCCAGTGAGGATTTCACCTGGGAACAGATGGCACCAAGTTTTACAAACGTGAGAGTGGGCAATGTCCCCTCTTTATCCTCAGGCCCATTCAGGGACCCTGTGGAAGCCAGAGTCCCAACCACTGTGTGAAGGTAGGGGAGAGGAGATTAGGAGGGCTGTTTGATGCATGAGACATGGAGATACATACCTTCTAACTGTGCAGTTACAGGAACCTCACGCTGGACCCATTTTAAGCCAGCAACTGGACTACAACCCACTAGAGTTGCAACAATGCAATTTAAACCCTCCAGATCAGTCCTCTGAGATGCTGGATAGATGGTGAAAACCCCACAGAATGGTTTGCCAGTATTTCCCTATGGAAAAATCTCTTCCAGACCTCAAATACCTTTGGTGATAAGACTAGCCCCAAGCATCAAAGAATTCTAGCTTGCCAGATAAATGTGAGTGAAGGTACGGCTACTCCTTGTAGTAAGAACAAGGGGAAACCATGCTGCCCCGCAGACAAGAGCCAAACAGCCAGTCCTCATGTCTCCAGTGTCCAATAACAATGGGAGTAGGTGGGTCAGACTCCATTATTTGGATGACATTTGGAATAGCAACCCCACCCCACATGGTGGAGGGAAGATGAGGAAGGAAGAAGATAGGAACAACACTTGGTTGGCTAAAAGGGGACCTTGCCCTGCCCCCTCTGCAAGGCTCCTGGCCCTAGGCCCTTAAAGAAACAATAATAGGGTTTCCCCCAAACAATTCTTACTCCTAGGACATTTCCTCTTTCCCATTATTTCCCAGGTCCTTGTATCTATAATCAGACATTTCAGTTCCTGAAGAGCTATGTCAGGTGGTGGTAACCAGTAGGCAGTACTGCCCTTAAGAGGCAGAGTACCCCATCACAGAAGGTTCAGTCTAAGCATAAGCTCTGTATTGGAGCAGAGAGTGAGTGAGTGTGTGTAGCTTTAAAAATAATACTATTTTCCTTGTTCTAATGAAGTTTCTGCTTCAATGTTACAAGAAAGCAACATTCTTTTGTGATTCTCTACTATTGGCACATGACATAGGCTCAGAAGTTGATTCATTTTGAACCACCAGAAATAAGAGGAAAAGAAAATGTCAGAGTTAAACCCTCCACAAGACATTCAGTTTGATAAGCCCACAGAGTGACCTAAGTGAAAGGGAGTCTTTCACCAGATTCCAAATCACAATGAAGCTTAACAGAGAAAGTGCTGAAGTGCAGGTCAGCTCAGTGATTTATGCAATATAGAATGTGGATGAAAATATTTATAAATCACTTGCCTTCTCTTGGGAAAGAGATTGGAATAATGATGACCGCATTCTTAAAATGTCTGAAGAGCATTTCAGTCCAAACAGAAATGTAATATACAAAGAGACATACTTTTACCAAAGGATTCAGAGAGCCAGAAATAATATGAAAGCCTTTGGAAGGAACGTGTGTGAAAAGCAGAAGATTGTAACTTTACTAACAGTAAGGGAAGGACACAAAGTATTTACTTGCAATTTTAAACAAGGAACTTTTGGAAAATTTGCAGTTGATGTCTAAGATAACTCTTGAACAGTGCAACTGGCCCGGCAGTGTGAGCTAGTGAAAATGCAAGGCACCCATGCAGAAAGTAGTGAAAGCATGGCAGCAAAAATACCAATGGAAACATTCCTATGGGAGAAATGAGAAGCATCATTAACAAGCCTCTTAAGAGTACAGAGTCTCCTGGGCAGAAATGTGACAAGAATGACAAGAGAGAACACAGGGCAATTGAGTTCTGCCTAGGCATTTTCAAACCCTATGCAGGAAAAAAGTGAGGAAAAAGGGACATTGGGGGGGTGTGCCTGTCGAAGCAAAGGGATCTCGGAGATACCCCAACCAAGTCTGGGTGATGTCTATTCTGGGATCTGTGTCCAAATACAGTATTCATGAGCTAAATATTTACAATATTGTTGTTAAATTTAAAAATGATTTGGGGATAGAGATAACTATTGATTTGTAAATGGACTTTTAAGGAGATGAGCATTAGTCATAGACTGAAATAGTCCTTGGTAGTGCTCAGTAGTTTAAGATGATGGGTACTTTGCTCAGACCAGTTAAAAATCTGTATTGGTTAAAAAAGAGAGAAGTGTGTTTCACACCTTTGTCATTAATGGGGCCCCCACAAGTAACCTCTTAGAATTGAACCACAGGCATTTAAATTGAAAACACAGAAGAAGCTGGAACAGTGTATCTAGAGGAGGAATAATCTGGATTCTATCGAAAAAGGAGCTGAAAATGTATCAATCTCACTGCTTCCCAAAGGGGCGAAAAAAGCTGAATAAGATGGACGAGACTGGCACATCAGAGAACATTTCTGGTCCAACAGAGTGCTCTACTTCTGTGGTGCTTGTTTTGAAAAAAAGGAGCATATCCATATCTCTGTAGACGTATAGTGGCTTAATGAAGCAGTAAAGAAGGGGAGGTATTTTCCCCTTTATAGAATAGATAATAGTGACTAGTGCAACAATATTGCCCTTATTAGATGGAGCTGGATGTGCTAGTGGATTCTGGCAAGTAGTACTCCAAACTGACCACTTTTAGTACACCATTTAGAAGATATTGCCTTCATGGACTCCTTGTCGGCATTAGAGGCATAAGAACAGAAGAACGGCCATACTGGGTCAGACCAAAGGTCCATCTAGCCCAGTGTCGTGTCTTCTGACAGTGGCCAATACCAGGTGCTTCAGAGGGAATGAACAGAACAGATAATCATCAAGTGATCTGTCCCCTGTCACCCATTCCCCGCTTCTGGCTGACAGAAGCTAGGGATATCATCGCTGCCCATCCTGGCTAATAGCCATTGATAAACCTATCCTCCATGAATTTATCTAGTTCTTTTTTGAACTCTGTTATAGTCTTGGCCTTCAAAACATCCTCTGGCAAAGAGTTCCACAGGTTGACTTTGCGCTGTATGGAGAAAAACTTCCTTTTTTCTGTTTTAAACCTGCTGCCTGTTAATTTCATTTGGTGACTCCTAGTTCTTGTGTATGAGAAGGAGTAAATAACTCTTCCTTATTTACTTTCTCCACACCAGTCATGATTTTATAGACTTCTATCATATCCCCCCTTAGTCATCTCTTTTCCAAGATGAAAAGTCACAGTCTCATTAATCTCTCCTCATATGGAAACTGTTCCATACCCCTAATAATTTGTGTTACCTTTTTCTGTATCTTTTCCAATTCCAAGATATCTTTTTTGAGATGGGCCTACCACATCTGCATGCAGTATTCAAGATATGGACATACAATGGATGTATATAGAGGCAATATGATATTTTCTGTCTTATTATCTATCCTTTTCCTAATGACTCCCATCATTCTGTTAGCTTTTTTGACTGCCACTGCATATTGAGTGTGAACTATCCACAATGACTCCAAGATCTCTTTTGTGAGTGGTCACGGCTAATTTAGATCCCATCATTTTATATGTATTGTTGGGATTATGTTTTCCAATGTGCATTACTTTGCATTTATCAATACTGAATTTCATCTGCCATTTTGTTGCATAGGCACCTGAGAAATCTTTGAAAGGAAAATGAGTGAGATTCCAGAAGGCCTAAAGGAAGGGGAAGTTTATGTGGATGATATTTTAGTTTATAGGAAGATTGAGAGAGGACATAATGCAAAGTTAAATTCTGAAAGCAAATTGAAACTGCTGGATTAAAGTTAAAGAAGGAGAAATTTATGCAACCCCAGCTAGAGTTTTCAGGATATGTGATTTAATAAAGGAGGGATAAGGGTAGATGCAGTGAAAGACAAAGCTATACCTTTGAGATGCTGAAGCCTAAAAACATGTCCTGTTTTATGTGGCTCCTCAGTACTTTAAAATTTCAGGGAAAATTCATGTCTAACTGTCCTCCAGGAGCCACTACCACCAGTCTCGCTCCCCCTCACCTGATGGGGAGAAATGGGGCTTCTAAGCAGAGGCAGGAATAAGGATAATGGTAACTGCTTCTCTGTTTTGAAACCTCATATAGATCAGTGAGTTATATCCTGTTGGGCATGTGGCTGCAGCTTAATCTTTGATGCCCAATTCACGCTACTACAGGAGGGGGGCAAAGCAAAGGCTAGGGTGACCAGATCTCCCGATTTTATAGGGACAGTCCCAATTTTGGGGTCTTTTTCTTATATAGGTTCCTATTACCCCACCACCACCCTTTGTCCCGATTTTTCACATTTGCTGTCTGGTCACCCTAAAGACCGCAGAGGAAGGAATGGAAATCAGTGAGGAGGGCAATTCATTTTTAAAATTAGAGGGAGGATTTTATTTTAACTGTTTAAAAATAATATATAAATGTTGTTTGATTAAAATTAAATCAGGTAGCCTAGCCATCCCTTTGTCTCAGGAAAAAATGACATATTCAGTATGGTTACAACAGCAGAAACTCTTTAGATGGTGGAGAAAAAGAGAAATATGTTGGGTGTTTTAAAATTATAATGATCGGGAAGTTGTACCCACTTCAGGGCAAAATGAGAAGGCATATCAGGAAGTGTTTATGTAGCTAATAAATAGATATACTAAGAATAGTAGGTCGATCATGAGTGACTTCAATTATGTTGTCCCTGACTGGAGTGAGTAGATATAGAGGAGTAAAAAGGTGGCACATTTCTTAGGCAGTACTGGAGATTTCCTGAGCACCAGGTGAACATGAAATATCAGGGGTCTATTTTAGAACAAGTCTGTTTCAAGTAATGACACTCTAAAGATATTTAATGTATAAGGGTTAGCATAAATGAATCCCAAGTCTTAACACTATCATTAAGGGAGAATTGATATTTTAAATGAATTAAATGAAATTATTATTTATTTTTATGTGGACACTAATCATAATGGCCCCAATTCTGCAAGCTGCTCCCTACTGGTGGACTTCTGTGCTCACATGGAGCCCTGTTGACTTCAGTTGGGTGCAGGGGTCTGCCCATAGGTAAAAGCTTGCAGGTTTCACTACTGTAAGTTAAAAAGGATTACAAGATTTAAACACGCATCTGAAAGCCAGAGCCCAAAACAATATAATGTGAAAAAATGAACTCCTAAATACAACAAAACAAAACAAAAAAAACCCTGTTACAGCTCCTAACTGGATCTATCTGTTGAGGAAAATGCCTGACTAAGTAGATAAACATCGTAATATTTCAGGATGGGTGGGTAGAAAGTTTTGGGAAGATTTTTGGATATTAATCCGAATTGTTGTATGAAGTTTTCAGAATTATTAATTGTTCATGTGCCTAGAGAAAAGGATGTGCACATTTTTATAAACTGATATAAACTAGGGCTCTGATGGACCAAAAGATAAACAAATTCCATAGTTGGGGGCCCTACGCTACAAAAATAACAGAATCCAGGCATACAGAATTAGGGACTGTCAGTATGACCATCTTAGTTAAGCTTAACAGTCATGATAAAACACAGACTGAGGCATATCTATGGTACACAGTATCCAAATCATAAATGGATTTAGAGATCAAAATCTTGAATTGCACCCTGAATATACTTGGAACTTTGAAATTGGGTAGTATATTGGGTAAAGGTGAATCATTTTTAAATAACATTTATGATTAATCTTTGACCTCCTTGTTTGCTCTCTGCCCACTAACCTGACTCTGTCAGAATTTATTCTTACATTCCAAATTTCTGATAGACTTCAAACAAAAATAATCTCTTAAAATTCAGCCTGCCAGAAAAATAGTTCCTTCCTTCCTTCTCAGTGACCTTAAATAAATAAATAAAATTGCATTGGCCCAAGACCAAGGATAGGTAATGCTGTACCAGTGACAGAATTAAAGTCTTATATCTTGAGACTCATCATTGCTAGAAGGATGGTTTTATATTATTGAAATAGGAGATTCTCCGCTTTCCAGGGCAATACAGCCCTGCTTCTAGCCCTGGGAAGTCCTGAGATATTGGACTTCAAAGTCATGCCATTTTTATGTATTGAAAGCTATTTTGGTAGCTTTTAAAGAATTTTTAACTTTATTAGTTATATTCTTTTTGCTCCCTCAGAGGAGATCTGTGAGATGGATTCATGGTACTAAGTTTTTATAGCTGGATGGATACAAAGTATAAATAAAAAATATAAAATAAATATACTAATAAAATGTTGAAAAACTCTCTAAAACACGAAGATATTTTAAAAATAGTATTTCTATTAAATATGTGGCATTTAGAGAATACATGATGTGGTATGAAGGTTTTATTAGAGCTCATTTATGATGACTTGCATTATTCACTCTAGGCTTTGCTACTTGTGAGTAATGCAGCCATCCAAACTCATGTCAATAAAACCTTTATGCCAAATTTACACCATCATGTATTTGGTCATTTTTCTGTCTTGCTCTCTCAACTAATGCAGACAATAGTAATTTCCATTCTTAAATTGAGGATAGGGGGAAATCATGTGAAGATAAAAAAGAAAACCCCTCAAACACTCACTCCCACTTATAAACAGCTTTGCTACTTGTAACTGCCTCGGCACCTGAGAGCATAGAATGACAGATAATTTGGAAAAAAACAAACAAACAAAAAAAAACCCTACAGAAAACCCATACACTACTGAAAAGTAGAGAATAAAAGGTGCAAAACATGACTATGAATGGAAAACATATCTAATAAACAGTCCAGGGAAGTAGCTTGAATTTTAAATTTTGTCCTTGTACATTTAGTTCCAGTGCCAGATAAGGTTTTTTTGTGTGTGTGTCGGTGTGGGGTTGGGGGAAGGTTAGCATTTATAAAGTTGTTCTGGGTACAACTGATAGTGAAACAAAGAGTATAAAGTAAAGCATACTAGAAGTTATATATTTTATTATTAGCAACCAGTGTTGTAACCTAACAGACGGCTAGTATTTCAGTAGAATATGTCAGTGTCACTCTGTGGGCTGTGATGCATCTGCATCACTTTACACTGTGAATTATGATACAGTGAATTAATTATTCAGTGTATGAATTTCCATTGCACTGTATTATATGTTATTTGAAGCTTTGATTTATGTTCATGGAATTGGAGGGTCGGCCCGGTGTATATGTACTTGACTGCTCAGTGTGGAAACCTTCTGGTCCAGAAATATCCAGCTCCACATTCCTCAGTGCTCAAATTTCCATTATCCATACAAAACTTGATGGGATATGTACCGATCCCCAGAAGCTGCCCAGAAGGCCAAATGCTGCTCCTTGGAAATTGGGAAGAAGTAGTACTGAATCCTAACACTTCCAGGCTCTTGTGGGCCCTTGGGAATAGAACACCTGAGAGCTATTTGACCAGTATTGCTGCTCTCCTGTCTGCGTGAGTGTATCGGAAAATGGCTGAGGCTTTTTAATGAGTTAGCTATTCAGGGCAGGTAAACAAGCTATAAAGTGGGTACTTTTCTAATCTTCACCCATGTGCCAAGCTCCATCAACTTGAGATACCAAAACTGAGATGCCACTCTCAGTAAATGTGCACATGGTCAAAATTTGATTTCCTCAGGCTTGACTCCCCGGTGGAGTTTAGATATGCCAGTGCTCTGATGGGCTGTGTAGCACTAGTTCTCCCTGGTGGGGTTCAGGTGACCTCCTGCATCTTCACTCCTCATCTATGGTTTTTTGGCCCCATGTGTAAGATTAGGAAGAAAAGTGTTGGTATACTCCCAAGTGCTATCTATTCTTGGCAAAGCAATGGAGTGTCATTCACAACAGATTGTACACATTTTCATAATAAGTTTGTCTTTCTCCTTTTTTTATATGCTTTCATTAACAGTGAAATAGCTGGCAATGTTGACTTTTAAATTGTCATTGAGCATCGTGAGTTAATATCTCTTTAGAAGAAGGGGACCATTCACCTCTATGCAAGCAATCATTTCAGGTTTTCTGTAGACTCAGGTGGTCATCACTGCTTGGTTACACCTAATTCACATTTTGAAAGTTTTCCTAACAACTATGATGGTTAGAGACCTACTAAATTTGTATAATGACAGTTGAGGTTCTGGAGAACAAGATGGCAACCTACAAAACAAAAATAGCAACAGAAAACAGGTTGGCAACTTGGCTGAATTTGAGCCCTGGAAATGGGTGACTTGCTCTGAGGTGTGCCTGGTTAATAAAAGCTATTAGAATAATGTAACAGAAGGGTCTTCTAACAGTTAGTGATTTGTTCTGACTTTAGCTATTATTTGCCATATGAGGATGCTTGTAGCCAGTTATTGTGGACTGTGGTATTTTCATTCTGAGACACAGGAGGAAGAAAATAATTCCAAAACATAAGGGAGTTCTTCCCCTTTCATATCAGCTGCTTGTATAGTGTGTTTCTTCATTGTGTCTTCTGAACTCCCAAAGGGCTTCTTCTAAGTGCTTCTCATGTAATAGCTCAACTAAAAATAATTTTTTGAGAAAGTTTAAATAAATGAAATAGGGAAGTTTGTAACAGGAGTCAGACAATTTACACCATAACTACAATATCTATGGCAGTTTAAGGGTCTTAACTTGCCCTTGGTCTGTACAAACCTAGTAAAAGGTAGATCAGCCCCCTTAGTGTTCAATATATTTTTTAATTTTAATATTATTTTATTATTTTAAATTCTTTCATTTATATTAAAATGAAAATGTAAAAAGCATGGCAAATAGTAATCAAAGAGATTTCTGGTTTTGGTGGGTGTGAAATCACTAGCTGAGACCACGCTGGGCTGCCACACTGAGTGTGAAGCAGTAAATTTGGGGACCTGCTAAATGGGATGGTGGAGAGCTCATTGACTATGATCATGGAGATAAGTGACTCTTCCTCTTTACCTACCCCATTGTCTTGTGTATCTTACATACCATAAAATAGTATTAATTTGTATTCAGAGCAACACAATATAGTTAATAAAAATGTAGCTGATTCTCTGAACTGACTCCCTCAGGGATCTATGATGAATTGACATTGCCAGTATTTTGTATGCTCAGTATTTGTGCTGGAGCAGGAACCAGCAGCCTGAGCATGGTGGTTGCTTGAATGAAGTTCCAAGGTAGGGGAAGCATACCTGCTGACATCACTAAGATATAAATAGTGACAACTGGGGAAAGTGGAGAAGCACACCTTTTAATTCCACTGAAGTACACAGGACTAGGAGACTTTTTGGAGGGACTAATTATTGCAAATGGTAAATATTTGGCTTTCAAAAAGGACAGCTGGTTGGTGTGGGAATAGAGAGCTTGTAGGTAGTAATGTGCTGAATGTAATGTCCCCTCCTGTGCTCTGATATTGCAACTGGATCTGTATTGACAGACTTGTGTCCATGCAAAGCTTTACCGGAGTCTGTGACCCAGGGTTCTGCCTATACCAGTCAACTGAAGGATCCAGGCCTTTGTTTAACTGTTGGGGGTAGTGAGCCTCTCTTTCTAAACTGAGGGAAGCTTGATGAATCTCTTCTCAGGTCACTCTTAAAACATTAAGCTGTTATTATGGCCTGCAGCAATGCCTCTTTGAATGTGATCATATTAGAACTCTAAAGTTAAGCAAAACTAGGCAAGCTCACTATGTTAATGAGAGACCTTCAAGGAAAGGCATACTGCTGCAAGAAGTGATGTTTTCGTGAATTACTGCCCGGAACGGTGTTAGTAAGTACTGTGGAGGTGTTGCTTTCAGTTGAGATGTAAATGCAAGGTCTAAATAACTTGTGGTCACTGCATATTTTTAAGAGCATTATGATTGCCGAAAGATGAGTGCAGAGCCCACTTTTGTTTGTCTAATGCCCTTACACTATGTTCAGCGGTTTAGAACCTGATCCAAAGCCCAGTGTAGTTAATGGAAAGATTCCTATTGACTTCAGTGGGCTTTGAATCAGCCTCCTAGATACTAAGGTGATTGGCATTCTTGTAAATACCTAAGATACACAGATATTTAAAGACTTGCCTACCTCATCTCCCACATTATTTTTAATGATACCTGGTATTCAATACTGTATATAAGTTGACAAGAAATCAGTAATGTTTCACCAAGGAGGCGGGTCCATTTTTCATTGGTTCGTGAAGTGACATGTATATACATTACCGAACTCTCAGGGCTTTTGTGACTCTGAAGATATATCTACACTGTAGGTTTACCCTATGTATTTATGCACATTTTATCCCATGCTTCTTGCCATCCCTACCCCAACTCTTATGCACATGCCTGTATGTGCTTTGAATCCATACTCACGTGCGTGGCTTGGAATATGGGTTAAAGCAAGTGTTTTGCTTTAAGGGGTGCTTGTACCCACTTTGCAGCGAGGCTGCAGCTAAAGCACATTAAGGTGAGCTCATGTGAACATAGCCATCCAGTGCCATCCCACAATTCCCATAGCCTCTATGTTCCAACCCTTCTAACCTTCTCACTCACCTCCTGTGCTGCAGAAGTTAGATCCTGATTTATGTACACCTATTGGCATTTAACCCTTCATTACATGTAGCCTGCTCCATTTGCTGCATAGCTCAGTCTGGGTCTGCCAAATAGCGATACAACATGCCTACTCAGCATATTGCTAACAGGCCAGTGGAACACATCAGGGTTCTGGTTAACCTGTGGTGTGAGTCATGCAAGGAACATGATTTTAGGCGATGCACCCAAAATTTGCACTCATATGAGAACATCTTGAAGAGTCTGGTGGAAATGGGGATCAAGTGGACCGGTGTCAAGGCTAGCAACAACAAGTCTACTCCTCAAGCCTCTACTTCAAGGCTAGCAACAACAAGTCTGGCAACCCCGCATCTACCAGCTCCTATTACGAGGACTTTGACTGGGTATTTGCCACCACTTCAAGTACGGAGCCTGTGGTCTTGCATGACAGTCTTTTGAGCAGGGATGGGAGGAGAGCATTGTCTTGAATTTCTTGAATCCTGCAACCAATGCAATCACTGGAGAATTCTGGTGTTTCCATGAACTGGATAGGGCAGAATATCGTGTTCACTCCAACCCTGTCCAACCCATTCAGTCAGAAGGAAGAACAGGTACATATGTGACACCAAGTTCCACTACCAGTGAAACTGTAGTGCTTGCACTTTAATGGCACAGTCTGCACACATTGGCACTCTACTTCACTTTTCACCTTTTAAAATAGTTATTTGCACACAGGCAGCTGGGATGCCTGCACTGGTTTTCATAATACTTTTTGGCTATATTAATATTTTTCTTTTTGTAAAGAAATCGATTTGGTTATAAAAGAGGTTGGTATGTGAGTGCTTGGAAAAGAAGAATCAGGAACTTGTATCTAAACTTTTAATAAAAAGAGACCAAACTCTTCCAATTATCTAAAACCCAGTAGCAAATAGCAATGAATTGATTTGTATGCTACAACAGTACACAGCATTGCATTCCCCCATTACAGCATCATGTTTCCTCATCCCTGTCACCCTGTAATGCAAGGATATGTGTGCACAAGGCATCCATTATTTCTCTTGCTCACCTAGCTCCAGCCCCAGGTGCTCTTTCTGGTTGCCTGTACTGGACCTGCAAATCAGCACTGTCTTGACCCCACTCCAGGAGAAAAACGTTGTCCTTATCATTGCAAATGTTTTGCAGGGCCACAATAATATGGGTCACGTTGGTCATACTGGCATCCAAATAGTTTTGTAGGCAGTACTATCTTGCCTTCAGACAGCCAAAAGTGCACTCCACCACCATCTTGCAACTGCTAAATGTGTAGTTAAACCTTCTTCTGTCAGAGTCTTTGTGGTCAGGGTGCAGTTTCATGAACCATCGCAGTACAGGGTAAGAGGGCTCCCCTAAAATAATATTGGGCACAGACACACAAATGGCAGCCATGTTATTTGGAGGGAATAAGGTCCCTGCTTGTCCAAACAGGTAAATGCCAGATGTCTTCTGCACCTTGCCAGTACTGCCTATGTTAATGTTAATGAACACATCTTTGTGGTTGACCAAGGTCTGCAGAACAATCAAGTAGTACCCTTTGGAGTTGATACATTCATGTGCTCTGTGCAGCTGGCAAACTGGGGGCACATGAATGCCATTGATGTCCCCAATGCAGTTTGGGAAGCCCATTGTCTGAAAGCCAGCTATTATTTCAGGGACATTTGTTATGAAGGTTATGTCCACCATCCGTGAGAACACCACAGTATTAATTTCCCCACAAACCTCCACAGCCACAGGAATGACAATTGACTTCCCAAGACCAAATTGGTTAGCCAAAGACCTGTAGCAGTTTGGGGTAGCCAACTTCCAGGTGGTAAGATGGCAATAGAAAAGCACTTCTGGACTGGTATAGCCTCTCTCATTTGTGTGTCTTGATGCTGAAGGATGGGGGCAAGCTCCTCCCACAGCTCCATAAAGGTCTGATTCCTCTTATACTGGAGACACTGCTGATTATCCCAGATCTGCATGATATGATCTCACCATGCTGTGCTAGTGGTCCTACACTAGAAGTGCCAGTCTACATCTGGGGAAAATGCAGAGATTGCAGCAGGTAACAGGTGTCTCCAATCTGCCATGAATGAACTTCCTTCTGAGTCCTGCTGCTGCCTTCTTCTGAGGTTAAAAAATGATGCTGAAATGCCCTCTACCATCTCACAGATCTTCGTATGTACCTTGCTGCAAGCTTAGGTACAGGTATGTACCTTGCTGCAAGCTAAGGAACAGCTTATCCAACAGTGCTGGATCCATAATTTCGCGTGTAGAAGGGTAGAGCATGCAGGGCTAGAAATGTCTGAGCTAAATGTATTGGCTGGCTAAGAACACTTCCACACAGGCAGGACAGACAAGTTCTCCCACAGTACACTACAAACCAATTATTAGAGCAACTCAAATTAGTGAGGTACTAAGAACCCTTGGACACACTCCCAGAACTCCTAGTACCAAAACCATTTAACTGCAGCACCAGTGTTGATGTGTCTATATCAATATTGGTCATGCAGCTCTGTAATGTGGATGCTTGGAGGCATGCTTGTCTAGTGCGGGTCCTCATGCATTGGTACACGGTGAAGTGTAGACATATCCTTAGCTAATGTTTGTAAAACATCTTTGGATCTTAATTTAAAAGATACTGTAGAAATGCAAGGTATTTATTATTATAATAACTATCAAGCTAAGTGAGTGAGTGTCAAGAATATCAGGCCATCTTAAGTTAGAGGTTATAGAAAACACTTAGGATAACACTCCATCTGTCATCAGCCTGTGTAGAGTTAGTTATTAATGAGAACACTTCGTGTATTCTACACCTGAGCACAGTGGAAGACTGATTATCTAAAATAGATAAATGAGAATTAAATATTTACTTTTTTTTGCTAACGTTAATTTAAAGGGGATACGTATGTTTTTCGGGTCTGTTGTTTGATTTATGGCTGTAGAAGGTAAACAATATATCATAGAATCATAGAATATCATTGTTGGAAGGGACCTCAGGAGGTCATCTAGTCCAACCCCCGCTCAAAGCAGGACCAATCCCCAACTAAATCATCCCAGCCAGGGCTTTGTCAAGCCTGACCTTTAAAATATCTAAGGAAGGAGATTCCACCACCTCCCTAGGTAACGCAGTCCAGTGTTTCACCACCCTCGTCGTGAAAAAGTTTTTCCTAATATCCAACCTAAACCTCCCCCACTGCAACTTGAGACCATTACTCCTTGTTCTGTATCAGCTACCACTGAGAACACTCGAGATCCATCCTCTTTGGAACCCCCTTTCAGGTAGTTGAAAGCAGCTATCAAATCCCCCCTCATTCTTCTCTTCCGCAGACTAAAGAATCCCAGTTCCCTCAGCCTCTCCTCATAAGTCATGTGTTCCAGTCCCCTAATCATTTTTGTTGCCCTCCGCTGGATGTTTTCCAATTTTTCCACATCCTTCTTGTAGTGTGGGGCCCAAAACTGGACACAGTACTCCAGATGAGGCCTCACCAATATTGAATAGAGGGGGACGATCACGTCCCTCGAGCTTCTGGCAATGCCCCTACTTATACATCCCAAAATGCCATTAGCCTTCTTGGCAGCAAGGGCACACTGTTGACTCATATCCAGCTTCTCGTCCACTGTAACCCCTAGGTCCTTTTCTGCAGAACTGCTGCCAAGCCATTCGGTCCCTAGTCTGTAGCGGTGCATGGGATTCTTCCGTCCTAAGTGCAGGACTCTGTACTTGTCCTTGTTGAACCTCATCAGATTTCTTTTGGCCCAATCCTCTAATTTGTCTAGGTCCCTCTGTATCCTATCCCTACCCTCCACTGTATCTACCTCTCCTCGCAGTTTAGTGTCATCTGCAAACTTGCTGAGGGTGCAATCCCCACCATCCTCCAGATCATTTATGAAGATATTGAACAAAACCGGCCCGAGGACTGACTCTTGGGGCACTCCACTTGATACCGGCTGCCAACTAGACATGGAGCCATTGATTACTACCCGTTGAGCCCAACAATCTAGCCAGCTTTCTATCCACCGTATAGTCCATTCATCCAGCCCATAATTCTTTAACTCGCTGGCAGGAATACTGTGGGAGACTGTGTCAAAAGTTTTGCTAAAGTCAAGGAACAACATGTCCTTATAACACGTCATACATATATAACCAAAAAAAAAAAAAAAAACCCTCTGAAAGGGAAGGGAGGAATCTAAGTAGTCAGCCTCTCAAGAGTCTTTCAGTTCTTGTAGTAAAATCATCCAGTGTTTCCATCTAAAGAAACTGGAGGCAGTGACATTTTAAACTCTTTCACAAGAACCCTTTGGAGCTGCCCTGTTGGTTGGTGTGCATGCCCTATACTCTTGGCTCATGTAAAATAACTTTTACAAAACAAACATAGCCTGAAAAGTTCAAGTGATTAGGTTTTCTGCTCTTTGAAAAAGAGAAATGCTCACTTTTTAATCGTTGTTCTATTTCTACTAAGCCTCGTGTAAAGGAAAACAGAATGTTTAATTATACCAGCATGTGTGTGAGGTTTCAGTCAGTTTTGTTAATTTGTCATCAGTTTGTTACTGTAATACCAGGTAGCAACAATATAGTTAAGTCTGTCGAAGTTTCCATTTGTCCCCACCCTCATCTTTTCGGGTTTTTTAAATTAGCAGTTTTGAATTAAATTAAGGTTTAAAATTATCATAAAGACAAAGTATTGTGCAGGGTTTCCTTGATTTAGGTCCACATTCTTTACATATATGAGTTACACACATGATTAATTTTATACAGGTGAGCAGTCAATAGACGTACTCAAGTATATAAAGTTAAGTGCATGCATAAGTCTTTCTAGGATAGAAGCCTTAGTTTGTGTAAGTTGGAGTTTATTTTCACATAGCTGTTGATGTTTGCTGTTTTCTCTACCAGAGTATTAGCCTTCTAACCTTCTACAGGGTAGGTTTTCAGGCTTCTCAATGTACAGACATAAATTGATTTTTAGCCATTACAAATACATTTCTTTGTATGTGTGCTGGGCTATCGCTGTAAAATAACTTAATTGTAAAAGTCTGAATAATTGCTGCTTTAAAAAAACCTATATTGATACTTTTACTATTGAAGGAAAAGTGTAACAGCTGTGATACTTACTTTCCACTAGTTATGTTTTGGAACTATTTTTAATACAATGTGTAACAATTTTCAATATTTTTCTCATGCAAAATCAAATCCTCTTGACTTCATTTGGTTGTGTATAGAAAAAGTTATAGAAACAACAGAGGCTCCAGTGGAGAAGTTATGCTGGTTATCGAATCGCTACTTATCTCACGCACTTTAACAGCTTGGCAACAGTGTTCAGTGCTTTGTCAAACTGCCCGGTGGAATGGGGAGTAGAAGGAAGTAAATAATGTTCTTTCATCTGGGTTTTTATAGTGGAACACACAGTGATGGGTAGGTTTTCTTATAAAATGCAGACAATGAGTTGTAATGAGTCAGCCAAAATAAAGATAAACAGACAAAACAATAAAATACACAAAGAGCAATTTAAGGGCATCATCCAGCAAACCTTTACATGAATAGTTTTTATTAACATGGGTAGCACTGCTTGAAACCAGTGGGGCTGCTTGCAGGAGTAATGACATTCTCCTGAGTAAGGACTTGTAAGATCAGGTCTTTAATAGATACATATCAACTGTATGTATACATAAAGGGGAAGAATTGCTTCCAGAAACTCAAGGGCTGTATCTAAATAGCTGGTGGAGGCTAGCCTGAATGCTCTCGGCATTAAAGGCTATAATGCCTCTCATGCTGTCTCAGGGTGTTACATTTTTGTTGTTTAGAATGGGAAAGAGAATAAAGCCTTGTGGGACTCCAAAAGTAAGGGATGTGGAGATGGCTGTGAAGTTGCTCCATCATGCTCCTCTAAGATTGTTCCAAGAGGAAGTGTCCGAACCAGATCAGTACACTTTCACTCACCCGACATGGCAACAGCTTCATATGACTGACTGTGTTGAATGTTGTTGAGAGATCCAGTGCCATGAGTATGATTGTTAGTCCATTGACGGTGGCAAGTAGGAGGTAGTAACTAATGTAACTAGTGCCTTTCAATAAAGTACATTGCAACCTAAGAATAAGATTCAACTAGTCAAAGACCTGTAGTCCTAAGCCAACTGAGCAAAGGCATTGGGATAAGGCTAGACACATGATGAGGCAGCCTACCAGAAGTAAAAATCTCATATTTTCTGAGACCATGTCCTGGGAACATCATCAGCAGCAGATGACCCAGGGTACCAGATACGAGGTGCAGGGAGGGAGTGGAACCAGAAGAAAAAAGAGGAGAGGCAGACGGAAAGAGAGATCCACACCTAGTGCATAAAACCAAGATGGAGGTCAGAGGAGAGACAGGCGATCTCTTGCAAAGGGGGAAGGGAAGGGCTGAAGAAGAGAAAGGCGAGGTGGATATCTTAAGAAGAATAAAAAATATGGAAGGAACCAGAGTGAATTTGGAAAAAAAAAGGTGAACAGAATGGCATGTGGAAGAGAGAAAGAAAGGATGATGTTTCAGTTAAGACATGGGACTGGAACTAAAGAGAGATGAGTACAGTTCCTGGCTCTGCTTTAAACTTCTTGCACGATCTTGGGCAAATCAGTTAATCTCATTCTGCCTTAATTCCTTATCTGTAAAATGGGGATAATCATATTTCTCTACCTCACAATAGTGCTATGAGCATAAATTCGTTATTATTTGAGTCATTCAGTTACTATTATGACAGGACCCTATAAATGCCAAGGTAGATGAGTCAACCAAACCCAGGGAGAGCAATGAGAACCAGAGAATGAGAAAAAGATGAAGACTAGAGGACAGGAGAAACTCAAAATGGGTGCTAAAAGGCTATTTTGTCTTGAACTGATAAAGCATCACTGCTTTCAGTCCAATATGCATCCTGGAAATTGCCTACAGTTGAGAAATTCTTTAATTATGTAGGCACACTAAGAGTAAGTTAAGAATACAGTGACACTGATCTCTGAGTCTAATTTTCCTTGCTTTCCTCAATATACTATGTCAAACTCCGACTTTAGGATAGCATGCAGTTTAATAACATTTTATCTAGAAATAGCAGGATCCTGAAATATCTCAACCTTGTTTCCTTTTGTTACATGTTCCATTAATAATAGGCCTGATTCACATCTCATTTACACTAATGTTACAGCTGCGTAACACTACTGACTTCAATGGAGTTACTCCTGATTCTCACCAGTGTAAGTGAAATCAGCCTTGGGCACAATACTGTATGTGTATGCATGCACATACTGTAGTATGTTGATACAGTTTCATGTTAACATTTTGTTGGGTTCCATAGTTTTCAGTCTGTATGTTAGGTTTCTGTTCATAGGGCTAGAGTTTCCCATGAAAACATATTCATTTCATAGGAAGTCTTGTCCTGAAGATTTTAATAGCCGTTCCTGTGACATTCCTATAGTAGTACCTATGTTCCCAGTATTTGGTAAATGCAGTGGATCTGTGGAGTTAAGACAATTCAGTCACTTGACTGCAGATACTTTTAATATACAGCACTAAAGGTAATGTGATTCAGTGTATATTAGAGCTTCATTTTAGTGTTTTACTTCCTGAACTACCACTGTCCATAAATATTAATACCTGTATCCACTGCAGAAAGGGATTGCACATTTTGCTCCCATATAGAAATGCCACTGTTACATGATTACTTCTGCTGAGTGACGTCATTCCTGAAGGGGAGGCAGCTGCCACGATCGCATGGGATGTTTCCCTGAATATTTCACAGTGTATCTGCAATGTTGGTGAAGGAAAGTGGCAGTATGGAACCCTAACAGCAAAGAGACTCTCAACTGACGGAGATTGCTTTTATTTTTTCAGTTTTTTTAATTTATCATGTACCTTTGTGAAACCTATAGTACTTACACATGTGTAGGGGAACATAACTGCACATGTGTGGAAAGAATATAAGATTAATGGCACCACTGTTGAAAAGAAGCTAGCTCCGTAAGACAGCACACAATGCCCCTGATGCAGCTGGATGGCTGCAGGCCATACTCAGTAGGTGTTCAGAAAGGTCTTGTTTCTAAATGTGTTTAGGCAGACGCGTGAACTAAGCAGTTAGTGCTCTCCTGACCCTAAACAGACCTAAAGAATGGTTAGCAGTACCTTTTTATTGCTTGTTATTTTCATGTTCAGAGGTAGTGCTATTAGAACTGTCTTTGCTTCCAACACCTTGAATGTAATGTGTTCTTCTTTTATTTCTTCATTCATTTTTATTAAGCTGTTGAAATAATTACAAGTATGGGTGCTTTCAACAGATAAAACACAAGCATCAAATAATAAATTATATAGCTTTTTTTAAAGAATACCAAAACCTTTTAGAAAAGTCCACAAAAACAAGCACCACAGAGACAGGGGAGTGTAGAAAAAATATGGGGCATCTTTTAGCATTATCAGAAAAGAATGTAATTTACAGATCCTTGACATAATAGAAAATAAAACCTAGAATGATATATTGTAACTTGTGCTTTTAAACCTGATTGTAATTAATGTCGTTCCTTGAGATCTAACAAAGCTATACCTGATCCAAATCCATTCTTTACCCTGTGAGTTTTAAAACTAAGCTAGGTGTGTGTGTGTGGTAGAGAGAGAGAGAGAGACTATTTTAAAAATGCATTATTGGGCTCCGTACAGGTGTAACTGGATGAAATTTAGTGGTCTACAGTATACAGAAGGTCAGACTAGATGGTCTGCTGGTCCATTCTGGTCTTAAAATCAATCAATATATGAAAATATAGATGCTGTTGGTTTATTTTTGTGCTTAAAAATGTGGGGAATGACATACTACTTGTGTTTGAAACCCAAAGGCCAGCAATCAAAAACATGCCTATACTCATGTGAACAACTCATGCACATGGATGAAATGGGCAACTTAGTTCCCCAGGCTTATCCATGCCTCATAATGCTTGGCTTTCTTGGGGAAGGAAATGGGTTTGAAAAGCTTCAGTTTG
This sequence comes from Eretmochelys imbricata, assembly GCF_965152235.1. NCBI lineage: Eukaryota > Metazoa > Chordata > Testudines > Cheloniidae > Eretmochelys > Eretmochelys imbricata. The sequence continues at coordinate 85,028,958 of NC_135577.1, forward strand.
AGGCTGCATGGCCAACTGTAGCGTTCCTAGCACTGTAAGAAATGATGGTGGAGGTGGTTTTGGCTAGGCTAGTCTTGAAACTCATCTCTCTTGTGGTTTTTGAAAGTTTTTGTCATGTGACCAGTCTCGAAAGATTTGCATTTGTGGCTCAAGACGCATGATTAGCCTTAATACATCCCATTCCATTGTTGGTAAGGAGCTCTGCTGTCAGGCCTTTGGGACAAAATGGTAAGTGGTTATATATTTGAGAGGAGGGAATCTGTGGTTGCTGGCGCTCAGAGATAAGGGTTGGATGGGGAGGAAGGATTGGAAAAGAAAGTGAAAGAAGAGAGAAATTATATCTGGAGCTTCTGAGAAGGTAGAAAACGGAAGGGAGAAAGTGGTTGGAAAGCTGGAGTTGGAAGCTAAAGTGGGGAGCTAAAAGGATTGGGAGGGGTCAAGAGACAAGAGGTGGGGATATAAGACTTGATGAAGTGTGTGGAGAGGTACAGTTTTGATTTGTAAATGGCAATTAAGAATTGCTGTAAGGTGTGGAAATAGGGTGATGTGTTGGTGGATCATGATGTAATGTGAGAAACTGGGGTATGATGGGGGTCTGAGAATTGTAGGAGTGCAGATGTAAATGAAATAATACACTGAGACCCAGTGAATGAAAGTGGGGAAGCGATTCGGACATGATAGTTTGCAGAGAATCAAGCTTGAATTAAGGTTTGTGAGATTTGGAAGGAAGCAATAGGAAGCAATAGGATGAGGAGATTATAAAAGTAACATGTTCAAAGTTTGAAAATAAAAAAATGAAATGCTGATTTTAATAATACCTTCATACCTTACAAAGAACACTGAATAACATTATATGATAACATTCAACAACACATTGATTAACATTCACATGGCAGAACACATAGCTATTTAGAATGAGCTCATGCTGTCACAGAGATCTTGTTCTGAATTGGAAACTCATGGTTTCAACAGCTTCATGGGCAGCCAAGTTCGGCAGAGTTTGACTTTTTCTAGCTGTTTAGTAGCATAATTATTTGGAAAGTACAAATCTAATGGGAAAACATTAGTAAGCTTGAGCCAGTGGAAGGGGATTGTGTTTGAAAATCTGGAGAACAACACATTGTATCTCCCATCTTGTTTTGTAGCATTAGATGTGGTATTTTCTTTTACTTCCTGTGTAGTGTTGCTATGCATTAGTCTTCCATTCCAGAGTTAGAGGCATCTCTCTTGTTCTTCCCACTGTACTTTCTTTACAGGGTGTTGTCATCTGTGTCAGACATCACACTTCAAAACTCACTACACTGTGGTGGGTTTTAGAAGTTTTGTGCTTGTCTGAGGGTATTTTCTTTTTTTATATTGGGTGTTTGGTGACCAGAGTATGAGGGTACTCAGGTAACTGACAAAAAATTAAAAATAAGAGCATCTGTAATGTACAAAAGTAAAATTAAATTTAGCTAGGAGTTCACCTGACCAACTTTCAAAGAACTTTCATGGCAGAACTATTATGGCAATTATGATATAATTTAAATGAATATGAGACACACAGTTCTGGTCTGGATCTGAATTTTCCCAGAGTTTGACTGTATTTGGACCAGGAGTTTTCATTTAAGGACAATCTGTAGATAAATGTTTAATCTTTACATTTCTAACTAGCTTTTGCTATCCCAGAATATATTATAAAAATGAAGGCTTAAAGTGGAAAGGGCAATAGGTATCTGCTCCTCTCACATTTTGGATGACATGTATACAATATGAAAATAAGGGAACAAAACTAGGACTATTCTCAGAGTGGCTTTGCTCACCAGGGTCCTGAATCATAGCTCACTGAAGGCAGCAGAAGGACATCCATTGATTTCAGTGGGACATGGATCAGGCCCCAGTTCTTTTCTTTTCAAGGTTTCCAAAACATGAAGGATGATATTTTTGTGCTTAAAAACGTGGGGAACTACATACTACTTGTGTTTGAAACCCAAAGGCCAGCAGTAAAAAACATGCCTGTACTCATGTGAACAACTCATGCACATGGATGAAATGGGCAACTTAGTTCCCCAGGCTTATCCGTGCCTCATAATGCTTGGCTTTCTTGGGGAAGGAAATGGGGTTGAAAAGCTTTTCAGTATACATGAGATTTAATCATTTCTTAGATTTTTGAATTGATGAAATGAAAGGAGTCAAGAGTAGATAATTTATTTGACAGTAGAATTTTTGTTCTCTTCAATTTACATCATACTGCATAAGGGTTTAGGTGCATACAGTATGTTATAACCATATCCTTAGAAGGTAACAATTTTTCATATTTCATGAGGTTAAGGAACCTGATATAATGGACTCACAGTGTGAAGTGGAATTGCCAGAATAACAGGCATCCAGCTCAACTACTGTATATTTCATTAAACTCCCACGGCACAGAGGTTATCTGCTAAAGTCCAGAAGTTGGCACATTAGTAACTTGAGATGGAGGTAGACAAGCAAAAGACAATAAATGGACTGAAGCAAACAAACACAGTCCCTTGGAGGAGTTAAGAGTTCGGGGGAGGGCTCAGATAAGGAGGAGGCAGATATTCAATCAGACAAAATTAAGTCAAACCCAGAAGATGGGCATGTGAAATGGGGGACAACATGTTTTTAACATTCATACCTAAATCAAGTCATGTCACGAATGAAAGCTGTGATTTAATAAAGTTTTTTTTTAAAGTTACCTTGACCCCTGTACTCTATGTGATACATTCAGTTCTTCTAAGCAGCATGAACATTAAGTAATTATTATGAGATTAATGGCTTAATTTTACCAACCATGGTATTGCTTTTCTGTTTAATGATAAATTAGAAGTTAATGAAAAATGCACACATCTGACATATTTGAATACAAAATTGTCAGTTTTTAGGGGTGTTGGGCCATAGGTTTCCGTTTAATCTATTCTGGGTTATGTTGTGGGAAGAATATAGTAGCTACATGTCAGTATGAAAGAACAAAGTGGGTAATGAGATGGAGAAGTTGGTGAATATTATAAAACTCTTCTGTATCTCTGAGAGCTATGCTCATGATTTTTTGTCTGAACAAAGTATTGTATGCTTTTAAAGATATATACTATAAAATGCATCACATGGTTGTAGTTTCATCTAGTTTTAAAACTGGTACATTTACTCGTAGGTGTATAAAACAAGGTAGATTAAATAAATCTGAGTCATGGGAAATGCCAAAGATCTGTGCTAGGCTCATAGGAGCATTGCTAGCAGTGGTGGAGATTAGGAACACCCTGTAGCATGCACAATAAAAAGTTAAAATTGTAACAGTAATGTAACATTGCTCAAAGACAGAAATAACATAGCACTTTCCTATCCTTTTGCTGGTATGCCTGGAGAGAGCTGAATTTGCAGGCTCCAGCTCACAGCAAGTGACAAAATTGCAAGCTTGATCTCTTACTTAAGTTTCACGAAGCTTTCTTTTTTAGGCCTAGAATGTATTTTATGTAAGCATCACTATTGTAACTTGTATATAGCTTCCTCCCACCATCCAGATACTGCAGGTAGCCTAATGTTGAT